>NC_134855.1:46708471-47308471 GCF_049852395.1 Peromyscus maniculatus bairdii
ACATATGCCCAATATTATGTAGTCATATAGAGAATTTCACTGTCCTAAAAATCTTCTATGCTCTGCCTGGCTATTCTTTCCTCTTTTGTACCCCTTAATTTTTTTTTTATTATTTGAGAATTTCATCATGTCTGGTGTCCTGTTCTATTGCTCTCTACATGGACAGAGCCTCTCACTGGGCCGAGGCTGCTGTGGCTAGCAAACCCCAGTGGTCCTCCTGATAGTGATGGGGCACATCACCACACCCAGCTTTTCACACTGGGTGCTGGATGCAGATCCTCGTCCTTACTCAACACCTGCTCTTACTCAGTGAGCCATTTCCCCAGCCCCTTGTCCATTTTACAAGGACACTATTCATACTTGACTGGTGCTCAACTATATGACCTTATTTATCTTAAAAGCTGTATGTCCCAATGTGTCATATCCTGAGAGCCACAATATAAATTGGGTGGTAGCCTTTAATACAAGGTCTTTTCTCACAGTGCAGAGAGGAAAAGTGATGAAGAAACCAGGTGATTCTTTGGTAACTTCCCAGGGATTTTCAGACTTAATAGCCACAGGTGTCGCATGGGCAACACTGAGCTAAATCCCCAGCCCTGTCAAGGTAAGATCTTAATGACAAGAACAGCTGGAACTGATTGAGCAGGAGCTGTTCAGGCAGTACAAGCCTGAGCCACAACACCTCCAAGGTAGTGATATGCCTGTGTGCTCAAGGACCGGCAGGAAGGCCAGCATGGATGGAGGATAACACAGATGGGACAGTTAGGGGGAAGAGACCACATGGGGCCTGTGTCCCATGCGAAGGGTGGATTCGGGTAAGAACACTAGGAACCCTTTAAGGGATTTGAGGAGTAGCATGGTTTGGTTGGTTGTCATCTTTAATAATAAAACAGTGCCCACCAGAGCCATGATCAGAAGAGCCCTCAAAATCCCCATGTCACAGAGGTGTCTGCAAATGTATGGGGAGACATCAGTGATAACACAAAGTGATGAACACATAGACCTTGGCGTAAATAAGAAGTATTTCCAACGAGCCAAAGAGAAGGAAGTTATGGGGAGAACGATGGCTGGACAGTCCGGCTTTCCGGACAGTGAGATCCGGACAGGAACAACTCCAGATCGTTAAGAAAAGCAGTTTGGAAAATGTGAGAGGTTGGCAGGCAGGCGGCGGAGGAGAGCAGACATCCTGACTGCAGGTAGTTCTTCTTCATTACTGTTCTTAACACCTTTCTCTGTGCAGTTCACAGACACCTAGCGGACTGTGAATTGATGGATGAGAACAATTTCCAAAAAGCCTCTCTGGAGAAGTCAGGCCGCCAAAGAGGACAATTCTTGCTGGTTGTGGATTCCCTGACAGCTGGCTGCGTGCGAATGAGCCTGCTCTGGTCAGCATCACACATTGCACAGGATGGGGGAAAAGGGGGCAATAAATCACTCAGCCCGTTTTTCGGGGTTTTTTGTTTGTTTTTTCACTGTGTGCCAGGTATTAGGTACCACTAGTTGTAAATTATCTCCAGTAAACCATCCTAAAAGATTGAGTTTGGTTATTGAAACTAGTTAGGTTCCATAAAGTTACCATCCACACTGACTTGTAAAAACTGAACTATTGTTTCTAGGAAACACACTTAGGCACAGTCCTGTGAGAGTGACACCCATCTTTATCAACCAGATAAACAAATGTAGTATTAAAACATATAATATTAATGGATATTAAAATATCTTTGGTTCATTAACATCAAACTCACAGACAGCAATACCTATACAGGCAGAAACTATGCCTTGAAGTTAAATAGCATCCCCGTAGCTAGGAAGCCATAGAGACTGGATCCCAGAGCCGAGTGATTTCAGAGCATATGCACATCCATCCAGGCTCATTACACTGCTTTTAAAGGCTGCGTCTGATTCTGAAGCCAAGATTCCCAGTGCATTTGAATTTGCCCCCAGCTTTTTCTCATATCCACGTCCTTCGTTTTCCTTACAGATCTTTGCTTTTTTTTTTCCTCCTGTACTTTTTATCTCCTATAGTCAACCTTCTTTAGTGCACTCAACTGCGTCAGAAGCCCTTCTTGAAGAGAACTTTCAGGAAATCCAGTATCTCAGAATGTTGGTTATTACTGTGATTATCCAAAGAGGCCAGGCTTGTGGGGCACCTGGAGTTAGAAGTAACTGCAAGGTGGGGAGCCAGGGACTGTGAAGGGTAAAAGGAGTTATTCAAGCCACCCAGCAAATCAAGTAGCAGAGCTGGGATTAGAACTCATTCCTCGGTTTGTTTAAAAGGACCCACAGAACTAATAGTAACTCTAAAGAGCAGATCATCTGGTGGCCAGTTGTGGCAAATTCAATTCTACAGTGGATTGTGGAGAGAGGGTCCCTGGCCTGCCTGGATAGCTAAGTGAATAGGGCACTGGAACAGATTTTTTTAAGTGTGTAGAAACTCAACTAAAGAGTAAGCACAGTATGTCAAGTGGAGGAAGCAAGGTGCTACAACATATGCCCAGACGTGAAAGTGGGAAGACATGAAGAAACTCTTACAGTTGAATACATATTTGTGAAATGTTCCTCTAGTTTGTCACTTCATTTGTACTACGAGTGACCTTGTTTTCAATAGTAGTTGACTTTTCATTGACAAGTAAGATAGATATTTAAAATAATGGCTTGAACTGTAATGAATTTTTCACATGCAAAAGAAATCCCATATATAGAGGACTAAACTCAATTTCTTAAAGCTAAGGCATCATTCTAATCCATGAAATATGTATCTCCTTTCTCAGCTTAACCCTGGAAGCCTACAAAGATTAAACATGCCAGCACATATTCTGAAAGGAGTCAGTGCAGTGTTAAGCAAGGTCACATGATTTCAGAAAGAGAGAAACCACGTTTTGGGGGCCAAAAAGATGACTTCATGGTTTAGAGCACTTGCTACTCATGAAGAGGACCCAGGTTTGATCCCCAGCATGGAGGCTTACACCCAGGGGATCTGATGCCTTCTTCTGACATCCATGGGCACTGAGAATGCATGTGGTTCACTCATACACATAAAATAAAAGAAATGAATCTCTAGAAAAATTAGTTGCTACATGCATTGAACACCAGTTCTGGGTGAGATCTTATGGTGGGCTTCGTGAGGGACAAAGCTGCTGGGTTAAAGAGGTCCTCAATCTAATTGGGGACAGGGGCACAAACAGCGGTTATTTCAGCAGCTCAAGATAACATTGAGAGAAATAAGGCTGATTCTACTGTGTAGACCAAACTAAGTGATAAAAGTAAATAGATTGGGTTTTTTTTGTTTTTGTTCTTTTGTTTTGTTTTGTTGTTGTTGTTTTTTCGAGACAGGTTTTTCTGTGTAGCTTTGTGCCTTTCCTGGATCTCACTCTGTAGATCAGGCTGGCCTCGAACTCACAAAGATCCGCCTGCCTCTGCCTCCCGAGTGCTGGGATTAAACGCGTGTGCCACCACCACCGCCCGGCAAAGTAAATAGCTTTTTAAAATAGCAATTATCCCATGGATACAACACATGTCGTGACTCTCGTGTCACAGTGTGAGATAGAAATGGACATAAAAGTTCAGAGGAGAGATTGCTTTGGGATGAGGTAAGGAAAAGCTACAAGTGGAAGCCAGGAGGAATCGTTAGGGTTTGTGTGAGTCCAGTGACCTGGGAAGGGTTAACACAAAGGGAATGAGATGCAGAGAGTAATCCCCCAGCATCCTCCCAGTCCCTCAGGTGACAGTCACCTGACCTCAATCCTTTCCCTCCCCAGAGGCTCCTTCTGCAGTGTGGTCAACCTGATGTCTCACGATGAGCCAGAAGTCACATCTCCAGCCCTTTGACCCACCTGGAAGGCTTTTCCTGGCTCTTCCTTCCTATGGCTCTTATCTGAGCCTCCAACCTCTTAGAATTTGCAAAGACAGAACTGGTTTATCTGCTGCTCCCCCCGCTGGACTGTAAGCCTCTTGAAGGCAAAGGTGTCGCCTTCTGCTCCTGGATCCTCATCCTCAGCCACAGTGCCCATTATACCACAGGTGATTGATGAATGTTATTAAACATTCATGTTTTAAAATAACAGATGCATTTCTGAACATGGGAGCTCTGAAAAGGTGACACAGGAGGAAATGAGTTCATTTTTACAGATTTAATTAAAGGTAATGACAATCCATTCATGTATAAATATCCATGAAATGTTGATAATATGGGAATGAAACTAGATGCTGTTATTACTTCTTTTTGGTGGGGGGGGGGGATAAAGAAAATGAAGCGTAGGAAGATAAGAGCCCTCTTATACTCTCGCTGAAGAGTGGTGATTGTATATAGCTGTCCAAGTTCTGAGTCACCTCTATGCTGCCTGCTGGGGCAATGGCTTTTACAAAGTCCCATGATAAGAGGACACAGGAGGCTGTACAAAGCAGCTGAGAAAACTTGATAAGGACGATAGAGAGATTGCGGGGAGAGAATTTGCATGGCATGTTCAGGGCCCTGTGGTCAATCTCTAGCAACAGAAAGAAAGGCTTTTTAAGGATGCTAACTGTAGTTATTACAGTCCCTTTTCCTCTTCCCCTCTCCTGTCCAATTCTACTTCTTCCTAAGTTGTTCCGTTTGAAAACCTCTGAGCACAGAGCACTGTTTCTGTGCCAGGCCATGGAGTCATGGTGGCGCAATGTGGGCTATCTGGGGCCAAGTGAGACAAGATGGGTATGGCGAATCAGGCTCTCACTGAGTGAAGGGGCTGTCCACACGGGGAGGGGCGGGGGGAGCACTCACAAGGTATCAGAGCCCAAGCCGGATGATGAGGCTGTCCCTGAATAGCCTGGAACCCAGGTCAGAGCCCGGATGTCAGAATGGGCACAGTGGAGGACTGGTTCCACTTGGAAGAACTGATCGAATGCAGAAATGTGTTAAGGCTAAGGGAAGTGAGGTTCTCACTTCCAAAAATGAAGTTACAAGTGTAGGGGACGGGCACAGTAAACGAACTTATAAAGTTGAATTACAATTGTCGGTATCTGTCTATGGCTTTTAATAAATAGATGCAATGTCAGAATAAACATCTGTACACTTGTGTGTATATATATATATGTAAGTATGTGTGTGTACATATATATGTATGTGTGTATGTATGTATGTATGTGTATGTATGTATGTATATCTATCCACCTTAGGACCTGGAACCATTGAGTCTCCTGAATAAATCCACCACTCATAAAACATAGTTACTTAACTTCTCATAAATCTATCCTCCACCAAAAGGAATCAACATTCTATCATCATCATCATCATCATCATCATCATCATCATTATCATCACTATAAACTTAATGATTTTTTAAAAAGTTGCAAATAAAATAATCATCACACACCAAAATTAACCAGACCCATAGTCGCTACATCTCCATAAATGTCTATACAGTTAGAGTAGGCATTCTGCAAGGCTGGAGAGATGGCTCAGCAGTTATGTGCACTTGTTGCCCTTGCAGAGGCCCCAGGTTGGATTCCCAGCACCCACATCAAGGTTCACCGCATCCATAACCCCAGTTCCAGGGCATCTGATGGCCTCTTCTGACCTCTCCAGGCACCAAGCACATAGTGCATACACATATGAGCAGGCAAAACATTCACACATAAAATGAATGATTTAAAACAAAATTTTTAAAAAAGAATAGCCATTCTGCAACTGTGGCACTTTGCCTTGGATTTTACACTTTCACTGTCGAATACATTTTTACACACTTATCCACAACATGAAAAATTCATGTCAGAATTAGAACTAGGAAAGCGAGTTGCTTTCATTCTTCGTAGCCTGTGTCCATTACTTGCGTTCTGTCCTTCCGTGTTCCCTAATACTTAGCCCCAAAGAAGGAACTGAGTCAAGCCGAGCTATGAAAGTGCTGACTGGGTTTATAATAACCTGTAAGCCAGAAACCAAGGAGGTACTCAGAGAAGGTCGGGAAAATGCTATTAGCACACAGAACCAACTTGAAGAGAATGTTTTGTAGAACCAACCTAGAATGTTTTGTGAAACAAAATAGATTAATGATGCATTGACTAAAACAGGAAAGTATTGCTTTACATAATATGAAGTAGTAAGTTGACTGAAAATTTGACGAAAGGCAAGGTGTTTGCCTAATTTCAAGGCACATCTCACCAAAATACTTACTAACTTCAAAGTTTAAGCAGTAGCTTAACGAAGAAGCCAGACTAGCACCCTTCGAGTCAGGTGAACAGCATCAGCCATAGCCCCGAGTCGTGTGAACGGCTGTAATATCAGCAAACACTGCTTCTGTGACATTGCTGACAGGCATGTAGAGCCGGCTCCTAACCCAGAGTGATCCTCAGATACACCCAATTTGAAAGATATTTTATAAAATAATTGACTGGGGATCTCCCCCTCCTCCCACCACCCTGTATGTGTGTGTGTCTGTCTGTCTGTCTTTCTGTCTGTGTGTACGTGTGTGTATGTACATGTGTGTCTGTCTGTGTGTATGTATGTGTGTGTGTGTCTATCTGTGTGTACATGTGTGTCTGTCTGTGTGTATAGGTACATCTGTGTCTGTCTGTGTATGTGTGTGTATGTACATGTGTGTGTCTATCTGTGTGTACATGTGTGTCTGTCTGTGTGTATATGTACGTCTGTGTCTGTCTGTCTGTGTATGTGTGTGTATGTACATGTGTGTGTCTGTCTGTGTGTACATGTGTGTATGTATGTGTGTCTGTCTGTGTGTACGTGTATATGTGTATGTATGTACGTGTATGTACGTGTGAGTGTCTGTGTGTATGTGGGCATATGTACGTGTCTGTCTGTCTGTGTGTACGTGTGTGTGTGTGTGTGTGTGTGTGTGTGTGTGTGTGTGTGTGTGTGTATAGCACTGAGCTACAGCTACAGCCCCAGCTGGTAATCTTCAAATCAGCGAAAGGCACAAAAGCTACAGAAACTGGAGAAATAGACCATCGTAGAAGAGAGGACAGGAGCAGGACAGCTGGATGCAAGGCTTGGTACCCAACGGGCCTCTGTTGCTATGGAGAACATTAGTGAAAAAAAAAAAAACCTACTGATGGTGGTAACGTATCGGTTTTCATTTTCCATTCAAGATGGCTGTTGTGGTTGTGTGGTTGCAACAGAGCACACTCTTACTCGCAGAAAATACAGACTAAAATAATAGCTCTTTACAGACATCTGATTGACAATTTATTCCAGAAAAAAAGAACACACAATTGTACTGAACTTGAGAATCGCCTGTCATGTTATTATTATCTTAATCAATATATTAATAGAAGGGTTTTTAATTCTATTAATGTTTTGAGTGTTGTTTACAGATATTTGGAGGCAGCAATTTCTCTATTGTAAAATGAGAATGTGATCTTTCTGGTTTGTGGGTCTTTGTTTGGTTTGGTTGGAATTTTACTTGCTTGTGGATTTGCTGCTGCTGGTTTGAAGGTGTTTATTCTGCCTCCCAGGTCCAGGTGTCAGTGTGTGGTGAGCTGCTTACATGTTTCTGGTCCTATGACAGCGGACTGCATAGTGACAGGAGGGCATGTCACTTCTCCAAGGTCCCTTGAAACTCTGTGCCCAAAGCATTCTCAACAGGTTTGTGATTTTCTAGCGATAACAAAACATGTCCTGTTATGCAGACACTATTAACGTGTGCCTTCCAAGCACCTGCAAGCCCATCTCTTCCCAGCATTTCCATCTTCCGCCTCTTCCTGTCCTCAGACACGCTGTGCAGGGTGGGTCTCTGGAACTCCCAGCACATTCCTGGAAAGATTTCTCTTATGATCTATCGCAAACTAATATAGCCTCCTTTAGACTGGGTTTTTTGAACTGAGGAATTAGAGTGTCATCATCTCTGTCTCCTTCATAAGGCCTGAGGCAAAAAAAAATGGAACTCTAAGGTCAAGGAATGAGTGAATGAGCAAATCCATTCCAATGGGCCGTAGTCCTTCAAAACACTAAGGAGGCAAATTAAAGACAGTGATCTTTCAGTCGGACCATCCCAGAAGGGTTGAGAGAAGGGCAAACAGCTTGAACGAAAAGACAATGGAGATATTTTTATTTATTTTTGGTTTTTTTCGAAACAGGGTTTCTCTGAGATCCACCTGCCTTTGCCTTCCAAGTGCTGGGATTAAAGATGTGAGCCATCACCGCCCAGCCAATGGGAATATTCTTAGCAAATACAGACAGCACTGTTTGAACTGAAGTTCTGGATAAACAGGCTTCATGTATGGTGAGCCCTCAGACCCCAGGGAGTACAACGGTCCGAAAGAGAATTAGTGTATGTTTCTCAACAGGTAATGAGATCACAATATATAAAACGCTAAATGTGCAAATGAAAATAGTGAAGAATAAACGATTCCCCCCCCCTCCAATATCCACCCCATGTCCTTGGTTCCTGCTGCAGAAAGAACCGCAAGAAATAACCATTCTGAGTTCTGAGTGTTTCTGTGTTTTTTTAAGCTTCTAGCTCAAGAATCCAGCAATGACTTATAAGAAATAAAAATAAACTTATGCTTTATAAGGTATAGAGAGGACGGAGGGAGAAAAGCAAATAAATCCACTTTAGGTATATATGCAAAAATTCAAACGTTTTCATTTTTCTTTGGAGACTTAACAGCCCCATAATAGATAGCTCAGTGTACTTTTTGTATTTCATTTTTGTGGTTTTGAAATGAGGTCTGATAGTGTAGTCCAGGCTGGCATTGATCTCTAGGCAATCCTCCTGCCTCAGTTTCTCTTGAGCTTCAAATACAGGTGTGGTCCCCTGTGTCTAGCTTTACTATACATCTTAATTGTCATTTATAGGACTGGCCAGGCAGAGGCTTAGGGAAATGGAAGCAATAGCATGGACACTAAAAGGTGATCAGGTAGAGACATAAAGTCACATGGGCAAATCTACATTGTGTCCTATGGCTTGTGCTCATCTTTTGAAAGTCAGATTTGGAGGTCACCCCTGTGGCACCACTAGCCTGCTAATTAGCTCTCCATTAATCTTCATTTCCAAGGCTTGGCTGAGAAAAGTGAGCACACTCCCGTTTGTTTTGCACAAATTAATCTATCTAATTTCACACTTTTCCCCTGTCAACACCTGAACTTTGAAAATGAACATAGAATGTGGGCATGAGAAATGAATGTTAAAAATCAGCACCCTGAATACAGGCCTGGCTGGTGTAGATGAAGTTCATTGCGACCATTTGGGCTCAGACTTGAAATCAGGTGACTTTTTTTTTTATGAAGTGGTTCGAGATGAAAACTCAGCTTGCACAATTTTTAAAATCACAGTGTGGTCTAGTTTTCTTCCTGCTGCCGTGATTAAGACACTGATCAAAAGCAATGTGGAGATGGAACGGGTGATTTCCTCTTACACTTGACAGTCCATCATAAAGGGAAGCCACAGCAGGAAGCCCAGGCTTGCAGCAGTGACTATGGCGGAATGCTACTGAGTACAATGTTTCTCCCTCTTGTGCACAGCCATCTTTCTGATACAACCCAGGACCACCTGCCCAGCTGGCGATGGCACCACCCAGAGTGGGCTAAGCCCGCCACTATCAATCATCCCTCAGTGCAACGCCACACAGATGTGCCCAGAGGCCAGTCTGTGATGGAGGCAATTCTTCCATTGGCATTTCCTTCCCCTAGATGTATGAAGTTGACAACCAAGATTAGCCATCACACAATGGGAACAGAATAAACCTTTCAGTTGTCTTCTGTGTTATAAATGAGGCTGACTTCACAGCAACCATATGATACAGAGCCAAGGCTTCTACTACCTCACAAAGCCCTCATCTGTGATTCTTCATTGAACGGAAGGTTTTTCCATTTTGTTTTTTGTTGTTGGTGTTGTTGGTGGTGTCATTATTGTTTTTCTCTCACAAACTTATAAGTGTTGGGCGAACACTTGCTTTGTTTTTTTTTTTTTCATTTTTATTTATTTGTTTTATAATGTATGCATTCAGGCAAGGCTTCAGAAATGCTTCTTTCAACTTTGGAGAGATATGGGAAATAAGTAAACTAATCACATCCTCGTGCAGAGGCCAAAAATAAAAAGTAATTTAGTCAGAATCACGTTGCTTCCACACTGCTCTATAAGGGTGACTGGGGGAAGCGAGGCACACACCGCTCATGATTCTCACGCATGCCTAGTAGCTGCCGAGAAGGTCCTGCTTCTGTGGCAGCTCAAACAGGCCGAGGACTGGTGTCACCCAGAATTTAGAAGGGTCATCTGGTCTTGGGAAGATGTCAAGGCATACTACCTATGCTTCCCCAAGTTGTCCTGGAAGGTGCTTTTGGGGATGTGGTCCACTCAAAGCCAGTTGGCCTGCCCAGCCCAACCACTGAGCCCCGACAGCCTGGCCAGCTGCTCCTGTCTCTCAGACATCAGTGACAGCAGGCCAGCAGCCTGGATGAGGGTTCACTGTTGTCCCTGTGCATTTGGCCTGCTCTGAATATAGTGAACATTCTAACTGTTCTTAGACTCCCAGTCTTCCCAAACGTAGTCTCAACCGTAGGCCTCTCTTTGATTTTATGCTTGGTCCTGAGACTCTTTCTCTCCTTTGTTTATAGCTTTTTAAGAAAAAAAAAGAAAGAAAGAAAATTCTCCAAGAAAGTTCTCTAAGTGACCCCTGGGGACTCCAGTGGAGTGCTTCTCAGTTTCCTGCTTGTCAAGGCCATTTTTAATCCATGTCAGAACCTCCCTAGTGCATTGAGCCATTTCTCATTTTAGATTTCCTGACTAGAAGGTCACACTTATCTTTCCTTTCAGGGTCTTGAACTCCTCAGTTTCCGGATAACTAAGGATACACTCCTACACACAAGTGACATCCCCCACCTTGTGAGTGAAGAGGAACGGGCCATGAAGGTCACTTTCTTAGCATTTAATTCAATCAAATATGAGCAATTCTTTTTAAGCATTTGTTTCTCTCCAGGTACTTGGATATAAAGATCTCATTGGCAGCATTGTGGGGAGACTACTAAACCAATAACCCAATGCAATGGGATAAATAAATCAAAAGAGGTACATGCATTGGGTACCAGTACTACAAAGAGCTGTCTGGGGAAAGTCTCACACACTGGACTCCACAAAGATAAGTAAAAGTTAATCAGCCCGAGGTAGTAAATAAAGAGGGGTCTCCAGGAAGAAGGAACAGCAGCTGCAAAACCCTAGAAGTATGAAGTGATGACCTATGGGGTCACAAATTCTTCCTACCAACTTTCCCTTGTTAAAAGTTGAAATGAGGAGCTGGAGAGAGGGCTCCATGGCTAAGAGTATTTGATGCTCTTGCAGAGGACCCAGATTCAGTTCTCAGTACCCACAGCAGTCAGCTTACAACTGATAGACCCCAGACCCAGGGTACTACCTTCTCGAAGGGGTGCCCCATGAACCCAGACTCCAACCCAGTTGATGCAACAGCAAGAGGTGTTTATTAATGAGGCTGAACGGTCAGGCAAACTCATCTCCAGAGAGCAAGAGTTGCATTGTACTGTAGTCACATAGGTACTTTTAAAGGAAAAACCCACAAAAGCCATAAGATTACAATTCCCATACAGTTTCGTTTCACAAGATCATGGTCTGATCACAGAGTGGGTACAGTCACGTCCGCATGTACATTCTTCCTGAAACTTCAAGGGGGGTATCAGGGCAGGAGTGGAGTTTACACAAAGGTCACAGGGGTCCTTCCTGGAACATTTGCAACTATCCCAGTCACAGTTGAGCGCATCTCTTAACAGAGATCTCTTTACATTGTTACATTGTGGCAGGGGTGGTTGAATAATGGCTGAGTCCGGTTGCCCTTGGAACTAGTTTTCTTTTTAGTTCCTTACTTTCCTGGGGCTTGGGGGGGGTATAAGCCTGAAGGGTTAGGGTCTTTCACAACGACCTATAACTCTACTTCCAATAAACCAGCCATCGTCGGCGGGCCTCCATTCACACACTGTACATACACTCAGACATATGCGCATACACATAAAGTAAATACATCTTTAAAGGCAGGAGCATAATTGTCATTCTTTTTAAAAAAAATTTGCCTGTTTTGTTTGTTTCTAAAGCAACACATAGTCATTTCATATATCTAAATTATACAGAAATGCATGATCTAGCAAGTTAAGAGTCGTATAATCCAAAATCTTCAGAGATATACTGTGATCTGTCTATTGATATGTACATAGATCATTTTTTCCTTTTATAAAGATCAACCTAGAATCACAGAATGATAACCATTTTTTGTGTGTGTTCAAATCAGCACATTGAGTAGGTCATACTATATCCTCATCTTTTGGATGCTGGTATCTATTGTGAGAGTAAGTGGCAGCGTAACATGGTGACAGAGCATGGAAGCACCAGCAGCAGAGAAAGTCTCACTCCCTGTGTGACCTTGGGTAAGTCACTTAGCTGTCCCAGGCCTCAGTCCCCTATGTGTACTATAAGGATCAAAATAATACATATCTACATATGTTATAAAGAATTGTTATCAAAATTAATATTCCTTTCTTTGTATGTTTGTGTGTAGATGTGCATGCACGGTATGGGACATGCATGTGTAGGACATGTACAGGTTGGGAGGCACATGCTTGTGAGTGCTGGAGGAGGCCAGAGGGAAATGGCAGGTGACCTGTTCTGTAGTTTCTCACCATGCTCTCTTGAGGAGGTCTCTCAGGGAACCAGGCACTATGCTAACAGAAGGCAAGCCCCATCAGTTCTCCTACCTCTGACCCCACAGCCCTGGGGTTGCAGGCACACACAGGCACATCCAGCTTTTTATGTGCATCTTGGGACACATGGTAAGCCCTCTGAACATGAATTCCTCTTACCATCAGGTGTTCAGCTACGTCTCTATTGAAAATGTTTGGGTCATTCATCATTTATTATATGCTTTGGCTACGAAGGAAACTTCAGGGCAGATTTGAATTGCCTTTACCCTCCATTATGTCTGGGCTCCTGTTTTTCCCAACTTACCGATATCCAACATTTGGTTCATGAGTACTTAGTACATGTACAAATTATTGTCAACTCCCTTAGAATGTGACACATAGTGTGGCAGACGGAGTCCTTTACAGTAGCTTGTTTTGTTTTATTTTGTTCTCTGTAGACAAGGATGCTGAGCACAGCCTGAGAAAGGAGGAAGAATGCCAAGCTTAAGTCACACTTGAAGGCCTGAGCTGGGAAGAAGCCAGGAAATGAATCCAGGTCAAAAAGCCCCTAGCCAGAGGCAAATGTGAGCAGAGAGGTCGAAAGGATACTGAGGCACTAAATTCTTCAGAAAAAAAAAGTGTGTTAGATCTTCCCTGTGGCTACAAATGCACTGTGTTCACATTGATTCCAAAGCCATACGGCTCTCTGCCCATCTTGCTGACTCAGGGGCTCGGCCTCCAATTCCAAATGTGTGCCCCAGAACACACTTACTCAGGTTGACCTGCCCTGGCCTCCTTGTCAAGGTTGACCAGCCAGTCTCAGGCCTAACTGATAGGAACCCCTGAGAGAACACTGCTGTGCCATTGCCCTCCTCCCCCCCCCCCACCCCACCCCTGCACCCCCCTCTCTCAGCAGGACTCTCCACAGGAGCCTGTGAGGTTAGAGGGGAGTGTCCTTGCCCAAAGCCACAGGCAGACCCTCTGGTGAATGTGTTCCTCTCCTTTATCTGCCTACTCACAATCTGTGCGGATGACCAAAGCCTACCCCACTGAGCTCAGGAAGGGAAGGAAGATGGAAAACAGCCATGCCATTCCCTCCTGTCTTTTCCTCCTTTATCTCTCAAGTCCCTGAGGAACAAATATTGACCAGCCATTGTGATAGACTGAATGGCAAGGTGGTTCCAATTCCCAGCCCCCTCTGCGTCTGTGTCCTTTAGCCAAGGGACTTTCAGCTGACCGCCCTTGAATCTGTGTGGGCTCCTTGGTGGCTCTGCTCAGGTGGGCATGGCTAATGTGACTGAAGGGTCAGTGGTGAGTCTGCCCTTCAGAAGCCCTTGAGTTCCCACTGACTCTATACTCCTCTGATGGACCCTGGAACTGCAGGCCCGGGCTACTGGTTAATAAGATACGGCCTCAGCCAACCGCCAGCCCAGCACCCCAGGAAAGCGGATGCCCCAGGCACTGCCCAGCCCAGCAGAGATGCCTCAAGGCCCTGTTCCTTGTGAGTGGGCCTAGGGAGAGCCTGGGAACCACCAGCTAACATGAGGATCTGTCAATAAATAAATTCTGTGCCCTTTGAAACGCCTGGCTTCTGGGTCATTATACAGTATGACTGTGAGAAGAAACAGAAGATACAGTACTCTCCTCTCTGACCTCTTTGCAAATTCAAATACCCGTTTGAGAGACCCAACAAATAGCCAAACCCTAATTGTCAATCTGGATCCAGCCAGGACTCCCAGCCGAGCTTACTAGAGTCTGTGAGAGGGACACTGGAGCGTGGCAGAGACAGTTTTCTTTAGCAGATGGCCAGAGGCTTAAGGAAAATCTAGCCAGTTTCTGGGAAAGACTCAGATGGGAGGCAGATACATCCTATCCCATGCAGTTATACCAAATACACCAGTGCGCTCCGGTATGGCGGCATTCCTTATACAAACTTCAAGAGCAAGACAATCTCCCCCATGTTCACCAAGAGTCTTTTTCCCCCTTTCATTGAAAATAGATTTTTTTCTTACATAATAAGTCCTGATTATGGTTTCCCCTCATTATATTCCTCCCAATCACCACCACCACCACCACCTCCACCTCCACCTCCACCTCCACCTCCACCTCCACCTCCACCACCACCTCCTCTCCTGTCTGGATCCATTCCCTTTCTGTTTCTCCTCAGAAAACAAATCTGAGCCAGGCGGCAGCAGCACACGCAGCAGAGGCAGGCAGATCTCTGAGTTCAAGACTTGCTGATCTACAGAGTGAGTTCCAGGACAGCCAGGGCTACACAGAGAAACCTTGTTTCAAAAATAAAAAAAAAAAGAAAGAAAGAAATAAACAGGCTTTAGGGTGTATAATAAGATAAAACAAACACATTGTAATAGAACAAAGCAAAGAACAGAAGGAAAAGACAAGAAAAGGCACAAGAAACAAAGACTTGTTCACACACTCAGGAATCCCATAAAAACACAAAACTGAAAGGCATAATACATACCCAGTGGGCCTGTGAGTATAAAGAAAGAAAAATATAAATAAGAAAAAGTCTCAACTATCTCAGGAACTGCTTTCCTTTGGTCCTTTATCTTATGTTTCTTGGTTTTATCCTTTTCCAGTTTGTTTTTATTTCATCTTATTTTATTTTGTGATTATGTTTTTGGATGCTTATTTGTTTTCTAACGAGAGAGAGAAAGGCTGTGAATTTGGGTGGAAGGGAGGTGGAGAGAATCTGAGAGGAATTGAAGGAGAGGAGACTGAAATCGGAATATATCATATGAAAAAAATCTATTTTCGATTTTTAAAAAAGGCAGGAAAAATGGAGCAGGAACCTGGAACTCTGGCATGTCAAGTTTATAAAAAAAAAAAAAAAAAAAAAAAAACTCTGAAACTAAGGAAGACTTTAATGGGAATGTGAGTTTCTTACCACTGAATCTCTTCATTATGGTGAGATTTTCTATCCAACTCCAGTCTCTGGATGGCTGCCCAGGACTGTAACGTCCAGTGATGATGGCTAAGCCAATGGAGAGACTCTTGTTGGTATGTGAAGGGTGGCTCCTGACTTCACCTCTCGACTCCTGTGAACTCTCCTCTCTCATTGGTGCCTTCCTACACTATTTACAGGGACGTTCTAGAAAGCCTGGACCCAGGAGACAGATGAATGGAGGTGTGTCAGCAGGGGTAGATGGGATGCTAGGAGACCTGAAGTGTTTGAGGGGACACTGTGGACAGAGCTACTGTCAGATGGGGTTCCCTGCTTCCTTGCCCACAAGCCAGAGCAAAGCTGCCCACAGCCTTGCAAATGACTGTCACAAGTCCATGGGCAGTTAGAAATCTCGGGACTGACAACCAGGAAAGGTGTAGAAAAGGCAATGATAAAATAAGTCACTGACCAGAGATTTCCAGCTCTGCTCATCACGTTGGGTAAAGAAAAAAAAGGCCAAGCACAGGCTTAAATTGATAGCTCGCCTCTTGGTTCTGCTGGGCTGAGAGTGAGTGAGGGTCGCGGTTCAGTTAGGCCTCAGAGGTGGTTCCTGAATGGCTCCCCTCCTGACAGTCTCTTTTGGACACATCAGTGTTAAACAGTTCTGTAAGGCTGTTTGGTACCAGCTCTGAGGGATGGGGCAGGAGAAATACAGGTTTGCTAGGCCATGTGGGTCTGGGCCGTTAATTTACACATCAAAGACAGGACTGCAGGCAAATTTGTCATCACTGGGAATTAACCTGCTGGGTTAGTTACTGTCCTCATTGCTGCAGCAAGGTACTCTACAAAAGCAGGGAGGGAGGGAGGGAGGGAGGGAGGGAGGGAGGATCTACCCTGGCCCTGTGGTTGGAAGCACAGTCCATCATGGCGGGGAAGGCGGGGCATCGGGAGCTTCAGGACAGCTGGTCCCATTGCCTCTGCAGGGACACAGGGAGATGAAGGCTAGTGCTCCACCCACTTTCTCATTTTATTCCAGGCTAGGACCCCAGCTCATCTGAGGATGCTGCCCACATTTAGGGCAGATCTTTTTAATTAACTCAATCTAGACACTCCTTCACAGACATGCTCAGAGGTTAGTCTCTTAAGATGATTCTAGACCCTGTCAAGTTGACAATCGATGTAAACCATCATACAGCCCCATCTGGATCCACTGTAGGTGTGTGCCTTAATCCTGCTTTTTAAACAGCCCTGTCTGGATCCAAGTAGGATACTGTATACTCATCCAAACCTTTTCCCATCAACTAGAGAATGAAAGACAGTTATGACAGTCACCTTTCACCTCTCTAGCATGCATAGTTCCCAAAGGTCAGAGCAGCATAAAACACAGAAAATATAAGCCATGACTGGACAGGCAAGCTGGAAAAAAAAAGTGAGCTCCCACTGTCATTCTGGACATCCAGATCGTGGGGAACTCTACACAGCTTCTGGACCTCTTCTCAAGGCCTCAGTGTCCTGCCCTGTGAGTGTTTGCTGAACTGGTTCTCACCATCTCCCAGGGGCTCTTTTGACCCAGAGCTGTTCTTTGCTTTTTCAGGAAACAAACTGGATGAAAGTCCAGGGCTGGAACTTCCTCCTTGGTGTGTTTGACAAGGACTGACGTACTCCAAGCCCTTTGAATCCCGGAAGTCCAGAACACACCCAACCTGATTGATTGCAGCAGCGTCCAGAATGCTGGAGCGTAGCTAAAAGACGAAGCAAAGAGCATTTCAACATGAGGGACCCACTGACGGATTGTTCGGTGAGTAGACCAGTGTGGTCTGTGTGGGGGAGGATTTTTAACTGCAGAAATTTGAGACAATCAGAAAGGAGGCATGTTTAGATGTTGGCTATGGTACAAAAGTCTGTAGTTTTTCTTTGGTTTAGTTTAAAATAGAGCCCTCTCGAAAAAGTGACAGTCACAGCTGTCTTTCATTCTCAAATTGATGGGAAAAGGTTTGGATGAGTATACAGCATCCTACTCGGATCCAGACGGGGCTGTTTAAAAAGCAGGATTAAGGCGCACACCAACAGTGCCAACATTGCGTGTGGACTAGATATGAAAGCGTGCAGACTGTCTGCAGTGCATTTTGGCTCAGAGATGAAGTCAGGGAAGAAGGTCCTGCCTCCCCACCCCTTACTCTGCCCCCACTTTTTAATCAAATTGTTTAATAGTTTAAGACCACAAGATCCCAAGCACTACAGACCACAGAACAAACTCCCATTGTGTCAGCCTGGTGAACGATTCACCAATGTGATTGCTCCGGTCCCGAGAGCATTCTCCAAACACAGAATTGATCAAAAGTCCAAAAACACAGCAGGGTCATCAGCAGTAGTGGCAGAAATTTGACCTAGGAGACAAGAAGCAATAGGAATAAAGGGAAGATTTATTTATTCCAAAACAGAAGTAATCGAGGATTTTCCATGTCTTACCCCAGGAAGCAGTGTTGTAAAGTTCAACTTGGTGAGCTCAGAAGCCAGGAATTGCAGTCATTGTAGGCAATGTAGTCATTCATATACTTTACTGAAAACAAGCCTGTGGACAGGCAAGGGAGGTCCGTAAGGAAGCCGTAAGACCAGCAGAGGGCTGCCGCTTTCCTTTTGTTTATCCAAAGGGCGAGGAAAGCATGGGGTTAGGAGAGATGGAATTGTACCTGCTAGTGTGAGTTCCAGAGTCACATGACTGAAAGGAGGCAAATGCCTAAATGGCCAGTATATTGTAGCACTAGCCCCGTTAAGCACAAAGAGATGAGCTCAATGAAGAAGTATTCCAACACTGTGATGGATGATGATACTGAGTGAACGAACCACCACCCACCCCATTAGCACCCGATCCTCAGTCTCCTCGGCAATGGGTGGTTATGGGTAACCTTTAAGAGAAATCTGTTTTCTCTCTTTGAACTTGCTCCCTATTACATTTTAAAATCTTCTCCTGTCTCAACATAGCTACCTGATGATTTTTTTCCCCTGGTACAGGGGTGGGATAAGTTGAGGCAAAAATCTGGTACTACCCATCATTTAAAAAGAAAGCCAATGCCAAGACAGTATAATAGACTAAAGAGAGGGAGACGGGAGACAGCACCAACTAAGTTTTTTAAAGAACAAAGAAAGAAAGGGGGTTGAAAGTCTACCATCTTTTTTTGTTTGTTTGTTTTTGTTTTTTGTTTTTTGTAGGTAGCAAAGCTTGTCTACCCCCCACCTCTATAGCAGTTCAAAGCTCTACTTCCTGGGGTGCTAGATGATGCCTTTTCCTATTCTGAACATCCCCAAGGATGTTTGTTCTTGTCCATGACTGAAAACCATGTCTATGGGCCCATTGCCACCAAAGGTATCCGGGCGTCAAGAGGAGGCGGATATCCCTTCAGCCTGAACTTCTAAACTCTGTAAAGCCACAGAGTATTTATTTATTTATTTGCAATTGTTCAGCTTTATCAAATGTTCAAGTTGACTTCCTGGCACAATCCCAGCTTGGACTTGGGGGAACAATGCTCCACAGTTTGGGAACATGGTAAAACAAGGGCACGGATTTCAGATGAATGCCTCGGAAGACACTTAGCGTTTTTTATAGAGAACCAAAAATTCCCACTGTCTGCCAAATGTCCTACCCTATAAGGCCCTAGCTTTGCACAAAGCACTATTAAACATCTTTATTAAGCTGTAATCTTAACTTGGTCCACACCAATGGATTTGTGTATCAATCTCAGTGAGTCAAGAACAAAGTCAAATAAATAAAGAAATGGGGTGAGGATCTATATTTACACTGTTTCTAACTGAAATGTAGAATTTTCTTCAACTTTGAGTATCCAATTTTAGTAGACAATCTAACAGTGTCTAGAACTGTGTAAACAATAAAAAACACAGATATTTTAATATAACCATGTTATTGTAGATATCACAAACTATTGCTTATTCTCAGCCTTATTTAGATATTTTGGTAATTTTTAAGACTTGTTATTTAGCATATTAATATAAACATCTAGCCTAATATCATAAGCTTAAATATATATATATATATATATATATATATATATATATATATATCAATGTGGTTCCATTTCCTTATAACCCTGTGGTATTTTGTTTTATGCATTTAAAAATAATGTTCTAAGTGAAACATGTTTTACTGAACTCTGAAAGCAGGCCTTGTACGAAAACACTTAAAGCTACCATTGGGGTCATGCTTCCGTGAGAGAATAAACAGCTCCTCTGGGCCCTTCAGCCTCCAGGAGTCGTGACAGTCGCGTCTGCTTTCAAATGACTGTCACTAGAGTGAGCGGAAGAGTGCTAGACCCTGCGTGGGGCTTTTAAATAATCACGAGGGGGCTGGAGCTTATTTTTTAAGTGTTTTTTCTTTAAGTTCTGATTTTAGAAAGGAAAAGAATTGGCTCCCAGCCTTGATGCCTGTGAGCTTATCATTGACACCTAAAACTATGCCACGAGAAATCTTCCTCAACTCCATGTGCAAGGAAGTTGATAGCATCAAATTCTTCCCAGAGGAAATGACTCAATTATGTTTAAAAAAGAAAAAAAGAAAAGTACCACTTTCTCCCTTCCTATGAAAGAAGACCGTAACAACCAAACTGAGCGACAGTTACAAGCTACCACCAAATGTTTGCATTGTAGGTACTCATAAAGAAGCCATGCCGGGCGGTGGTGGCGCACGCCTTTAATCCCAGCACTCGGGAGGCAGAGCCGGGCGGATCTCTGTGATTTCGAGGCCAGCCTGGGCTACCAAGTGAGCTCCAGGAAAGGCGCAAAGCTACACAGAGAAACCCTGTCTCGAAAAAACCAAAAAAAAAAGAAGCCAGATAGGAGCCTGTTAGAGCACACCTCTGCTTCCTACACCCTCAGCCTGTTTGCTTGTGAAATCAGCTACCAAAAGGGGACCAGGCTGCTCCTCAGCTTGGTAACCTGGCTCACATGCCAACTTGAACGTCTTGGCCTGCTGGTTCAGCCTGGGTCCCCAGCTGTGACTGGCAAGGACTCCAAAGGCACCAGTGCTGTGGTCCATGGCTCCCGGGAGCCTCTACTCCCCTGAGAGATGGAGAAGGGCAAATAGAGTCTGGCACAGATACTGTGAAGTCCAAAGCGTCTTCAGTGTGTGTCGGTGAGATGTGTAATAAGCATCCTCCATTCCTTAGGCCTCTGTTTCATCAGCTGGAAAATAAGAGGAGGAGATGGGAGACGGTACTGTTTCCTTGGTACTCTGTTTCTCACAATTTAAGAAATCCTACCACAAAGCTTCAGATACCAAACAGATCTCTGATAAGTACAAGTAAGCCCTTAATTTGAGGGGCAGTGCTTTGAAATAATCAGCACCGGTGAGTGAGAATTCACATGGAGTCAGCTGCACAGGCTTGGCATGGAAAGAGCACCAAGAAGCTTGGTCAGCTAAATTCAAGTCCGGTGTCCTGGCTTCTTGAGCTCTGTGAAGACCACCATTATATGCTTTTTGAAAAGTCCATATGAGTATCCACAGCAATAACACATTTTTCTAGAGCAATTGGATTTAATCTTTTTCAGCATTCAAACAGTGTGAAGTCAGAAGGAGCAAATGGTCCAAGTTCAACAGTGGTGTTTTATCGTGTTTCCAGCTCAGCTGTCTAGTCATTCCATATGCTGGTGGCCTAGGTGACCATGTTTGGCTTTGCTGTTTGTTTCTTTTGTTATAGCAACACTTAAACAACAGAATCTGCTTTACAAGTGTACATCAGAAACATTTTCCTCGTGCTGGGTAGGACATGCCTGTATAAAACAACTGTAAATGTGAAGGATTTCTTTTAAGGTTTCAGAAATGTCCTAAATATCCTGGCTACCAGCAGATTAATTCTTTATAAAGGGAATTTAAAAAAAAAACCATGATATGTTATCTTATGAATTAAGGGTCCAGGGGAGAAAGAGCATGCTCGAATAAATTCATGTGGAGATAGAACATCAGCACTGAGTTCTTCCCTGGGATGCGTATGTTGTAGGGCCAGGATATATGAATGCTCAATAAGGAGGAAAAGACATCCCAAACTTACTTTCCACATGATTCTCACTAGAATGAATCCTTTTTCGCTTCTTGATGATATTAAGAATCCATCTGGGCCACTGACTGGTACCAGGGCATCAGCTCTCTGAGTAAGCTTAGTTTGATTATATTTATTAGCTATATGCAGACATTTAGCTGTAATAGATAGTCTAGTTGATTTAACTGCCTGACATTTCTAAGCACAAGTCTGTCCTTAGTCTAATGAGGTCATGTTTAGCTCTTTGGGTCTTAACTCTAAGTAAGAGATTGGGTTTCTGTGCTTTCCATACTGTGTCCCATGGAACCTCTTCAAAGTCCCCTCTGACCTGTGGGAGTGGGTGGGAAGGAGAAGTAAGACCAGGACAGAGGAGCCAAAGCCAAGGTGAAGATTTCACTGCCTCAGATGAGAGACAGTCTGAGGTTATCTGATCTCACACTCACACTCACACACACACACACACAAACACACACACACACACACACACACACACACACACACACACACACACACACACAGGACTAGATAGTCACAGGATCTTCTCTAACATTTAGGTAAGTCTGCTTTTAAAGAAATTGTGTTTCTGTTCAAGTTTGAGTAAATGGTACATGATAAAAAGTCCAGGACCATTGACTCTCAGGAATTTAGCTGAGTAGATAGAAACAGTCTTAGTATCTCTTTTATTTATGGAAGTCTCCTTTATCTCAGTCCGGATCAGGAATTCTGGGGAGTTGTCTGCACACTGAACATCAGGTCAAAGATAAAAATTCTACCTCGTGTTGTTATAAAAGGAACATCCTTCTTTATCTTATCATTAAATTAAGAACAATATGATGCATTGTCTGGGTACAATGGATCTCAGGAAATGGTTTACTTGAGGCGTGGATCCCTCCGACCTATGATCTGAGCAGAGTGGCTGAGGCAGCAGAACCATTGGCCGTTTTTCTGTCTGGAAGAACTTTGTCCATTCACCACCACTTTGTTCCCATACAAATACTTTCTGTGAAAAAAATACGGTGTATTTACCATCTTCCAAAGCCTTCAGCTGACAGCTCATGGGTCAACAGAAGCCGGAACTGTGCTTTACTTGAGAAAACCCCTTTCTTTACAAATTGAGTTGAGAACTAGAGGACTAGCTCAGAAGTAAAGAGCACTGGCTGCTCTTCCAGAAGACCTGGGTTCAAAACCCATCACCTTCCTGGTGACCCACAACTGTCTGTAACTCCAGTTCCAGGGGATCCAACACCCTCTTCTAACCTGCACAGCCACCGGGCATGGGGGGACACACTTGGAGGCAAAACCCTTACACATTTAAAACAATGCAATAAATAAATCCAAGGAGAAACTCCAAGTTGAGATGAAATGCTTTTGAGGGAACAAGGTGACCGATACCTGCCTTGCCATAGCTCCACCACCGTAACTGAAGACAATTGAGGTCTTAACCCTTAAGAATGTCCTGGCCTCCCAAAACTTGTCCCAAGAAGACTATAAAAAGATGTCTTATAGGGTTTTGAAGGCCTAAGAAATTGGAAACTGCAGTGACCCCAACAGCCCAGTGTGTACAATTCTGTAGAAGCATTTTCAGTGATTCTTAGTCAGATTAAGTAGTAGGGAAGTCATTCTTCCCATGCTCCCCTTCTTTACCACAGTCCCCTGTTCTCACCCCAAGGCTGCCATGTGATGGTGATCTCATGTGTCCTTTTCTTTATTCTTCCCTTATACAATATATCCTCCCTGCAACCTCCTCTCCCCCCTGCCTCTGCTCTCCCCCATATCCCCTGCTCCCCCATTTCCCTTCAGAGAAAAGCAGGCCTCCCAGTTCTATTAACTGAACATGGCATTACAAGATGCGATAAGACCAGGCACAAACCCTCACATCGAGGCTGGATGAGGCAACCCAGTAGGAGAAAAAGGGTTCCACGAGCAGGCAAGGGAGTCAGAGACACCCCCATTCCCACTATTAGGAGTCCAACAAAATCCCAAGCTAAACAACCAGAGCATGTATGCAGAGAGCCTAGCACACACCCATGCAGGCTCCATGATTGCCACTTAAGTCTCCATGAGCCCCTATGAACCCTGCTTAGCTGATTCTGTGGGCCATGTTCTCTGGGTGTCCTTGACACCTCTTGCTCCTACAATTCTTCCTCTCCCTCTTCTGTGTCCTCAGGGTTCCCCCAAGCTCTGCCTCGCATTTGGCTGTGGGTCTCTGCATCTGCTTCCTTCAGCTGCTGGAGGAAGCTGATGACGATTGGGCTACCCATCTGTCTATGAGAATGGCAGAACATCATTAAGAAGCATTTCATTGACTTTTTTGGGGGGAGAGGGGGGTTAGTTGTGTTGGTTCTGAGCCATCCAGTTTCTGGTTCCTAGTCATCCGGGCAGCATCAGGCATGGAGGCAGGGGTTGCCTCTGGCTTGGGCCTCAAGTTAGGCCAGTCATTGGCTGGCCACTCCCACAAGCTCTGAGCCACCATTGCCCCAGGGCATCTTGCAGGCAGGACAGGTTGGAGTGGAAGGTTTTGTGGCTGGGTTGGTGTCCCAGTCCCCCCACAGGGAGCCTGGCCTGGTTACAGAGGATGGCTGGTTCAGGCTCCATATCCCTATTACTGGGAGTCCTCACTAGGGTCACCCTCACAGGTTCCAGGAAGTTTCCACTGCACTAGGTTCCCACTTGCCCCCTAAATGTCCACCTATTCCAGTTATTTCTGCCCACGCTCTCTCCTTCCATCCCTTTCTCCCTGACCTGATCCCTCCTGTTCCAATCCCCACCTGCTTCCCCGACCCCCATCCACCCACAAAATCTGTTTTCCCTTCCCAGGGAGATCCATGTCCCACCTAGAGCCCTCCTTGTTACTTAGCCTCTCTGGGCCTGTGGATTGTAGCATGACTATCCTTTACAGTTAATATCTACTTATAAGTGAGTATATATCATATTTGTCTTTTTGGGCCTGCCTGGGGTGCATTGATCAGGATGAATTTTTCTGGTTCCATCCATTTGCCTGCAATGACATTTTATGATATCACTTTTTTAACAGCTGAGTAATACTGCATTGTGTAAATATACCACATTTTCTTTATCCATTCTTCCGTTGAGAGACATCTAGGTTGTTTCCAGTTTCTGGCTATTAAGAATAAAGTCACTACGAACATAGTAGAACAAGTATCCTTGTGGTAGGATGGAGTATCTATTGTGTATATGCTTGAGTGGAATAGGTGGGTCTTGAGATAGATTGATTCACAATTTTCTAAGGAAGCGCCATATTGATTGCCACAGTGGCTGTACAAGTTTACATTCCCACCAGCAATGCTCCTTGTCCTCACCAGCATGAGCTGTCACTTGTTTTATTGATCTTAGCCATTGTGACAGGTATGAGGTGGAATTTCAGAGTCATTTTGATTTGCATTTCCCTGATGGCTAAGGATGTTGAACATTTCTCTAAGTGTTTCTCAGCCATTTGAGTTTCCTGTATTAAGAATTCTGTTTAGCCAGGCAGTGGTGGCACCTGCCTTTAATCCTAGCACTTGGGAGGTAGAGACAGGAGGATCTCTGTGAGTTTGAGGCCAGTCTGATCTACAGAGTGAGTTCCACAGAGAAACCCTGTCTTGAAAAAAAAATTCTCTGTTTAGCTCTGTACCCCATTTTTTTAATTGGATTGTATGGTGTGTTGGTGTCTGGTTCTTTTCTTAGGGCAGTCCATCTTGGCAATCTTCCCTTCCACTCCCAGTTCTCCTGGTGGGAAGGGGCTCTTATCCTCACTCTCACTCTGAAAGTCCAGGTCCCTCCAATCCTTCACCCTTCTGTGTCTGCTCAGCTCTAGCCCCAGCCCTAGATTGGTTGAGAGCAGAGAAGCTCACACTGTGAGTAGGCAGCCAAGTCTGGCTTGCCCAGGGCCCTGGTTTCCTTGTTGAGCCTTTGTTTCTGCTTTGCTATAAGCAGACAGGAGAAACGATATGAAAATACAGCTTAATCCCAGGAGTTATTTCTAAATTAATCAAATAAGAAAGCTGAAGCTCCTATAGAGAACCTACTAAGTTTTATTGACATGAACTAAGATTTAAACAAATGGAAAGACTTTCACTGTGTTCTTGGATGGCAAATCTAAATACCATTTTAAAATGTTAATTTCCTCTAATTCATATAAACACACAATAATATGATTTTGACTAGGATTCTGACAGGGATGTAAAAAAAACCAAAAACCTTATAATTAGATAAATATTCATATGGAAGAATAAATGTCCATGAATAGCCAAAGAAATTATGAAAATGAAAAAAAAAACATTGCTCAGAAAGAGCTCATTAGAAGTTTAGTGTCTCTGTAACTTAGAAAAGCATGAAGTATGTGTCATTACTTCCTGTATGACTGTGATCTTTGAGAAACACAAAACGTTCCATAATTTACAAAAAGTTAAGGACGCACTTGAGTTAGAACCAGGGGAAAGCTACAGATTAGAAACCCTAACTAAAAATGTCGTTAAATAAAAACCATTGTAGGACCAACCAAATGGTTCAGAAATACTGTCATACTTGTGCAAACCTGATACCTACCCTGAGTTCTCAAAAGTTGTCATCTGAACAACACATGTATATCTGGGCTCATAAGCATGCAACACACACACACACACACACACACACACACACACACACACACACACACCATCATCATCAGAATGATAATCATACTAAGTAAAATCAAATTTTAAATACCATTGTATCTCTCTCACACATATTTAGTCTGAACATAGAGAGTTGAAAGCTTGCATGTTGCCCTCCACAGCAGTAGGGCCCCAGACTCTTCATCTCCTTTGGATCTATGATCTCAGTTCATGGTGTCCCATGTCAAGACTATGTCATAGCAATGCCTATCGTTCCTAAGTCCAGGAAGCAAAATAGAGGAAGAGGGGCCTTCACTGAAATGGCTCATTGATTTCTGACGCATCTACCATAGCATTCAGCCACAAGTGCACACTTACAAGTAAAGAAGGCTGAGACTAGCTTGATTCCAGGGTGCATGCGCTGCTGAGAGCGATGTATTAAACTCTGGCACTGAGGCATTTTGTGGGATGCTCTGGTACTGTAGGGGAAAAGGTCAAAGGCTCATGGAAGAACTTAATGAAGATGCTAGGTCACGTAGGAATAAACAAGGACACTGGATACAGTTCTTTCCTGTAGGGCTTCTCACAACGTTATGTCCACCAAAACTTTCCCAGCATGCCTAGAAGGAGAAGAAGGAAACCTTCATGGCCATGTGTCTAGAGAAGACAAGTTAGTTTTGCTGAAAATAAAACCTAGAAAACTAGGTTCTTATGACTTTTAGCAGAGATGTGACGAGGTCTACAAACTGGACCACCACCCCTGACTGGCTTTACTTACACTGAGAGACTTTGAAATTTAGGAGTTGTTGGGTACAAGTTTTTTCAACTCATATTTCAGATGCTCCTTTTTTTTTTTTTGACAAATTGGAAAATCTGGCTACACTGGGCCACATTCTCACGGGCATCTGTGGGCCACAGCAGTGCAGGCAGCAGCTTCTCTAGGCTGTCTTCACCCTGCTCTCTATCCCTGCCCCCAGGCACAGCCATGCAGATGCCTGACTAGTACCTGCAGGCACAGGAGCCTGCAAAGAGGCTTCCGTAGCCAACACATCACTGTAAAGCTTTTTGCAGCCTCAACGCACCCGATGTGTTCCAAAAGTTTCATAATAGCTGCTTGGTCCTACAGGCTAAGTATTTCTCACCAAAACGCTTAAGACCAGAAATGTTCCAGATTTCAGTGTTGTTGTTGTTGTTGTTGTTGTTGTTTTCCTTCAGATTTTGGAGTTTTGTGAATGTATAATAAGACATCTTGGGGATGGGACCCAAGCTTATGGATGCAATTCATTATCTTCCCCATAACCCTATACACATAGCCTGTAGATGATCTTATACAAGATCTTTATCATGCCTGTGTTTTGACTGAGACTCATCATTTAGATCAAGTGTGAAAAATTCTGTGTATGGTACTAAATCAGAACTCAAAAAGATTTTTAAGTGTTTCCATTTCAATTTCAGATTTTTTTAGAAAGCCTGGACTGTGGTTCTATCATGTGTGGAGGAGGTTGGTGGGACAAAAATGTGGTAATGTGGTGTCCTGTAGAGTATGCTTTTGGCCTTTCCACACCAGGAAACCAAATTCTGTTGGATTATTTGTATTTGACCTAGAACAGTGCGGTGGTTTGAATGAGAATGGCCCCATAGGCTCATAGAGTTGATGTTTAATTCCCAGTTGGTGGATTATTTAAGGAGTAGGAGTGTGGCCCTGTCAGAGGAGCTGTGCCACATCAGGCCCAGTCTCACTTGCGATCACGTTCTCTGGCTCCTGCTCGTGAACCAGACGTAAGCTCTCAGCTACTACTCCAGGGTCATGCTGTGCCTGCCTGCCTCATGCAATGCTTCCCACCATGATGGTCATGGACCCACCCTCTGAAACTGGAAGCAAGTTCCCAATTGTGATTTATTCTCTAAGTTGTTTTGGTCATGGTGTTTTTTCACAGCAATAGAACAGTAACTAAGATAGACAGAAATAAACAGGCCAGCTTCAATTTTGGCAAATTTCCCTGGATTTTTTCAGAGCCAGCCAGAGGAGACTTAATATTGAGCTAAGCAGTCATCCAAAAGTGTGTGCCCCCTTAGCCATACAGGCCTTTACGATGGCAGTCATCACTACAACAGCATTCTGAATTATGGGGGTGCTATCTATGGAGGTGGTCATAATTTTCCTGTCATTTCTTCCCCCAGTACAATAAAGTATACAAGAGCCTGAAGGAGTTCGCTCAAAATGGAGAGAATTTCTGCAAGCAGATCACATCCGTCCTTCAGCAAAGGTACAAAATGCACATTTGCAACAAGCTATTCTTCCTCTGTAGTTGCAGCTAGCGACATGTCTGGAGGGGTGATTAGAAGCTGCACTGCTTTCCAGAACACAGTGTTCTGTTCTGGTGCTTGAGAAACTGGGTTGAAGAATGAGCCTCCTCCATCGAACATTTATCAACTGGTGCCATAAAGATCAAGACACCACACAGAGGACTTCTGCTTAGGAAGACTCAGCCAAGCCTCTTAGCCTCAAACTGACTTTATCATGCTCCCAGGGGCCCACTCTTACATCTGATGTATATGCCAATTTTACTGTGCTTTTCACACTGACCTCGATTATTAGTTTATGTTTTTCTTTCCACCCCAAGGACAGGGGCTATGTCTTACCCATTGTATGATAAGAATGCCTTAGAGCCTGGTCTTCAATCTTTTTAGTCATTTTCTAAAGAATGAATGGATGGATACGAAGCCACCGTTTTTACTATTAATATCTCCTCTTAATACTAAGTATGGCTGTGAATAAAGCTGTTCACCGGGCTAAAATGAGCACATTTCACTCGGGCAATAAAGGACATAGGGGGGGATCTGCTTAAAATTAAAGAACCAGAGAAAGGAGTTGGCTTACAAGAGGGTCATCTGGGCCTTTGCTCTACTCTAGACATCTCTATGATAAATATTCTAAAGCCACTTTTAAGAGAGACTGTTGTGTTTTAAAAGGAAACTGTTTCAACTTTAAAATATTGTAGGGCTGGCAATGAAGCTCTGTGATGGTGTGCTTGTGAAGCATGTGTGATATTTCAACTCCAGAGCACTGCACGCACACATGCGCGCACGCGCGCACACACACACACACAATTTATATATGTGCCATACAAAATGATATCATGAATTAAGAGCATTCCTCATTAGGAAATCAATAACAAAAGAAAACATTAGCTTTATCAGAATAATGAATGACTGGGAGAGCTCTAACGACTTTTTATGAAGAAAAACACAAGTTTGTCAAATGGAATAAAAAAGAAAATAAAGTTTTAAGTGAGATATATTTCCATTCTAATAGTCAAACTGCCTTGATTTTCCAAAAGAGAAGAGGGAGGGTGCAATCCAAGACAGTGTTTCATCTATAAGAAAATATTTTATTGGCCTCAAAGGAAATTATTTTTAAATAAGACCAGTTAACTATTCTATAAATCCAACTCTTTGCTTAGATAAAAGTCTCTTCTCCCTGAAAAGCAGGAAGAAGTATATACTGATTAACGAGGCAGATGGCCCAGATGGTAGTCATCTGGTCTTGATTATTTAGTGTCCAAGAGTTCAAAATTAGTGCCAGCTAGACAGCTATGAAGACAGGTGACAGAGGTTAAAACAGTGGCCCCAGCTACAGCAGGCTCCACGGTGGACCTCCAGGGTTGGAGCAGCCACTGCTTCTCCACTCTCTTCCTGTTTCTCCCTTATCCAGATGTTCACCTGACGCTTCACTTTCTTCCACAGCCAGAGTCCTGGCTTCTTACCTTGTTTCTCTTGAAGTCCCTTCCCAGGACCAGTACCCGCCCTCTCAATGTGTGAAAGCCGCCATCTCCACATTCTCAAGGGGCAAACACGGAACCGTTGGGCAGTGCAGATATCTCCCTTCATGGTTTTCCTTCCCTATGGACCAGATTTAGAATCTGAAAATCTATAGGATGCTGTAGGCCAAAGTAGCAAGCACATTTCTGAGTTTAAGAACTGCACAACATAAATGCAAAGTATGGGTATAATGCTTTAATAAAATTGACCTTGAATAATGCTGAACAACCATGTGACAGATGTTTTGTAAAGCTAACCTGGAAGAGCCAAATCATTTCCCTCAACCAGGATACCACTGCTGGGGTACTTTATATTGGCTCCTGATAATTGTTCATTTGAAGTGACCCTTCCTACTTAAAATGCCCAGGTGCATGGGCATGCTTAACTGTTTGATAATGCAGTTAACCTGAGGGATATATACCCAGAGAACTGTTTTCTAGTGGACATAAGCACTTTATTAATATATGAATATTTTCCTCATGGTGTGCTTTTAGTCCACAATCTTATGAGCCGGTTAGCAAAGATGGATGCTGCATCACACCCCTGGATCAGACCAAGCGGTGTAATATGGAGGTCACTACTTCTTCCTCCTGTGCTTGAGCTGACTGGACAAAACTAGTCCGCAAGGCCCAGTGATTGAACTGCACCTGGCACATTCGCTCTCACGCACCTCATTCTATGACTTCAGAAATTACTTCCCTGATCATATAAAATACAAAAAGCTGGTTCTTGTTTAAGGCAATAGTGGCTACCTATAATCCTAGCACTTGGGAGACTGAGGCAGGAGGATTGCAAGTTCAAGGTTAGCCCAGGCTATATAGTGAGGTTGTATCTCAAGCAAAATAACAACAACAAAATAACACACACACATACCCCCCCCCCAAAAAAAAAAAAAACCACAGACAGAAAAACAAAAACAAAACTATGCTGGTCAGGAGGCTCGGGGGTAAAGATGCTTGCTGCTCAACCTGACAACCTGAACTCTGTCCCTAGAATCCAGATGGTAGGAGAGAATTGTCTTCTGAAAGTTGTCCTCTGACCTGCACACACACTGTGGCACACTTGAATACACACATACACACACAAGGGGGGGGGTGTCAAAAGAAACGGTTATGAAAAGCAAAGAAAGGATATTTATTCCATGTGGTCACTTTGAGGAAAGCAAATACAAATAAGGACATCCAGTGACCCACAAGACCACCTCCAGGGTGACTGACATGAGGACGAGGCTGAAGCCGAGGGCAGGAGGTATGCATAACTAAGCAGTGCTGGTCCAGGTGTGTCTTGCCCACCACTGTCTCAGTTCTAGTCAGTTCTGCAAGGTGGGCTTACAAACTGGATAGTCTGAACTAAAACTATTTCAAGGGGACAAGATCCCACTCTGGTTAGTACCAGGGTCCCAGCCTAAGGCTTTGGGAAATTTTAATTTCTTGAGGTTCATTGTTTCAATAGTTTGCTAGCCCAAGAGAGGGGTATATGTATCTGTCCTTAAGTGTCTTCCTTCAGCTGCAAGGCCAGGGATGTTTCCTCTCAAATGGGCGGGCTTATTTTATACAAATCAATGATGCATTCCATTTGCATTGGATATAGGTGGGAAAGCCTCCTAAGGCAAGTGAAACAGCATTCTCAGAATGAGTATAGTAGACATGAAAAATGAGGGGGAAGACACGGGAGATCAGGAAGGCAAAGCCTGTGGCCCGCAGGTGGTAGACATCACGGCACTTGGTAAATATTTGCAGATTGGATGAATAAATATGTAAAATAATCATTGAAGACTCTTTTAATGTCCTACCCACATTATCAGAATAAGGATTTCAGTATCCCTGGAGGTTTACATTTCCAGACACCTTGCCTGGGAGTCCTGACTGGATGCAGTTCTGCTGAGCAGAGTTTTGCACTCAGGCATGCACAGAAGTGGACTGACTCACAGTGGTGTTGTGACCCCAGATACCGTCACCTCCTCTAGTTCAGCTCCTTCTTGCTTTCTTCTAATTGGAGGTGATAGAGAACTGCACAGGTTAGTGAAATGACGTTTTACCGGAACATTCCGCAACTCGTGGTCGTCAGCTTCTTCTGCCCAATGAGTTACTACCATTTCCCTGGTTTGCAGTCTCAAACTCCAGTTCAGCCAGAGACCCCCGGCAGCTCCTACTATGTTTAAAGTCAAAGTGCTCGGCTTTACGGTAGCACAACTGCAGGCCAGATTTAAAATGACAAGGGCATTATTTCCAGGTGCCATGTGTGAGAGTTTGGCTTTCCGCATCACCATAGCTAATGTTTAAGCCAGCTGAGATGGAAAATCAATTGTTCCGTTGCAAAGAAGCTCGGGAATGGGTTTTCAGATGGAAGAGTCGCCACCATGGACATTAAAAGCAGAAGGGTACGTGTAGCAGACCGTGAGTGACTCATCGCAGATGTTATCAACAAAAGGGCTAAAAACATGAAAGGAAGTATTAGACTCTGCTCATTTTCTTCCAGCCTCAGCTCCCTTGCCTACTGAACTTCCAGACATTTACCACCATCCAAGTCATTTTCTAAAAGATTTATATATTTATTTTACGTATGAGTGCTCTATCTGCATGTGTGCCTTTATTCCGGAAGAGGGCATCAGATCCCACTATAAATTGTTATACATCACCATATGGTTACTGAGAATTGAACCTGGGTCCTCTGGAAGAGCTGCTAGCACCTTTAACAGGTGAGCCATCTCTCCAGGCCACCATACAAGTCTTAAATGAGCTTCCAACATGTATGTGACAGACTATCGGGTACACACACACTCCTACATGTCTTTTAGAACCACAGAGTGAGAATGTCCAAACAGCTTTTCTCCGAAGCAGATTCTCCTCTTAGACGGATGTATTAACAAGAACCTCAGGTATGCCTAGACGTCACCACGATGTCTGAGACCATACCCAGCCAAGGCCTGTAGCAGAGATAGCCTGTCCTCATTCCTTCTATCCTCACCCATGGCCAAGATTTCCTGTCTCTCCTCTACACTCCCTTTCTAGCCAGAGATTTTTTTTTTCCTTCCATGGCTTCCTTTATTGTTCTGGGAGAAGTCTCTTGATCTGTCTTCCATCTTGGAGACTGTCCTGCCACTGTGTGGCTCCTCTGTTTACAACAGCGCCTGACTGAAAGTAGCATGGATGGAGGCAGAAGTGTAATCCATTCTCATCCATTTTTATTAAGATGCCCAAGGCTGCATCCTCTCAGATGAACTCCCGTTTCAAATCCAAGCAGGGTTCTCACAACTTGCTGGCTGAGGCCCTGCCCTTATCCCTCATGTATCTTGTTATGCTGGGAACTTGGCACAAGGAGTCCAAGATGTGGGGGGTAAATGTATTTATTGGGCCATAACTGACTTTTTTGAAAAGTGGACAGAAAAATATGAGGCAAATTCTGGTGGGTGTTGGAGGAGAGTGGGGACCTTTTATAACGCTTGAGAGCAACTGCCTGGCCTTGTCTCCTGGGCCGTATCGATAGGACTGTATGTGATCAGCGAGGACATAGGAAGCCCACTGTCGTGTTAGGTCGTAGCTTTCATGCTCTCATTTGCCCTGCCCGAGACTGGCCATTTAGAGTGAGGCACCGTGGGTTAAGAGTTAGGTTCCGATTAAACATGACGTCACCGGATCAGGCTCCATGCACGAGGGGCCTGATTGACCTAGTCTTGTCCTGGGCTCCTGTCCTGAAACCCCGCAGTTCGCACTGTGCACAGGGGCAGCCGGCTGAGCAGGGCACTCGAGTGCTAGAAAGGGAGGGACCGCTTTTGTATTTGGGGCCTTCTCGTCTCCAAAGTATTTTCTATTGTGACCTTGATCCTGCTTAAGACCCTTCAGAGACTCCTTTAGGATGAAATTCAGACTCCACGGTGTTTTATAAAGAACTTGAGGTTTGGACTTTCCCTTGGCCTTCTCTCTCCCCACCCCTGTGGTCCTTCCCCTCCCCATCTTACACCTCCCCCACATTATCCCCACCACCCAGTGGGCCATGATGTTATCACAGGCTGTTGCGTTGCCCCGTGGGTACAGCCTCGCCTTCCGTGGCTGGCTCTGGTAAAACTATTCTTCAGCATTCAGCGCTTCACTATGGAAGGCCGTCTTTAACTCAGGTCTCGAGCCTCCTCCCAGTCTGTGTGTGGCGTCAGCACGCACCTCGGCTGCAGCTCTTCTGCCTTCCTTCCCCTCTCCCTCCACTGGCCCTCATTCTCCCTGAATCAGAGACGTTGAGAGACTTTGTATCCAAAGGGCCTGCCTGGTACAGAGCAGGAAGTGTTCAATAGACTCCCCCAGTGAATGGATGTAGCCAAGTCTGAGTTGGTTTGTACCTGCAGGCAGTTATAACTAAGAAAGTCATGTTGGACAAAGTCTGACATTGAGTCTGACAAAAATCAACACATGGATGTATCTTTGACATTTGCCAACATGGTACTGTTTATGTTATTTTTGAACAAAAGCTAGGAAAGTAAAATCACAGAAGAGACCGTTTATCTAGTATAATCTGTCCAGCAGGCTCTGCGCTAAATGTATCAAACCTTGGTCTCTTTGGCTCTCAAAAGTGATGTGCACACCTCTTTATCAGTCCTCCGTTAGTGGGTAAAGGAGGCTCTCCAGCTCCTTCTCTTGGTTATTAAGAACAGTTCCACCTACGTGTGTGTGATAGTATTCATTTGGAGTAAGATTTAGGTTCTATCTAAAAGCCTCTGAGGATTTCCTGTCTCGTCTGCTTGGCCTGACTTCTCCCTCACAGTTCTCCTTTCTATTCCTGTGCACAGTGGACGCACTGAACTTGGCAGTGAGCAGCCTCAGGGTCAGAGACTTCTAGCCGGTTAGCTTGAGGTCTGCATCCAAGAAGCTCTCCCAGCCACACAGTTGCCTTCTTACAAGCTGTTCTCTGGAAGCAGAATTAGGACAATGGATAACAGTCCCATAGCTGGTCAGAGCACCGAGTCACGGGAGGGACAGAGCTTTGACCTGATTCTAATCACCGGTAGCTACCCTGTTGGTTGCTAATTTTTACTTTTGGTAGTACCGAGGGCCTGAACCCAGGGCCTTGGGCATGATGGCAAGTATTCTCCCCAGCCCTGCCTGTTAACTTTTAAGTTGGCACATAATAATTGCACATATTTTCTAGGGACAACATGATAATTTGACATTATGTATACAGTATGCGATGGATAAATAAGGGTAAATTAGCATCTGCATGACATGGCATATGCTTACCATTTCCTTGTTGGGAAATCCTTTGAACTCCCTCCCCCCCTTCTAGCTATTTTGAAGTGTACATACTTGCCTATAGTCAGTCTAGCCTTCAGCAAAACATCTACAGCTAGTCTTTCTGCCTCTCACAACTGGGTCCTCGTTATCCACTGTCTCCATCCTCCCACTTTGCCCCCATGACCGTCTTTGATAACCTTAGGAAGTGGGTAGAATTTATTTGAACTTGAATCTAGCTCTCTGTTATAGCCCAGGCTGGACTGTAACTCACTGTGTAGACTAGATTGGCCTTGAACTCTTGATTCTCTTTTCTCAGCCTCCACAGTGCTGGGATTATAGGTGTGCACCATGACTCCCAGCCTCTGGTAACGTTTACATACAGCTGATTTATGAGCTGTGGCTGCCTTTCTAAAGGAAAACTGATAAGACTCGAATGGAAAACTCCAGTACACCCAGCCCCAACTGGAAGTTGGTTCTGGCTCAAACTGAGAGGTGGAAGGCAGTGTGGGAGAACACCGTCTATTGAGATTGCTGAAATCCTTAATTCAGAGGAAGGCACGGTCACCTGCTTCCTTTAGCATGAGAAGACCTTTGTTCAGTGTTAACTAATTTTTCACAGACACAGAGGAAACCAAAGGACTTTAAACAATTATTTTGTGTAAGTTTATTAGAGTAGAATCCTCTGAAATGAACATAGCCACACCCCATACACCACACACACACACCACACACGCATACACATACCACACTTACACACTTACACACACACACACACACACACCATATTCCACACACTTATACACACATACACACACATACCACACACCACACACAAACACAGATACACACAGACACACACATACACACCACTTACACACACACCACAGAAAAACGCATGGTAGTCTTTGCTTCAGTTTTCAAACTCACAATCATTCAGGCTTACAAAAGTGACAGATGTCACTGTGTTTGTCTCTCAGAACATGACTTCCTATAAGAGTGATGAGTCATTGGACAGGAAATTGGTCATTGCCTTGGAATTTAGTCATGGGCATCTGCTAAGGTAAAAGCCACTGAGGGCCTGAAGGACAATGTCCCACACTACCTCCTCCTTCCCCTCCTCACCGTGTGTCATTTCAGTTCCTTCTGCTGAACACTCCTCTGTTGGGGTGCCACAGGTGGGCACCAGAAATTAGAAGGCAAAAGTGGATGGCTGCAGCCTGCTCTGTTTGGCCGATTCTAAAGTCCTCTGGGGTCATCAATAAGTTGCATGTAGCGATAAAGAACACAATTTTGCTGGTCAGAGACACTGGATCCCACTCAGCCTAACCTCAACGAGCTAAGCTGATGGCGTTTGAGACCAGAGTCCCCCTCCATTGCCTCGTAGCCAGATCCCCATCATCTCCATTCCCCACTCACCAACTGATTTACAACACATGGGTGCCTCAAGAAAGGCCCTGGGGGGTCCAGAAGGTCTTTACACTGCATGGAAGTGGCATGTCTAGAGGCCACACCGTGGGAGCTGCAGTGTGTCACAACACGGTGATTAACATTGAAGTGAGCAGCGCTGTAAGTTTTCAAATGCACTTTTGTCTGACTCCCCTCCCCGCCTTGCGGTATCTACAGCCATTCTCCGCATCTTGAGTAGGAGGAGCAGCGTGGCTAAGCAGCAGGTTCTCTGGCTAGATCGGCCAGGTTTGAAAGCTAACTGCATCACCTCCTTCTCATGTGTCCTCAGTAGAGCGACCAGCTCAACTCGGGGCCTCGTGCCCTCTCCCAGAAATGGACAGACAAACCATGTCCGCCCCATGTAAGTCACTGTAGGTTCGACACAAACGAAAATGAGCCAGAGAGATGAGCCAGCGGCTGAAGGGCTTGCAACCCGACTAAAAGTCTAACAAGCCGACTTTGAGTCTCAGACCCACATGGCAAAATAACAACCGGCTCCATCAAGGGGTCCTCTGACCTCCAAACCTGTGCTGTGGTGCCCCTTCCCCGTGCTAAGTAACGAGAATAAAAACCTTCTAAAAAGAAAGAGTTAAATGCTTACCATAGTATCATGCATGGTGTAAGGGCCCAATAAAGGCTGGGTGTTGCTATTTTGTGGACAAACAGAGCACAGGCCAAGTGTCTGCAGAGTGACAAAGTGGTACAGAGGGCATTGTTTGGATACATAATCTTCATGTGTGGGTGACAGGAATTTTAATCTGGAAACTCACAAATCTGCCCTGGCATTGATACCAATGCAAGAAAAGTCTGGCTTGGCAAGTGAATCTCCTTGGATGGGTCTCTACCTTCTTGAGAGAAAGCCTGTGAAAGTTAGGCAATGTGGTACATGCCTTTAACCCCAGCACTCAGGAGGTGGAGGCAGGAGAATTAGGAATTCAAGGTCACCCTGAGCTCCCCGTCAAGGTCAACCTGAGATCTTGGAGAGGGGGTGGGGAATGAAGAGAGAGAATGCATATGGGTGGGTGTTCAGGAGCAGAGATGGCCAGACTCAGAAACTGCCAATCATCTGAAAGCAAGCCAAGAGCCTCCTCCTGACACCCACCTTCTTTCCCTATGAATCTAATGAAGTTTCCAGTATTAAGGAAAGCAGCATTTCCTTGTGCTAGCTGTCTCTCCTTCACTCAGTCTCTGAGCCTCTTTGTAGAGCCTGTGAGAACATTCTGGAAGTGAAATTGAACTGTGAGGGAGAGGCTGTCCTTGTCAGCATCCCCCCTCTTGGCCTAGACGCCCCTATGGAAAGACAACGGCATAGAGGACTGCGCTCTTCCCCCTGGGTTATCTCCCTTTGGATATCTAAAGATCCTTCTGATCCAGCATCATCAAATAATTAATATTTACTAATTGTTTTGTGCCCAGTACTGTGAGTCAAGAACTATGCATTCATTAGATTTAGTGCTCTATAGAGAAGGCTCCATGGTTAAAGGCACTCACTACCAGGCTTGATGACCTGAGTTTGATTCCCAGGCTCTACACAGTGGAAGGACAGAACTGACTCCTTTGAGGGGTCCTCTGACCTCTGAGTGTGTACTGTGGTGTGTTCACACTCAAATACAAACAAATAAAATTAATTTTTTTAAAAAAACTTAAGTGCATAGAAGTCATCTTTTAAAAAGAAAACCAGGATGGGGGAAGAAGAGAGAGACGGTATGTGTATGAAGTGAATAGGAACATAACTTCATTGTAGCTACAGATGGACCTATAACTAGGAAGTGATAAATAATTTTAAAAAAAGAGTAATTTGGTCTCTCCAAGAACCAACGATTTCCTGCTATCTTGTTCTGCATAGAAAGTAATGGATGCCACAATAATGCCACTTGGGCTGGGCATCTGCCTACAGTCAGCTACTTGGGTGGTCAAGGCAGCAGGATCCCACTGAAGCTACCACATGGTTAGTTCAATCATACTTATCACTTTATTTCCAACTCCTATTTAGAGTTTGAGCTGATGGGATTAGCCTCACTGGCTGTGTCAGTCCTCTGGGCTTCTCCTAACTAAGTGGCACAACCTGCGTGGCTTGAAGGACAAGACTGATGGTTCTGGAGACCAGAGGTCTGATGAGATTAAGACTGTTGGCTCCTGCCGTGGACTGACTTGGGGATGCTGTCTCATGTCCCCTCTGAGCTTCCAGTGATTTGCTGACAATGCATTGACTTACAGGTCTTCCTCTGACCCCTACTTTCATGTTCGTGGGGTCTTTTCCCATGCACACGCCTGTCTCTGTGTCCAATGCTCCCCCATTCATAAGGACACATCAAACTGTGTTTGGGCCTCATCTCTGAGCTTGAGATTGTCAACTTGGCAAGACCTAAAGTCACATAAAAGATGTACCTTTGGGCATGTCCATGAAGGCATTTTCAGAGGGGTTTAACCGAGGTGAGAAGACCAAGGCGTGTTGCACGATCTCATGGGCTAGGGTTCTAGACTGAGTAAATGGGAGCACATGAGCTGAGCACCAGCATCCGCTCTATCTGCTTTGTGACTGTGGACACCGTGTGACCCTGCAGGATGCCCCTACCACAGTGGACTGTATACTCCAACTGTGGGCTAAAATAAAGCTGTCTCCGCTGACACTGCATTGGTCAGGTCACACGGTGAAGAAAGAACTAATACACTGCAGTGTAGCACTACAAACCGCTTTGTGGGAGGCACCATCCAACCCTTAACACTGGCAGAAAGACAATTAAGGAGAATACTTTGGGGAGCCTCTGGTATTCTTAAGAGTTTGCCGAAAGACAGGAGAATCCTTCTGCGGATTGATATCTCCTCCTCATGAAGATGTTGCATTTTCAACCTGACCTTTTGTGTGGCAGTGTGTCTGTATCTCTGTGTCTCTGTGTCTTTGTCTGTGGCTGAGTATATATGTGTGTGAGAGTGTATGTGTATATCTATCTACCTACCTACCTATCTATCATCTATCCATCTATCTATCTATATTTCATCTGTCTATCTACCTATCTATCATCTGTCTATCTACCTATCATCTCTATCTATCTATCTATCTATCTATCTATCTATCTATCTATCTATCTATCTATCTACCTATCTATCATCTATCTATCTATCTATCTTCTCTATCGTCTATCAATCATATCTATCTATCATCTCTATCTACCTACCTACCTATCTCATATATATATATATATATATATATATATATCATCTATCACCTCTATCTATCCTATCTATCTATCTATCTATCTATCTATCTATCTATCTATCTATCTATCTATCTATCTATCTATCTACCTATCATCCATCTCTACCTCCCTCCCCCACTGCCCACCCCATGTGTGTCTTTGTCTATGTGTGGTCTTGCTAATTCTGACCAGTACATCCCATTTAACAAGTCCTTTGTTCACAGGGCAAACCTGGAGATTAACTATGCCAAAGGACTTCAGAAACTGGCAGTGAAGTTGAGCAAAGCACTACAGAACACAAAGAAAAAGTAAGTACCGTGACAAAGCTAAGGCAAAAACCCTGTTTTAAAAAACTAAAAGTGAAAAACTCTTGCTCACAGCTTTCCCACACACACATGGCAGGTACAATCCCCACAAGCATGGCTTCCAGATCTTGGGGATTTATTCTGGGCAAGGCACTGCCTCAAATGCTTAGTGGATGTTCCTATTTTAATCCTCATAACAACCCTTGAAAGTTCTTATGTTTATCCCTCTCACAGATGAGGACTTGAGTCTGAACAATTGAAATAGACCTCCCCAATGATGCAGTTAATGGGCTGCCCAGCTAGACTCCTCCTGGAGCTTTGTGACTCCAGAGCCCACATTTGGCTTGGTAATGCTCTTTCATCTAGGAAATAGTGTTAAGCCAGAAGGTCTTAGAGGCAGGAAGTGTGAATTCTGTATTATCTCGACTCCGTGATTTTTGACAAGGGTCTCAGTCTCCCTGTGTCTCCATTTCTTCCTGTACAGGGTGCAGACACGCTCATCTGGGTATTTGAGTATGTATGTGGGTTGTATCGTGACGTGCAGCCTGAATGATAAATGAAGTAAACTGTGTGAAGGGCTTAAGCATGTGAGGCACAAACACTCAGGATTTTGCAGCAATAAAATGGTCCATTATTGATAACTTGCTAAGGCACTTCTGTACTAATGCATGCAGATGTGACTCTGAACATGCCGTGTTCTTACTGAGGCTTGCCATGGTGATGAAGAGAGAGGGAAAGGAAGCTTCTAGAACCACACTTCTCACTCCTGCTTGGGCACCGTTGTGATGATGGCAAATTGCTTTGAAACGGCTCTGGTTCTTGCTCCATTTCTCTTAGGGTAATATCTTGGTAGATATCATTGGTAGGGGTCAGCACAGTGGTGTGGTTGGGTTTAGACCAACTTCTGCCTAGACTGCCCAGTTTAAACTCTACTTCTATCACTCACCAGGTGAGTGGCCTGGGACAATTCCTCTTTTGTCTAAATGCCTCTTTATGACAGAAATGAAGCTGAATGCAGTAGTGCTGAGGTAAATCGGCTGAGGCAGAAGGATTGCCATGAGTTTGAGGTCAGCTTAGGCTATATAGGGAATTTCAGACCAGTGTAGCTATACTGTGACACCCTGTCTGAAAGAAACATAAATAATGATAATAAATATACTAACATAAAAACAGAAACAAAACCCATTCCCTGCAGTTACTGAATTAAATGAAATAATGCAAGTGTGCTTAGCAGACCACCTAATGAGGAGGAAAACTCCATGAATGGCCATTTTGATTTTGATTCTAGTTAATTCAGTCACCACCTAAATCCCACCATTGCAACCCCAGCATCAAAAGAGCAGACACGTTCAGAATGGCCAGTGAGCCAGCACTGGTGTGGTATGTAGTGATAAAAGTTAGTTGAGTTTCTCAGTATCAAAATCTGTGTGAGATGCTTGTACATACCAATGTGTTATTTTATAATTCCAGTTAAGTGAGACTCAGAAAAGCTGAGTGAGTCTTCTAGGGTCACAAAGGAAACCAGAGCCAGGGACACCTGCTCTCAGAACTGGGCTGTGGTCTCTCTGAAGCCCACATGATGGATTTCCTGCCAGGCTGTCCAGAAGCTGTGCTGTCACCTGGGAGGTTCTCTCTGGTGAAATGTTCCTCATATCCTTAATAAGCACAATTATATTTGGTTTGATTCACACGAAATAATCAGCACTTACTTGTTGTTGGAGTCAGTGTCTCGTGTAGCCGAAGCTGATCGCAGGCTCCTTACATAACCTCAGATGGCCTGATCCTCCAGCCTCCACCTCCCAGTTGCTGGGATAACAGGGATGAGTCACCTCACCTAGCAGCACTTATTTTAAGTGTATATAGGGTTTGGTCCAGTTTAACAGATGTGTACATACGTAACTAACCATCCACCAAAGTCAGACATTTTCAACACATCCCAAGTTGCTACTTCCTGTTTGCATCTCTGCCCTCACCAGAGCCAAACAACCACCGACCCCCTTCATGTGAAGGTAGATTAGTTTTATCTTTCCTGTGGTTTCCTGTCATTGGAAACACATAGTAGGCACTCTCTGGTGCTGGTTTAGATTGTAGAAATCCTGGCCTTTGGTCTGGTTTTCCCATCGTCCCAGTGCAGGATGCAAACTCGGCCGCTGGAGGACCACCTCTGCTCCATTTCAATTCTGGCTGGGATGCAGCTTCCTCCCTTCCTCTCCATCGAAAGTGCCAGGGGCTCTGTCCCTGCAGTTAACTAAGACAATTTGTTCTGACTTCCAAGGACACCTAACAGACTCCTAAGAGCTGACTCCTGCTATGGGAGAAGATAACATCAGGCCTCCTTGTCCTCCCGCTATGCCTCCAGGAACATGGCACTGACCCTCTTTGTGTTCATTGGACACAGGACCAGGAAAGATCTGAGGCTGTCTTGAAAGTCAGCATGGTGCAGGATTTGGACTCCAACCTCAAGAGCGGCACACACAATGTGCCAGGAACTTGGGCTCAAATCCTGTGTCCCTTATATCCTCCAAGGCTTGGTTTATTTTCTGTAAAATGAGGGACCTGCAAAATTTTTCTGTGAGGGTCTTCTAAGTTCCTTCCCCTCACTTGCTCCTTTCCTTGGCCACTTTGTTTCCCTAATTTTCTGCAGAAATAAAATAGAAGATGAAAATCTAAATGGAAAAAAAAAAGGATTGGGGGAAAGCCATGTGTATAATGTCTGTGGTGCAAATAAATATACTGGCTGAGTTTAATCTCGTGGAGAAATTGAAACACCAGCAAGGGGATGACTATGAGGGTGGAGGCAATTTGTGGGTTGTAATGCTTGATTTCTCAGTGCTCACTAGGAAATGACATCCGTTCCCCATTTTTGTCTCTAGCTGTCTCAGCAGTGCCTGGGCCTGGGCCTCAGAGAGCATGAAATCCGCAGCAGACCTACATCAGTGAGTGCTTCCAGTAACACTGTCCCGGTATCCATTCCCTGTAGCTCGAGTTTTCCTGCCTTGCCCACAGTCAGGGCAAATCTTTGTCACCCGCCAGTCCCACAGCTGCTCAGACCCAACCAAGTAAACACAGAGACTTATATTGCTTCAAACTGTATGGCCGTGGCAGGCTTCTTGCTAACTGTTCTTATAGCTTAAATTAATCCATTTCCACAAATCTATACTTTGCCACGTGGCTCGTGGCTTACCTGCATCTTCACATGCTGTTTGTCCTGGCTGGCGGCTGGCAGTGACTCCTTCTGCCTTCCTGTTCTTTCTTTTCTCCTCTCTGTTAGTCCCGCCTATACTTCCTGCCTAGCCACAGCCAATCAGGTTTTATTTATTGACCAATCAGAGCTAATTGACAAACAGACCATTCCCCAGCACAGCCAAGTGCAGACCATCTCAGACACCTGCACTCAGGCTTGTGGTCCTAATCATCCTCTATGCGGACCTGCTGGGTAAAGCCACAAGGAGCCCAAGAACGGGCTCCCACAGGACATACAGAACATCCCACAGCAATTCCCACCTCCCCGCACCCACGCCTTTGCCCCTACTCTAAGGGAGGTGTCACACATTTAGAGTGGATGGGTACCAATGTTCCACTTCAAACCTGCACTAAACAGATAAGCTACACCACAACACTCATCTCCCCAGAAATGTATTCAGACAGTAGATGGAAACCCAAGACAATGATGTGCATCCTCATGTTCTTTTTCCAGAAAACTTGGCAAAGCAATTGAGTTGGAAGCAATAAAGCCAACAAACCAAGTTCTGAGTATGCAAGAGAAGAAGAGAAAATCAGTGAGTCAACTTCTTCATCTCTTCAAAGCAAGATGTCCAGGGCTGGGTATAACTCAGTGGCAAAAAAACAAAACAAAAACAAAAACAAAAACAAAAAAACCCAAAACCACTTGCTTAGCATGCTTAAGGCCCTAGGTTCAAACCCCAGCATAATAAAACGTTCCAAACAAACAAAACGAAACAAACTCGTGAAGAAGAGGCAGGTGAAGCTGTATGTTCAAGGCCAGCAACTTTCACATATGGTATTAAATGAAAAAGCAAGCTGAAAGAAATCAAATAATAGAATCTCAGCTGGAAGATCCTTCCCAAAATGTTAATAAGAATTACTCTGAGATGATAAAATTAGAGGTTATTTTCAAATTTTTGGTACTTTTTAAATGGTCTTTTCAACTTTGTTAACTCTATCACTGAGTGCACCCCAGTCCCATAAGCACAATTTGTTTCAAAAGATGCTTTTCTACTTACCAATGTGAGATTACTTCTAGGTAATAGCTTTAACTCTTGAATATCCTTAAGACTAAAGGGCCTCATCAGGTACGCCTCTCCAGAGCAGCTGGTCGTCATTAGAATGTCTTCTGCTCTGGGCATGCACCTTTCCTTCCAGGACAGTTTCACTGTGTGTCCTCCCTCCTCAGTCTACCACAGTGGGTAGCTGCTTTAGACAATGCTTCCAGGCAGCATGCAGAACCTGTTAACGAATGCTCCAGTGCTCCAATGGATGCAGTGGGTTTGGGGTCAATGCAGGGTGGGAGTGCCTGAGTCTTAGCAGGCAGTCCTCCCCAAAGGAAAAAATAGTCACTAGAGGGGTTTATTCATGTTGGTTGTAAGTCACAAGAACTAAGGGAATTGGGAAAACTCAGATGGAAGAGGAATGGGAATAAATGAAATATAAATGCATTAAGTGGAATCGGGAAGTAGAGTTGGTGTTTGTGTGTATACACACACATACACACACACACACACACACACACACACACACACACACACACACACACACACACACATGCATGTGTTCCACCAGAATGGATGGTCTATCTAGAGATAAGGTAGTAGATAGAAAGTTACAAAAATTACTTGAAAGAAATATAATCATCTGCTTTTGCCAGCAACTTTAGTAAAACTCAAAGCAAACCTATATTTTATTAATTATGAAATATTTTACATACCATATAGTAATATAATAATTATATTTAGTACTATAAATTAATTAGTGTTTTGACAATTTATTACAACAGATTTAGTAGTTGATGTATTGATCCTCCAATCATTTGTCTCTATTATCTCCTGTTTGGTGGGGAGAGAGAGAGAGAGAGAGAAAGAGAGAGAGAGAGAGAGAGAGAGAGAGAGAGAGAGAGAGAGACTGGGACTAGCTTGGGCTTTTAGGCCACACCACCTAATCCTACTCAAACATTCCACCAACCAGGAACTAGACATTCAAATCTAGGAGCCTCTGGGAGTCGTTTTCATTCAGACCACCACAGGCTCAGCTCCATGTACGAGGGCTCCACTCTCATGGTCCATCCACTTCCCAGAGTCCCACCTCCAAATGCTATGACGCTGCAAAAATAGGTTCTAACCTATGAGTTTTGGTGTTCATAGATATTTAATTAATAACAGTGACTAAACCAGAAAGCAACAATTTTTTCTTTCTGTTTCTTTTTTTTCTTTTTGATAGCTTGATAATGAAGTTGAAAAGACTGCAAATCTTGTTATTAACAACTGGAATCAGCAAATCAAGGCAAGTATATACAAACAGCATTTACATAAACTCAGTTTTCAGGATGGGACTTTTTGCTGTTGTGCACACATATTGGTGTGTCCTAATGCTTTTCTACATACCAACTGAAGAGAAAATAACTCACCTGAGTTGTCATATAGATGCATCATTCAACTAATCCAAAGCAGAAGATGACTCAAAATATGGTTACTGTTTCTGGTTAATATTTATGTGGCATTTCTTATGTGCCAAGAGCTGGGTGTTTGTATATTCAATCATCTCACCAGCCAAGGTGATACGTGACTTTGGAATGTCAAAGTTATTTCCAAGGTTTTAAATCTGGTTAATGGTTAAACCAAGAAGTCTTAGAAGTTCTTAGACTCCAGAGTCATTGCTCTTTTCCATCATACTATATTGGATGTCTCTCTGTGAAGTTTGAAATTTAGGGGAAGTAACAAACACCATTTTGGTTTTTCATTGGTATAGGGTGTTACTGATCTTTACCCTTGCAATGGAGAGGGCATTGTAAGGAGTGTGGTGATGTCAAAGGGAACACGTGTGTTGATTCTACAAGTGCACATGGTCTACCTCCTGTACACACTACACTAAGGCCTGCCCCTGGTTTTCAGTTACTTCAAAAGTTAGTTGGCTCAATAACAAATACAGGAAACAGCACATGAATCCTTCTAGATAAATTTTGATTTGATGTGAGAAGCTAGAGAATTCCATTATTGGTTTTTAAGCTGCAGAAACAGCAGATGAGGTCCATCTGTACAGAAGATTATTCTAGAATAATCCTGTGTAGGAGGAGTTGCTTTGAGTAAGAAGGATGAGAGGCTGAGGAATCTGCTAAGAAACCCCAATCATGTCCTTGAAGAAGAGGTGCATTCTGAGAGTTGAACTCTTTCTTTTCATTTCCCAAAGGTTAATAGCCCAACAGAACCTTTGCAAGTAAGTAGCCACCTATACCAAATAGCCAGAGACGCCCTTGGAAGCAGCTGGTTTCAGACTTGTTTCTGAAGCTTCCGCTGAAATCAAAGACTCCAGAAACCAAGATGAGAACTGTTCTAGGCAGACAAATTCCTACCTTTGTGGTAGATGTACTGATAAAAAGAGACTCATGAGAGTCACATTGAGAACATATCTCAGAGTCTAAAAAAGCATCCAAACACTTGCTGTTAACTTTGCTCTTGATTTTCTGAGTTTTTTTAAAGAGGTTTGTTTTGAAAAAACAATTATCTGTCAACACTGAGTTCTCACAGGAAAGTCAATACAATGGATCAAAAGCTAGAGACAATGTTCTATAGCTGTTTGCTTCAAAGAAAAAAAAACACCTCCTATTATTCCCCAGTTTCTGATAAGCCGTTTTTCTAAATAATACGATTTTATTGTTTTATGAAGAATGACAAAGTCATTATAGATCACATGGAGTTCTTGAGCTGTAATCATTTTCTCCCTCATTTCAATGCAAGAAGGGGCTCCACATGTCAGCTGTGAAGCACGCGTCTGCTTCAGAGACAAATTTGCAAATTCTGAAGGACCGAGTACTCTTGACTCACACTCATTTATCATCAGGCATGTGACTGGGATGCTGAAGGGGCTGTGAGCAGCTTGTTCCTTGATCTCCCCTGTGGAGCAGCTTCACAAGTTTCAAGGAAGGCAGTAGGCTTCGCTGCCGCTGATTCCCGAGGACAGGGAGTCCTGGACTTTTGCCCAACATGTTTCATTTTATAGTCTGAACTCTTAGTCTGGAGTTGGTAGAAACCTGCAGTTCCAGCGCTCAGGAGGCCAAGGCCCCAGAGGAGTGTGAGTTCAAGGCCAGTTAGCAAATGTCTAACTCTCTTACATACGATCCCCACGATCACGACAAAATACACAGTGGTTCCTATGAGAGCATTTGCTGCTGTAGTATCTGGGACATATTTTGAGATGAAGGATGGGGACAAAGAAGTTAAAAACTCACAATTATTCACCAACAGACCTCATTCCAAAATGGAAGAGCTTTTCTCTAAAGAGCAGTTTCTGCTTCTTTTTTTTCTCTTCCCCTTCTCTTGCTTTTATGTTTCTGTCTCTAGGCTAAGAAAAAATTAATGATGAGTACCAAGAAGCACGAAGCACTTTTCCACCTTGTAGAAAGCTCCAAGCAATCCGTGACCCAGAAGGAGAAGCAGAAGGTGAGCCATCATGGTAGTTGGTGCATACTGCTTAGAGATGTGGCTTCCTGCCCTCCGCCGGAATACAGAGAGCTGGCTGGCCCCTCCCTCCATGGGGGTCTGTAGGTTGACCAAGCATGGAAAGGGACTTCAAAGTTGCCTGTGGTCGCATAAGATTATCTAGCCCAACTCTTGTGGTAGTATGTGTTCCGTATTGGAAACTAAACCGGTTTAGGGATTTAGCTCAGTGGTAGAGCACTTGCCTAGCAAGCGCAAGGCCGTGGGTTCGGTCCTCAACTCCAGGGGAAAAAAAGGAAACTAAACCATCCCACACTTTCTCTAACATGAAGTCTCCCCAAGGAAAGCAGCCAGCACCATTACAGTCCCAAAGATCCTTAGAAGGGAAAAGAAAATTGCCATTGCAAGTGGTTCTATCATTTCATCTGAAGAAACTGTTAGGTGAATAACTTAGATTCATTGTTAGCAAGAACTGGAAGGTTCTTATTTTATGGCCTTTGCCTCTGATAACATCACAGATCCCTCCCGCAGTCACTGGTTAAACTAGCATTTGTTTTCTGTTGGTTTCTATTGTTTTTGTTTTAAGTCCTAGAACTGAACCCCAGACCTGGCTTCCATTTCTCACGCACACGGAAGTGCCTTACCATCAGAGTGCCCTCTGCACCGCTCGGCAGTTCTTCCTGTTTCCCTGCTTAACAATCCCAGGTCTCACCAGAAGGTAGCCTAGACCCCCCTCCTCTTCCCACGTCCATCCCTCCCACCCACTCGCAGACGACTGCCACAGTTCTTACCTCACCACTCACCTTTATCTGCAAGGGAGAGTTCAGTTCATCCCGTGTCCTGAGACTATGTCACCCGGCCCCTCAGACCCTCTTCTGATGACGTCCCTCATCCTGTCTTAGACAGGCCCCTCCTGCCCCACAATGGTTCTTCTGAATTCCCAAGTCCATCTTGGTCTGTTTAAGATGCTATAAGATGTTACAATAGCCTGGGAAGGTTGAACAGCAGAATGTATTCCTCGTAGCCTTTAAAACAAAAACCTAAATGAAATGACTTTTAACTAACCCACAAATAAAAATGTCACACAGTTTAAGGAAGCCACCCAAACACTTGCCCAGTGCATACATCTTACTGAACTTCTATACAGTCAGAGTGGTCAGAGTTCTAGAATCCTAGAGCTTAGGAGCCAGCATGGCCCAGATTCTGATGAGGGCAAGACTTCAGGCATCTCTTCACAGCCTCATAAGGCAAAGAGAGAGCTCTGGGTTCATTTCGCAAGGTTGTTGATCTCATTCATGAATGCTCCACTCTTGAGACCCTTCCTGAAGACTCACATCTCTAATGCAATGATGTAGAGAAGTTAGAATTCAACATACAAATTTGGGGGCACTCATCCACTTATTCCAATGCACCTCCTACCTTGGGAGAGCAGGAAGAGTCAGAGGCAACTCTTCATGGTCCTATCCATTCAACTGTATCATTCTCTCTACTGGACTAAGATCTATTTGAAGGGTTGTCTGTGCTCTGTCTCCACTTCCCCAGTCATTCTTCAAGCTACACCGCAAACTTCTTAGAAGCATTGTACACCATTTATCTCCCCTTCTGGAGACAATCTCTTCTTTTAACTTTATCAGTATCCCATTCTTGGTCCCTTTACTTCTCTGGACATTTTACCTTTGGCTCCTTTATGGATGTCATTTTTTCCACCTGGCCCTTATGTATTGCTGTACCTGAGGATTTCTCCCCAGAGTCTCTCTATTTAATTCCTTGTTGTGTCTCCAGTGTCCAACAAAAGATTCTCAATATCAAGCACTCAATAAATAATAGGTTCTCAATGTATATACTCCCAAGGCTTCAACTCTCCTTTCCACACTGACAATGCCTGAATTTATATATCTAGCCATATCTGTCCCTAAACTGTCTCCTGGCACCTCTAAAAATCATCTCTTTCTACCTAAGATAAGTCTTTCCCCCTATGTTTTCCAGGTCTCTGGATAGCATTAGCTGCCATACCCTTCCAATTCTAGCCCTTAAACCAATGGCTTCTTGAACTTGTTGGCATATACCCGTCTCCCTGTCACCATTCACCCTGGCCATGACTGTCATTTGCTTGAATGATGTACCTAGCAAGTGGGCTGGCTTTGCCTGTAGTGTTAGCTCTTGCCGTCACTCACATTCAGGGTGACTTTCCTGAAACTACTGTCATGTACATTCATTCTCTTCTGAAAAGTCTTCCAAGGCTTTCTAGTGCCTTCAGAATACGGGTTCCACTCTGTTCTGTGACCCAGTAAGACCTTCCCTGACTTCACCTTGTCTCCTGCTCCACCATTGTCTCGGGCTGTTCTTCCTATGTCCTCTGGGCTCATCATTTCTTTTCCATATCAGGGCATTGGATCAGGTTAAAATTCACAAGCTCATGTTTCCATGGATACTGTGGCTCATTACACCTGAAATACAAAACTGAATGTGCCTTGTATAGGTCATACATCACAGAACAGCAGTGTATTGACTGGAATAATAAAGTGAATAGTATTAATATTCAGCATCTGAATGAATGTTCCCTATTATTGTAACATTAGTCAAAATGTCCTTAAACATAAAGAGGGTCATTCATAAAATAACAAAAAAAAAAAGCCTCTATCTCTGTCCTTGAAACTGCTAACATCAGGAGGGTTCTCCATGTCCTTCAAGTGTAGCTGGAGGACCAAATGCATAAGAGTCATCTGAGGACCTACTATAAACTCATTACAGAAGTAGCTAACGACTGAATATCTCTACTGGGGGCCCTAGAAGTTGCCGCTTTACAAATACCAGTTCATACCTAAGAATATTAAAGCTGAGAATCACTTGTGCAATCCAAATCCTCATTTCTCAGAAATGGAATTGCTTGTCTGGACACTTTCATTAGCCATTTAAGTTATTGTGGTCCAGGGAGTTTTGATTTCCCAGAGACTTAGCAATCAGAATAGCAATGTCATGGATGGTACTGTTTATGAGGGACAGATCCTTGGAGAACAAAATGAAAGGAAACCATGTGTCTGCCTGTCTTTAACTTGAAGCTAACATGGGCGTGAATCTTAGGCTTAGTGTTGTAGTTGGTGTCGGATACATGTTGTGATATGTAGCTCACATATATTACCTTATTGAATCCTCCCAAGAGCTCAGTGATGTGGGAGCAGTCATGCCCATCAGAGAGGTAAAACAATCCTGTACCTTAGGAAAGTGAAGTAACTTCTCATGCTGCAGAAATGAGACGCTTGATCCATGATGGCTCATTCCAAAACTGTACCTCTAGCTTTACAATGACAGTTTGGCACCCTACCGTAGAAACAGGTTTAAAATTCATGAGTTAACAAGTCTCTACTTGTCCTGGGAAGGAATGGAGAAACCTACAGATTGTGCCAGTAGATTGCTGTTGGAGATCCCAGACCTGCATTGTAAATTGTCGAATTCAGTCATTTGGCCTTCTTGATGTGAAGGGTGTTGACAAGTCACTTCATGTTTGAGAATCGATTTCTTCAAGCACAAAACTGGAAGTATATTGAGAGGACATTCAATGCCCATTAATAGTTTTTTTTTTAAAAAAAAATCTAGGTTTTGTCTTCTGCATTAGCCATTACTTATAAAGATCTGTAAAGTGAGAAACATTGGGCCATGTACGATTCATGAAATGACAAGAGCCCTCTTGTAAATGTGTGGATGACTGTGTGACACTGATATTTTATTTTACTTTAGCTCCTCAACAAACTGAAAAAATCAACTGAAAAATTGGAAAAAGAAGATGAAAATTATTACCAAAAAAACATGGCCGGCTATTCTACTAGACTGAAGTGGGAAAACACCCTGGAAAACTGCTATAAGGTAAGTTAGATGTTTATGGTCTTCTTCTTCCGGTGGGCTTTGTGTAACCTCAGAAGTGAAGGTTGGATCTACAGTCACAAGACCTGACGTCTTTCTTAGCTATGCTACTCACTTGTAGTATGGAGCCAGACAGACCACGTTCCTTCTCATTGTCTCCATTTCTCCTTGAACATGGTCCCCAGTGAAAGTTCATGTGCATCATTAGCCAGAGTTTCTGCCCCTAATTCTCAGTGGGGACTATGCTAACATCAAAAAGTTCTATCCCAGTAATATAAATTAAGACTTAGGTACTGGAGATTCAGAAAGGAGTGTTAGCTGACTTAAATAGTGATCATGGATGGAGTTTTCTGCACTGGACGTTTTTGTTGGACAAGCAATATATAACAATAAATAACTCAAAACTTTAAAAGTGGTTGTTAGTAACACAAACACACAAAGAACAAATTCTGAGGGCTGGAGAAATGATTCTGTGGTTAAAAGTACTGGCTGCTCCTCCAGAAGATCCTGGTTCAGTGCTCAGCACCTATATGTCAGTTCACAATCATCTGTAATTCCAGGTCCAGTGGAACTGACACCTCTTCTCATCTCTGCACTCACTGCATGTGTGTGGTTCACATACATACGTGCAGGCACCATACCCACACACATACAATTTTTAAAATCTTTGTAAAAGAATGAATTGTGTCAAATTGACAAAGATAAGCAAAGATGTGAATACACAGGTCACAAAGAGAAAAATCACTACTAAACACATGAAAAGATAATCATGTATCAAAATTAGGAAGTGATAATATTTAGTATTAGCAAGGATGTTAGAAAATAAGAATTCTTGAACCTTTTTAATGAGATACTTAACACTATCTTAGAAAACAGAAATGTGGCTTTGTCCATAATATGGAAGTTCCCTTGTAGGGGTACATCCCGAAGAAAGGTTTAACCTATACTTTAATAGTGAGGCACAATAATGTTTAATACAGGATAGTTTCTAATTAGATGGTGAGAAAACATTGCACTCAATCTTCATGCCCATCAATAGAACACTTTTAAAATGTGCTCTCATTTATAAAGTAGGCCAATTTCCAGCTATAAATAAACCAAGCCTATATTTAAATAGGAATTAACCTCAAAATAATGATATTACAGAAAACAAATCATTTATACATCCATGTAGAAAAATTTCAACTCATACCTAACATATATTGAGTTGATATGTTTGTAAACAGATATATAGTGTCCAGACCTGTGTTGAACCAGGGAAATGGAGTCCTGGTGGGCATACAACAGGACTGCAGTATACAGCCACTCAGCTTGTGAATGGCTCCTGATGACCAATATAGCCACTTCCCAGGGTTAAAATTGACTTCAAATATGTGTGAACAGCTCTGCTGATCTGTTTGCAAATCAACACAGACATTATCATCAGCCTAGTTAGGTTCCTATTGCTACAACAAAGCAGGATGGCCAAAAGCAACTTGAGGAGGAAAGGGTGTGTTTGGCTGACAGGTTACAGTCCATCATGGAGGATACCCAGGCAGGAACCTGGAGGCAGGAACTCAAGCAGAGACCATGAAGGCGCTCTGCTCACTGCTTTTCTCTCTAGGGCTTGCTCAGCTACCTTTCTTATACAGACCAGGACTACATCCACAAGGGTAAAACCACCTACAGTGGGCTGGACCTTTCCACTTTTATCATTAATCAAGAAAATCCCCCACAGGCTTGCATCTAGGCCAATTGGATGGGGGCATTTTCTCAATTAAGATTCCTTCTTCCAAGATGATCCTAGCTTATGGCAAGTTGACAAAACAAAACAAAAACAAAAAATAACCAGCATAACCATATGAAACAATTATCAACTCTGGTTGGTAAGAACTTGATTATTTATTTTTGTTTCATTTTTGTCTATGTGTTCTAAAGTGTTTTTTTTCTTTAATGTTTAGAACAGTTACATTTGAAAGGAAAAAAAAAACAAACAAGTAACCTAGGGACTAACCTGTATCAAGTGTGTAGCATTCAGTGTTGAACTAAGTATGTTCATGTGCATTGTATTTTATTTCACAACCCTATAAGGAAAATAATAATTTTATTCCCCATTGATATATAAGAAAAGTGAGGCTAAAGAGGCAAAGCTGCTTGCCCAACATAGTTTTCAGATTCAGTATGCTTACTCCAATGAGAACTGGGAGAGGGAAGGCTATGAACAAGCAGGGACTGGAGGGCCAAATGATCTTCTGAGTTCAGTCACTTTCAGGGAGGGGTAGACGCAGAGTTAGAGAAGAGATGGGAACTCTGACCAAAGAGGAAAGGAAATGACACAAGAGGAAGCCCTTCTTTCCTCCAGTTACTGCTTTGATGTTGTTGTTGTTGTTGAGACAAGGTCTTACTCTGTAGCCCAGGCTGGCCTTCAACTCCTGGCGGTCCTCCTGCGCTAGCCTCTCAAGTACTGAGATTATAAGTGTGTACTTCTGCATGGATAATTCTATCAATGAACATAGGATCCTGGCACCTCCCTTGTTGATGCTGAGTGGATTCCAGATCTAGATGAGGAAGGATTTGAATACTAACCCTATCCATCTGAAGTCTGGACTCTGACCTTTCCTCAGCTCCTATGACTTCCAATGAAGCTATAGCTTTCCAGAAGGCCAGCTTCCAAGGACTGCTCTGGTGACAGATGTCTAGGTACCCTTCAAGGGCTACAAGAAAAAAATGTATCTCCTCCACCTTCCTCACCCTGTACCTATGTCACAGCAGTAGATGACAGCAGCAGGTCTTCCTTGTCATAGCTGATGTCAGACTGGTCTTCGGTGGTGTGAGATATTGCTGACACTTACTATCGCAGGATTTTACTAGCTCTAACTCCTTAATCGGTCCCCTTTTCTCCAGGAAAGAGCGTCCCATGCCCATAATCCTAGCGCTCAGAAGGCAGAAGCAGGATGACTACCTCAAGTTTGAGGCTGGTTTGGTCTAGACAGAGTTCCAGGCCAGCCAGTATCATTTAGCAAGACCCCATCTCAGAAAAATAAGAGTCCTCCTCCCTCTCTCCACTCTCCTCTTTCAGTAGTTCATTATTATTATTATTATTATTATTATTATTATTATTATTTGGTTTTTCGAGACAGGGTTTCTCTGTGTAGCTTTGCGCCTTTCCTGGAACTCACTTGGTAGCCCAGGCTGGCCTCGAACTCACAGAGATCCGCCTGCCTCTGCCTCCTGAGTGCTGGGATTAAAGGCGTGCGCCACCACTGCCCGGCTATCATTTTATGTTAATTGCATCATTGTGGAAATTCTCTTCTTCCCCTGCAAAGTCATGCTACGGTAACAAGGTATACATTCATTTACATTCCAAAGGAGCTTCTTTCAGCTTCAGCTTTTTGTTGTTTTTTCAGAATTGAAGTTGTGTGCACAATGCTCAGAAGAGTAGGATTCTCTTTTACCGCTCTTGTGTCCCAGCCCCACTGTGCTGTAGGCCACTGGGGTCTGCTCTTCCTCTCCTGTAGCTGTCAGAGACCCTGTGATCTGAACTTCCTCTGAGCTGTCTTCCTCCTCCTGAGCACCAGTCCACACTCACGGGACCTGAATGGAGACAGCCTGTAGTGTTCTTCCCACTGCACACCAACCCTCAATAACGATGTTCTCACTTGGCAGTACCTTAACTCCTATACACTTAGTCTAGAGCCACAAGTCACCGGCTCACATGTTTCTGTACATTCTATGTCTTTCACATATTTATAAATTCAAGCATGGAATGTTAAGTCCATGAAGACATGTAACACTGCACTCAAATGCACCGAGTCAGTGCTGATTATCTCTGAGTGGAAGAACAATGCATGGTTTTTAGAATGTGTGTGTGTGTGTGTGTATGTGTGTGTGTGTGTGTGTGTCTTTAAGATAGTGTCCCAAAGCACCAGGGTGCTTGTTAAAATTCACCCAGACATGGTGACTCGGAACCTCTGCATGATGTTAGGAAGGGTCCGGGTGACTTCTAGGCATACTGTAGTTTGAAGTTCTTGCTGTGGAAACTGTGATGCATCTTCTGTTTGAAAGCTCTTCAAATGAAAGTGCAACCCTCCACGATCCTCCATGAGTTCCCTGAGGCCAGAGCAGCAGAAGCCGGAGAGAATGAATGAAGAACATGAATTACATGAGCCCGGACAGGCTCTAAATCTGCCATCCCTTGGTAACTCTGTGACCACGCTTCCTTGGCTGGTGCTATCGAACAGCTGGAGGCCCTCCAGAATGTCTTGTCTCTCTGTCAACTATTTTTATACAGAAAGAACAAGACACTAGACAGCAATAACTCATTAAATGAGATATGGATTTTCCCCTTTGCACAGTGGAATTCATTTCTGCCTCTTCTTAGGAGCAAACACAAATCGTTTTAATGATTTCCCTGAAATGTAATTAAAGCTGTTAAACATCCCCATCTCTACAAAAGGACACCGGTTATTCTAATCTCAGATTGATGCTTGTGGTCCTGCACTTATTGATGTAAAGAACAGCTTTTCCCCAGAATGCAGTGTGTCCGGAGCCTGACATATTCCCCACCCCCACGTCCTTTGCCTGTGTTGCTCAGCTGGAACAACTGATTTCTGGGTTTTTAAAAGTAGGGTAAGGACTTTTTTTTCCTTTTAGAGGTGATCCAAACCAATGAACTGCATTTGTCTGACATGTTTGCTATGAGAAGTTTTAATTCTGCCTTCGAGGAATCAATCTGTTTGCTGGGCTATTCTTCTGTGTCTTTAATTCTTTATCTGGAAGGCAAAAGGACAGTTGGTCACATTCGATTTGCTGATGCCTGTGATTTTAGAGTCTCAGGAGACACTGGCAGTTACAGAGGCACTGGCTCCCATGACTTACAAAAACAGTGCAGCCATCTAATCAGCTGTTCTGTTGTTGTTGATTGTTTGGTTGCTTCCACTTGAAGAAACATTAAAATGATCTTATACCAACAAATAATAGCAATACTATAATACACCAGGATATCTATCATTCAGCCTTAAAGACACACCTACAACATGGACGGACTTTAAAAACACAGATGATGATTTTTTCTGCTTGGGACATACATTAGTTAAGTTCAGAGAGTAAGAAAGTAGAATGGTACCTGTCAGGGCTGGGAGGAGGAGGGATAGGCTGTTATTACTTCATGGGTATAGAGTTTCCTTTTTTACCCGATGAAAAGTGGCATGGAGATCGGGCTGGTGAGGGATGCAGAGCAATGCAAATGTTCTTCAGAACAGTGAACTGTATCTTTAAAATGATGTTGTTTATATGATATAAATCCTATCATACTTAAAATTCAAATTCATATTGCAAATGTTGGTGGCTGTGTACAGCAGATTAAATAATAGCACAAGGATGGAGGAGGACATCAAATGATCGGGCCAGGGCTGACCTTTGACTTTATGCTACCCCACCTGTTCACCCAAAGCCTTGATACCCAGCCATGCCTCTTCCTTGTGGCAATGGTACCCACCAATTTCCCCAGAGCTTTGACCTTATGGAAACAACCTGTGGAGAATGTTGTCTTAGGCACCTGCCATCTCTGTCAAAGCTCAAAGTCCTCTGGACATCTCGAGTGCAGCCTGCACTGTTCCAACAGGGCCTATAAATCTCCCCTGAACACTTCACCTAGCCTCAGCTGTTAAACTTCTCCACCACTCCAAGAGCCACAAATCAGCAAATGAGTGCCTAGAGTCCAGAACTCACTTGCTCTAGAATGACAGTAGCCAGTGAAGCTATCAACGTAACCTTAACTCGCCTAACCAGTGTGTGCTCCTTGCTTCCTTATCCACCCTTGTTAGCTAAAAGTCATTAAAATCCAGTTGTGCAACTTTTGTTATCCCACATAAAACATGGGGACCATGTTCTTGCCTTTAATCAATAGACTCTGATGCCCCAAATGTAATATAGGTTAGCATTAAGAACTGATTATACACACCAACCACAGTTTTCCCTCCCTCCTCTCCTGTTCACTCCCCCAGCCTCCTTTCTCCCCACCCTCTCCCATCCACTCCGCAGAAAGGGTAAGGCTTCCTATGGGAGTCAACAAAGCTTGTCAAGTTGAGGCAGGACCAAACTTCACCCTCCCCACCCCCCACCCTCTCATCAAGGCTGGGTGAGGCATCCCACCATAGAGAATAGGTTCCCAAAAGTTAGCTCATGTGCCAAGGACAGATCCTGGTCCCTCTGCTAGGGGCCCCACAAACAGACAAAGCTACACAACTGTCACCCACAGGCAGAGGGCCTAGGTCAGTCCCATGCAGGCTCCCTAGCTGTTGGTCTAGAGTCCATGAGCTCAGGTCAGCTGTCTCTGTGGGTTTCCCCATCATGATCTTGATCCCTCCTTGCTCATACAATCCCTCCTCCCTCTCTTCAACTGGACTCCCAGAGCTTGGCCCAGTGCTTGGCTGTGGATCCCTGCATCTGCTCCCATCTGTTACTGGATGAAGGCTCTGTAATGACAATTAGGGTAGTCACCAATCTGATTACAGGGGAGGGCCAGTTCAGGCACCCTCTCCACTACTGCTAAGAGTCTTAGCTGGGGTCATCCTTGTGGATTCCTGGGAGTTTCCCTGGTACCAGGTTTCTCCCTAACCCCATAATGGCCCCCTCTATCAAGATACCTCTTTCATTGCTCTCCCTCTCCATCCCTTCCCTAACTTGGCCATCCCGATTCCTCATGTTCCCATCCCCCATCCCCTCCCCTCTACCACCACCACCCCACCCCCAATTTACCCAGGAAGGAGAGGAGGAAGGGGAAACTGTGGTTGGCATGTAAAATAAATTTTAAAAATGTAATAAAAAAAATAAAATGCAGGAAAAAAAAAAGAAGTTTCCCAAATGCTTATGGCCTCTACTACTGCTACCATGCCATCTGCTGCCAAGCATGCCTCTGTAGCCTCGAGGGGGTGCCCTGTGATTGGTTAACTGAGGAAGAGAAGACTAGGGACTGGTTTACTGGTGGGTCTGCACATTATTTAGGCACCACCCAGAAGTGGACAGTAGCAGCAGTACAGCTCCTTTCTGGAACAAGCCTGAAAGGCACTGACAGAGAAAACAAATCTTCACAGTAGGCAGAACTTCTGGCAGTACACATGCTCGTGACATTTTTTGGAAGGAGAAATGGGCAGATGTATGCTTGTTAACTGGTTCATGGGCTGTAGCCAATGGATTGGCTGGATGGTCAGGGAAAGAGCATGGTTGGGCAATTGGCGGGAAAGATTTCTGCAGAAGAAATATGTGGATATATGTGCTGGCTATTCTTATGTCAACTTGACACACAAACTAGATTTATCTGAAAGGGGGTAGTTGAGAAAGTGCCTTCATAAGATCCAGATGTAAGGCATTTTCTTAATCTGTTATTAATGGGGAAGGACCCAGGCCATTGTGGGTGCTGCCATTCATAGGTTGGTGGTCCTGGGTTCTATAAAAAAGCAGGCATAGCAAGCCACAGGAAGCAAGCCAATAAGCAGCCCCCGTCCATGGTCTCTGCACCAGCTCCTGCCTCGCCCTGCTTGAGTTTCTATTCTGACATCTTCCAATGATGGACTGTGATCTGAAAGTGTAAACCAAATAAATTGTCCCCTACCCCCCCCCAAAAAAAAGAACTGATTATAATTAGAGATTCCACTCTTACCAGATAGTTTTTTGAAGACTAGAGAATGGGGGCTGGAGAGATGGCTCATTGGTTAAAGAGACCCTCAGGCACCAGGCACACATGTGACACGAAAACATACGTACAGGCAAAACACTCATACACATAAAATAAGACAAATAAATATGCTTATAATACCAAAGAATGTTCCCTACCAGCTATCTTGCTATCTTTCTTTCTTTCTTTCTTTTTTCTTTTTGGTTTTTTGAGACAAGGTTCCTCTGTGTAGCTTTGCGCCTTTCCTGGATCTCTCTCTGTAGGCCAGGCTGGCCTCAAACTCACAAAAATCCGCCGGCCTCTGCCTCCCAAGTGCTGAGATTAAAGGCGTGTGCCGCCGCCGCCGCCGCCGCCGCCGCCGCCGCCGCCGCCACCACCACCACCACCACTTGGCTAGCTATCTTTGATAGTGCTGGAATGTTCTACACAAAGGTACTAGGGGAGAAAAGTAGTCAACAGTCTTAACCAACTATGAATGCTATAAGTTACAGTAAAGATTAGCTTGGTAATTGATATGATCACTGGTGTGGGAGTAGCATGGATGTTATAGGAGTAAACAAATGCTTTCTAACTGGATTTAAAGCCTGCTCTGCCAGACAGAACTCATCCATGATATTGTTAACAAGGTCAAAATCCCAAGGGCTAGCTAGGTCACAGGCCCTAGGAGAAACCCTAATATTCTGCTAAATGAACCCAGCCATAAACTGCCGCTGGAGTTTTCATCTTTATATCCATTAGATTAGTTCATCTCGTGACTTCCATCAGAGAAGGTTATTCTTGCAGTAGATAGCTAAAGCAGAAACTCAAAACTGGTCGAAGTGCAGAGAATTGGATTGTGGAGTGCTCAGCCCTAAATGGGACATTTATGGCACACACAATGATCAGGGGTCATTGTGGAAAAGAGGACAGAATGACTGTAAGTGAAGAGAAAACGGACATGCGCATCCAAAAGTACCCGCTGGAAAAGACAGCACTGTGGCACACACGGACTCACAACAGCTGTGGCTGTGCATGTAGGACTTACACCTACCTGATCAAGCCAGGCAATGTTCAGCGTGGATGGAGCAGGGGCTCATGAAGCCCCGCCCCAACTGAAGAGCTACTGACAACTGATGTCTTCTGGTTGCCGGAGAGTCAGTTTTCTTCAGGGATGCAGTGTCTGCAAGACTACTCACGCTCCAGTACATTGTCCTACACCCAGGCTCACGCAGGCAGCGCTGATTTGACTCAGTGGGCTTAAAAGCAGAGCACATAAAGTTGGGAGGGGAAAGTGGGGGAGGGAATGAGGAGGGAATGGGAGGAGAGGGAAACAAAGTGGATTTGAGCAAAACACATTAAACCCATGTGTAAAATTCTCAAACAATTAAAGCAATTTTCTCAAAAGAAAAAAAAAAAGACTCTGAGGGCTGGAGAGATGGCTTAGTGGTTAAGAGCACTTGCTGCTATTACAGAGGACCCGCATCCAGTCCGCAGTACCTCCTATAACTTTAGTTCCAGAGGATCCAACACCTTCTGGTCTCTGTAGGCACCTGCATGTATGTGGTATACATAAACTCATGCAGGTATACACACATATATATAAATAAAAATAATAATAACTCTTAATTTAAAAATGCTGAGAATATTGGGGCTGAGATGTAGCTAACTCATTCATTTAGCAAGCACAAGGCTATAGGTTCAATCCCCATCAACACACACACACACACACACACACACACACACACACACACACACACGATGGTGGTACATGCCTATAATCCCACCTGTAATTCTTGTATGCAGCATGTAGAGGTAAGAGGATCAAAAGTTCAAAGTCATCCTATAGGTGTCGTCCATAGCAAGTTTGAGGCTAGCCTTGGCTACATGAGACCTTGTCTCAAAAAGGAAAAAAATGACAGGAGAATGTGTAACCTTTTTGTTGTTTGTCCATCTATTTATTTAATTTATAGATGTTTTTGCAATGAAAAACTTAAAACACAATATACCATTTTCTCCCTCTTCTCCCTCCAACCCCCTCCTATGTTAACTCTCTGTTGACTTTGTCTCAAAGCCCTCTTTTTCTTTATTATTGTTACTGCGTATTCTAACATGTAATCGAGTCACAACCAATTAAAATTTCTAGAAGAAATCCCATGCTAGGAACAAAAATGGGCTGAGTGCCTGGCACTAAATGGGGGAATTGCCAGTAGAAGAATTCTGCCCAAGAAGACTTGCTATAGCTGTTCTGGTAGCTACCTAACAGATGGCTTGTAGGTGCATTTTTTCTTCCTTTTTAAAAATGATTCATTTTATTTCTGTTTATGTTATGTGTGTATGTGTGGTCTGCCTGGTGTGGGTCCTCTGAACTGAACTCAGGTCCTCTGGAAGAGCAGCGTATATTCTTAAGCACTGAATAATCTCTCCAGCCCCTTCTTTTAGCTTTTCTATAAATTGCAAACAAGGCTAAGAAGAAGCTGAGAAATAAACCTGTTTCTTATCATCAATTTTAAAAAATATTTTTGTGTGTGTGTGCGAGCACACGTGTGTGCGTGCATGCAAATGCACGCAGCACAACCATGATTTTTTTTCCACCATGCATGTGTGGCAGTCACAGGACATTTCTAGGACTTGGTTTTCTCCTTCCATCATGTAACAGAGGTCAGACCATCTCACTGGCCCTCTTTTTTTTTTAATCAGTTCCTATCTCCAATCCTTCTGACGAATCATCTAATGATCCATGGATCATTCATTATATTATCTGCACTCTTACAGAGACAGGCAGGAGAATGTGCCTTGCTTGTATTGTCAACAATTTTCGAAGTATTTGGTGTCTAACACCATTTCTAAGATATGAAGATGGGTTTCCTTAGGTTTTAGTCTCTTCTAAAACATCAAAGATACATCTTAATTCCTTCATTTATCTTTTTCTCCTTTTTTTGTAAACAGCAGGTAACTTGTAGCGTCTGCCCACATGCTGTGTGCAGGCAGAGGATCACAGGGAAGCTCATGAGTTAAATCCATCCTAAATGGGGGTATTAAGTCAGACAGCAAGTCATATCCCTGTGCTGGGAATCTCCTTCTACTGCAGTTTGGATATACCATAGTGAGAGGCAAACCAGGAGAGTTTGCTCAGGCTATCTCACCGTGGGGTAGGTGACTGTGTGGGAGGGGTGACTGTGTGGGAAGGGTGACCAGCTTTGCAGAACACATGCTTGATCTTCCCTCATTTTTTTCCCCTCTTCTCTTCAGAGCATGCTGGAGCTGGAGAAGGAAAGAATTCAACTTTTATGCAATAACTTAAACCAGTACAGCCAACATATTTCTCTTTTTGGACAAACGCTGACCACAGTGAGTACTGGAGACTGGTCCATTTCCGGTGTGCATGGTAAGGGTGACAGGAAACAGTTCTTCCCCAGCCTGCTCTCCTTTGCAGAGCCACACACAGATCCACTGTGCCATCAGCAAGGTTGATGTTGAGAAAGACATCCAGGCTCTAATGGAAGAAACCGCAATCCTGTCCACAGAAAACAAATCTGAGTTCCTACTGACCGACTACTTTGTAAGTATGGAGTGGCAGAAATCGACCTTAAGCGGGCACCTTGGCCATGTATTGAGAAGTCATGCTGAAAACAATGCTAATCCCCACCCTGGTCTCCTGTAGCCCGAAGCTGGCCTTTGAACACTTGATCTTCCTGCAGTGATATCTATCCCCTTAGAAGGCTGGCTGAGTTTTAGAATCTTGTTGGGTCTTTGTCTTAGTGGGTCTCGGCTGCTGCCAGAACAGAATACAACAGACTTGGTAATTGACAGAGATTAGAAACTTAGTTGGATTATGATTCTGGCGGCTGGGAAGTCCTGGCTGACTGAGACTGCCGAGGGTCTTCTCTGATGCATCAGAACAGGACAGGAAAATGGCATCACATGGGCAAGAGAGCAAGGGTTGAACTTACTTCTGTGACAAACTTATTCCTATGACAATGACATTAGTCCACTCACGAGGGAGAGCCCTCATCTCTAATCTCCTCTGAAAGTCTTCTTCTCAGTATTTCTGCCTGGGGGGGAGGGGCGGGTATTTTTCTTTCTTTCTTTCTTTCTTTCTTTCTTTCTTTCTTTCTTTCTTTCTTTCTTTCTTTCTTTCTTTCTTTCTTCTGCTTTTCTTTTTTCTCTTTCTTTTTTTATTCTCATACAATAGATCCCAATTGCAGTCTCCCCTCCTTCCCTCCCCTTCCCCCTGGACACACACACACCTCCCCTCACCCCAGATCCACTGCTCCTCCATTTCCCTTCCAAAAGGAACAGACAAGGTGGGTGGTAGTGTGAATCACGCCTTTAATCCCAGTACTTGGGAGCCAGAGGAAGGAGGATCTCTGTGAGTTCAAGGCCAACCTGGTCTACAGAGTGAGTTCTAAGAAGGAAGGAAGGAAGGAAGGAAGGAAGGAAGGAAGGAAGGAAGGAAGGAAGGAAGGAAGGAAGGAAGGGGCTGGCCTCGGGCTATCAACTGAACATGGCACGACAAGATGTAATAAGTTTAGGCATACACCTTCATATCAAAGCTGGATGAGGCAACTCAGTAGGAGAAAAAGGGTCCCATGAGTGGGCAAAAGAGTCAAAGACAGGGTAGTTCAAGACAGGGTTTCTCTGTGTAGCCCTGGCTGTCCTGAAACTCACTCTGAAGACCAGGCTGGCCTAGAACTCAGAGATCAGCCTGCCCCTGCCTCTCAGGATTAAAGATGTGTGCCACCACCACCCAGTGAGGAGGGGTTGTTTCTATCTCATGAACTTTGAGGGACATGTAAATCACAGTAGTCTTTTGTAAGAGTAATCCCAGGCGGGTATGTTCAGTGATCTATAAGTGACTGTTGTATTAGTTTTCTACACAAATGGTAAATTGACTCAATTTACTGGCTTAAACATTTGATATCTCACAATTTATATGAGTCAGAAATCCAGGTGTCACATAGCTGGAGTCTCTGAATCCCTCACAAGGCAAGGGTGAAGGACTATGTGTGTGTGTGTGTGTGTGTGTGTGTGTGTGTGTGTGTGTGTGTGTGTGTGTGTGTGCCATTATAGTTTGCTCTTCTTTGTCTTCTCCCCCATGGCCTTACCTTCTTCCTCCTCACCCACTCCTGCTATTCCCCTGCCTCCTCCAAGACAGTCTTTCCTCCAGCTTTTGTATCATATGTATTCCACTACTCTCTCTTCTCCTCACCTCTTCCTCCCCTCTCAGAGTTCCCTTTCTGTCTCCACTTTCTGAATCTGCACGCTTGTGTGTGTGTGTGTGTGTGTGTGTGTGTGTGTGTGTGTGTGTGTCTTTGCGATGTGACTTTTTCCATCTCACCTGGCAACACATGGCAGCCTGCTTCCCTCTGGATGAGTGACCCAAGAAAGCCAAAGCCAGAGCACTCAGAGGGGAAGCACAGTTCACCTCTCATCATGGTCTGTCTGTGTGGCAGGAAGTACAACCCTTACTCAAGAGACAAGAGACAGAAGTCTGGGCATGGGAAACACAGACATTTTTTAAAGATCCCTACCCTTGAAAAACAAGGGCCAAACTGCCTGAGACCCATTCTTAGGCCATTTGGGAGATTCTGATGCAGGATGATCTTTATTGCTGAAAACGGATCGGTTTCTCTCACCAGAGCCCAGTCATTTGCTTCTGTTCCTCGGCCTCAGCCTCTCGGGTGTTTGCATTACAGGTGTGAGCTCCACACTCAGCTTCTCAGAGTAAATCTTTGTCCTCTAGGAGCTAGCCGATCTAAAACAAACAAACAAAGAGCGAAACCAAACTTCTCGTTTTTTTCCCCAAGCTCCTACTGGCCTCCACTGGCCATGATGCCTTGGCCTCACAAGTAGCTTGGAACTCCAGGCCCCAGGGTCCTAGATTTTCCTTTTCCGTTTTGGAGGGTGGAGGAGCGAATAAGCCCAGGGCCCTCCCTGTACACGGTAGGCAAGCATACGGCAGACACTGAGCTACACACCTTGTATCTAGAAGCCGATGAGTGACGTCTGCTCTTGCCTGTGCTGTCTGCGGGACTTCTTCAGGCTTCCCACCTCCCTCCCAGCTCTTACCTGTCTCTGGTCTATAGAAGCAGCCGATCACGCTCTCCGACTGGATTAAACCTACAGCTGACCCAGGGCCAAGAACCAGGACCCCTACTCGGAGAACAGGGGATGGAGGGACAAGAGTTCTGCATCCCGACAAGATTAACCTCCCCCCACTCCCAACAGCCACACAAGTAGCCAGATGTTTCTTTAATTGAGTCTTTTTTCCCCTTACCTTGGTAAAGGTGAAGGGTGCTGCTGGCAGCCTTGTCTACTCAAAGCAGAAAGGGAGGCCACAGGAATGAAAGAGGGCGCTCTTCTTCCTTTCCAGCCTCAGATGGGCAAGTAGATGAGAAACACGTCTGCTGTTGATAGAGGCAATGAAAAGGCCTCTATCAACTAACTTGTCAATACACCAAGGATATTCTAGGAAAATCGAGGGTTCTATTGCATTATCAGGAGTTAGGATGGTTCATCTTCAATTGACATACCCATGGGAACTTATGATTCTTAAGAAACTTGACTGTCCTAGAATTCAACTGGATAGCTAAATCTGTCTCAAATGACTGACTAGGACTGTCATGTGTCCTTAAAGCTCTGCATGCCGGCATCTGACTTCACAGTCCTCGGCAGTAAGTGGCAGTAAGTATGAACTGACTGTTATCCAGTGCTGTGACGTTTACTCAGACAGGGACACGTGAGACAAGGAGAGTGATCTGAGCTCCTAAGGTGGAGGGCCAGTGACCAGTGTGGAGCTAACTGTAAATCCTGCAAGTTCCATCTTCAAAGGATTATAGCTTTGCATGCTCTTAGTACTGCCCTTTCCCAGCACCCACGAGCCTGGTTTTTTCCCTCCCCTAAACAACTCCTCCCTTCCTCTGTGGGTGGCTGTCCACTTGTGTTCACCCACCTCCTGACCCACCCTCTTGGTTTTCTTTTCATCTGATCCTGAAGTAATTAACATGAGAACTCACATACCGCCCGGTACTGTGACTCATACCTGTAATACCGGCACTTGAGAGGCTGAGGCAGGAGGATTGCTGTAAGCTCAAGCCCAACAGACCGAACTAAATAGTGAGACCCTGTGTCAAAATAAAACAAAGCAAAACAAAAACACAAAACCTTGGCGGCTTCAGCCGTAACCTCTGGCCTAACCGACACAGGCCACGCTCTTTCTCTTCCACCATGTTTGCCCAAGCCAATTGTCCTTACTGCTCCCGGTGGACTCTCCAGAGAACCCCCTTTCCTTCCTCTGCACCCTTTCTCCTGCAGAACGCCCTTTGGCCTCCGTCCACTTCACTTCCGGGTACGTCTACAGCCTCGGAGCCTGTGCTATTGCTGCACACGTGTGGCCGGGACTCGCCGGTTCTCCTGATGATGTTTGGGGAACTGACGGGTCGAGCACCGTTCAGGGCTGAGCGTGCGTTCTGGCTCTAGTCGTCCGGCTAACAAGCCAACACAGATTCAGCAAACACTCGTTCCACTCCTGAGGCAGTCCTAACCTGAGGCGTGCACAGAGTCCTGCAGTGGATAATTAGAGGACTTGAGCTTGAATCAATGCCAATGATGTCGTGAAACGTGAAGTATCCCGCAAAGAGTTTATTTATCAAGATGCTGAGGTCACCATGGAAAATCTCTTCCTCCAGGAGTAATTTGTTTTATTAAATAAGATGCTCAGCTGTGTACTGATGAGTTGTGAACGGGATGCGACCTTATTAATCAGGCCTAAAACAGGTGGAACAATGTGTGAACCAAAGATTATCTTCATTTTTCAATCTCACCCCTCTGGTGAGGTAAAAACCGTCAAATGTAATGAGGGAGAGTCTCAGAAAAACTAGGAGTAGTGACTCTCATTTTTTCTTTTAAGTTATTAAATATCTTTTTTTTTCCTTCTAAAGGAAGAAGATCCAAAGAACACAATGGATAAAGAGAGACGGAAATTGTTGATAAAACCAAAACTGTTGAGACTGCAAAGAGACATTGAGAAGGCCTCGAGAGAGAAAGAAGGTGTGTGATATTCATTCCACAGACCCAAGGCTGGCCTCGAACTCACGACATAGAGCAGACCAGGCCGGCCTCGCACTTGTCTCCTGTCTCTGCCCCTCCTGCACCGGGATACAAGCTTGTACCATTCCTGGCTTGTGACCATGTCCTTGGATGCAGGATAAAGGAAAGTATTCTGTCACACTCAGAAGCTTTACTTGGAGTTAGGGTTCATCTGCTTTTGTAGAGTAGGGTGGGGGTCCTCTCTTTCAAGAACTGCATAGTAAATTTAAGGTATGTTGAATAAAAGTAAAAAAAAAAAAATTTTAAAGTCACCTGTGGGGCTGGTGGGATTGCTCAGTGGGTAAGGGCACTTGCCTTGAAAACATGACAGTGTGAGGTGATCCCTGGAACGCGTGCAAAGGTGAACGGGTGCCAAGCTGTCCTCTGATTTCCACGTATGCTCTATGGCACACGTGTCCACATATCTTACACACACATGCACACATATACATACACATCATTAATAAAACATTTAGAGTTGGGTGTGGGTGCACACCTATAATCTCTGCACTCAGGAAGCCGAGACAGGAAGACTGCTGTGGGCTGGAATCCAGGCTGGGCTCCATAGTGACTTAAAGGCCAGCCTGGCATAGAGTGAGGCCTCCATCTCAAAAACTAAAATAAAGAAAACAAAAAAAGTATACAAAGACACTTTGGTCCGTTTGTGAGAACTATGTAAGTAGTTCACTGCTATGAATTTCTAAAGTGGCTGGGATGAGAGACAACTTGTGTGATGTAAACATGACTTGGGCATTTTATTTCTGTCTTCTTTCTAACGTTTGAAATGTTATGACAATCACTCACGTTAAATCCCATACTCAGGAGTCAGAGGAGTTAGCATGTGAAATAATTCAAAGGCAGGACACACAACCAAACAAGCCCCAAGCCCACATTTATAGTGCAGCTTCTTGGCATGGACCACAAGATTTCTTTTGATGTAACTGGGAAACCCAAGATAGATGCTGCAGATGTTAAAAAAAAAAAAAAAAAAAAAACCACCCAAGAAGGAAGAACCTAGCAGGATCCTGTAAATGTGGGGAATACTGGAATGGGCCAAAGGAAACTCAAAATCTTGTCTTGAAAAATCCAGTCAGATTCTTTAAGCACCAGCATTTCTCAGATTTCATCCAATAAGGGTAACAATAAATGAACTGTATGTTCACTTATCATCTCCATTGAGTAAAGAAAGCCCCATGATGGCTACACAGGGAAGCCCCTCCTCCACGCCCCCACCCCCACTGTTGTGTAGGAAGTCCCACGTGTATGGCTTCTAGCCTTCAGGATCTCTTTAAAGGTGACTGTTCCCTGCTATGCCCCACTAGGACTGGGTGAAAGATGACCTAGAATGTGGTTTCATTTCCAGGCCTGGAACAGAAGCTTAATGCACTCTCCAGCAACTCCTCCTTCTCTGATGCCAAGAGCCAGAAGGATGCAGCGGCCTTAATGGATGAGGTAAATATTTGCAGAGCGCATTTCCTGATGAAAGGGTTATTTTTAGAATATTTGTTTTTCAACCCACTTCTTCTGCTTGCCGCTCCTTCCTCCTGAATCAGAACAATTGAGTGGGAGAGCTGAGACAGCCAGCTCCTCCGAGGGTTGGTGGAGGGACGTGGAAAACTCCTGCCACCCAGAAGTGTTTGCTTTCCTTTCTGTAAAACAGAGACACCATTGGGTTCTAAATAGAAGTCTCCAAATTAGATGCATTCTTTAGTGGAACCATAGGCAGTTTGACCCTGACGAGTGACCACAGTCCCCAGATCACTGGCTTGCCATTCACAGAAGCTGATCCTTGGAGTTGGCGCTGCTGGTCATAAAAACCTGGAATGCTACTGTTCCCATCTGCAAAATGGGAATATGGATACTCTACCATAGAGCTCTTTGAGGATGCATTGTTACCCAGAAAATGCTACTGCAGTGCTCAGAGGAGCTCAAAATCTGATGGACATCTTGTTCGACTTATTTGTCTTTTACAGTGGTGGGATAATATAACACACACAGCTGTTTTGTTTTTCACTTTCAGTATAATGTCCAGTAAATTATGAGGGAATATTCTCCCTCTGTTATGAAACGGTCTTTGCACCAGGTGATTTTGCCCAATGTGAGCTAATATCAGCATCTAATAATTCTGAGCACGTCTTAGGTCTGCCAACCTGAGTGGGGCTGTTCAGCGGGTGGGTTGAAGAAGGTATTACCTCAGTTCTCAGCTAACGCTGGGCATATCGGGATGCTACCTCACCATGAGTGGAGGTGCAGCTGGAGTTGTTAATACTATTCTACTTTCCATTTTTCCTTCAGATGACATCAGAGTCCTTCGAAAACAAAAAGATAGGCCTATAATCAGGAGGAGGGTGTGGGGGTGTGGCAAAGGCCTCTGAGGAAACAGGGAACTATTTTAGAAGCAAAAGTTTGGAGGAATTGGGTGGGAGTGGAAGGAGCTGGAAGAGGGTTGGCGCTGTGGCTTGAGTGGTGAGAAGTGGGCTCCTGTTAATACAAGAAGAATCCAGGGAGAGCAGACATTTTTAGTAATGTCTTGTAGGATACAGAAATCTGGAGAACTTTCTTACCTAACCTAACTCTCTTGAGGAAGTAGATATCTAACAATTCTACCCAACTTGGGAGTTTCAGTAGCGGTTTGGTGAGAGCTGGCATATGCAGTCATGTACACACACACACACACACACACACACACACACACACACACACACACACGATAGATTTCCTTTAGTGGGAAGGCTGATACAGAAATGACCCAAACACTTTCTGTGAAAAGAAAGCTCTAAACCTGTTTGCTTGGGAACAGAGATATGAAATACTGCTGCAATGACATGTGGGTATAATTTACAGGAAATCATAAAACCCACCGTAGGACATGTTTTTATTATGGCACAAAATGATCAATGAACGAATTCAATGCAAATGACATTTACCAAAATGAAGTCATAAAAAGCACAGCACCAGTGTCCTCGCTTGTCTTCGCACAGAGTCTTGCTGTCATGGTCAGCATCAGACATGCATTAGCATCATTTGCCCACAAACTAACCTAACTCACATGGAAGTGAAGAGAAGAGTCACTCCCCGAGCTTGTGATGTCTGTGCGCAAGCTCGAAGCTTTGAGTGGTGGACGCCACATGCTACAGAACTCCCTTAGACAAGCTGCCCCTCGGGGGAGAGGGACACTGGTGGTGTGAACAGATGCCGTAGTATTTCGTAGTATTCAGGGACGGGTCCTCGGAGAGGAAGCTTGACTTGTTGCAGGGTCTCCTGGAAGTGCCATGTTTGATTCAAGAACGTTGGCAAAGAGGCACTCAGAGTGGATGGTATCTGTAGACGCTGGGAGAGTGCTGCTCCTAAGAGCTTGGCGCTTCTCTGATGCTTTCGGATGTGCCATAGCTGGGACCTAACACCAGAGGCATGGGGACTTTGGCTTTCATCTTAGGTGAACCCGTTGCTAAGCAAACTGTGCCGAGGCTTAGAGGCCGTTCCTTCAGAAAGTCACTTTCTAGTTGGACCATGACACTTAGGAATACTATGCCGGAGTAACGGAAAAGAGAGAAGGAGGGGGTTGCAGGAGGCCCTTCCAGTGTTCATTCTGTAATTTGATTGCTCCTGAGTGACCATCTCCTACAAAGAAGTAATTAGGATGTTTTAGTTCAAGGTCAAAGCCAGAACAGGAAGAGACTAGGAACTTGAGTCACTCCTTGTCTTTCTGCTCAAACACCCCGGATTACTACTGGAATGTTGTTTCCAGTTTTGAGGAGCAGTGTTACTAAAACTCTTCTGGACAATATAAGATGGGCCTCTTTAAATAAAACACAACTCCTGTATATTGTGGTGGGACATGCTCAGTTCTTTCAAACTCTGCCTCATGATTCTGAGAGTAATCAACACTTATTTCTTTCTTGATCCTCGGGGGGGTGCGGGGTGGGGGGTGGGGGGAGGAGAATGTCCAAAGTTGATCATCATCACAGACTACCTAGAAACTTATCTAACTAGTTTCCTTTGCCCTAGCTACAGGAGTAAAGACTGAGCAAGACACACCAAGTCTTTCCCTCTACCTTGTGTTAAGGGGCTTATCTTTTCAGTGTGTTTTATGTGTATTCGTATGAACTGAGTGTGCATGCCTCTAGAACTCTCCTTTGAAAAGTATCCTGAGATTCCTTTATTCACCCAGCTGTGCCTTGTTCTCTTGAAACTTCCTCACATGGCCATATGATGTGTCCACAGCACAGTTTGAAACTGGACCTTCTGCAAGCGAACTCCTACAAGCTGTCATCTGTGTTAGCAGACCTGGAGCAAAGGCCGAAACCCAGCCATCCCTGCAGCACCTGCATTTTCAAGTGGAAAGAAAAGGTAACACTGAGATCACTTGGAACATCTTAATGGGCTTGCCAGGTGGAGGGGCTTACAAGAAGGTCAAGGAAGAAAGCCCACCATGACTTCCGGGCTGTATGTGTGCCCCAGGTTCTCACTGAGGTGATTAAGATAAACTTACTTTTACCCTCTTGAGCACATTGACAGCCAAACCCAACTAAACACATCCTTTGGAATGAGACTAAATCACTCAAATGAAAAACTTAGGCGTTCTCCTCTCTCTCTTTATACCTTACCTTTAGCTTTACAATGTGCTATTGTAAAAATTTCTACTAACTTGAAAGGTTGGTATCCCTACAGACCTAAACTGTGAGATCTTATGCTAAGCATCAGGTTCATCTTAGCACAGTGTAAATGTACTCCATGGTACACAGTTTTACACAGTATAAAAGGTGGATAGTATGAGCACAGTTTTGAAGGCCACCACACACACAGGTGACCATGCAGAGCTACACTCTGGGAATTGTTATGTGGACAGCTATTGCTTGTAGCTAGTTTCATTACATTCAGAAGGGAGAAGTATAACGAACATCCAGTGACCAAGGGACAGTACTCTTTCTAAGGAGAGTCAGAAGCTCTAAAATGGACTCAATCATTTTACTGGAGGCCTGTTAAACTTGGATTTCCAGAGGTATTGCTGTGAATGGCCCATTCCAAATTGGAATGCAGGCCATGAAACAGAGTAATCATCTCATTCTGAAGATATTTTGCCTCTGGAATAAAAAAACTTAAACACATAAGGTCTTAGAAATATTTTGATTATTTATGCATCATCCTCAATAAACACACACACACACACACACACACACACACACACACACATACACACACACCAAGGAATTGACATACAAAAAACAATGTTTTATGAATATTTATAACACAGTTGTTTAAAATTACTTTTCTTTTTATAAAAAACTATTTGCACAGGAGCACTCTCACACGTATGTAAAAATATCCCGGCCTCTTTTGACGAAGAGATTAGAGAAAGCTGTGAGCGAGGCACCTTCTGGCGGGCAGAGCAGCCCTAGTGCTTCACCTTCAGGTAATCCAGCGCCCGAAATAATTGTAGACTGTGTCCTCTGGGTAAAGTTCATTGCTATATTTAAATAGGATTTCTAAGCCACATTTACCTATATTTACTAAAAGGAAATATACCTCTCAGTTGAGAGTGATGAATTTGTTAGAGTCTATAGTTTTGTGTACAAATGTAGAAAAGAAGGTAGAAAGGAATCATGAAGAATGCAGGTTGGGAAAATCATTTTATAACATGAGAAGTTATGCATACATGTGTGCCCACACATAAATACATACACACATGTCATTGTCCTGCAACTACATACCTTAATCTCAGCTCTCCAGCTTTTTTTTTTAATTAAAAATGGACAAAAGAGTTTTTAACAAAATCCAAGGCATTGAGGTCCACACAATCTACTCAAAAGTCACCAGTGAGTTTTTGAGAAACAGTTCCCTAGTCAACAACAGATGATACACACATGCACTCCAAATGTTCCCCGTCTCTACCTGAATGGCAAAGCTGCTGTGTTTTAAAAAGAAAACTGCAGCTACCACACTCATCACCTAATGACATCGACCATGTTCACATGGAAAGCAAATAATTTTAAATTGCCATTGTTGTTATTAGTATAGTAACAGTAATTTCCCCTCCAGAATTATTATTTCCTGTGTTATAGTCTGGGTCTTGGTTATATAATATGCATACTTTATACACATGTTGGGTATATTATAGATGCTTATTGAACCAAGGAATAAATATTAGATAAAAATTATAAAATTTTAGAGAAAATTTAAACTATGTACCATATTGTTAAACCAAGAATTTCTGATTGTGTCCATTTTGCCTATTGAGTCCACATGGTAACTACATTTTCATCCCCAACTCCAGGGCCTGGTGTGTCCCAAGGCAGCAACCATCTTTGCAAGGCCTTGTATACTTTCCAAGCCAGGCAAGATGATGAGTTGAATTTAGAAAAAGGTAAGACTCATTCTCAAATATTTTGTGTTTTCATGTTGATACGCTTCCTTTGAATACAATCTTGTCTTACTGGGACAGCAGCAAGTTGTTCCTGGCTGAGGCTTACAGTCATTCTCCTTAGAATATAAAGTGTACTAAAGTAAGGCTCGTGTAACGATAGCTAACAGTCATTCCATGTTTCTATGTGTCCGGCACTGTTGAAGCATATCATTCAATTATTATTCACAGACTCCCTGAGACAGACTATTTATTCCGGTTTCATAGCTGAGAAGAATGACACATAGAAAATTTCAGTACTAAAATCACAAGCAGGGGCAGTGCAGGATTTGAACTCAGAACTCAGTCATGCCCTTAACCACACTGCTACACTGGGGCAGAAAGCCACTAATGGGAATTCATTGGAGATATAGCCCCGCCTTCTTGTTATTTAGATGGTAGAGCTGCAGAAACATGAAGTAATGTCTCCCTTAGTATGACAGAAAGTTCTCGAATCTGAGTCCATTGATGTACAGATTAATGTTTGTTCCCCTATATCTTGGAAAAGAACCTTGAGCCACTCTAAAGGATCAGGCCCCTTTGTTTGTGTCAGAATATTTCCCAGGGAAGTGTTTCCTGGTAGACTGTATAAACTGACATTCTTAAATAAGTACAAATGTCCAGCCTCCACTTTCTGCATGTCTCTATAGATGGATGTCCAAGCTAAGACACAGACCTAGGAATGTGCCCATGAAAAAGGATTATGCCATAAGAGAAAGTTTATTATCCATGACCAGGATATGGCTTCCAGAACAATAGAAAATCAAGATGGATATTGTAGCAAATGACAGCTAACAGTCATGCCTTGTCTCTCTCTCTTTTTTTTTTTTTCTTTTCTTTTTTTGGTTGTTCAAGACAAGTTCATTTGCAGAACTGTCTGAGACAGATATTGTTAATCCTGTTTTATAGCTGAGAAGAACAGGGCGCCGAGAATCTGGCATGCTTGCTTAGAGGGAACATTCTAATTACCACAGGCTAGTCAGATTTCTTCTGGCAATTACTTTTCCTTTTCTATGAGTATAAAAATACATTTCTCAGTGGCTACTCAAGAAATCAAGGGTCTAGAGTTTAACTTTCAAAGTTTACGTTAAGCAATTATCTTGTTTGTATCAGTTCTCTATTGGTTGTAAAGTCCACCTATGTTTTATATTCTAAGTAGTTCTTTTCAACAAAACATAGCACCAGAGGCTGGGGGAAGCTGACAAAAATATTGCAAGTTGTTTGTTGGAATTTATTTAAATTTCATCGAGAGAGAGAGAGAGAGAGAGAGAGAGAGAGAGAGAGAGAGAGAGAGAGAGAGAGAGAGAGAGAGAATTGAGCGTGACTGAGCAGGGAAGAGTGACCAAGACAAACCTGGGAATGGTGCTGAAGAAAAGCGGCTGCTTTTCTCCTGAGGTGGAGGTTCTACTTTGACGGATGGGAAGCAGCCTGCTAGTCAGCTTTTCAGTGCTCTCACAAAATACTTGAGGAAAACAGCAGATGAAGAGAAATGGGTTTTTTTGGCTCCTGGCTTTCCAGGTTTCGGTTTGGTTGGCTGTCTTTCAGGTCTGTGGAGAGGCTGAGAAGTTTCCAGTTGAAGGTTGCAACAAGGGAGAAAAGCCACTCAATCCTTGATAGCCGGCAAAGGAGCTGGGCGGGGGTGGGGGGTGGGGTGGGGGGTGGGGGGGTGGGGGGGTGTTGAAATGGAGGGAGGGGGAAGGAGAGGAAGGGGCCAGGAACATGAGATAATCTTCCAATGCAAGCCCTTCAGTGGCCTTCCTGCAAACAGATCTTTGAGTAGGCCATTCAATATGAATGCATTAATGAAGTCAGCACCCTCGTTATCCAGTTATCTCTCAACAACACCACTGTCTGGGGAGTAAACCTTCAACACACAGGCCTTTAGGGGACACTTCATATACAGATAATAATATGCCTGAGGCTTAACTAAAGTATGCTGGGCTACCCATCAAGTTTACAGTTACTAAAATCATGGTGAGGTTTTTTTTAAGGCAGTAGAAAATTAGATAAGAACTGTATTAGGACTTGAGCTTTTTACTCATTTCCTTAAAATTATTATGTCCAAATTGATGTGTTATTACTAAAGTTATCTAAATTAATGAACAGAGGCTAGATTCCTATGTGAAATTGCCAAAAGACTGAATCCAAATGTGGCACAGGCAATTAAAAAAAAAAAAAAACTATTTGTAGAGACACACTTCCAATAGTCTAAACTCTCATGGCCACCAGCATGGATAACCCTTAAGGTATGGACAGCAAGAAGGAGTTTGCTGACAACCCATCCACTGTACACGAAGTGAGCCAGCTGCGCAATTCCACCATGATTCTGATTTTATGCAAACCCGTAGCCTAGCTCCGTAGTTCATTATTTCACTCTTTAGCGTTCTCTGTATTGTGGCTGTTTTATGCAAAGCGCTCAGTAAATTTTGCTCCATCTGAATCAAATGCAGCAAGTGAGGTTACCAAGTCATTTCTTGGATACAGAATGTTCCTCCAAACCCTCACCAACTTTTGCTTGGCATGTGCTCAAGTTGCACAGAACCGTCTGTCTGACTCGGCGTGTGTCCCCGCAGGAGACATTGTGACCCTACATGAGAAGAAAGGAGAAGGATGGTGGTTCGGCTCTTTGAATGGGAAGAAAGGCCATTTTCCTGCTGCCTATGTGGAGGAGCTGCCTCCAAAGGCTGGAAACACAGCCACGAAGTCATAAAACAAGACCGGACACATGGGTGGCCTTACATGGTCTGTAAACGATGTGGTGCAAATAAAGAGGACGAGTTACCAGCTTTGCAAGTTTTTCTTATGCTGTGGGTGGTAGAGACCTACCTGCATGTCCCAGTGCTTGGTACTCAGGGTTATTAGCTTGAAACAGTCAAATAAAAGGCAGTTGGATTGAATGAAGCACAGGAGTTTATGGGTTCCTAGAATTCCTAAAATCTAAAACCCTAGAGATGATCCACTCATGACAAAATGGAGATGGTTATCCAGAGTGACTTCGAGCAAGTGGCTGTTATTATCTGGAAGCACACATGTCATTATCTGGAAGCACACAATAATGAAGATTTAGATTTCTCTTTTTCTTTAGTTTTGGGTGGCAACAAGATACAGCAGGCCTGTGAGGGGTCAAGCAAAGCCTGGGAAATAAGAAAGAATACAGGCCGGGCAGTGGTGGCGCATGCCTTTAATCCCAGCACTCGGGAGGCAGAGACAGGTGGATCTTTGTGAGTTCGAGGCCACCCTGGTCTACAGAGCGAGATCCAGGAAAGGCACAAAGCTACATAGAGAAACCCTGTCTCAAAAGCAAAAAAAAAACAAAAACAAAAAAGAAAGAGAGAGAGAGAGAGAGAGAGAGAGAGAGAGAGAGAGAGAGAGAGAAAAGAAAGGAAGGAAGGAAGGAAGGAAGGAAGGAAGGAAGGAAGGAAGGAAGGAAGGAAGGAAGGAAGGAAGAAAGAAAGAAAGAAAAAAAGAAAGAAAGAAAGAAAGAAAGAAAGAAAGAAAGAAAGAAAGAAAGAAAGAAAGAAAGAAAGAAAGAAAGAAAGAAAGAATACAGACCAAAGCCAAAACTAGTAGTGACAGACAAGCAGAATACATATATGATAGACCTGGGTTGGGAAGCAGAATAAAGGATCAGGAGCCAGGCCCCAAAGTTCACCGGGTTGGGAGTGAGGGTGAGACAGTAAGTCTAGACTCTCAGCAGAGGATCTCAGAGCAGAGTGAAATTTTAACCAGAGCCCACGACCTTCTGAGGTAGAGACTTCTCAGGCCCCACCCACCACCAACAGCTCTTAGAGTGAGGTCAAATGCAAGCCTAAGATGGCTTGGGATCTGAGGAAAAACAAAAAGGAAGGGCAAGGAAGAGGTGGTGTGTGACATGTCACGCCTCCTCCTTTCCTGTATGGAAACTTCTTTCGCCAATTGGGAAACTAGGTCATTGTGGAAGGAACATCCTAAGTGGCTTCCTACTGAAAGGAACTTGAATACCAGTAAGAACTTAGTTGGAGTAGAAAGTGGGACTCAATATTCCCCGTCAAAATGGAACTTTTGCTGTTGTTTGGTGTGTTGCGGCAGTGGCGACAGCAGCTGTGTGTGTGTGTGTGTGTGTGTGTGTGTGTGTGTGTGTGTGTGTGTGTGTGTGTGTGTGTGTTGAAACAGGATCTCACTATGTAGCCCTGGACTATCTGGAACTCACTATGCAGACCAGGCTGGCCTTGAACTTGTAGGGATCTGCCCACCTCTGACTCCAACTCCCAAGTTCTGAGATTACAGGCCCAAAAGGGACATTCATGCAGCTTCCTCAAATGTCCTTTAAAAGCTTGAGAATGAAAGCAAACTCCCCCAAGGGTGGCAGTGCATAATGGACACGTTATGGCAGCAGCTTGCAGAAAGTGGAGATCACACACTCCAGTGAATGAGAATCATGATGCTGATGGAGTTACCCACACATCTTACTTCTATGCCAAATAGAGTTTCCTTTTAAAGCATCCATATTTGCATTCATTAAAATCCTCTCATTATTTTCCTGTGCCCTCATTTTCTCTTTAATTCACCATCTTTCTAAGGGAAATTTTCAAATCGGGGAACATCAATGGTGAATGTGTTATTACATTCCTATCTAGCACATAACTAACGCAACAATATTTGATACAGAAAGCAAACCTCAAGGAATTCAAGTAAAATTTATTATATGAAACAGAACATAAAACCTAGAAAACCAGCCCAAAACTGGTTTTTGTTCATTAGTCGGTTTTTTTAAATAAACTTTATTTTATTCAAAAAAACTCGCAAGTAAATAATAACATAACACCAAATTAACCAGACCCAAAGTCTATACAACTCCACAGCTGGACGAGGCATTCCGAATGGGAGCGGTGAAGCTTCGTGCTACATTTTACACTTTCACTATCAGTCGCTTTATGCACTTATCCACCTCCCCAATCAAAAAGCCCGTGACAGAGGCGAGTGACTCCCCACCCCCTCGTATTTAGCCCTTCTGATAGTATACTGCGAAGAGAAGAGAAGAAACTGTCCAAACTTCTCATCCTGAATGGCACGTTAGCGGCAGCTCTCAGCACTTAGAGTGTTAGCAGGCCACCAGACAACGAACAGAGCTTAAATTTCGTTTTCGTTCCTTTTGTATTCTACTTCACTCTAGTGAGCTAAAAAAAAAAAAAAAAAAAAAAAAAAAAGTGTAGAAAATGACTGCAGGCTAGACTGTTTTGTACAAAGGAAGTGAGATGATGGTTTGGGATGAAATTTTCAGAAAGGGACCTTTCTTCATATATGTACTGTTTTGTGAGAATGCAAAGAGTCTCCTTGTTTTGGGATGCTGCTGAAAAACATTATTGCATCTGGGATATGTAATTTTTTAAGTCCCCTCTACCCCCCTTAGTATACTCCTCTGGCTTTTTCAAGAGTGTCCTGCAGACAGACTGATGAAGGGTAGTGACCTGGAACCCAGAGTGAAGAGACTGAGTTCCAAGCTCATTTCCTTTTTCCATGGCACCTCACTGGTCGGGCCCTACACCTCTCTGGGCTCAGCTTCCCCATCGATGTGTAGCAGGAAAGATAGGTGCTCCGATCTAATGTCACAACTTCTCGTTTTAAATCTGGTGATCTGAGATCCATGTCACGGTTACAGAATGTGACAGATGAAACGTGTGTAAGTTTCAAGGAAATACTTTAAAGAGCTTGTGCAAGAGTCTGGGTTTAAGCTGCTCCTTCCAAATACTGTAGCTGTAAATTAAATAAAATGCAAATATAGTTTGCTAGGGTAGATCTATTTCAATATACTTTTAACAGGGCAGGAATTTCCAGTTAGACAAGATTGGGTGGACTTAGATTTAGGATGAAGTTAAAAGTGCATTGGGTGAAAATTAATAATACATTCAAGCCTTTTGCATAGAATACAATATTTTTAATATTAATGCTCTTAAACTATGAACTAGGCTTTTATTAGTGGAATATATGCACATATCTCATGTCAGCAGTTTTTAGTACTGCTAATAACCTGAAATAGAGGCCACAGAAACCAGAGCCAGCTCTTTGCTGATCATCAAGATTTCATTTTATGTGCTTTCCTTATTAACAGAGCAAAAGCTGATGTGTCCATCATGTTACCAAACACAAAGATACAGCAATTTGTTTCTTTCTCGCATTTTCCATGACACATAATCAATATTCATAATGGCAAAAGGAATTCTAATCACTTAAAATGCTTTATGATCCATCAAAAAATGTCGCCATTTTATTGTACAGGATTACAAGCCTTTAACTAATAACTTAAAGACAGCTTAGTTATATTCTTCACTGACATGAACTCACTCCTCCGTACCTTGATGATCTAGGGGGATAGATAACAGGCTTGAGAGGAATAAGAGCGCACTGGATCAAAACAGCACACCCTCCTGTCTTTCTGCAATTCATGTAGAAGGAATGCACAAGTGGGGGGCGGGAGAGGGACAAGAAGGCAGACTCAGACTCGGATCCGAGTGTGGGAACAGAGACAGCAGAGGGCGGGGATGTTTTGTATCACATCTTCATTCTCTGTAGAGCCTGAGTGGACGCTTCTCATTTGATAGCCTGGAGACTTCTCGGGCACCCAGGTTCTGAAGCCAGCAGCTTTACCATTTGAATACTATTTCCAGAGAATCTGGACATATTCACCAGTTTACTCTGTTTTTGTTGTTTGGTTACCAGGTTTGGTTTTTCGAGACAAGGTTTCTTTGCCTAGCCCTAACTCTCCAGGAACTTGTTATGTACCCAGGCTGGCCTCAAACTAACAGATCTGCCTGCCTCTGCCGCCCATTTGCTGGCATTAAAAGTGTGTGCCACCACCACCCAGTGCTCATTTTCTTAACTGCTATATAGCTACAGAAACACAAAAGCTGAATTGTAAGTCCAAATTTGTTTGCATCTGTTGACAACTTTGTGGTCACATAAACCAGGTGGTGCAGTCTAAGCACAGCTTGCAGACTCGGGTGTCACCTGAGTTTGAATCCCCATTCTAATACTTAAAAGCTATGTGCTTGAAGCTATGTAAATGTTACATTTGATTTCTTATCTGCAGAATACGGTTATTAATGGTATCTATTTCACAAGTTGAGAGAATACTAATGAGCAGATGTACAGGAAGGGCTTAGAAATATTGGCCTCATAGCGATTGCTATAAAAAAGTATTCACTTACTTTGTAGTCAACTGGTATTTGTTATGCCAAATACCTAAGCTTTTCTTCTGTTCAGAGAACACTAATTTTCCCGCCTGTGCTGGTTTGAATGAGAATGGTCCCCACAGGCTTGTAGACTTGAATGTTAGCTTCCCAGTTGGTAGACTACTGAGGAAGGATTAGGTGGCATGGCCTTGTTGGAGGTGTCACTCAGGGTTGGCTCTGAGGTTTCATATATTTTGGAAATTAGAGGGCTGATTTCTAAAATACATAAAGAACTCAAGAAACCAGATATCAACCAATCAAATAATTCAACTAAAAAATGGCGTACAGATCTAAACAGAATTCTCAACAGTAGAATCTCCAATGGGAGAGAAACACTTAAAGAGATATTTAACATCCTTAGCCATCAGAGAAATGCAAATCAAAATAACTCTGAGATTCCATCTTAAGCCTGTCAGAATAGTGGTAAGGATGAGGAGCAAGGGGAACACTCCTCCATTGCTGGTGGGAGTGCAAACTTGTAAATCAGTGTGGCACTTCCTCAGAAACTGGGAATCAATCTACCACAAGACTCAGCTATACCACTCTTGGGCATATACCCAAAGGATGCTCAAGCATACCACAAGGACACTTGCTCAAAGTTATGTTCATAGCAGCTTTATTTGCAATAGCCAAAGCCTGGAAACAACCTAGATGTTCCTCAACTGAGGAATGGATAAAGGAAATGTAGTACATTTACATAATAGAGCATTAATCAGCTGTTAAAAAACAATGACATCATGAAATTTGCAGGCAAAGGGATGGAACTAAAAAAAAAAAAAAAAAAAAAATCGTCCTGAGTGAGGTAACCCAGACTGAGAAAGAAAAACATGGTATATACTCACTCATAAGTGGATATTAGCCATAAAATAAAAGGATAACTATGCTCTATGCTACAATCCACAGACCCAGAAAGACTAGGTAACAGGAGGGTTCATGATGGGGGATGCCTGGATCTCCCTGGAAAAAGGAAATAGGAGAGATTTCATGAGTGGCTTTGGGGCAGGTAAGGCTGTGAACTTGAGGAATCAGGTTGGGAAAGATGAAGGGGGAGGGTACTGAATGAGACTACTGGAAAGGGGGAGGAGGCATTTCGAGGTCAGGAAAAAAACCTGATGCTAGGGGATCTCCCAAGATGACCCCAGCTAAGACTCCTAGGAATTGCAGATGCACAGCCTGAACTGGCCATCTTGTGTGACCAGATTGGTACCTAGGCCAATTGTCATCAGAGAGGCTTCATCCAGCAACCAATGGAAACAAATGCAGAAGAGAGAGAGGAAGGATTGTAGGAACCAGAGGGGTCAAGGACACCACAAGAAAACCCACAGAATCAACTAATCTGAGCTCACAGGAGCTCAGAGTCTGAACCAACAACCAGGGAGCCTGTATGGGACTAACCTAAGTACTCTGCATATATGTTACAATTGTATAGCTTGGTCTTCTTATGGGACTCCTAACAGTGGGAACAGGGGCTGTCTCTGACTCTTGTACACGCCTTTGGGACCCTAGGTCACCTTGGCCAGCCTTAATACATGGGGAGGTGCTTAGTGCATCTAATGCTGCTGCTGTCACAGCTCAAGGACACTAACCTCTCAATGGAAACTCACATCAGTGACTCTAGTTCCCCCTTCATTCAGCCTTAGACTGGTACTATGTCACTGGTCTCCTTTTTCTGGGGTTTCAAGTTTCATGGATTGAGGAACCACTGAGTTCTTGGCATTTCCAGTATGCACACAGCTCTTGATGGAATACTCCATCTCTAATCATGTAAGTCAACCAAGCAAATCTCCTTTTATAATTATGTAATGTATTGTATAATTATGTATTGTATCTTTTATCCTTCTAAAGGACCAAAATGTAGTTATTGTTATTAACCTGTGTTTAACTTAACAAAGATTAATGAATTCTACGGATATATATTTCATTTACAATTTTTTAAGTTGTGTGCATGTATGCAGGCACACATGCCATGACACAGACAGAAGTAACAATTTTGGGGGGTTAGCTCCCTCCTAATATGTGAGTCATGGGGATTAAACCTGTGTCATCAGGCTTGGAGGCAGGTACTTGTACCCAAGTTATCTCATCAGTTTTTGCTTTAGTTTTTAAAGGGCATGTTTTACTTTATCAATTTCCTGCTAAGATTTTAATGAAAATAATTACAGATACATACCTGTGAGGGAGGAAACCATTTCCCTTCAATCCTCATATATTCATACTGAAGAGATGGTTACAAAGTGGTTCACAAGAGAAAACTGATCAAGTTTATTAACATGTGCATGCACACTGGACAGGAGAACCCAAACAAAAAACTCCAAACAGGCTTAGAACTCACGTTTACAGAGCATCTTCAACAGAGAACAGTTCGATTTTACAGACGTGACAGGACAGACAGCAGGGTTGGCTTTTGGCTTCCACAGATGGGGAATTATGGAGACTACATTTACGGGAATAAGTTAATGAAGCAAGCTTGTCCATTTCCGATGTCGTGCCTGAAGTAGTAAGAGCTCTCTTTAGCAGTTAACTTCCATCTTTCTTTGTGGGCATGAGGCCAGACACCTTTATCATTTTAGGTCCTGTGTTTAGGAAAATTGAGCGCAGCAGTTTTCCAACTCTGTTGCTGTTTAACTGTTTTTAGCTCAAAAGTGTTATGCCAAAGGGGCATGTTTTGGAATGATGTACTCTAGTTTCCTTCATACCACACAAAAACACTGAAGAACCACAGAGGAGCAAGAGGTGAAAATTATTTTAGGATATATACAATAACAAAGTAGAACAAACTGTCACCTACTATTTCTACATCAGTTATAAACCGTAGCTATAAAAGCTTTCCGAATATTAGCAAGAAACGCTGAAAAATTGTTGGTCTTCCTGACTTTCTCCTGAAATTCTGCTAGGCACTCAAGATGAGGCGAGCAGTCGGACACTGGAAGAAAAGAGAAGATGCTTTAAATGAGGGCTCTCTGTACGTGTGTCGAAGTGTTTCCAACATAGGCTTTAAGCTGTCTGAATGATAATTACACTTTACTAAAATGCTCTGAGCATAAACTAATACACTTGAATTTTATAGTTATCTTTTAGCCCTTTCCTTTGCTCAATCCCTAAGTACTCAAACTGTCAGTACCACAGTCCCACCTTAAATCTAAGCATGGAATCCAAGAGACTGAGCGCTGAGTGACACCGAGTGCTCTTTCCACTGTCTTTCCTATATACATTTTAACTCTCAGAAGTCATTTTCTGTGTAAAACTATAGTCTGACTTCTAAGTTTCTTGCCACAATATGAAAAAAAGCACAATTTTCAATGACAATCCTTTTTTTCTTTTTCCTTTCTTTTTTGGAGACAGGATCTCACTATATAGGTGTGGTTGGCCTGGAATTCTACTTAGACCATAAACTCACAGAGATCCATCTGCTTCTGCCTCTTAAGTGCTGGGATTGAAGGCAAGAGCAAACACATCCAGCCTCAATGCCAATTCTTAGTAATTTATGATTTTTGAAAGAAATATCTAAGACTTTTACAAGTACAATGGAAGTCAGTAGGAAACAAGGTTACTGTTCCAAGAGTGGTAGTTACAGAGTCCACTAATTAAAAGAGACAAAAGTCACAAGTTACAATGATCCTCATGTCAGTTGCACACACTGGTAGAACAGAGCAAATCTCCAGTGAGAGTTGCCCAGGAATGATCCCGTCTTTCGACATCAATCACCTTTGTTCAGGAGGAAGAACTTGACCACATTAGCTTTCTGGCTTTGGTAGAGTTTGCTTGGATAGGACCACAACTGAGAAATAGAGTACTTGGTTCAAAATGTATTCTTGAGTATCATTTTAATACACTATCAAACATTCTGAGTATCTTTAAGTTTTCTTTACAATGGATATGATACCTGATAAAAGCAACTTACAAGAGAGAGGCCTTATTCTAGCCCTCAGTTCAAAGGTCAATCAAGCATGGGGAAGTCAAGGCAGCAGAAGCTGGGAGCAGCTGGTCTCCTGGTGATCAGGAAGTGGAGAGCAATGCACACATGCTCAGCTCCCTTTCTCTATTTCTCCTGCTCAGGTTCCCAGCCAGGAAATGGCATCACTTACCATAGGGTCCTCCTACCCCAATTAACACAGTCATGATAATGACTCACAGCAGGCAGGTAACTCTAGACTCTGTCAGGTGGACAACTCACACCACTAACCATCACCAACAGACTATGTACTAATACACAACTTAGAGAAAAGTGGAAACTAGGGAACAGGTTCTTGGGGTTTGTTCTTTGACAGTCGGTATTCATTTGATTAAAAGACAATTACTAAAGAGAAAATCCTCAAATAGTTTGTGAATGATGATTCTCAAAATCTGAATCCTGTAAGATGACAGTGAAACACCAGGGCCCCAGAGCCAAGCAGCACCCTGGGTACTATCTATCTGCCAGCTATACAAGCTGTGAAACGATATCACAGGTGAGAATCATTTTTATGAATGCCAACAAATTAAAGTGTATTAATATAGGACTAGAAGAATTAAAAAGGTACAGACATACTTCTGCCTGCTTAGTGTTCACATTGTTAGCAATCACATACATTCCCTTTAAATGAATGGCTCTCTGACCTGCTGCAGAACCAGTAACTAACCCACACTGTGAATGTGTAGGACTTTTCAGGATGAAACAGCCTTCAAAAAATTTTGAGAAAAGTAAATTACCACGTTTTGATTATTTTACACAAAATGACAATGACTAAAGTATACATACTACCACTCACAGTGTTAAAGTTCTCTGCAAAGGTCATCAAATCTACATATGAAATACAATGAACTTTGATCTCAAGTTTTCAGTCCCCATGACACTGTGTCATTCTGGAGAGGTGTTACTTTTTAGGACCCCTAAATAAATCTACATGGCCAAACTACTCTCACACCCTGTAGCGAACGGTACCCCAAGAATAAACGCTGAAAAGGAAACAGCATGTGCAAACACTACTTTCCTTATTTTATAATATTATGAGAAAAATGACAGTGAGGGCAGTGATCCTAAACACAAGTAAGAGACAGAAGACATACCTTCATAATCCCTAGCTTCATTTAGGCTCAGGGAAAACATGTAAGGGCTCTCGGGATTCTTGGGGTCAATACTAGTGAATATAAACTGCAGTTTATCACCTGAAGAAAGAGAGTAAACCATTTAATATGAGAATACTTAGAAATACCAAAGCTCTTGGTGGAGATCCACACACGCGCACACACACGCGCGCACACACACACGCGCACACACACACGCGCACACACACACACATACACACTGCCCAGACATAAAAAGGAACGAACTTCTCCTACATAACTACAGTATGGACAAACCTTGGAACTACAATGCTAAGAGGCAGAAAAACAAATACTACACGATTCAACTCTATAAAATAGCTAGAACAGATAAGATAAACTCCCAGAAACAAAAAAATAAAGGTTACTGGGAGCTTTTAAAAAATTTATGTTTGGGGTGATAAAAAAAAAATATAGAAATCCATAGTGGTTGGTGATGGTCATACAACACTTTAGATGTAATTAATGTATGAATTATACACTTTAAGATGGTTAAAACAGCTTAGTTTTTACATTATATGTATCTTACTATAATAAAACCCATATTGTTAAATGAATTCATTTTATATTTTTCTAGTTACTTTATGATAAAAAAACAAAAAAAAAAAAAACCAAAAAACCAAACCGAAACGAAATGAAAAACCTTGAAATGCTGCCAAAGAAGTATATTCCTGGCTGCCACAACGTATAAATTCACACACATTTTAGTTCTTCTATAGCATAAAAAGTTAAGCAATCTTATTTAAAATTCTTAGTTATAAAAGGAATCTTCAGAAACTTAGGAAAGACTTATCTTACATGCAACTTCAAAATGAAGTAACTGTCAGTACACCAGACTTAGACTGTTAATAGTACTGGGAAGGATGTGCATGCCAAGGGGAGATTTGGTAATACACTCAGTTTATCAAAACGAAGGGTTTAATGTGGGGTTTTCTCTGCCCGAGTACACAGAAGAGGACACTTCTCTTAGTCTCCAATAGGCAAAGAGTACTTTTGTGACCATTTGAGAGTTGGTACCTCCCCCTGCCAGGCCACCAAGCAATCTATCGTTCTTCAGTGGACACCAGCTTGTCAGTTTTATTTCCTTCACGTCTGATACTCTCTTAAAGACAGCAGGTTGTTGTCATCCATTCCTCTGGTCAACTGCTCTGCTTGACCAGCTTTCACAGGTCAGGGAAACACTTTACATATACCAGTTTATGATAAAGAATGCCACTTGGTTCCAAACACACACCGAGCCCTTCCTGCCATCATAAACACACAATAACAACAAATACACAGCTAAGGGGGAGGGGTGGTGTTGAGATGGCTCAGCAGGGAAGGGCACTTGCCACTAAGCCTGGTGACCTGAATTCAATCCCCAGAACCCAGGAAGAACTGATTCTGCCACGCTGTTCTCTGACCTCCAAAGAGTGCAATAGCACACACGCACTCACACAAATGGCACACATGTACACACACAACAAATGACTTCAAAAATGCAATAAATACATAAAATATAAAAACTTAGCTATCCTAAATATGCACACGTAGAGGAAATATGCATAGGATTCACAACTAACTGGTTCGGCATCCACTACATGTCTTAAAATATATTCTCCATGAATTATGGAAGGCCAGTACATACACTGCGTCCCCTCAGTGACTCATCAAGCCTGATGGTGATCTTGGGAAGCCCCCAAATACTACCCATTATAACCAATTAACATATATGCATATAATAGCTATAAAAATATTCATGTGCTTTTTAACAGAGTAAATCCCCTCTGAGAAAGGATCCTCCCAAGTGACAAAGTATATGCACTATTTCTAAAGCTAGAAAAATAATTCAATTGCTCATAGCAATCCAACTGATAAAAGATAGAATAAATCACACTACATTAATAGAAGGAGTAATTACACCAGCATTCACAAATCACCATTCTTAAGGCAACTGGAGATGATATAAATGCCAGTGGAAACAAGACATATTTGTATGGTTTGGTGGTGTTGTTTTGACAACCATGTCAACTACTTTCATTAGAATCCTAGATAAATGAAACAAAACTTATATTTAGATGATTAAAAGTGGCCTATTTTCTAGAAACCTAACTTTGTCTTTACTAGTTTAGCTGAAAATACCTCTTAGATTCTTCTCTTCTCTAGATACCCCCTTTTCTAATCATCTATATACCAGTTACAGCAAAAACTTACCATGAATCTTTCTAATTTCTAGTCCAAGGCAATCTCTATACATGTCCGCTGACTTCTGCAGCCGTTTCAATCTCTCTTCATTAGCTTTGTTAGCAGTAGAAATGGCTACGATTTAAAAAGCGTTAGATATCTCAGGTAACTCTCAGTTTAAGGCTTATTGAATTAATTTTAAGAAACTTGAAAACTACTAAAAAACTATGCCAGGCATATCCATCTGTTTATATTTATTTAGTTTCTAACTAACAAATAACAAAAGGGGTTTCTGTTCAAGGTGAAAGAAAAGATTGCCTGACATACAGAAATCAGGCCAGGGACTTGTATAACTAGCCTAGAAAAAGATTTCATTATTATTATTGTTGTTGTTGTGGTTATTTGCTAGCTAGACAAATAAATACTAATTGCTTCATGGGAAAGGTATTTTATTCTAGGCATAACTGCTTCCCATGAGAATTCAGCCTTATTTCATGCTGGTTTACAATTATTTTAAAGTTAACAAGTAAGTCTAACTAATAGATGGCAGATGAGAAGTATAAGTGCACAATTTAGTCTTGGATGAGAACTCTGTAAAAGAAAGCACTAACCAAACTGCTATTTCCAAGAGATCTGAAGAGTTTGTAGGCCAGTCAATTTCCTTTCTCAATAAAGCATTTATTTGAATATGAAAGTTTTTACAGAAAGGGCCTTTGTAGTATCAGTGTTTATAAACCAGACAGAGATTAAGAATCTTTTTTATCCTTTCAGTTTTACACACACACACACCTCACATGGATTTTCATTCTTTTTACCTCCTATTATCCTGTCTTATCTTTCTCCTACTGAAACCCTGCTTCTTCCCAACAGGGTCCTCCCCCACCACCACACTTTCACGTCCTGTGTTTGCGACTTGCCGAGTTTAAGGGAGTTTCCTGCAGGAGCAAGGGCTGAGTTATCAGCAGTTCCACCACTGAGACAGCCAACACTGTCAACAGTCCTGTGAGGGGGGGTCTCCCCAGCCAACACTGTCAACAGTCCTGTGAGGGCGGGGTCTCCCCAGCCAACACTGTCAACAGTCCTTGGAGGGCTGAGGGCAGGGTCTCCCCAGCCAACACTGTCAACACTCCTGTGAGGGGGGGGGTCTCCCCAGCCAACACTGTCAGCAGTCCTGTGGGGGGGGTGTCCCCAGCCAACACTGTCAGCAGTCCTGTGAGGGGGGGGTCTCACGGGCTCTTCTTCCTCTCATCTGTTGACTGACCCAGCTTACGCAGGGAACCACAGTTGCTGAGAATTCATGAGTGCCCTGGCCATGTCATGTCCAAGGCTGCTGTTTCACAGTACTCCTCCCCAAGCTCTGGGTCTTCCATTCCTTGTGATGCTCCCTGAGCCTTGGCAGGAGGGTGTGTGTGATTACACGACCCTTTTAGGGACAAGCACTGCAGCCACACAGTCTCTGTACTCTCACCAGTTGAGTCTGCGCACTAACTGCCTGGCAGAGATTTTATGGGCCGTTTGTTGAATCCTTTTAAGTCCTTCAAAGGATTCTTCAACACAGGTACAGCATGGTGAGCATGCCTATAATCCCAGCACTCAGGAGGTGGAAGCAGGAGGAGATGTCCAAAGGCATCCTTCATTACAAACTTGAGGCCTGCCCAGACTACATAAGATACTAAATGGCTTTGTCCAATTTCAGTTACAACCAGAGTAATAATGACATGAGGGTTGGGTTGTAACTGAAATTCAACAAAGCCTTTTAAGTAAAACAATCGTCTCAAAAAGAAAACCAAGCCCACTTGGTTGATTAAGTGACACCGAGCAGAGATGCTGGGCTGGCTGTGCCCTCAAGTGTTATCCATTTATTTAGACATGAAGTAGAGCCATCAAGATGCATACAGCCGTGAACCATCCTGCCTTTGAAATTCAGCCAACTATTTTAAATGTAACCACAAACTCACTTTCCTTCTTCCTAGAATATTCTTCCTTGAGGTCCTGGATATTTGCTGTCAGCACTTCCAATTCCTGCTTCTTGTCTTTTACTTCATCAATCATCTTTAACAGGTTATCTTTCTTTTCTTGAATAAGCTTATTCTGCTTACAGAGCTCTGTAAAAAACAAATGGCATTAAAAATACATATGGCCTACTCTGACCTATAACTAAGAAAAACACAAAAAGCACTGCCTTTCCTGAGATTAATAGATTCTTTTTCTATTTTGTTTTGAAGACAGAGCCTATGTAAACCTAGGCTGGCCTCAAACTCACTATGTAGCAAAGGCTGGCCTCAGACTCATAATCCCTCGGCCTCTATCTCCCTAGCATAAAGAGTACTTTGATTGATAAATATATTGAATGACTCAAAAAAATAAATGTTAATAGAGAATCTGCTTTATTTGTTGTCTTTAAAATAAAAAAATGCTTCTAAAATTAAGAAAACCAAATTAATTGACAAAATAGGAAATGAGAAGACCATGACCCCTGCAGTTCCAAATAAGTCTATAAGTAAAGCCCACCACAGAAGATAGCCCAACTCTACAAGACAGCTTTTCATGGTACTTTGCAGAAAGAGCTAATTCTAATGCCTTGAAAGTTTTTCTGGAATTTACTAAAGACAGAAGAAAACGGTGATAAGATCAGCAAATCTTACAAGGTTAGCATAATCCTGAAACTAAAATACAGCAGACATTACCATGTCTCCACTCACAGCTAGTTTTATTTAAAATACAGTGACAGCACCCAAGAGATGATCGGGAGGGAATGGTGTTCATTGCCAAGCCCACTGAGTTCAATCCCACATGGTGAAAAGGGAACTAATTCCTGTAAATTGTCTGTTTACCTCCGACACGCACCACGGCACTTATATAAATGTGTATGCACACATGTACACACACACAAACAGCTGTACACAAAAAGGTGTCATAAAGCCTAATAAATACTAACATATGGGACTTGGGGTATAACTCAGGTGGTAGAGCTCTTGCCTACCATGTAGGAAGCCTTGGATTTGATCCCTAGCACCCCATAAACTGGGTATGATGGTGCACACTTGTAATCCCAGCACTCGAGGTAGAGGCAGGTCATCCTCCACTACACAGAAAGTTACACATCCACAAATATTTGGGCAGTACAAATCAGTCTTGAAGGTTTGGAAAAAAGAAAAGTTGGGGGTGGGTGGGGAGAGAAGCAGGTGTGAATCTGAGAAGAGCTGGGGGAGGGAGTGAGTATGACCCCAAACTATTATACAAAACTCTCGAGGGAAAAAAAAATTCAGGGACTTAGAAAGATGGCCCAGCGGTTAAGGGCACTTGTGTTCTTGTAGAAGACCTGAATTCAGTTCCTAGGACCAACATGGAGGCTAACAACCATTTGTAACTTTATTTCCAAGGGATCTGATGCCCTCTTTGGGCCCACAAGGGCACTGAATGAATGTATTACACACATAATACTTGCAGCAAATATACCCATACACATAAAACAAAAACAAATATATATATAAACAATCCACTAAAAGTAAATATGGTTAGATACAATGAAGATAAAATATTAGCAAAATGTATCATATAAGCAGGTACTGGGAAAACATGTTATATATAAATGAAGTACCTACTCTTCCTACTGAATTTTTTTACTGTACTAGGGAATAAACCCAGGCTCTCAAAAATGCTAACCAAACACTTCATACCCCCAAACTACACCCCCAAGCCCTTTTAAAATTTTTATCCTGTGACAGGGTCTTACTGAGTTGCTCAAACTGGCCTTGAACTTTCAATGCTCCTGTGACAGCCTTCCAAGTAGTATATATAGGTGGGTGCCTCTGTGCCAACTCTGCCACTATTTCTTAAACTATATAGAGGGGTCTGTAGCATGAATCTTAAAAGGTCTTACTAATAAAATCAAACCTGAGGCCAGTTATTGGGGTGAATGCTGGAAGATCAGAGAAGCAGAACAATCCACAGCTTCCTCACCTGGCCAATTCCTCAGCTGATCCTGTTTCCTCAGACTGGAAGCTTCTGAGTCCTCATCCAAATGGATCTCAGCTGAACTGTGCTGCTCAAAGCCTGAAAGCTTAACCAGCCAAAAAGCTTCTAGTTTCTGGTCTTCATGCCTTATATATCTTTCTTCTTTCTGCCATCACTCCCTGGGATTGAAAGCTCGCTTCTTGGGATTAAAGGTGTGTGTCACCGCACCTTGCTGTTTCCAATATGGCCTTGAACTCACAAAGATCCAGAGGGATTTCTGCCTCTGGAATGCTAGGATTAAAGGCGTGAGTGACACCATTTTCTAGCCTCTGTATCTAGTGGCTGTTCTGTCTCTGACCCCAGATAAGTTTATTAGGGTGCACAATATTTTGGGGAACACAATACCACCACAGGGGTCCACATTTTTAACATGGCAAAAACAAATTGTCATCTACAACTACACAATAATCCACATGAAGAAAACAGTCTCTGTAGAGAAAGAACTACAACTTGTTTCAAACACATAGCTGAGTTGGATTCTAGATGACACTCCTCTTCTAAACACTACTAAGGTATCAGAACATCCCAGAGTCTAGACATTACTGCGGGCTCAGACCATCTGACAAGAATAGCCAGTAAATCCATCTGACAATACACAGGTGAGAATAAGGAGCTGTGACAGACCTTATTAAACTAACAAGGAACAGAACTGCCCTGTAAGACACAGTACTCCCAGTGGATAGATACACCTGACCCCAGTACTAAAGTACTAAAGAACTAATATGCAACTCAGAGAAACAAGGACCCTGGAAGCAATTGTGGTGTATTTAGGAAGTTAGTATGGCAAGAAAAATATAAACCCAGCATCAAGAGGGTAGATTACTCTCTTTAAGCAGTGCTGGAATCGAAATAAATCCTGAACTTACTAAATACTTAAAAGACAAAATGAAATCTTATAAAATCAGAAAAGTAGCGTCTATAGGTACAAAATTAACTATGAGGGCAAAAGATCTGATTTTAAAACAAATCAAAGAGAAAGGCTACAAAATTCAGCATACAGGTAAAAGAATTCACATCTGACTCAAATGAATATAAAAGTACTGAATGCTATGTCCCTTGCTAAATACCTCGTAGTTATATAATTTATTCAAGGCTAGGGCACTATTACAGAAGTCTCTTTTTTAAAAACAAGGGTAAGGAGAGTGTGGCCGTGCCTGTAATCCTAGCACTCAGCAAGGTGAGACTACAAGACTGAGAGGAAGACCACAAGTCCGAGGCCAGCCTGGGCTATAAAGAACGTGATGTCCCATCTCAATCAACCAAACCACCAAGGAAAACCTCTCACAAAAACCCAGTAAGAGAACCTACATGTCTTAAAGTTGTGAGGACTGAGTTTAAATGTGCAAACAGCTTAGACTGTGGGAACTAAGGGTTAGTTATTAAATATTCTGCAACTTATTAAATCACGCTCTTCAGAGCCTATACCCACATGGCATGCATTCCATTATCACTGCAAGTATTACAATATATTTTAACATTTTAACTATGGTCTCCCTGTCTTTATCTCTACTAAAGTCTAAGAGTATACCTTATGCAGTTTCCTTAATCCAGGGCAAGAGCAATCAAATATTCAAAATGTTCTTTGACCTTAGATAAACTGTTATTTCTGTTCAACCACAGTGTGTGTGTGTGTGTGTGTGTGTGTGTGTGTGTGTGTGTATTCAGTGTGTTTTCAAAGGGTTTTCCAGTTTAAGTGTTTAAAACATGGTGCCCCTAAACCAAATGTCTCTATGGATGTTTGACCCATGGTCCCAGGTTTATGGCTTATGTATGAGGATTCAATAAAAGATACAGATCCAGTATTGAAATATCTGGAGAGCTATGGAAATGAGAGGTGAAGAAGAGTGGTGGTTATTAGAACATTAACCAGACCCCAAAGTCCCAAGAAACTCCAGGTTCCTTGGCTGGGATTTCCAATGTGAAAAACTTTTTTTTAAAGGCTGGCCTTTATGCATAACCATACACATAACACTGCTTAATTAAAAAGAGACAGAATACATTATACAATGATGTCATTCATATAGCATTCAAATATAATACTGAAAAAATTCGTGGTACTGGAAGATGTAAAGATATTCAACTTTAAGCTGGTGACGGGAACAGGATTTTGACGCGTGTGTGTATGCATGTATGTGAATGTAGGAACACTTACTACACTGTCTTATTTGTGTGAAGGTTTCACGATAAGGATATTCAATCTAAAAACTGATCTACAGTTTTTCACATACGATTTTGATATTCCAGAAACGTCTCAACCATCCTTTCTTCTTCCTTCAGTTTCAAAGACAGCTTTTCTGCAAGGCAAATTACAACAGAAGTTTCAACTCCGCTGAAGTGACAGCAAAAAAGTAAATACGAACGGCAAAATGAGCCGGTTGGGAGTTAAGTGCGGTACCTGAAAGCGCTCTAATGGAGTCCTTGAAGGCATCCCTAAGCCCCAGCACCTGACTAGGATTATCACTGAGGCCGTTTCTGAACTTATCTCCAAATTCATTTATGCTTTTCTCGAAGAGAGCCAGCTCGTCTTCCAACATTGTGCAAGGCACTGCAAAACAGAGCACACACAGAATCGTTACTGACACCAAACAAGCCACATATTCTAATCGAGTATATGCCCGCAGTTTGGCTTTGCCACGGAACGAACGGTTAGTGATTCTACAGTGCAGCCAGCATAATGGCAGACGATAATTCCAGCATTTAGAAGCTGGGGCAGGAGGATCAGGAGTTAAAGGTCATCCTCAGCAAAATCCACGCCCAGCCTGAAATACCTGAGAGCTTGTTTAAATAAATTAAAAACAGCAGGGCATGGTGGCGCACACCTTTCGTCCCAGCACTAAAGAGGCAGAGGCAGGAGGGTATCTGAGTTCAAGGTTAGCCTGGTCAATACAGAGAGCTCCAGGACAGACCCTGTCTTAAAAAAAAAAAAAAAAAAAAAAAAGTAAACAACAAAACCCATCAACAGTCAGGTAGTGAGCAACAGGATAACTCCAGCCACTTGGGCTTAACTGTGGTGAAAGAGCATCAGTCTGTTCTGAGCGTAGCATGAAGGGAGGTGGGAAAGGGAAAAACAGTATCAAAATACGTTGTGTGACACTTCCAAGTCATTTTTTAACAGGACCTGGTGTCAGTCAACTTCTAAGCATCTAATCGCAAGCAAGGAGACCCTAAGAAGTTGGGGGACCCACGGCCTCTTTTTTTTTTTTTGCACTAGACCCCTGGCGGATGGGGTGGGAGGGGGCGGGGGGCGGGGACCAGACGGACGGATGACGCAACCCGAACCCCGCGGCTAACAGCGGAGGCCCGCGTTCCAGGCGCCGCGGAGTCACGACGGCAGGCCCAGGCCCCCTTTCCCTCACCGCGCGCCAGCGGCGAGCCCCACAGCCCTTCGGAAAGGCTCCCCGACCTGGGCGGCCAGGAACGCCACCGTCTTCACCCCAGACCCGACCGTCCGGCAGGAACCAGCCAGCCGCTCCTCAGCCGCGCAGACTTTCGATTTCAAACTCTGGACCGCTGCTACCCGCCAGCCAACTCGCCTTCTGATTGGCTGGCAGCACAGGCTCCCCTTGCAACGATTGGTTGATATCGACCCGGGGAATTCTCGCGGACAACTATGGAGCAGGGCATTCTGGGGTTCGTAGTTTTTGTCTTAGACTCGGGACTGGGTCTGTCCTGAGACCGCAAGAAGGACTTGCCACAGGACGAAGAAAAATGTAAAAATTGAAATTGAACTGCATTTTTTTTATGAAATTTATACCCCACTTTTTTGTACTCATTTAATTTTGGAAATGACAAAATATTCCTGAACCGACTCCAGTTATGATTGATTAGGCAGCAACATCCTGAAAGTTACCAAACTATTTACCAAAACTTACTCTTTGAACTTCCCAAGCTTCTCTAACATTGCTTTATCTTGAGTATTTTACTTATTTAATTTCTCTGTTTGTATGTGTTTACGTAAGAGGGCATCGGATCCTCTGGAACAGTTGTGAGCCACTGGCAATCGAACTCCACTAGTCTACAGGAACAGCAGGCACCCTTCACCCTGAGCCATCAAGGCCAGTCAGATGTTGATTTTTTTAAAACCTACTGGTCACAAGAACAATATGCTCCCGGATCTTGCAGAACTTCAAAATGAATGGGACCAGAACACTACCAACGTAACCCGTGCTCCTTGAAAATAGACAGGTAGGAGACACCAAGATATTTTAAAACACATACTTTAAATATAATAACAATAATAAAGATTGTAAACTAGGATTTGTTGGAAGCAAACTTCCACAGGGACTCGAACTTTACAGATGAAACAGACTTGCTATTTGCATCCCTCTTTGTAAAACTGAGAAAAATAGGGAATTGAGAATACACCCTCTAAAGACAGGGAACTAGAGATGGTCAATATTGAAAAATTAATTTATTACTTTTTTCGTCTTTGATTATGACATTGTTTCTGAAAATAACTCCCTGCTTGAATTTAAGAGGTCTTCACCACACTGCTGTTTCCTTTAAGCATCCAAACACCAGCTACAAGATTATGGTATCTCAAGAACTAAAAATCAAGACTTAGGAATCATGGCAAGTTATCATCATTTAGCACAACACAGTGTGTCTGAAAGTCAGTTTCTTGCCTGGGACCTGTTACTAACAAATTTGGTCACCTTTGCTAAGGACCTGGGTTGCGTTCCCAGCACCCAAGTGTCTCCATGGACACTGACACTCATGTGTACATACAGCTCCCCAGAAACACAATTTTGATTGTTTGTTTGATGTGTACGGGTGTTTGGCCTTCATGTATGGCTGTGCTATGTGAGTACATAGTGCCCTTGGAGATCAGAAGAGAGCATCAGATCCCTGATTCTGCAGTTACAGATAGTGAGTTACCATGTGGGAGCTAGAAATTGAACCCAGATCTTCTGGAAATGCAGCCAGCGCTCTTAACTACTGAACTATCTCTCCAACCCCACAAACACAATTTTTTAATTATAAATTATTTTAAAGATTTTTAAAAATTAGATCAATAGAGTGCTATGGAAGGCCTTTAATTTTGAATGTTGCTGCAATAACATCTGGTTTTAGATATGTGGCAACATTTACCTTACATTTTACATCTTGGGTGTCTTGGGTCTTCAGCTGAATGAGCGATAATGCTTGCACTGGGCTTTGTGCTGACAATGGAGATTCAAGGACGGTGCTTACTGAAGCCCTGGGCCTGCTCACCTTTCACCACTCTTCAGTTGACCGTTGAGTGATGAGATTCTCCATGTCTGAGGAATCTGGACTGAGAAAGAGATTGCCTTTAGCAATGTAAGGTCTCGGAGTGACTTACTCTAGGATGACCACTGTTTCTTTGTGGGAGTTAGGGAGGCTGAGTTATTTCTTTATTTGATCATACTGTGTAGTCCAGGCTAGCTTTGATAACTCTCCCTTCCACCCCCACCCCACCCACGACCTCTCACTCCCTCTCTTTATGTTTGTACTGTACTCAATTTTGGACCTGTAGCCTGGCCCATTCCAGGCAAGCACTCTACTCCATATCTCCAATCCTCCTCCTCCTTCTCCTCTTCTCCTCCTCCTCCTCCTTTTTTATTTAAAGACAGTCTTACTATGTTGCTCAGGCTGATCTTGTAATCCTCCTGCCTCAGCCTCCTGAGTAGCCCGGGCTTCTGACCTTGATCTCTGTTCTTCCATTGCCTTAGCCTCCTGAGTGCTTGAGATGTGTGTGTGTGTGTGTACATCATCATGTCTAGCCATAACCACTGATGTTTTGTCCAGGCTCCTTTTCAACTAAGGTATGAGAAAGAAATTGCTATCATTTGTCAAATTTTTCATATCGGGAAGACGGGATAGAGAAAAATATCCCTCCATCCCCGCTGCTCATCCCAGGGACTAGCTTTCTGAGTCTTTGAAAGGAAAAAACAGAACACTTCTGTCACTTCCCACGAACACTGTCATCATCCCCATCACTATATTTATATACCATTCATTTCAACCCAAGCAGGATTTATTGTGACTCTCTTAAGTCATGAGTTGAACTGAGTGCTGCCTTCTCTGGAATAGATATGGTCTGGGACCCAGGTGGGTTTCTTCAGGGTGGTGAGAAAAAGATATTACATCTTCCAATGCGGAAATGTTCCTATGGGTCAGTTTGAAGGAGCCTTCTTCAGCAGATTAGTCAGGGTTCTCCAGAGGATTAGAACCAACAACATAGAAATACAGCCATGAAAGTGGACTAATGGCCAGGCATCATGTCACATGCCTGTAATCTAGCACTTGGGAGGCAGAGGCAAGGTGATCTCTGTGAGTTTAAGCTCAGCCTGGTCTACATGAATTCCAGGCCAGCCAGTGTTACATGGTGAGATTCTCTCTCAATACACACACACACACACACACACACACACACACACACACACACACACGATTTCACTAGACTCTTTCATCTTCTATGTTTAAAAGTGAAAAAAAAAAAGGATTTCCTGAGCCCTCCAGCATGGTGGTTTGATGAAGTCACTAAGAATTCTCCCCTACAAAAGAAACATTGAAAGTTATAAAAATAACAGTCATTTCAGGGCCCTGGAAATTGAGTGAAAGGCTCACAGCAAACTTTATTCATGGGGTGGGGGGAGGGAGCTTCCTAAAATACATGCTACATGAAAGAAGCTAGATGCGAAGGAATATATATTATGTGGTTGAACTTATATGACATTATCAGAAAATGAAGATCCACCCAGAAGACAGTTGGGTGGCTGTGGGGACCAGCAGCAGCAACTATTGGCTGCCAGAGGACACACAGGAGCCTTCTAGGTGACAGAGATGCAGTAAATCTAGGTTATGGTGATTGATTACAACTCTATAAATTTGCTAAAAACTATTGAATTGCGTATTTAAAACAATTACACTAATAAATTACTCAATTAGAAAGAAGGATGAATGATATCAGAGTGTCAGAGCGGGGAAAGACAGGACATTTTTCAATACTGAGAAAATGTTCAATGCCAAAAGAAAACTACTCAGTTTTTGGAAAATGTGGTAAAATGCACATAACGTATTATTTACAACCTCAACTCTTTTTAAGCGTAGTAGCATCGATGCTGCATGAACACCATTGTACCACCACTGCTGTTTCTCATAGCTCCGTGTCCACTGAACAGTGCATCCCATTCTCCGTCTCCTGGGCACTGGCAGCCACTATTCTACTTTCTCTCTCTAAGAAGCTGGTTGCTAGTCAGGCATGATGGTTTGCTGATCCCAGTACTAGGGAGACTGAGGCAGGAGGATTGCTTTGAGTTTGAGGCCAGTATGCAACCCTGTCTCCTAGAAGAGGAGGAAGAGAAGAGTTAAGAGTGCAATTCAGTGGTAGAGTGCCTAGCATGTGTGAGGTCATGGCTTCAATCACCGATAAAGTTTTTAATTGTCTCCTAAATGTAAAAAGCGGTCATTTGAAGCCAGGCATGGTGTTTTTTTTCTTTAACCTCAGTATTCATGAGATTGATGAAAGAGGGCTGCCATGAATTTGAGGCCAGCATGGGCTACATAGTGAGTTCCAGTCCAGTCTGAGCTGTAACTCGAGACCCAGTCTCAAAATAACAGAAGGAGAGGAGGAAGGGAGGGAGAGAGGGAGGGAGGGGAAAGAAGAAACTGGGTGGTTTATTTTACAGCTTTGAAATGCACTCTACTAATTAATTAATGCAAATATGTTAGCACAATAGTATTATCTCCACTGTATTCTGAAATGTCATCTTCCTGTCCAAGGCCCAGTAGCATGCTTCTTCTTCCACAAAGCTCCGTCGCACTGACTGAAAGTTACATCCGCCCTGTTCTGTTTTGCCTCCTCTGTTCAAGTCTGAGGGCATAGTGTTGGTATTTATACAGCTATCTCACAGCCTCTACAAGACTACAGGATTCTTGCTGTATGATCTACTTCTGTCCTACCCAGGACACGTAAAAATCAAAACCTGTCAGTGCCTCTCAAAACTAAGGTTCAACCCCCAATAACACCCCCACTGTCTGGGAGTTCAGTAGACATGCAAACTCTCAGGCCCTGCTCGATTACTACTAAATCTGAGACTCTGGAACCAGGTTCCTGGGATCTTGGTTTGAACAAGCCCTCCAGGTGAGCAGAATGTGTTTCAGAGTAAGTTCTCCCTCGGCCATCTGACATCAGTTCATCTACATAACACCTTAGCTCCACCAGGAAGAAAATGAAAGGTACTATTCCATGGGCCGTTCTGTTGGTTTCTCCTGTGACCCAAGCCTCAGCTCATGGATGTATGGGTCATGATTAGTTCTAGAGAGTAGTTCATAATGAGACTAATGGAAGGGGTACCTGAAAGCTGTGGCAAGATCATTTATAATAGTGTCATTATGGAATGCCAATGTTCCTGGGATGCTAGCCAGAATGGAGGTAATTATTTTCTAAAAGTCACTAGAGTCTCAACTCTAGAGTCTGAAATAAATCCACTTACTCTGCAAGGTGACACTGGAGAGTTCTCAAATATGATTTATTTTAGAAAAGGCAGATAAGTTTGTTAGAAAAGGATAATGGCCACGAAGACATTAAAGGCCTATTTTTGTTTGCTGCCAACACATGAGCAGTGCCAGCCAAAGTCAAACGTGTCTGAATGGTGCTGAATTGCAGCAGGCACTATAACTCAGAGACAAATAGTTCATTTTCTGACAAGAACATAGCTTGTGGGTTTGTTTTGTTTTGTTTTAATATTTTCTATGGCAAAACATACTGGGGAAAAAAAGTCTGCTCTAAGGCCTCCATGTTGCAGTCTGAAACTAGCAGGGTTTACTTAAAACCCAGGGACCGTTTAAATAAACCAGAATGAGGACATTGTGGAGAGAGCTACTAGAACTACCTTCAAGCCAGGGCAACAGTATCGGGTTTTGAGACTGGCTACATTAGTGAGAGAAAACACACCCACACAGTCATTAAAAGTAAGGAAATCATTAGCACAACATGCTGGGGAGAATGGAGTATTGAAGTCTCCAAGGAAACAGGAAGGTGAGATCCTGGGAGCAGGTGCACAGACAGTATGGGGGGTGACAGTGAACTTCATGTTGTACTACATTTGTTTGGGTCAGGGGTTCCATTGGTAATCTGCTGAAAGCTGTGACCTTCTTCAAAGAAATGTGAGTAAGGACAAACATTTTGCATGTGATTACAGGAAGTTCACTGACCACTAAATACATTGCAGGTGACAGGTTGCCCAGGAACTGAAAAGATTTGGCCAAGACTGGACCCAAACCGTATACTAAGAACGATTTTTTTTTTCTCTTTTTCCACACAGAAATGCTTTTCTGGCATAGCAGAATTCTAACTGTTAGAAGCCTAGAGAAATCAAGTGAAGAACGACCCTACAGCAAGAGAATCAACTGATCCTGAAGGGATGGTGTACTTTTGAGGACCCCTTGCTTTGTGTAGGAGAGTTTTGTGTTATAGGGTGGGTATGCATATCCAGGTGGGCGGAGTCTCACTTTTCTCCTGCCAGGTGTGTTCCTGAGCTTGAGTTCCGGTTACCAGGCTTGGCAGCAAGTGTTCATAGCTGTTGAGCTATCTCACAGGCCTTGGTTTCATTTTTAAATGCAATACTGGACAATTCAACTTCGTTATGGCTGTTTTAGAGATGCCTTTGCACTTTGGCTAGGAAGGGTAAAGATAGTGACCCATTTGAAGACACAGATAATGCCAGAAGTCATTCAAGGTCAACCTTGATCCCCTGTCTCAAACAACAGTAATAGTGGTAAGTCTCGATAATTAAACCTCACAAATTGTGTGAAAGGGGGTGAGGTGGAAGGGTGAAAGAGTAAGAGAGGAACACGAAGACAGGAAAGGGAAAGAGAGATGGGGACGGTGGGGACACCGTGTAAAGATACACGGAGATGGTGGCAGCCATCCAAAGACCAAGGAGGGGCCACGGAGGAAACTGTAACTTCATCGTCGACTTCTACTGCCCATGAGTATGAGAAACCCAATGTGTGTTCATGTTAGCCCCCCAGTGTGGTGGTATTGTGTTCACCAAAATATTGTGTACTCTAATAAACTTATCTGGGGTCAGAGAACAGACAGCCACTAGATACAAAGGCTAGAAAATGGTGGCACTCACACCTTTAATCCTAGCATTCCAGAGATAGAAATCCCTCTGGATCTCTGTGAGTTCAAGGCCACATTGGAAATAGCCAAGCATGGTGACACACCTTTAATCCCAGAAAGCCAGCCTTTAATCCCAGGGAGTGGTGGTAGAAAGTAGAAAGATATATAAGGCGTGAGGACCAGAAACTAGAGGCATTTGGCTGGTTAAGATTTTGGCTGGTTAAGCATTCAGGCTTTTGAGCAGCAGTTCAGCTGAGATTCATTGGGATGAGGACACAGAAGCTTCCAGTCTGGGGAAACAGGACCAGCTGAGGAAATGGCAAGGTGAGATAGCTGTGGCTCGTTCTGTCTCTCTGATCTACCAGCATGGACCCCAATAACTCGCCTCAGGTTTGATTTTATTAATAAGAACTTTTAAGATTCCTGCTACACCCCAGACTGATACTCTCTCTCTGCAGGCAGCCTTAGCAGAGGAATATGTTGCCCTAGAAAGAACGCCTGAGAGCGAGCGATGGGGATCTGTTCAGAGAAGGCGGTGCTGAGAATGTGCACCGAGCAAAGACAGGAAAAGACTCAGCGAACCATGATAGAGTCAAAAGATTTAGCAAATTGCATTAAAGGGAATAGGACATTGAGATACTTTTCCTTCTGCAGAACTGGAGCTCTCTGGAGACACAGAGACTGTCTACATTAATACCCAAGATAAAGAGCAAGTGGGCAGTCACCTTCATCCCAGTCCATAGACTCCAAAATGTCGAATGAGCACCAAGTTTAATTTTTAATTGTAAAACAAAAATGCATTTGATATCATTTGTACCCTGATTTAAGGACGAGGCACTTCTGAAGAAAATGAATATCATGAATTATGTAGCTCAAAAACTGCTTAGAAAAAGAATAAAGGGAAGTTATGTCTTTCCTCGTGGCTCATTAAAGAAATTATGGAAATTAAAGGACCTGAATATGTAAAACAGAAAGGCCTGAAGGATAGACGTGGGATGGTCAAGGCAAATGCTGCATATGGCTTGTCTGAGCTCAGCCATTCTAAGCCCAGGTTCTACACTGGAATCAGAGTATTTTTATATGACCAATGCTGAGATCCCACCACCAAGCATTCAGTGGATCTGGGATGAGACAAGGTCATTGCCCATGATAGCCTGAGGTATCTACTTGCCAGTTAAGAATAATCCTTGTGGATTCCTGGGAATTTCCCTAGCACCAGGTTTCCCCCTTACCCTATAATGTCTCCCTCTATCAAGATATCTCTTTCATTGCTCTCCCACTCCATCCCTCCCCCAGATCAACAATCCCTTTCCCTCATGTTCTTATCCCCCATTCCCTACCCTCTATTGCCCCCCCCATCCCTGGTTTACTCATGGAGATCTCCTCTGTTTCCCCTTCCCAAGGTGATCAGTACATCCCTCTTAGGGTCCTCCTTGTTTCCTAGCTTCTCTAGAGCTGGGGGTTGTAGTCTTTGCTTTACATCTAGTATCCACTTATGAGTGAGTACATACCATGTTTGTCTTTCTGAGTCTGGGTTAGCTCACTCAGGATGATATTTTCTAGTTTTATCCATTTGCCTGCAAATTTCATGATGTCATTGTTTTTTACAGCTGAGTAATACTCCATTGTGTATATGCACCTGTCAGGGGCCAGCCCCGACCTCTCTAAGGGTTCTTGAGGGGAGGAGTGAGGAATTGGGAAATAATAGGAAGAAATATATATTTAGACACAGGATAACTTCTGGAAGGTCCTGGGTTAATACCCAGCCGCCTCAACTTTATTCATAATGGGCCTTTTATATATCAGCAAGGGGAGAGGCAAAAGACCTCCCCATTTCAAGATCAAAGCACAATGTACAACCAAGTGTAGACCCTTCAAAACACCTGGTAACCATGCCCCTGGTCAGATCATCCTATTATGCTGCCCTGGTGAGTAAAGCAAGCTCAGACTTTCTGACCTTGAGTAAGGCCTTAGTAGGGAGCCTCTGTGGGTCCCCATATTTTCTTTACCATTCTTCGGTTGAGGGGCATCTAGGTTGTTTCCAGGTTCTGGCTATTATTAAATTCCCAGGAATCCACAAGGATGACCCCACATTAGACTACTAGCAATAGTGGAGAGGGTGCCTGAACTGGCCTACCCTGGTAATCAGATTGGTGAATACCCTAACTGTCATCATAGAGCCTTCATCCAGTAACTGATGGAAGCACATGCAGAGATGTACAACCAAGCACCAGGATGAGCTCTGGGAGTCTAATCAAGGAGAGGGAAGAAGGATTATATGAGCAGGGGGGCGGGGGAGGGGGGAAAGATCATGATGGGGAAATCTACAGTTCCAAGCTTGTAGGAACTCACAAACTTTAGACCGATAACTGTGGAACCTGCATGGGACCAGACTAGCCCCTCTGCATACGGGAGACAGTTGTGCAGCTGGGTCTGTTTGAGGGGCCCCTGGCAGTGGGATCAGGATCTATCCTGGGCACATGAAGTGGCTTTTTGGAGCCCATTACCTATGGTGGGACACCTTGCTCAGCCTAGATGCAGTGGGGAGGGGCTTGGCCCTGCCTCAACTGAATGTACCAGGCTTTGTTGACTCCCCATGGGAGGCCTTACTTACCCTTTTGGAGGAGGGGTTGGGGGGGTGAGTTGATGGGGAAGGCTGAGGGGGAGTGGGAGGAGTGAGATGAGAGGAAGATCTGTGATTGGTATGTAAAATGAATTAAAAAAAATTTTTTTAAATAACAAAAAAAGAATAATTCTACTAAATCAATGTATGTTAGACACAGGCCAGTCCTTCCCCCACCCCATTTTCCTCTTATCAAAAGAACTATGCTCACTGTAAAGTGCCCCCAAACATTTTAATGGCCAGTCAATCCATTTCTTCCAGGGGAGGCAACAGAGGTCAGCGAGGTACCCATAGGGACAGCCTGTCCATAACACTGATCCTGTAGAATGATGGGATAGCTCTAGATGATCCGATCGTCACAGCAACAGCTGTAGCCAGTGAAGACGGTTTTTGGCAGAGGAGACTGATTCACAAAGACCACTGAATGGAGGGATGAGTAGCGCATTGCTGGCCACACCTTCAGCGCCTGGAAGGGTTTAGTGGACCCCCTCACCAGCCCCACTAGACAGAAACAGAACCGCACCCTGCCTCGGTCTCCATGCCGCGCTCCACGCTGCACTCTCTTCACCCCAGTTTATGCGTTTGTTTGGGTGCGTCTCGTTTACTTCTAACGTGCAATTTTCAACGAACCAAATGGTTGAAAGTCCCTGATGGGTGGGAAGCCCTCGGTGGTCGATTTCTATCTGTGTCACAAGCTGTGTTCCAAACCTCGCAACTGTATTCTCTCGTCAGTTAAAAGCAATGTAGAGCCGGGGAGACGGCTCGGTAGTAAGTGTTTGCTCCACAAGCCTGATTGTCTGGGTTCACGCCCTAGGACCCTCGGTGAATAATATGCCGTGCCATGTGTGCACCCATAGACAGACACACAGACATACATAACATTGTAATAATAGTAATAGTTTAGTCTTAACACATTTCTATTACCCAAGGAAGTCTGCTTTTTTTTTTTTTTTTTTTTTTGGCCTCACAATCAAACATGTAAACAACACATTTCCCCCGAGTTCATGTACCCCTGTAGCCTCTTCTTTGTTCCATACATATCCTGTCATCTTAGATTGTGAAGACCTACCCAATCATTTTTTCAAACCTATCATCAGAAATTAATCTGTTGAATTATAAAAATTTTCAAATAGAAAGTTCACCCTTCCATTTTCCCGAAAGATGTAGTAGAACAGCCAGAAAGCCAGTCTATCTGAAATTAAAATGCACAGCTTTGAGGCTTATTTGACACGGAATAATTATTTATGTAGTCTGCTAGCCAAGCATAGAGATTGCTAATGTCTGCCCTTGAGGGAAATGAACTGTGTGAAAAATTTCAAGCAAACACGATCCAGCTGCTCACAGAAAAGAAGGAGGCAGAAGTCCACTGTGCTTCCCTCCAAATGGCCCGGATCAGCACGTACTGCACCTTTTCCACCAATTAAAGTCACAAACAGATGAACTTTTCGGGGGAGGAGGACCATCATGCCCTCTCCACAGATGGTCAGCATCACATGTAATGGCTCAGCACATCACAAGGGTGCCATATAAAGATGGGCGGACCCAGAGCTCCGCAGTTCCAGTGGCTTCAGGTTTAGACCCGCATCTTCTCATGATGGATTTCCTTCACAGGAGTGGAGTGCTCATTATTCAGCATCTACAGAGAGACTACAGGGCTTACTACGATTTTCTAAACTTTATGTCCGATGTTGGAGACCCCCGGAATATCTTTTCTGTCTACTTCCCACTTTGGTTTCAACTGAATCAGACCGTTGGAACCAAGATGATATGGGTGGCCGTCATAGGGGACTGGTTCAATCTTATATTCAAGTGGTAAGATTACTGATTTGTTTGATTTTTCCTAAAATGTATTCTTACACTTGTAATTTTAGCTCAACGATCAAGTTCCAGGCACATGTAGTTTGACTTGGAATATACTTCAAACAAATTGGTTACTTTGAAACACCAGGATTCATAAGTAGAACTTACAAAAAGTATAGAAATATTTACTTTGACTGAATTATAAGTGATTCCAAAACCCAGTAACACATATACTATGATTAGCCAAGAAGTTACAGTACAGTGGTGAAATTGATGATTCTAAGGACATTTTGAGAGTCCCACTCTAAGCACCCAAAAGCACCCACAGGACTTCCCTGTTTATGGGAGACAAGGGTGCCCAAACTCCAGATACTACCATCCTCTGTGCTGATAGCTATATAATAAACCCAAGTTATTTCAGGGTGTTTAAATTATGAGCTTTTCCCCTTGACTCTTTACTTGAGTCATTTTTTATAAGAATCACGAGTCTCCACTTAGTTAACTGTTGTATATAAGTACATGTGAAATTCGTATGCATTTAATTACAGGATATTATTTGGGCATCGTCCTTACTGGTGGATCCAAGAAACTCAGATTTACCCAAATCACTCAAGCCCATGTCTTGAACAATTTCCTACTACATGTGAAACAGGCCCAGGTAAGCAATTAAAGAAACCTCACTTCATGGATGCTATTCTAAGTCTTTATGCATGATTAGCATCCTGTAATCATATGATATCTAGGATCTCAAAGAAAATATCACCAGTGGGGATGCTTAGCATTTATTGTAAAAATTGCTAATGAGGGAGGAAAGAATTTTATGAATAGTCAAATTCTATATTGTTATTTATGAAAGATTATGTGGGGAGAATACTTCCCAAATAATTTTATACTTGGGTATTTACTTTTTGAAGTAATGGTTTGGTATGAAAATTAATGAAAAAACAGTAAGTAAAACAAAGTCCCAAAGAACTACATTAAGAGTCTAGAAATGGCTGGATATGGTAGCATATACCTTCAATCCCAGAACTCAGGAGACAGAGGCAAGTGAATCTCTGTGAGTTCGATGCCAGCCTGGTCTACAGAGTGAGTTCCAGGACAGCCAGGGCTTTGTTCTGTTACACAGAGAAACCCTGTCTAGAAGAACCAAATCAAACCAAAAAAAAAAAAAAAAAAAAGTCTAGAAATGTTGATTTGTCTGCTGTTCAGTGGCTTCATGGCTACAGGTCTTCCGAGAATCTCATGAATGAGGGAAAGACATGTTTTATAAGAAAGATGAGGACTTCTAGTATTCCTGTAGCCAGTACACAGTGTCTCTACCTTTTTTTTTTTTTTTCCTTTTTTGCTCTTGACTGTGCAGCATGTTAGCAGGCTTCTTAGGCTGTTTTTAACTTACAAGAGTCTGTATTAAGTATGACATCTATATGTAGAAGTTGAATTTAAGAGAGTAAAATGTTTATATATGTCATATGTATATAATATACGTTGCCTTAGCTTTTGTGAAAGTGTTGTATTGTGCCATATCATAGTTTGTTGAACAGCATAAAATTCTTGCCATTGGACAGTCCTTTGAAACAAACCCTAAATGCATGAGCTCCTAATGAATTTCTGAATATCTTCCTTTGTTCTCATAAAAGCATATATATGATATATAATGCTATATTATATATTATATATAATAATAATATATTACAGCATTTTTAATATCATAATTAATTCTTTAGCTATCTGGCTGCTCCAACTGTATGCCCCATTAGCCAAGGATTAAATGTATTTCATATTTGTGTATATTTGTGTATTCAATATGTGATGAGTAGGTAGACGGATTGATGGATAGCTTTTGGGGTGACTAAAATGCTCTTTTCCTTTATCCTAAAACTTCCTGGCATCTCTTTCTTTCTTTTCACAGGATATGGGGTGAGAGAAAAAGAATTCCTACAGAGAAAAATGGGTGCATCTATGTTTAACAACAAAAAAAAGTGCCTGGTGCTTTGTTTTTCCAAGATAGTTTGGTATTTAACCCGAGCGGCTTTCTGCTGGGTGAAAAGTTATGTCCGGCACCTAAGTAAAATGGTTAAAAGTAAAACTAGCAGTGTAGGAAAGGCATCCGTTCTGGTAATAAGGTGTTTTCTGTCAAGATTCACACCCCCCTTTAGTGTCTGTGTGGAGTGGATTCTCCATTGTTTAGCAAAGATTCTCAGTGCAATGGACACAATATGCACATTCTGGTTTCGGCGTACACACCACAGTTGTTTGTAAGTCAATCGGTAAACCACAGCAGACCAACGATAGTCTGATAGCTGAAGGAAAATAAATCGACTCAAGATCCAGTAGAAGTACTTTAATTGTCTTGTCAATTTTGAAAACAACATACGAAGAATGAATAAGATTGTGTTAGATTTGAGTGCAACTGGCCATGTTCTTAGTTATACTTGGATGTGTTGATTTGCAGCATTCAGTCCCCTTGAAAATCTGGAGGAGGGAGAGAGTTCATACGTAAAGCACTTTCATTAAAGAAAGTTAAGGTAGAATTACACAAAGTTATGGCTGATTGTGTATGTTGTAAGTTCATGTCAGGACTTCTCATGGCCCTCTTATATCCATGTTATGTGGAATTGTCTGGAGAAGTCACATTCCCTATACTTGACACAGCAATTTTTAACTCTAACAATTATTGTCCATATAATGGTCAAGTGTGGGCTACTCTAGGGACCAAGAGGAAAAATCTGTCATTTCTAGCAATTTTCTTTCTGTTCCTTCCTTTTGTTAAAGAAAAAAAAAAGTTTTTGAAATGGTGAATTTGAGTCTCAAATTGACTCAAGCTTTATCTACTTCTATACAGTATATATTAACCCATAACCAACGAGGCTTCTATTTTATCTTATTTTATTGAAATTTTCATGGGAAATATGACGTCCTGTTGTTTCATTCCTGATACCTAGTTAACCACTTTTTGAACAAACAATGCTCATTACAGGAAGTCCATCTGGTCACGCAATGGGCTCATCGTGTGTCTGGTATGTCATGGTAACAGCTGCCCTGAGCTTCACCGTCAGCCAGCTGGAGAAGTCCTCTGTCACTCTGCACAGGTCAGCTTGCTCCGGCTTCTGTAGCATTAACCAGACAGTATTGAATATGTGAAGTCCTTTCCAAATATTCATTTTAATACATTTTTAGTCATTCAGTGAAATGTGCTTATTTTATTCTTTCACAGCCCATGTAGCAGAATGAGTGGGAAATGAATATTCTGCTTTAAGATAATGTCCTAATTAGCTCACAGCTATTACCACTTTTATAATTGAGTTGGAAATGTTTATCTGATTAATGACTTGTTAAATACGCCTTTGGGACTCTGAAATTCAATTATTATTTTGATGCTTCCTAAACAAGTCATCTAAAATTGCACAAGGAAACATTTTTGCATGCATGTTCTCTTGCCTTAAGATTAACTTAAAATTTTAAGAATCATCGCTGCTCTTGAATGCATTGATTTATCTAGTGAAATTATGCTTCCTACTTTGAACACTCAGTGCTTTTAAGATCACTAAAATATATTCTAGCTGTTAAAATCTGTGCAGTCTTTTTAATTAAAACATTCTAGAGGCAAAATTAAGTTCGCATGTTAGATTTACTGCCAACAGATTTCTTAATGTGTAGACCCATATAGAACTTTAAGATAACATACCATTGTAGAAATTGGCCTTTTTCTTCTGTTCTCCTTCTGAAATTCTTTGTGATCAAAGCAATCGCAAACACCACTTTAGTCATAAATTGTACAGTTTTGATTAGAAGAAGAAACATACAAGGGAAATCAAATATTAAAATCCACCCATTAAAAAAACTGTATTGGGTACCAGGAATGTTACGTTGTTGACAAGTAGACCAAAATTTAGTTATAGAAAGAAAATGTGTCAACCTTTTTAAAAAATCTGGCATACAACCATTACCAGTATATAAAATTTCTTCTAAAATGAAGAATTATTCTACTTCTAAAGAGTAGTGCTGAATAATGTAAGAAATAAGTCGATGTGGGTCATTCTTCCCTCAAATTAACCATCCTAGAAAAATATGTTTGTTCTAACAAATATTCCTATTCCTTTTTGACATTTGTAATGGCAATATTTTCTTCATCTATAAAAATTTAATGGGGGGGGGGGCTGAAGAGATGAAGAGATGAAGGGCCCAGTAGTTAAAAGCACTGCTGATTTTGCAAGGGACCCAGGTTTGGTTCCCAGAACCCACACGATGACTCACAACCATCCATAAAAGCAGTTCCAAAGGATCTGACATCCTCTTCTGGCCTCTAGGGGCACCAGAGACATACACATGGTACTTTATACGTACATGCAGGCAAAACATTCATACACATAAAATAAAAATAAATTAAATCTTTAAAAGAAAATGTAGTGAGTGCCTACACTTTACCTTGACATTTTCAAATACTTGTTAATTCTTCTTCCCTTTGGAGAAACACTTGGTACCTCTTCTTTGACAGACTCATTTCTTCTTTTTAATCTTTCATCTTGCTATAACTAAAGTTTGGTCTAGTTGTAAACAATAAGCCATTTGATGATGCCTGGCACTAAATACAGCTTTCTTTTAATTGTTTGGATTTTACTATTCTACACTGTTTTTTTCTGAACATTTCTGTTTCTAATTGAATGTATATGGTATATCTTCTTGGTTTTTTATTTTTCTATATATCATACAATGATCAGGGCCCCTGAGAGTCTGTGAGATTACACACAGTGACGCCATGGGCTCAGTGGAACATTCACAAGCTTTTCATCTAAATGGACGCTGCCTCTCCAGTGTTTTCTTTAAACAAAGAAAAGCTGAGAGTGCAGGGCAGAGAGGAAGCACAAATGACAGGGGACAAAACTCTATATGGTTTATCCTTGATTATTCTGGACATTAATAACACCCCCCCCCCCGCCCCCCACACACATACCTGAACCATCCTTGTTCCTTTTCCCTTATTTCAAGGTCATCAAAATGCCTTCCTCTTTAAGAATAATATTTATAATAATTCTTGAGAATTTCATACAATGTATCTTGATATAAATCTCCTCTCATCCAGCTTCTTCCAGATCCACCCCTACCTCCTTAGCAACCCAATTTGGGTCTCTGTCTCTCTCTGTCTGTCTCTTAAACTCATCAAGAGCAAACTGTGTTACTCAACTATTCTTGGGTGTGGAGCCTGACTGGAGCATGGTGGACCTACCAGATGTCACACTCTTAAAAAATAACCTAACTCTCCCCCTCTCCATGGCTACCAAATGCCAGTAGCTCCTCTGTTGGAGTGGGACTTCATGCCCACATCCCTTTCCCCCATGTTAGAAGTTTGACTACACGCCTTCCTTTTAAACATGTATTAAAGTCTTAGGAGATAGCACTGAGGAATGTGAGGTCCTGTGCTAAAGCTTTTGAATCCTATGGAAGACGTGAAGGCTTGTTGAAAAAGAGACTCCCAAAAAAAAAAAAAAAAAAAAAGCCGGGCGGTGGTGGCGCACGCCTTTAATCCCAGCACTCGGGAGGCAGAGGCAGGCGGATCTTTGTGAGTTCGAGGCCAGCCTGGGCTACCAAGTGAGTTCCAGGAAAGGCGCAAAGCTACACAGAGAAACCCTGTCTCGAAAAACCAAAAAAAAAAAAAAAAAAAAAAAAAAAAAGAAAAAGAGACTCTAGAATTGTGTTATGTCATATCTGGAAGATTCCTGTAAGGACTATCAGGTGTCACACACCTAATTTTATAGGTGTTATATTTTCTTTGCTATTCACACTTGTGTCTATTCTTCCATCACAGACTGGCCTGGTCCTTCCTTTGGAGTGTTTTCTGGTTGATTCAAATCAGCGTCTGCATCTCCAGAGTATTCATAGCAACACATTTCCCTCATCAGGTCATTCTTGGAGTCATTGGTGGTAAGTATAGTCTTTTATATTTAGTTGGTAACACCTTTGCTTTGTTTGGTGCACTGTGGTGTCAGATGCGCCCTGGTCATCAGTTTTCTGGTGTCAGAGGTAGTTCTATCAAGCCACTAACACAAATGTTACCATTGGGGGCTTAGGTGATTTAATCTCTCTCCGCTGAGCCTCTGTGCACATGCTGACACAGTCTCTCTCACGGGTAGAATGGATAACTACATGGTGAGATGGGCTTTGCTGAGAGGTGTAACTGAAGTCCATCTTCCAAGCCATCTCGTCATGTACCGTGCTTTGGGGGGACTTCATAACAACCCTGCAACCCACAGCCAAGACACTCTGAGTTATCTAAGTTCTTATTGCGTGGCTTAACTTCACTTAGTGGCTGCTTCGTATTGCTTAGAGGTCTGCCTGTAAAATGGGTTGTCATTCAATGCTACTGACTTCTAACTGATCCATCTTGGCCGTGTAGGTAGTGGAAAGACTATAGGACTATCCTGTTTTCAATTAATGTCTGAAAACACTTTAGGAAATTGTTAGAACCTGGGTGTCTAAAGCCCTCCCCAGTGCAGAGGGGAGAGATTTCTGAAGGGCTCAGGGTCACACACTCATGGCAGTATCTCTTTGCAATCCCTAGGGATGCTAGTAGCAGAGGCCTTTGAACACACTCCAGGAATCCACATGGCCAGCTTGAATATGTACCTGAAGACCAACATCTTCCTCTTCCTATTTGCACTTGGCTTTTACCTGCTTCTCAGACTGCTTGACATTGACCTGCTGTGGTCTGTGCCTATAGCCAAAAAGTGGTGTGCCAACCCAGACTGGATCCACATGGACAGCACGCCTTTTGCTGGACTTGTGAGAAACCTCGGGGTTCTCTTTGGCTTGGGTTTTGCCATCAACTCAAAAATGTTCCTTGTGAGCTGCCGGGGAGAAAATGGCTGCAGGCCGAGCTTCCGGTTGCTCTGTGCGGTGACCTCACTGGCCACATTACAACTTTATCACTTCATCAAGATCCCAACTCACACGGAACCTTTATTTTACCTGTTGTCTTTCTGTAAAAGTGCATCCATCCCACTGACTGTGGTGGCTCTAATCCCTTATGGTGTCCATATGTTAATGAGAGCCAGGGAGAAGAAGATTAAATAGAGCAGCGGTGCCTGCAGCGCTCTGGACTCCCAGGATCACCTACTGCCTGCATTCCTCAGTAGAACCACACAGCAGAGATGCTGGAAACATCTCTGCGGAGGTCACAACATGGTGGCTACAGGTCCCGCCCCACCCACAGACATCGACTTAGTCTGTTTTCCCAGTGGCATTTAAAATAACAGTATTTGACCAGAAATAATCACATCCATTTTTTCTTGACAAACCTGACAATATGGAATCACCCATGTAGACAATTGACAGGGACTGAATTCTGACTGTCCTAGTAAGCATGATGACTCCCCCCGCCCCCCCCAGTATATATCATACTCGGTAGCATTCCATAGACCCTCCAGTATCTGATGCCTCTATCATGTAAAGACCTAGTTGCTTCTGGCTCCCATGGGCCTTCTAGAGGTGTCCACAGTCAAATCCTATCTCCTCGTGTGTCAGATAAAGAAACGGAGGTCCATTCAGATCAAGCAGCTTGCATGTAATGATGTCGTGTTCGAACCGGAGTTAGAACCCAAGACTTCTGATACATATCTCTATGACCATGATTTATTTCTTTATTTTGAAGAAATTTTAAAAAGTCGGCAAGAGCAGATAGATGTATTTAGAGTCCATGATTGCCGTACAAGAGTCCTATACATCTATTTGACTTAGGTCCAGAATAGTCTTTTCCAGGCCAGCAATGACTGTGTATGTGACACACAAGAGTAGCCAGAGCAAATGAGCAGAGCAAGCGCCTGCCTCTGTTAACTCTTACCTGCTGCTCTCTGTTTCGTGGTAGTGCCTCTTAATGTTTCAATGAACCCCGCTGAAGGCTAGCCCCTGGATTGCTATCTACCGGAAAAGCCTCCTTTCTTTGTTGTGGCATCCCATATTTTACTTCTAGGAGCCCAGTCTTTCAAAATCAGGAAGATCAAATTCTTCTACCTCAGAAAAACTGTTAAATACTTGCACAGTGGCTCATTTGGACTGATCTCTGTGCTTTACTTTAGAAAGTTAATTATGGGCTAGTAATATTATACTGACCCTAAGCAATATTTTTTTTTCTTCCTCATTGAATTCTAGACTTTAAGTTGATGAACTATGACTTTCTGATCAAGTTCAAAGATTGTGAGTCTGTCTTTGCTACATGTTGACAGCCTGTGGTCTCCTACAGCATACTCTGCAACTCTTCTCAAGGGTGTTATACATGAATTACTTCAGGTGATGATATATTAAATAGGTCATCAATATGTATGAAAACACACCAGTTGAAGGGAAGGTTATTTGATAATAATCATGGAAAATAGCATCTCTAACACCTAATAATTGGCTGTTTTCCAAGTGCATTTATAGAAAATGTACTGTTGGTTTTACAAGACAGATTAACTAGCGTCCTTTTTTAAAAGGCAATTGATTCCTTAGGGGGGGAAAACCCCAGGGCAAAAGAAGCTTTTACTTGAGAATAAATCCACCTGGTGTTGATTGGGGAACTGGGGAGAAAGAAGCAGGAGAGAGTTGTTTTTGTTCATTTCTTCCGCATTCCTTGCCACTGTCCCTGCACGAGGCTACCCTAGTACCATAGTCCTCATTGCGTTTTGTCTGCCCCGCCACATCTTCTGCAAATGGAAGAGGGCTGCTTCCCTCTGAGCCTTCTTTTGAAGTTTCCTGTAGAGTCAGGACTGTTCTTCTTGAATCCTCCATCCCAGCACACTCGGAGCTGCTCTCACCTGGGCCTGGGGGCCTGGGGCAGCAATAGGCAGGGCATTCCCTGTGGGTTCCCAGAGAGGAGCTTTCTCCAGCTACCCTACGCATCTACGTCATCTACGCAGCTGTCTGCTAGATGACGGGTGATGCTCAGAGGGGAAATGGGATGCGGCACGGCTTATTTTCAATAATTAATCTCCAACAACTCGACCCCTGTCTACCATGAAGCCTTTGAGTTCCCCAGTGAGGAGATTTCTTTCCTTTCCATCTAGTTGAAATCTCTTGGAGGAATCCATATGGAGGCAATTTGCTTTTGTGATTGAAATTGCTTAGGCAGCAAGAAGAACAGCTCTGCACAGCCTTGGAGAAAATGCCTGATTTTAATCATGATGGAGAAGACTTCGGATTTCAATTTATTCACAAGAAATAAGCAAAAATTGAGCTCACTTGACTCACCATATCCATCTATTCACAGTGTCTACACATCTGCATATTCAAGAGAAAAATGTCAGTATCATGAGCTGTCACATGATACAATCTAGACAAGTGGCTTAAGAAGCTGTCCCAATCAAACATGCATTTGAGGAGAAGTGCAAGAGAATTTATCATTGTTAAAAGTAGCTACCAAGGAGAGTGTTTAGTCACTTTCTTTTGATAGGCTATTGACTGGGCTTCTCCCTTAGAAGGTCAAGTTGGTGCCATCGCTGTGGGCATGTCCCTACAACAGAAGGCTTACAAACGTCATAAGACATTCTTGAAATTCAAGACTCTTAAGTTTTTACAGGTCCAAAATTTTAACATAAAATTTGAGACTAAATGGAGACACACAAAAAACTCTTGGTAAAAAAAGTAAAAAAAAAATCATTTAAAAAGTTTTGATTCATTAAATATCTTCAAACTACTTTCCCCAGAAGTTTTTAATTGAATTTTTTAGAATGATAAAGGTATTTGCTTCTGTATAATATTGTAGTTACTGGCTCATGTGGCTACTAAGCTCTTAAAACGCAGGTAATACAACCGAGGAAGGTTATTGTCTTAGTTAGGGTTTCTATTGCTACAGTGAAACACCATGACCAAAAACAAGTTGGGGAGAAAAGGGTTTGTTCAGTTTACACTTCATATTGCTTTTCATCATTGAAGGAAGTCAGGACAGGAACTCAAAAAGGGCAGGATCCTAGAAGCAGGAGCTGATGCAGAAGCCATGGAGAGGTGCTGCTTACTGGCTTGTTCCTCATGGATTGTTCAGTTTGCTTTCTTATAGAACCTAGGAGCACCAGCCCAGGGATGGCACCACCCACAATGGGCTGGGCCCTCTCCCATCAATCACTAATTAAGAAAATGCATTACAGCCAGATCTTATGGAGGCATTTTCTCAACTAAGGTTCTCACCTTTCAGATAACTCTAGTTTGTGTGTCAAGTTGACGTAAGAACAGCTAACAGATATTATAGAATGTTATTCATAGTTAATTTAAATGTGTGTCTAGTACCTACCGAAGTGGGTATTACAAGTCCAACTCCACAGTGCTTTTCCTTGAAAACAAAGCAAAACAAAATTCATATTGTCTCCTGCCACACCAACTCCAGTGTCGTCCGTGTGACATGAACAATTATGTCAATAATAGCGGACGGGAGATACGTGTCCCACGGGACTAAGCTCCCTGGAGGTCCCTGGCAGAGTACCCGTGTTATGTCTCGTTCTCGAAGGAGACGTGCTTCAGAGATCATGAGCTCCCTGGGCTATGGGTTCTGTATAACTGCTTTTCTGATAATGTTCTAATTAATCTATAAAACACAGCCAAAATTAATGAATGCTTGGGTTGTGAACTATGGAGGAAAGGGGAAGCTGGACATGGACCTTATTTAGATATAACAGAATGAACTATTTCTTAAAGACCTCAAGCCTCAAGCCGCTAGATAATAGAAAGTATAATAGTTCAGGCACTTCTAGGGAATGAACACTCACCCACTAGGAATCCCAACTAAAATGATTTATGACAGAAAACATTATCTCATAGGAGGCAGATAGTAGGCCCCTCTGTTGAGGAAGTTCAGCATGGAAAACTTAAGGACTACAGCAGAACCCTTTCCCCTTACAGGTGTAAAAGTACAAGTGTCCATATTCCAGCAGGTAAAAAGGTTTTATATTAGAAGAGATATATGGTAAAGAACTGAAGAAAGACTTAGGGAGGATCTGCAGCATCCAAATTGGCTAAATGGGTCATGAGAACCAGAAAAGTAAAAATGAATAATAAACTAGCGAGCGGCTGAGATAAAGATGAAGGACACAGCTACAAGAAGCCTACACAAGTCTAGGGACTGTACTAAGTTTAAAAAACACAGACTGCTCTTTGGGTCATAAAGTTCTTGTGAGTGAAGGGATATGTCTAGCACCGATTAATAACTGTGTGCTTGATGTTTTTTAAAGATGATGTAATTGAATTATTGCCAAGCTCTTGTTGTTCCCTGTATGACTTGATAGTTTTCTTTTCTGTATATAAACTACTGATTTGCAGAAGTAAAATTGCAGCAGATTCAAACCACTTTTGAGTGTGTTTGTTGTCTGTCTGTCAGTCGCCGAATCCTTGCCTTCCTGACTACCCAAGCCCTGATTTTCCTACGGTCGTGGTACTCCCGGTGGGCCAGTCCGTGGCAGTCTCCTATTCCCAAACTACATTAAGGTGAGGTAGGGAATCTGTAGCAGGTTAATATTGGGCTCTGCAGCATTTTCCAGATGTATCTCTGCAGAGGCTCCACTCCATTCTCGCTGACTCCATCCTGTGAGCTTTGGCATCCTTGGTCTCCCTGAACTCAGCTTTGTCATTGAGGAGCCTGGCTTCATCCTCCCTGCACCTTGTCTTGGGAACCTAATGGCAACAAAACTATGTGTTTTACCCATAATTCATGGCCATATTCTGGATAACTGGAGTACCTTCTGACCAAGTTTTCCTAGTTTAGCATACATTTATGTCTGATACCAGTGCTTATATGGTCATTCAGAAACTGTTTCCAAAAGCTCTCCAGGTATCCAGTTGCCCTGAAGACTTTGCCCTGGTTCATAATCTTGGTCTCTTTGTAAATTGTAGGGAGCATTTTTGAATAAATACCTGAATCTAATGTTGCTAAGCAACTAAGGAGCCATTCCTAAGCATCCCCTTATCTTTAATGTGCCATCTGATGTTTCCCCCATGAAGGTCGGGTGATGCTACTTTATCAATGCTTTAAAGTCCTCTTCCTGTTTCCTTGAAATGAACTCGAGTGGTAGAAAGATCCAGAAGCAACTCCAGTGGCAACTCATGAGAAAATTCTAAGAATAAATGCTTCATTTTGGGCTCTGCAAAGGACAAATGCAGTTTATGTCAAATGTGAGGCTGGTTTGTGAAGAGTACTAATTACTGTCTCTGCTGTCCTTTGATGAAGATCACAATAATAATTTAAAAGGAACCACGACTCATTTCTTTAGACAGCAGAGAAGTGAGCTCCCTAAAGTAGGGAGAAAACTCTGATTGGGGTTGTAAAGGTTAGCGCAAAACCAATTAATTCTGTTCTGTTACAAATTTTGAATTTCTTAGGATCTTTTCTTTTCCTCCAACATTTTGCCACGTGATTTCTGAAGCTAGTCTGCCTTGAGTTCAATGACTGTTGCTTCCTCCGAGAGGCTGCCAGGACAGGCCTGGGAAATGAAAGAAAGTGGTGGTTGGGGTCCTGCTGGCTTAGGTTTGTGGCACAACCCAGGGGTTACATTGACTGCCAAAACCCAGCATCTCATTAACGGTGCTGGGCCAGATGAGGGCTGAACCCCTTCCCTGGGATCATCTGGGAACCACGTAGGAAGAGCAGGAGACATGTGTACCTGAGAAAGAGCCCGCCCCGAATGAAAGGCACGGTCCCTCTCCCAGCTCTTATCTACTGTAGCACACATTTGGCTCAGTCACATTCTGACTCTCATTCTGACTCTCGTTCTAAAATCGACTTTCCAAGCCCCGGGCTTTGTTTTGTAAACAGTGTTGCCCAGGCTGTCTTCCATGACCAGGCATCCTGCTTTTACTGGATGCTGTTTTACCCACCACTGCCTGTGACAGATGCTGACATCTCTAAGTTTAGCAATTCTACAGTAAAAACATGTAGTCCTTGAGATACTTTTTCTTCACAATTACTCCTAGCTCTGCCATTAAACTTTTGGATGGACGAAAGAGTAGCGGAGCTGTCAATGCTTTCTTATCCAAAGACTGTGTTGACTTAACAAGGAGACGCAAGTATTCTGCCTGTCCTGGGGTGTTACCGCGCATCTTATTCTCTTAGTTTTCATGTGGTCATGCCTTTCCCATCCTGGCCAACCAGGAGGCACAGTTATAGCTCAATTTGTGTATACCAGACAGCATTAGAATGCAGTGGGTAGATGCCAGCAAATTCAAAGGCAGTAAATGTACAAAGGACTTCATGGAGTTTATCAGTCATCACTTTGGACAAGCACCATCAGTCTTACATTCCAGTGTAGCTCTACACTGTCATTCTGAGGCCATTTAAAAGGTAGTGTAAGTTTACTAAATATTTTTAAAAAATTTTTATTCTTTGAGAACTTCATATGATGTATTATCATACTTCTTAGTTATTTTTCTCTTGCTTTGAAGAGACACTATGACCAAAGCAATGTATGAAATAAAGCATTTAATTTAGGGGCTCATGGTTCCAGAGGGCAAGAGTCTGTGGCCATCATGATGGGGAGTGTGGCAGCAGGCAGACAGACATAGTACTGGAGCAGTAGCTGAGAACTTATATCTGATCCCACAGGGGGAGAGAGAGAGAGAGAGAGAGAGAGAGAGAGAGAGAGAGAGAGAGAGAGAGAGAGAGAGAGAGAACATCCTAACTGGGAATGGTTTAGGCTTTGGATACTTCAAAGCCCACCCCCAGTAATATACCTCCAACAAGGCCACGCCCAATCCTCCCCAATCACGTCCACTTCAACTTCAGAGCAAGCATTCAAATTTGAGCCTATATTCACACCTCCCCCAAGCTCTTCCAGATCTACCCCTACCTGCCTTCACCTTCTGCTCTGGCTTCCGCAATGATGGCCTATAACCTGCAACTCAAATAAACCCTCTTCCAACCCCGAGTCATTTCTGGTTACTGGTTTATACAAAGACAGGAAACAAACTAGGGCATTGAGTGAGTCCGGTTTGTATGACCCTGTATTCCTGAGTATGAGGAGCCTGGTCAACTCACCAGGGGCCACGGCCTTAAAGAAAAGTGACTCTCCCTCACTCAGAAGGAATAAACTGTCCATAGAGCCCCAGCTGTGGACGGGAGGACTATGAACCACACCCCATTCTCCTCCATGCTGGAATGACTGGTTTGATCATGTGTAGACAACTACGCCTGCTGCAAGCTCATGAATACAGTTCAGAAAACAGCTTTTTGCCCCAATCCTCCTCAACCTCTGGCTCTTCCAGTCCATCCACCTCTTCTTCCTCTGTGGTCCCTGGGCTTTGGGAGAGGGGCAGTTGGCTATAGATGTCCCATTTGTGGCTGGGCATTCTACAGTCACTGGTTCTCTTTGAGCAGTTGTGAGTTTCTACATTAACCACCATCCACCACACCAAGAAACTTCTCTGACGAAGTCTGAGAAGTACACTTATCTACGGATAGAGAGGTATGAATTGAGAAGGCGATTTGATACATCATCCATTAAGCGGAATAATAATTTCCTAAAGCCTTAACTAAGGTGTGGAGTATAGCACAGTCTAAGATTGGAAAGTTCATTCCAGCTGTGACCCGGGTTCACATTCAACCAAATATGATATTCTCTGGCTCCCTATATTAGTCACTTCTCGTCACTGCCACCAAAAGCCCAACGAGAACCAACTTAAGGGAGGAAAGACTTACTTTGCCTCCTGGTTTGAGGGGACACAGTGCGTCTCTGTGGGGAAGGCGTGACAGCACATGGATCCATGGTGGCAAGAGCTGGTGGCAGCTGCTTGCTTACGTTTCCATGAATCAAGAAGCCGTGTGGTGACAGGAAATGCTTATCAACTTTAAGGACCACCCCTACTCATCACCCACTTTCACCAGCCAGAGCCTGTCTGTTAAAGGTTTTATAGCCACCCCCCACAACACCCCAAAAATCTACAAACTGAGCTTATGAGGGACATTTTAGATTCAAACTGTAATGCTTCCTCAAATTCCTCTTTTGTTTGCTCTAGTGAAGCACTGTGCTGGTGGAAGACTTATAGGGATATTGTTGCCATTTCTCTATAAAATGGAGCAAGAAAGATGATAGGAAAGGCTGTGGCAAATGTGTTTCATAGACACTGTTTTAATTTTTCTTAAAGAAATGAACAAGGCTATCAATTCTTAAAAGGGCCATAATCTGATTTGAAATTTGCTCGCTCTTTTGTTAAATAATTTTGGATCTATAAAATGCATTTTGGTCTTTAAAACATTCTATACCAATTAAAATTCAAGTTTTATGGCTATGAAAGGAAATACATGAAGATGTGAAATAATTCAACTGATATAATGAGGCAAAATTATTAACATGAGAATATTCATAGACTTCATGCCCACTGATTGTTCTTATAATTAAATTACCAATTCCATTCTTCCTCAACACCTTAAGATGGAAATTCTTGCTAGAAGAGCAAGATACTTAGCAGATATAAAAAAAATACTAGGATGAGTGAAAGGGAACTTTTTTGTGAGGTTGGAGATGTTTGCTGGGTAAGGAAAATGACTCTGTTTGAACTAATATTTTCATAAGTTTACAGATTATGCATCTCTCAACCAACTGGTTATCCAGTATCAAATGATCAGCCCTGGAAACTGACATGCAAGTAACAATATACAGACTATGCAAGGTACATTTATGTATTTAGGAATATATACAAATATAAACTTGTGTATGTAGCAACAATTATTGAGAAAAAACACCAAAAATTTGAAAGCGATATGGAGGGTTTGGATGGAGGAAAAAGAGGAGGGAAATGATGTAATTATTTTAATTAAAAAATATAAAGATAAAGTAATATTTTAATTTTTCAAGCTGTTGAAAAGCGCTTCCTGAATGTAACAAAACTCTATCAGTTAATGTTATGACACCAAGGCATTTGAGAATGACCATGAAAAAGAAATATTAGAAAACAATCTCAAAAACTGTTCAAAGGGCCGGGTGGTGGTGGTGGTGCACGCCTTTAATCCCAGCACTCGGGAGGCGTGAGGAGACAGGAGCTAAAGCAGCTCAGCTGAGACCCTTTCGGGTGAGGACTCAGAGGACTTCATTCAGAGGATTCGTGGAGTTGGTGAGGTAATATGTAGTGGCTGTGGCTTGCTCTGCTTTTCTGATCTTTCAGCTTTCACCCTGATATCTGGCTCTGGGTTTTTTATTATAAGACCATTTAAGATTCAAACAACATAGATGTTCCCAGTGTAAGCCCAATACACTTAATGAGGGATAGAGAATATAACCATCATAGTTCCAACATGTCATATGAAGTACCTAATTAACAACTTCCTTTATTTAAAGCAGGGGAGGTGAAATATTTTGGAAAAGCCACTAAAATAAGCTACAGGAACATCCACCATCCTTTCCACAATAGTAACTTACAAGCAGATGAGCTGGTTCCTCCTTTAAATTAGTAACTTTGAGATCATTCTAAAAGCCAGACATGATAGCACATGCTAGTCATCCCAGCACTTGGAGATTACGGCAGGAGAAACTGAGTTCTAGGTAATCTGAGATATATAGACCATTCTGGGCTAGACTTAGTTAAATAACAAGAACCTGCCTCCAAAAACAAAAAAAAAAACAAACAAACAAAAAAAAGCAAAAATCATTTTAGAACACCTCTCAATATAAAGGTCATATCTGAGGGTCATTTAAGCATAGTATAGCTTAGTTTTCCATATACTTATTTTTCAATATTCTCATAAATAAGAACCTGTTTTAAAGTTGTGTTTATTCACAATCAACAACCACAACAAACTATTCCAGGGCCTTATGCAAGCAAAATGTGCCTTTTTGTCTTTTATCAAGGTGGTTGAGGAAAGGAGCCAAGGCTGGTGACCAGTTAGGGGAAAGAGGAACCAGGCTTTGTCTTTTTTCCTCTGCTACCATAGTGTGCCATAGTCTTTGTCCAAAAGACCACGGTGTGGCTGCTTGCATCCAGGCAAGAAGGGAAACGGCTGTTTTCCCTGTCCAGGCTTTATTTAGGAAGGAAAAGCCCCCACAGAGCCTAGTGTCTGTGTTTCATAAGCCTGCCAGGATCACCTGACCGCTAGCTGCATGAGATTCTGAAAAGGTAAAGAAATTCCAGCCCTTGTAATAGAGAAAACAAAGGGAAACAGTGTAGCCAATCAACAGCACCTGCCATGATGGCTTCCTATATATAAAAACAACAAATAAAACTTCCATTGTGCCTGTCCGCTGCAGCCTGCTAATTTCACACTAACATACTGAAATTGTAAAGGCAAGGTATACTCTCTCAATTACAAAATGCGTTACAGTCATGTTGAAGTGATTATTAGAATTTTCAACTTTCATGAAAGTTTAAGACCTTGCTTATCTTTACTTTGAGTCTGTACTTCGTATAATAGAACTCCGTACTCCCAGCGAATGAACACAAAGGGGTATTTTTGTACATTTTCCCCCTTTTTGTATTCTTCCATGGTAATTATTGGGACTCTTGTTTCATCTTGAGTGCACATTTTTCTTTTTCTGTAGAGGTTCTGTTGTTCTTAGATTTATCTCTTTGTGTCTGAGAGTAGGAATTGCAACTGAATTATAGAGAGGAGAAAACTGTCGATTCACCAGCTGGCTGTGCATCCCTCTTTTCTTTTATAAGGCACATTTCGTCCTAACTCTGATTTATTGGGTTGAGGAGCTACATCCCAGCAGCTACCCATGCCAATCACGTACACCCTGATTACTAATTATGAGCCTTAGGATACTATACAACTCACTAATGAGCACATTTTAATGCTGGCCAGTGCTAATTAGATGATAATCATGTGCATTATTTTATTTACAGTCTATCCATTTAAATTAATTGGGCATTTAATTGAACACAGTTTGAAAGAAATTGCAATTGAGTTTAGTTGTTTATTGAAGTTCCTTTCACTCGTCATCTCAGATGCAGGTGAGATTATTCACTTGCTCTTGAAATTCAGAAAAATACAAATGAACATAATGCCTATTTTACAATGGTGCCTGTGTGTATGCAAATTGCTCTCTAAGTATGCGAGGAAACAGCAATGAAATTTGCAGTTCTTTTAAAATTCTCTACTGACATCTTTCTGTGGCCTGATTACAGAGAGATTTGCATGCATAAGAAATATATAATCAACCAAACCCTTAGGTAAATGAATGAGATTAGACCCAAAGCCAGCCCTGTGAAAATGTTCTGACCATTTCTTCTTTTTTTAAAAAGGTAAATAGCTTTAAAAACTATATTTATGTATTTACTGTGCATATGTGTCTGTCTGTCTCTCTCCCTCTGTGTGTGTGTGCACACATACACATGAATGCCTTTGTGCACACATGCATGCACCATGGTATGTGTATGTGGGTCAAAGGACAACTTGTAGGAGTCTGTTATGGTTCTCTTCTTCCACTATGTGGGGCCTGAAGATCAAACTCAGGTCATCAGCTTGGCAGCAAGTGACTTCACCCACTGAGCCACCTCACAGATCTGCCGATATTTAACACAGAAATGTGAAATTTAGCTCTTGACTAATATATGACAAAATACTCTTAACTGAAATCCCATGCCTTTTTCTCTACTAGGACACAATATCAAATATTCCAGGCCCCCCATTTCTAAATGAATACTCCCATTGCCAAAGATGCGTGTTTGCATGCAGCTCTAAATTCATGGTCTCCTGTCGCTGAGATGCTTTATTCTATGTGCACGCAGAGCAGATGCAGAGCAATTAAAGTTGACAGAGCTTTGGACGAAGAATCAGGGGATCAGTTGTATCCGTCAGGCTTCTGTTGCTGCGATAAACACCACAACCAGAAGCGACTTGTCCGGTCAGTCCGCTCCCTCTCATCAATTACTTAGAATTACTTTATTTAACAGGACAACTTCATTCATTCCTCTTGCACACCCCACAGATGCCTTCCCAGGAAACAGGCAACCTCCCAGAAAACACCCCAGCCTCCTCTCTGGAAACCTAAACAAGTGAGTTGTAGTCTTCCTTATTCAAGAGTTGAGGAGGGGCCCGTGTTTACTACAGGGCTTAGTTCCTTGCAGTCACTTATCCTGAAACATACTTGTCCGGGTTCTTTTCCATAACTCGAGGCGTTCCTCCACCCTCTGCCTCCCCGGCGTGGCACTTTCAGCAATTCTGACCTTTCAGGTTAACCTGCTAACCCACCTTTGCGGTTATGTGCCAGGAAATACCAAATGACAAATAACAGCAGCGACAATAATCGTCCACTTCAAAACATCCCAGCTCAGTCTTCCTCTCTCTGCAGATGTTCATTGGGGGCACGGGCAGATGAAATTACAAGCAGGATGGACTTGGGAGGAAGATGGAAGAGAGGAGGTGTTGCCATGACAGGATGGCCCAGGCCTTGAGCTGTCCTGCTATTTAATTTTTCATTTCTTTATCATGAGCTGTTTTCTACATATTTAATGTGTGTGTATGTATAATGTATTCATGTGTGTGTGCATGCATGTGAGTGTCGTGCATGTGAGTGTCATGCATGTGCGTGCGTGCGTGCGTGCGTGTGTGTGTGTGTGTGTGTGTGTGTGTAGTCATTTTCATAGACCCCTATTTTTATTTGAATAGACGGAACTGTCTTGTCTCACCTCAGTGTTTTCCTAAGCTCTGCTTGGTCTCTTACCTGTCACTTCCTTTCCCCTGGTGCTCTGTTGTGGTAGCTTTTGCTTTACGTGTTAAAGTGTATCCTACTGATCCTAGCCTGTCTGTGTCCTCCTGAGAGAGAGACACACACTGAACAGCCAGAGAAGAGCAGCCTCAGTGGCAGCATGTTGTTGGACTTCAGGGTAGGGTGGTGGGTGGACAGGGAATTTTCCTTGCTGTCTCCCTAGCACCAGACCATAGACCTTTCATTTTTTTATACTGACCAATTGCTCCAGCCAGAGAGTAATTCTTTGATGCCCTGCCAGACAGGGCAGCTGCACGATTTTCTGTTCATCTGAAATCTCCTACCTAGTCCCTCATCTCTTGCAGATGACTCACCCCTTCAGCTGTAGTTTATGTCCCTGCACTCAAGCCTGCCTGTGGGCAAGGGAGGCAGGAGCTGGTGTTCGTGTGGAACTAACTGGACAAGGACTGTCAGCCTGCTTCACAGAATTTACACAGGTTTTCAGCCTGTGTAAGAAGTCTAACTTTGGGCTCATCTGTCTCTCTGCCTCCTCCTTCCAGAAGGAACCTTAAAATTTTTTATCCTAGCCTTTCCCAGGGGCCTGTGGTAGGCAAGTGCCTCCAGGCTTTGCCCAGCTAACAGATGACATGTCAGTTTTCTCTCGTCTTTGAAATCCATTGTCACAAATTTAGCTCACACATTTTTTTTCTTTCCTGGCATGATTTTGAAATTTTCTTTATTGCTGAGGCTACATGCCTTCTTTGATACCATAAGAAGTGGTGTTTAGTGGTATTCTGAAGAAAATGACAAACGTGGATGTTTCTCTACAATGTTTAACTAGATTATTATGTAACAACTTCGGAAGCTGGTGCATTTCCACTCCATGACTAGGACTTCATAGGAATAAGGGACATCGGGCGATACAGGGCCAGGGAATGAAGAGTAGACGTCCGGGAAGACAGTCCTGCTCCACACTGGCAGATCCAGCTGTGGTGTGTGATGACACCAACACCCTGAGTCTCCAGTCTAGGTCAGTACACCTGACGGGTAACCTCTTCTATTCCTTAGCTCACTTTTGCCCTCCCTCCCCCAGCCTGAGAGATTCCAGAATGTGAAAGTGCTCCTTTCTGTACCCACGGGATCAGAGGTAAATGGATTTGCTTCCCTATAGAAAACAAATAAACCTTAATCAAGAAATACCAATAGCCTTATGTCCTCTGTTCTTGACCTTGATCTGTTTCCAACAACTGTTGAGTGCGGATCACTCAGCAGGCTCAGTGCACAAGGAGCTTTCACAAGTCAAAAGCTAGTTCTCTGTCCCAGAGGAGGACTCCATGTCCTCTCACTAAGTCCTGATGATGACAACGATCAGCTCCCACCCAGAGCATCACTGGTAGTAGGTGAGTGGCTGCCTGACCTTGGATTTTCACTCACTCTGACCCTAGGTTCTCTCTTTTCTACATAGACATTTCAAACTGAATTATTACTGAAGGTCACTCGAAATTAGCTTAGATCCCAGTGCATGATGATATCTGTAAAACATTAATGATTCTCTGTAGAAGTACCACAACCTGCAGCCCTCCTGGACTTGATCCATTATTATCTGTGTGTGAGGGTCCTGAGTCGGGTCAACTGAGGGGGGCTCCGGTGCTGACCAGCTTGTAGTATGCTCCCTTCTGGGCCATCAGTTCTTCATGGGTCCCTTTTTCAACCACCACCCCTTGTGACATGACGGCGATGATGTCTGAGTTCTGGATGGTAGACAAGCGATGGGCAATGACAATACAGGTCCGACCCTCTCTGGCTTTGTCCAGAGCAACCTGCACAGTCTACAAAAAGAAGATGGAGAGTCAATGCAAAGACACAGGGTTGTTCCCCGTCCACTACTGTGAGGGTCCATCTCAAATACCACCTGAGCAACAGCTCTGTGCTTAGGGGTGACCCCAAAGACTGAGCACTAAGGGGGAGTAAGCAAATGGCTGTACAGACAATGCATCTATGCTTTATTTAAATTGCAGCCCACGCACTGAGAAAGTTCAGTGAAGCAAGAATGAGCTAAATACTATGTCATTGTGTGATTTTACAATACTGAAATGTCCAATTTACTAAGATAAAACCAAAGAGCAAAGCATGGGGCAGTTAATGGTTTCTGACACTCCCTTCATGGAGGACACTTGAGTGCATTCCAAAGTAGAATCTCTATTTTAAAGATGTAGATCATAAACTCTGAATTCACAGTTGTTCTTCTCTCAGCTACATGTTCTACTATGGAAACTCCACATGGCTACCACCTCCTTTTAGGTGTTGTGTACAGCCTACTTACTCTGTCACATAATTTAAAAACTATAAAAATATGTTATGTTTCACAGATTACATAAATTGTTTCAATTTATGTAAGAAAACTGCCTTTGGAAAAAAATGTCATTTAACCTAAAGTACCTTATAGAACAATTATTTTAAAGTACAGTTCTTTTTAATGGCAATAGCCCTGTTAGACTGTTATTTATAAATTACTAGTTTTTGCTTCCAAAGAAAAATATTGTCAGTTTCTGCCACAAATGAATAAGACAACTGAAAATAGTGTCATTTTATGTGTACACATTTTCCAGCAAAGACTCATCTCTAGTGACCTAAGAGTTAAGAAAACTAACACGTACCTTTTCACTTTCTGTATCTAGGGCAGATGTGGCTTCATCTAGTAGCAAGATTTTAGGATCTCGGACAATGGCCCGAGCAATAGCAATGCGCTGTTTCTCCCCTCGAGACAGCTGAGAGCCCTGGCTCCCAACATTAGTTTCATATTTCTAGAAAAAAAAAAAAGAACATAGCAAGTTTGAAAACTAGAGGACACTGCCATTTCTCCTGTGCGGTTTGGAGCCCACATCAATGACTCTTCTGTGAGTTTAATTTTTTCCTTATTTTTTTTTTGAACTTAGAAACAGTGAATGAACGTAATGAAATATATAAAATCTAGCTAGAAATATTAAATATATGAAGTTTGGGCTGGAAAATGAGAGGAGTGATTCCCGTCTCTTTGTTTCTTTAAGGTTATACTTTTGATCTCTTGCTATGTCCAGCTAAGATTCCACATAGGAGATCTTCTTTGGTTTGAGATTCTCTGATTTCTAGACTTTCATCCAAAGATCTTTTGCAAGATAGGCTAATCCCAGCGACAGAGAAGCCCTTAAAGGCTTTCTGGTTGACTCCTTCCCTTGGGAGAGCATTCTGGGACACAGGCCTTGGTTGGAAGTTAGACTCTGTTGCTTACTAGCCTAGTGAACATCAACAACTTGTTTAAATGTCTTTGAGCCACAAACTCACCTGCAAAATGCAGGGTTAGGGCCTCGCATACGTGTGTGCTGTGAACTTTTTATGAAATTAGGAAAGAAAATGTCTAGCTAGATGCCCAGCATGGCAAAGTTAAAAATAGTTAACATTCATACAGTATTTAGTTTGCATCAAGGATTGTGTGGTGGTTGTTGCTGCTGCTGCTCTTCTTCTTCCTCTTCCTCTTCCTCTTCCTCTACCTCCTCCTTTTTTGTCAGGGTGACAAGGTCTCACTGTGTAGTCCAGGCTGTCCTGGAACTCTTTACATAGACCAGGCTGGCCTCAAACTCACATACTTCTGCCTCTGCCTCCTAAGTGCCAGGATTAAAGGTGTGCACCACCACAGCTGGATAATTATTCTGAGTACCATTTCATAGTCACAGAAATGATATTATTTTGAATTTACACATTATAAAACTGAGGTGTAGAGAAGCAAGACAATTACACAAAGACAAATAAGCAATGGACAGCAAATGTGAGGTTAAGCCTTGACTCACCTAGTTTCTGGTCCTCTGCCTTGTCCACTACTCTAACCTGCCTGCCTGTGTCCCCTTCCTTGCCTCCGGAAAAAGTTCAACTAAGCCAGGAGAGACCCAAGAAAAATCATTATGATTTCTTGCATTTCATAGGCACGGTATATTTTGTTATCGCGCTGTAAAATGTCTACAAGCACTTTTAGTAGGAAAATACTGCTTTAATAATTTTTTTTTAAAAAAATCTCTGCTTTTAGGCACACTAGCAAACACGGGTATTTGAAATGTTCCTTTGCTTTTCAATTCAGGAATTTCAATACGCTTGCTTGTTAGGCTGCCCAGCCAAGAAGAAGGGCAGGAGCCTAGGACTGGAGAAAACCGGGGAAAGGGGAAAGAAAGAAAGAAAGAAAGAAAGAAAGAAAGAAAGGAAGGAAGGAAGGAAGGAAGGAAGGAAGGAAGGAAGGAAGGAAGGAAGGAAGGAAGGAAGAAAGAAAGAAAGAAAGAAAGAAAGAAAGAAAGAAAGAAAGAAAGAAAGAAAGAAAGAAAGAAAGAAAGAAAGAAGCACACCACAAGTAGACAGTTTACAGATATAACAGTCCAAGAAGAAAAGGAGTTTCCAAGCGTACTGTAAAAACTGGAGTGTAGAAGGCTGCAACCTAGGACTTAGATGTTACATTTCTTGCATTTGGTTCTTATAATTAAACAGTCACCAAGAGAGGTGCCTGGTGAAGGGAAAACCACATGGCAGAGACTGCCAAATTCAGACTCGGCTCTGGGAAAGCAAAAGGCACCAAGACAGATGCAACTTACCCCACCATCCCCATGCTTCCAGTACAGGATGGCCATCAATTGCTGCTGCGGCTTTTTTTGTGTGGCTGATTTTGGAACCCAGGGTTTCATGCATGAGCTCTACCAGTAAGCTATGTCCCTGACCTTTGACCTCTATGACCTCATTTCAATATTCTGGGGTTTCTTTGCATTTGGCAGATGGAATAAGCAATATCAGATTGGATAGGTAGGCATCCCAAATTTTCACACTCAGGCAGTAAATGAGAAAGCTTGCGTTCAAACCCATGTTGAACCTCTGGATTTCTTTCTACCAGGCTACATCATGTTCTATGGGTATTGTTTTATATGCAGCAAACTCTACGACATCCATTTTGTTTGACATTATAACACTTTCTAGCATGTGGTGATGGAGGGCATTTGTTTTACTTAAAAGACCAAGACAACGCAAGACACTGGGAAACACACTGTGTTGCCTGTGCCCCTCTACCTGGTAATTATTCTGAGTATCATTTCATAGTCACAGAAATGATACTATTTTGAATTTGCACATTATAAAACCGAGGCTCCTTTCTGGGTACCCTACCCTCTCCACAGCACTGTGTTCCTGTAGGGACGGCAGACTTGGGGCTTACCTCTGGGAGGGACATGACGAAGTCGTGCAGCTGAGCCTGCTTCGCGGCAGCGAGGACTCTCTCCATGGAGATCTCTTGGGTGTTGTCCCCATACTTGATGTTGTCCATTATGCTGCAGTCGAACAGCACTGGCTCCTGGGAAACGATTCCAATGTTTGAACGGAGGAACTGAACGTTGACGTTTTTGCTGTCGCGGCCATCTATCATCTGCCAGGAGAGAGGACGGCAAAGGACAAGAAGTTTCAGCGTGCCGGCCATGAGGGAAGTCCCCATGGTGGAGTCAGGTGCTGGACATCGCATTTGTCCTTCTTTCGAGTGAACGCCCCCAGAGACCTGGGGGAATATATCTCATTGCCTGTGGCCTCGGGAACTGGTTTCTGACAGGCATATGCTTTCAAAGTTGACCCTGATTCCTCTGCTCTTGGGATGTTGTTTTTTTCCAAGCTCTGGCTCCACAGGTATTATATAAATGAGAAAGGATCTCAGAATAGCATTTAGTTGAGAAAAAAATTCTCCTTATAGTTTGGCATAGCCTAGTCTGTTCAGATATGTACACTTACTGTATTCTGAGGCTTTGGGAGTCTCCTGAAAGAGAGGGAGAGGGGTAGGGGGTGGGGCCAGGGAGAGAGACAGACAGACGCTATTAGATGACATGAAGATCAAACCTGTGTCCTTGGCTCTATTGACATTATTCTCTGGACAGCTGAGATAATAAGTCCAGGGGAAAATATAATTGCTCACTTAGTCACACTCACCTACAGAGTCATCTGCCAGGAGGCACCATATAAACAGTCTCTGTGTGCTATGTGAGAACACAATGTCTGTTTCCTGGGAACTCACAGTCCAGAAGTCAAGGAAGTTCAACCACAAAAATATGTGCTATTTAAGTTGGTTCAGTTAAGATTCCAAATATTCTACCCTAAAGGTACAGTAAATCTAACATATTAATTGTAAAGTATTTGACTGTATGATTTCAAGGGGAAAAGGTTATTTCAAAAAATGTGAGCAGGATATATTTTAGGTGACTTCTAAGCAATGGAAAATTAAACCCTATTTAAAAAGAAAAAGATGAGTACAGCAGCCCTCAATAAGAAGTAGTCTTTGCTCAGCCTGAGGTATTTCCCATAGGATCTATTTCTGTAAGAACAATTTAATACTGAGTCAGAAATTGAGCTTTTTGCTAATTGCTGTATTTGTGCTCTATTATGACCACCTAGGAGACAGAAGGTATGTTCCATGTTCCTGAAGAGTCTCCCACAGACAGTGTTGGACATATCACAGATGCCTAATGAAATATTGAACATACTGTACCTGTGTTTGGTAGCTTGTCTAAAAGCAAAGAGGATTCTTTTAAATTGATTAAAGCAGTATTTTCCTACTTATAGTGTTCATAGATACATTTTACAATGAGCTTACAAAATGTACTGTGCCTCTTAAATGCAAGAAATCATAAAAATGATTGCTTCCTTCCAGTGACGAGAGAATTCAATGTGTGCAAAAGAGAAACATGCTTAGTGTCCATGCTAATGTTGGAGAGGTCATGCATGGTGGAGTCAGGCTGCAGCAGTTCACATCTACCTGGACATAGACATGACAAAGCTGACATTTTAGAAAAGGGAGTTCTTTCCCTTGTAGAGATGAGATCTCTAGGGCAATGCATTTCTTAGGTTCGCGTCAGTCACCAAATACTTGCCAATACAGTAAAATCTTTACATTTAAAGGCAAGGGTCATGAACCACAAGCAATCAATTCCTACTCCTTATTTGCATACCCTCCTGGCTAACATCTGCTAACATCTGCTCGCTCCTTTTCTTTACTCTATGCAAGAGAACCTCACTTTTCTCTCGGTGTTTCTCTTCAGAATGTTACCTGCCCCCGTTGCAGTGAAGATCAAACTATTCAGGGAGATCAGAAGGAGCATTTTTAAAAGTACTGGGTTATGTTGGGGAAAAAGAAAGAAATCAGCAGAGAGTCTAAGTTAGTTAAATCATGAAGACAGAAATCAGAGCAACTAGAGACACAGAGGTAATCATCACTAGAACTCAAAGTATGAAGTGGTGAAGGAAGTTGATCAAAGAAACACAGGGGAGTGTTACTTTTTATTAAAAATCTTTATTATCTAATTCTATCATCAGGTGAGTATATTACCTGAGAAGAAAGGGGAGAAAAGAGAGGAAATGAGAGGAAGAAGTACTTAGAAGAATAAGCAATAAAGCAGTTGACAGTGTTTCAACCATCCTTGCCAAGGCTTTGTCAATGTGAGTTTATCTGTTATTAGGCTTAAGCTTCTTGGACCAGGATTGTCTCAGGTTTTTCACGCTTGCTTGCTTGTCTTGCTTACTTATCATTGTATCCCTTGTCCCTTCCCCCCCCACCCCCCCCACCCCCCACCCCCTCACCCCCCCCCACTCCCCGAGTGCGCTTTTTCCATCCCCAGCTATTAGTTTCTTGATTAGTCTGCACTTTCTGCTCCATTTACAGGTAAGTAAATGTCTTTCAAATACACTCATCTCTAGCTTTGCAGTGTGTCCAGTTTTCTTTCCTAACTGGTCAGCAGGCCATCTGGAACTGGGAAGAGTCTGTCTGATGTTAGAAGCTGTGGGGCAGAGTCAGGTCAACCAGCAAATGATGGAAATGAAAACATCTACGGGGGGGGGGGGTGTCCAAGACAAACAGTTTAACCTGGCAAGGCACAGCCTCGGAGACCGCTTGGGGGCAGGCAGATCTTACACAGAAAGCGAAATCCCCCAAAGCGTTTGCACCACTTACCACCTTTCCCTGATCAGGGTCATAGAACCGTTCCAACAGCTGAATGCTGGTGCTTTTGCCACACCCACTGCTTCCAACAAAAGCCAGGGTCTGTCCTGGATCCACAGACACAGAGAGACCATTCAGAACTTGGATATCAGGTCGAGAAGGGTATGTAAATTTGCAGTCAATAAAGTCGATCTTCCCTTGGAAGTTGCCCTGTGAATGAGAGGACTGGAATTACATGTACTGCTGCTGGAGCCTGGAATATGTAAGATTCCTCGGTGTACACAACGGTGTGAAACTATGCATTATGAAACAGCAACTCAGTGGGTGACATTCTAGTCAGGATAGTGGTACACAACGGTAACCCCAGAACTCAGAAAGTTGAGGGAGGAAGATAGTGAGTTTGCTGGAGACTAGCCTGGGCTACATAGGCTACATTCTGCTTCAAAACAAGCAACCAAGTGAACACCACTACAAAATGACATTTTCTTCCCAATGCTGGCAGGTTCAGCATAAAAAGAGACTAGGACATTAAAGGCAATTGACCTCTTAACCTCATTCTGAACTAAGGGCAGTTCCTTATCACCTATTCCTTTATAGTAAAAAGAGGAAGAGAATAGCAAAGTTAATGCATCAAGGAAGCCAGCAATTCTTTGAACTGTTAATAACCCTGTTCTTTAAAATAATGAATTAAAAACAAAGTTCTTTGGAGTCTGTGCCACAGAGATGAATATTTTAGTGTGTTTCAAACTGTCTGGTGGAAAACTAAGTCGGTTCCATTTCCTAGCTATTGTGAATAGTGCCACATTAACACACATGTGAAAGTGTCTCTGTAGTATGTTGACTTCAAGTATATATCCTAGAATGGTATAGCTGAGTCATATGGCAGGTCTATTGTTGCGGAATATTCCTTTACATTGTGTGAAGATGTGTCACTGTGATTTAATTGGTTTAATGAAGAGCTGAATGGCCAGTAGCTAGGCTGGAAGAGGTTAGGCGGGACTTCTGGGGACAGAGAGGTCTCAGGGAAGAAGAAAGGTGGAGTCTCCAGCCTGATACAAAGGAAGCAAGACATGCAGGAGGAGAGGTAAAAGCCACGAGCCTCATAACAGCACTTAGATGAATAGAAATGGGTTAATTCAAGTTGTAAGAGCTAGTTAGAAACAAGCCTAAGCTATAGGCTGAGCTTTCATAATTAATAATAAGTCTCTGTGTTGTGATTTGGCGGATGGCAGTCAAAAAAAAAAAAAAAAGCCTGCTACAGTCTATTCAGTTTTCCATGCTGATTTCCATAGTGGCTGCACAAGTTCACATTCTTATCAGCAGTGGAGAAGGGCTCCTCTTTCCCTACAACCTCGACAGCATTTGGTATCATTTGTTTTCTTGACGATGGTCATTCTGACTGGGGTTATATGGTCTTTCAAAGCAGCTTTAATTTGCATTTCTCTAGTGGCTAAGGATGTCAAATATTTTTTCAAGTATGTTTTGCCATTTGTATTTCTTCTTTTGGGGACTGTTAATTCAGCTCTTTAGCCCATTTATTGTTTGGATAATTTGGTTTGGGAGTTTAATTTTTATAGTTCTTTTTAGATCCTACATATTAATCCTTTATTTGCTGTATACTTGGGAAATTTTTTCTGCCCACTCTGTAGTTCCTTCATCTGGGATTCTTTCCTTTCATGCAGAAGCTTTTCAATTTCATGTAATTCTATTTTTCAGTTCTTGGATTACTTTGCCAGCCTAGAGATCCATCAACAAATAACTTCATTTAGAGTATATACATAATGGAATTTTACATAGCCCTGAAAAATGAAATCATGACATTCTCAGGAAAGTAGAGGGAACTATAAATCATTTCATTGAACAAAATAAGTCAGATTCAGAGAGAGTAACACTGTGGGGTTTTTTGCAAAACCCAAATTTATGGGGGCCAGAGAGATGGCTCAGAGTATAAGAGCATGACTACTCTTCCAGACGACCTGAATTTGATTCCAGCACTCATGTTGGGTACCTCACTGCTTGTAACTCCAGCTTCAGGAGATCCACCACCCTCTTCTGGACTCTGTAGGTACTGCACTCATATGCACAAACCCACATACAAATACACATTTATACACATAATTAAAAACAAATAAAATCATATATGTATGTATATGTGGGTGTGTACTTATATGTATCTGTGTGTAGCTCATGAAACTACAAAGGAGAATGGAGGAAGAGCTCTGAAGGCAGAGTGTGGGGAGAGAGCAATATCACACGTGTAACCAGAAAGCAGAAGGAGGAGCAGTTTGGGTAGAGGAAGGGAACCAACTTGAAGGGAATCAACTTGAATTATGTAAATACCGTGACAAACCCTATTATTGTATATGATAACATAAAACATTAATTTAAAACACTATCTGAATTATGAACTCTAGAAATGGGTAAACATTTGCAGAAAATAATTCTATCAAACTAAAGGAAAAATAACTCACTTGACCAAAAATTTCATAATTTAGCTTAGCTTTACTGGTGTTTTACTCTCTTGAACATATGGATTTTTTTTAAATGGGCAGGGACACCACTCACTATGGTATATTGTAGTTCTGAGGTTCTAAAGGACTGAATGATGGAACCACCAGATCGTATACTTTCAGCCTCCAAACTGTGCACTAAATAAACCTCTTTTCTGCTATGAAAGTCAGGTTGGCCTCAAACTTGCAATCATCCTGCCTCAGCCTTCTGAGCTCAGGGGTATACCAACATGCCCAGCAAACTTCTTCTGTATACATTACACATCCTTGAGTTGTGGTAATGGAAAACGAACTGATAGAATTACGTGTTGTATTATCCAAATGTCAATGCAATACCTGATTTTTCATGTCAATTATTTCCTCCCTTTACCTTTATAAATCCATTGTTTGTCCATTCTGGGTGCATATGGATGAACACAGGCTGCTAAAATTTAGAATCTAAAGTGACATCATCTGACCATCTTCAATGGCTTTTTTTGTATACAAACACATGCACACTCATGAACACATGTACGCATGCGCGCACACACAAACACACGCACACACATCCACTCACCTCTTCCAGCCCAGTACTTACCCACTTTTCACCTGCTCCACTGTATACACTAATTGGAGGCTTTCGGTCTAGCAGCTGAAAAAAGCGTGCAGCTGATATTTTAGCTTTGGCAAAACTTGGGGTATAAGAGAAGGTTCTTCCAACAGCTGTTGCACTCATCATAACTGAAGAGATCGTCCTGCAATCAAACACCCAGAGAGTGAGAGGTGGGGTGTGGGTAGTATGAAGGCCTAAGAGGCAAAAGTATTGGGTGCTATCCCCAGGCAGCTTAAGCAAGTCATTTTGGGCATGCCTGGTCTTGTGGGAGTTAGAAACATCAGTAGTTTTTAAATTGTGCTCTCTGTAAAAGGGTCAAGGGGTAGACCGAATGGGGTAGGGCTCAGACCTCCAAATCCTAGATCTACCACATTAAAAACTTTTTTTTTTTTGGTGGGGGTGTGGTGGGGGGGAGTGGAGTGGAGGAGGCTTTTGAAAACAATTATCATAGAGGAATTTGAAAGATGTCCAGATTAAGTTGGCTTTTCTTCCCATTTTACATTCCAGGAGTCACAGACAGGTGTGTAAAAGATAGTGACAATGGCAGGCAATGAAAGTACCTATTCTATGCCGAGCACCCATAGAAGGCGGGCGTCAGACGGGGTAAGGAAAATGCAGTTGCCTGTATCCTTCTGTTTGTCCCAGCCGCTAACTAGATCAACACGGACTTCAGGAATGAATGAACAAAGGAATAACTTCATTATGCGAGACAACCGTGGTGCTGTGCATGCCGGTCCTTGTTGCGCACAGGAGCCCGTGAGGCTGCCCATCAGTGCTATCTTTCACAGGGGTCTTCGTGGGTGAGATGATAGGTGGGGGATGTGCAAGCATCTTTCTTACTGCTCGGCTTATAATCAGTGATTGTTTCCAGGTCAGGGTCGGAAACCCGTGTTCTCCAGGAGCCCAGGACAAGGCTTCCAAGAACGAAAGCTTTGGGAATAAGGTAGGAAATGATGAAAGATGACGTTCTGGTTCTTAAAACAAAACCAAAAATTGGAATTTTTCTATAGGCTCTTGGTTCTCACATGCTGGCCAATAACTTGTTACATGCTCATACAAACGGACAGAAAGAACTCAAGAGTTGCTGTTCCCTGGTCTGGGCTGGTAACTTTAAATTCGCAAGGGTTGAGAGAAGAGACTTTCCTAGTTGATGTGGGTATAGTGGGCTAGCAGGGAAGTACTGGAAGAATGATATCAGGTGAGAGGATCATGCCTCCATGCCCTGCAAACTAGATTGTCTCTGCCCTCACTACCCTCCACTATCAAACTCTCGTGTGCTCAGGCCCTCCGCTCTGGAAGTAAGCAGACCCTGACTGGAAGAACAAAGACACCCTCCTCTAGCCTACCCTGTCTCCATTCAGAGGAAGAGGCTAGAAATCAGTTGTCTTTGCAATGGAGGAGCAGAGTTCAAATACAACAGCCCTGGGACCCATCCTGTTCTAGGCCTCGACAGTCAGCTCTGACAAGTAGAAATATAATTACAACAGTTCATCTTATGATTCATCTGCTTATGGTCATCTTTTTTTTTCATTCCTCCAGTTCAAATGGATTTCATTTCTCAAATCCTTAAACCTAGGCTTCATTGCATGAGATGTTTGTTTGTTTGTTTGTTTTTGCCAAAGAGACCTCAGTAGAGGAAATATGGAGAGACTTGGACATGCTCACAGTGTAGGACATGCTTTTTCTGTTGAATAGGAACCTCCAAGATAATTCATAAAGGAAATAAGCTCGATTGCTACCAAAGCTTCCTGGAGTCAGACAGACACACAGAAGTCTGTGAGGCAGCCAAGTCCAGAAGAGCTAGCTCACACCCCGTGGAACTTTGAAAGAGAACAAACCCAGCTGCTTTCAGGGAATGGTTTGCTGGGCAGCAAGGAAGTTAAGTGACAGATCCAGGCAAGTCTCCCTGGAGTGTCACTCTCATAAGGCCTCACCTGAAAACAAAGCTGAAATGCAGCCCTTCCTCGGCAATTAAGTAACTTCCATATCTATAGCCAGAGGAACTTGCAAAAAATGATATGGCCTGCGAAAAGGCAAAGCAGAGGCCATAGATGTTCGCCTTCCTGACAGCTGTTTTGTATGACTTTTCCAGCTCAGCTTCAAACGCTTTGATAAACCTCCTCTCCACGCCAATGCCCGCCACAGTGCGGATACTGCTGAGGGCTTCACTGGTGATCTGAAAAGCAAAGAGTCCAAGGAATCACCAAGAAGGAACACCTCTTTTCACGACATTTCAGTTGTTGCCCAGATTAGATTTGTCACAGATGGCAGAAAGTCTCTCAGAGAAGTTACTGGGGGTCAACTCAACTGGACCACGGGCTCATCTGTCACTTATACCCAGTCTCTGCCTAGTTCTAGCGTGACTTTATTGCCTCCACTTACAAGGTCTCTGATGCTCGTGCTGGACAAGCTTTAAATTTTCTCTGCTGATTCATCTGAAATGTCTAAAACCGTGTCTTTGAATGTCTTCTGGAACAAAACATCCACTTAATACAAACCTAAGTTACTAGAGACTACTTTCTAAAAAGTGACTGTCGAGCAAACCATACTCTCTAAAAACAGCTAACTGAATATTACTGAAGTTAAATATGAGTTACTCTGCTGTCTACATGTGAGCATGTGGTCAAATGCAGTTTAAGGGCCACTGTTAATGAACTGGGGTCTCCCTCACTGGAGATGCTGTTTTCTACACTGGCATCTAAATGCTTTTGTCTCCTTGGACAGCATCGTATTCTCTGTTTCAAAAGACAGAGAGTGAGTTTTCGAAGCATGAGTGTGTGGCTCAGGCCTGGTAGTAAAAGCCCAGAACACCAACGCTTGGAGGCTAAGGTAGGAGGATCCTAAGTTCAAGACCTGCTTGGTCTCCAGTGTGAATTCAAGGCCATCTTGGCAACCTGACAAGACACTGTCTCAAAATAATATGTCTACATACATTATAGATATATGATATGTATATATTATAGATATGTATATATTATAGATAGATAGATAGATAGATAGATAGATAGATAGATAGATAGATAGATGATAGGTATAAAAATTAAAGATTAAAAAGATAGTAAATAAAAGGATTGGGGTATAGCTCCGTTCTAAAGTGCTTACTTTGCATAGTAAGCTCTAGTCCCCATGCTCAGGCTCTAGTATCAGAAAGAAAAAACAAAAGGAATGCATGTTATCTGTGACTGATTAATCCCTCAGTCCCTATCTCCCTCCTTCCTTCCCTTCTTCCTTTCCAGTGTGTTATTGTTGTTTGAGATAGCGTCTCCAGTAACCAGGCTGAACTCTAACTTCCTGTGTAGCTGAGGATAGCCTTGAACTTCTGATCCTTTTGTCTCCACTCCTAAGTTCTGGAATCATTGCAGGCTGTGTTACCATGCCCAGCATGTGTGGTTTTTTTTTTTTTTCAATTGACAAATGCTTATGCCATCGTCCTTTCATTTATTCCTTGCATTCAGATATTAATTAGAATAATTCGAATACCTAAAACCAGAATGTACTTGAATTCTACTCTGTAGCTCATGATTGTATTTGAGAAAGACATTTGCCACTAGTCTAGCAAATGCTAAAGTTGAAAGTATATGTCTTCTGTGTGGATTGCAAGACTCAGGGTAATGCTATGGGATGATGCTTTTGTATACTGGTTTAATAAAACACTGATTGGCCAGTAGTCAGGCAAGAAGTATAGGTGGGATAAACGGACAAGGAGAATTCTGGGAAGAGGAAGACTGAGCCAGGAGATGCCAACCTGCCATCCAAGGAGCAGCATGTAATGGCACATAGGTAAACCCACGGAAAATGTGGTGACATATAGATTAACAGAAATGGGCTGAGTTTAAGTGTAAGAGCTAGTCAGTAGTAAGCCTAAGCTAATGGCCAAGCAGTTTTAACTAATTTAAGCCTCTGTGTGTTTACTTGGGTCTGAGCAGCTGCAGGACTAGGCAGGACACAGAAAAACTTCATCTACAGGGTAATTATTAAGCTAAGAAAACAACAACAACAACTCTAATAGAACTGTCCACCTCTACAAGTGAGAATACAGAAAATGTAGGACAAATAACTAAGAAGAAATCAAACATCTAAGTTTCTATGCTTACCACACTTTCTCCTTTTCTGATCAAACTCATGTGTCAGGCCTTGTTGTCATAGCTTTCAGGCAGAGGCACATGTGTCTCTTTGTACTTATTATTTCACATGGTTTACTTGACAACCACTCAGCCATAAGTAGGAAAATTAAGTCCATAAGATTACCTGGCCAGCCTTCTCCAGAGCTTGCTTGTCTTGAGATGCAAATCCTGTCAACATTTTCGTTTGCAAGGCTCCTGATAAAGCCAAGAAGGGGAAGAAGCATGATATGACCAGACTGAGCTTCCAGCTAAAGAGGAAGGCAATGATCACGGCCACAATGATGTTAGTGAAGGAATTGACCATTGTCCCAACTTGAGAGCCAGCAGCCTGCAAATCAAAAGCAACCAGCCCATCTCAGATATGGTCTCTTTTACCAGACACTATGATGTGAAAAGCTATTTTATACCGAAAGATAGATTTTTTATTGTGATAAAATATATATGACAATATTTAGCTTTTTAAACATTCATAAGTGTATAACTCAGGGACATAAAAACAAAACAAATAAACAACTTCCCCAACAAAAACAAATAAACAAGAACCACAATGGTATGTGGCCATAACATCCATACTCAATCTTTCTCATCCTCTCCATCTTTAAAGTTCTTTACCTATCAAACGATTACTTCACCTTCCTCCCCTGAGCCACTGGTAATTGTTATTGTACTCTCTGTCTGTATGAATTGTCTATTTTAGGTACCTCATATAGTAGGGTTATATGATATTTATCTAAGACTCATCTACATTGTGCTACACATTACAATTTCATTCCTGTTGAAGGTATAAACATTTGGTTCATGTATAGACAACATTTTGTTTATCTATTCATTCACCAATGAGATGTTGAGTCATTTTAACTGTTGTGAATAATAATTTTGAAAAATGGTCATCAAAAATTCTGAAAATGAAGAGTCAATAAGTTAAATTAAAATATGGTTGGAAATTTACCAACAGACTACACCAAGTAGAAGAAAGAATATCAAAGATTGAGTAAAGTTTCTCTTAAAATATCATATTCAAACAAAAACAAGGAAAAAAAGAAAATGAAGAGAGACTACACAATCTTTGGGATTAAAAGATCAAATATCTACATCACTGATTGATAGGAAGTAAAAATAAAGGTTAAAGATATAAAAACTTATCAAAAAAACAAAAGCAGACAGCTTCCTTCACCTTGGGGAAAGCATGAACATCCCACAACAGGATGCCTACCTATAGAGGCCCAGAGAGATACAGCCAGAAAAGATTCTCACCCCAACATAGTAAGTCTGGCAGAAAAAAAAAAAATGAGTACAAAAATAGAATTTTAAACTCTCCAAAAGAAAAGCACCGAATCATAGTTAAAGACAATGATATCAGACTCACAGCAGAAACTTATAGGCTAGGGGAGCACAGGATGGCGTACTTTAACTCCTAGAAGAAAATTACTGCCCATACAGACAACCATGCCCAAGAAGACAATCCTTCATAATCAACGGCAAAATGAAGACCTTCTACTTTAGTCAAAAACTAAAGGTATTCTGGGCTGGCAAGATGGTTCTGCCGGAAAAAGCACTTGCTGCCAAGCATGTCACCTTGAGTTCGATCCCCAGGACTCTTATGGTGGAAGGGAGAGAACCAGCTCCTAAAAGTTGTCCTTTGACTTCCACATATGTGTACACACATGCATAAACACATGAATATAAATAAAGGAAAATATCATAATTAAAAGAAAAAAAAAAACCAAGAACTAAGGGACCTTATGGCTACCAGATCAGCCTAACAAAAGATGTTTAATGGAGTTTTATATCTAGAAGTGGAAGAAAGAAAATTAGCCAGCCAGCATGTAAAAGTATAAGCTGTATTTGAAGAGTGATATCCCTTTAATCCCAGCACTTGGGAGACAGAGGCAGACAGATCTCTGTGAGTTCAAGGCCAGCCTGGTCTACAGAGTGAGTTCCAGGACAGCCAGAACTACATAGTAAGCTGTTAGGATTCTGCTGCCACTCCAGCTGTGTGACCACACATGCGCAGTTCAGGAGCTAAGCAAGCAGTATGTATCTTAAGTCATCAGTGTGTGCTGGTGATTACGTGCATGTGGCATGGTCACACAATCAGCACATGCATGATGTAGCTCTGTAAGCCTGCCTGCACATGTTCATGGGAACCCTCAAAAAGCTGGACACAGACTCCTCCCCCTCCCTTCTCTGTTCTCTCTTCCCCCCACTCTCTCTCTTTCTCTCTCACTCTCTTGGCTCGCTATATGTGTGTCTCCCCTAGGCCTGGTTCTTCTGCCCCTACTCCTCCTAATAAAGCTCTGATACTGGGTTTTGTCATGACTTGTGACTTTTCTTTGTGGTAACCAGCTTAACATAAGCTCCTGTCTCAAAAATACAAACAAACAAACAAACAAAAAGATCTATTATGGAAAACAGCTGAAAGTTCAAAACAACAACAACAACAACAACAAAACCCTAAAACTAAAAATGGCAGTCTCACAGGATCCAGTCATCACACTTGGGTATATATCTAAATCTGCATGTCTATGCTTACTGAAGAATTAGTCACAATAGTTAAAATGTGGTATTAGATTAGGTACTTATCAGTAGACCTACAGATAAATAAAGTATGGTATATACATGAAACAGAATATTATTCACACATAAAGAAGAATAAAATCCTGTCATCTGCAGCAAAACACTTGGAGCTACAGCATCATGCTAAGTGAAATAAGCCAGACATTAGATGTACTTGCATGTCCTTTCTCATACGTGGAAGCCAAGAAAGGTGTGTTGCTGCAAGCTACAGGGAAATATAATGGAATTCAGCTACCATGACAAAAGCTACTACTTGGAAAGGTCAAGGACTTTTCTGAAGGTCAAGCCATGGCTTAAGGAGTCTTGGTGATATTTTAGCTTTTGTGTATATATTAGCCGGTTCCTGCAAGGATTTTCTTGTATGCTGTGTATGCTTCCAAGAACTCCTAGCAGCACATTTACCTGCAATTCTTCCCTGGCATCCTAGGCATAGCTTTGTTTCTTGTGCAAATGAGCTCAGACCCTCAGACCCTCCTTTCTCTCACAGCCCAAATGGCATCCCAGAACAATTGACTCAGAACAAAAGGGTTTTTTGCATGCCAGGTGCAACGTAGCTATGAGGCAGACTTCCCAGCTCCGAACAGTTACCCCACATATATGCCAGTAAAGGCGGCATAGGGAAATAAAGGCAGTTTTATTTTAGTGACTTATAGACTCTTTTACCTAACCGCCTATAAGATTGTACTTTGAGCACATTTGTGGTAGACTTGTAACGTTTCACATAACCACTTATAAGAATATTTTTTGAGCACATAAATTCCCTTTCTGACTTTTCCAAGCCTTACCTGACCCACCTCCTCTATTCACTCCCCTTTTTGGGTTGCAAATGAAGCTGGCTCTTGTGGGGACCTTGGAAGTTTTGCTTTGGATAAGTAAGAGTCAGGCTGCTGGTAGGGGGAGACTGGTTCCAGAAGAGGAAGGGGAAGGAACCAAGATGGGGAAGAACCAGGATGAAGCTGAGGACGGAGATAAAATTAGAGTTACAAGAGGACAGGCGGAGAAGGGACAGAGGAGCTAAGTATAAGAACAGGAAAAAAAAAAAAAACAAAAAACACCTGTGTAGAGAGAAAACTGACTCAGAAAAATAAAGCATATGAACTAAAGAGTTTCATGTACATAGATTCATTTAATATCATCAAAGATTAGATTATCAGCTGGTCGTAGATTCTTCCCGGACTCTGGGAAAGGGCTATCAAGGGACTGGACCTTCTGTAGTCCCTGTGAGTGTGTGTATACACATATACACATGCACACACACAATTTGCATTGCAAAGGAATGGGAAAATTGTTGAGGGTTGTGAGTGATGGGAGATGAAAGGTGGAAGGACATAATCAATGCATGATATATGCATAAGAACCCCATTGATTTGTACAATTAATGTGTGTTCAAAAATAACAATGAAAGTGATCATTCATTGACATTATGTATTACATTGTTTTAAAACTCCCTTATAGAAGAATACATGACTGAAAATATGCTCCCATTAGAATTTTTTAGGGGAATAAAGAAAGGCAGAAACAACCTGTGTAGAGTGCTTCTAGGTCTACAGAAAACATGCCTGTATATAAAAGATAAGAGAATCAAAAGTGATGTGTTTCTAGGAACCTTCCTTTAAGATGATTTCAGGGTCATTGAAACACAACATTTTTGTGTTTTGGTTGAACTGGCTAGTTGAGGCATACTACAGACAGCACTCCTAATACAGGAAGATTTTTTGTTTTTTGTTTTTCTCCCAAGCTTCACAAATCATGCTCATTTTATTCTCATTTAAAAGTGGGTAGAGGCCGGGCGGTGGTGGCGCACGCCTTTAATCCCAGCACTCGGGAGGCAGAGGCAGGTGGATCTTTGTGAGTTCGAGGCCAGCCTGGGCTACCAAGTGAGTTCCAGGAAAGGCACAAAGCTACACAGAGAAACCCTGTCTCGAAAAACCAAAAAAAAAAAAAAAAAAAAAAAAAAAGTGGGTAGAGATTTGGGAGGTAAATTTGGCTCTCATCACTTTAATCCCAAGTCCTGGCTTTATAAAGGTCCAGACTGATCTTACTCAGGTGTGTTACATCTTTTAACAAGGTTGTGGGATTTAGAAACTACAGCTTTGTCTCTGTGGGTCCCTAGCTCAGAAAATATTGCTGTTTGAAGTCAGAGAGAGAGAGAGAGAGAGAGAGAGAGAGAGAGAGAGAGAGAGAGAGAGAGAGAGAGAGAGAGAGAGAGAGAGAGAGAGAGAGAGAGAGAGAGAGAGAGAGAGAGAGAGAGAGAGAGAGAGAGAGAGAGAGAGAAAGAGAGAGAGCCTATCTTTCTCCATTTCCCAAGGGGGATCTTTCAAAGACATCATCAATCTGGACACTCGTGAAGACGTAGCCATGCACCTTTTCCTTCCACATCTAGGGGGCGCACTTGAGTCTGGTGAAATCCACTTCTGGGTCTTAGAAATGTCTGAGAAAATGTCTCAGCAGCTAGACTGAGAAGATGAAATCCCAAATCCTAGCATACCGATGTGTGCCAGAACACTGATTCTAGGCACTGCCTAAGGGACACTGTGCGTCAGCTGTTGTCACAAAGCTCTGGGTTATCCCAGCCCTACCAGTTCATTCCAGAGGAAACATGGATAATTCCCAGAATGTTCTATGGTTAGAACATCTATGTAATAGACCCTCACTCTTCACACTTACATACTATAGCTGATTGTGTTTCTCTAGGATTCATGCTGAAATCTAATTCCCACGGCAGGGTATTATTGTTGGAGCCTTTGGGCATGATTGGATTGTAAAATTCTGTCTTCCCAAACAGAGTCAATAAAGCCAGAATAAAAGAAGGTGATCACAGAATTCCAGCCCCTCTAGCCTTCTGCCACAGGAAGATGTAGCAAGAAGGTGCCATCTTCAAATAAGAGAGAATATACCCTTACCAGATGTAACCTACCCAGCCTTGATCTTAAACTTCCCGACCTACAGAACCATGAGAAAAATGTGTCTGTTATTTGTAAATTGCCTCATCTAAGTCATTTTGTTATGGCATCCATTGCAGACAGCCCCAAGGCTTACCCCTTGAACTTGGGAGGCATCTGTAGCAAGTCTAGTTGTCAGTACTCCAGGGTTGTTTCTGAGGTCATCAAACCAGCCAATGTCTTGTCCTAAAATTGCTTTGAAACCAAATTTACGTAGCCTCTTTGTAAGGAGCTCCCCAGATTTGGCAAAAGTATAACCCTGAAACATAAAGAAGCAGTCTCTGATGAGATTTTTACATGAAAATAGGGAGAAAGGCAAATCACTTGATGAAAAATAAAACTACCTGCAGAAACTGTGTGAATATGGACACACAGCCCAGGACGACAAAAAATAGACACATGTGATAAATCTCTGACCTTTGTTCTTCTTTATCAGGGAGTGAAAAAATCTGCAGAAGACAATAAATAGGGAAGAAAGTTTGTTGTTATAATTAATAACAAAATAAATACATTTGAATATGTTCAACTAAATTTTCACATTTGTTCAATCCCATAGAATGTCCAGTAAGAGAGAACCTCAATATCAATATATACTAAAGGTGAGAGGACTGTGACATGTCAGTGCAGGGTGCCAACTGTACTGAATGGACCACTGTGGCCTTGGGTACTGGTGCTGAGGAAGGCAGAGGGTATATGGGAAATCTCTGAACTGCCTCTTAATCTTGCTGTGAAACTTAAAAAATGGCTTCACTTTAAACACACTACTAGTTTTCAAACCAAAGTTAGTGATGAACATTATGATGCACTGTTTTTAATCTCCCGTGTGGCAGGGTCCCTGGGAAGTTTAAACCAATGGCAACAATTACAGAAGTCCTCCCCAGCCCCCGTTGTGTTGATTTAAGCAGTGGTGTTAGCTTTTTTTTCTGACATTGATGAAAAAAGAAAAGACGGCCAAATAAAGTTATCCTTTAAGAAATAAGGGGCGGCCGGGCGGTGGTGGCGCACGCCTTTAATCCCAGCACTCGGGAGGCAGAGCCAGGCGGATCTCTGTGAGTTTGAGGCCAGCCTGGGCTACCAAGTGAGCTCCAGGAAAGGCGCAAAGCTACACAGAGAAACCCTGTCTCGAAAAACCAAAAAAAAAAAAAAAGAAATAAGGGGCAAAAAAAGAGGGGAAGAAGGGAAAGAAGAGGAAAAAGAGCAAAAGGGGACAGAAGGACATTGTTGAGAATTTGAGGATGTCAGGCTGTGGGAAAACATGGTTATTATTTCAACTCTTATTTTGCTTATAATGGACACAAGAAAGATGATTTTTTAGACTCAGGTATCCTATATTTTACTAGTCTTCGACATATAAACTAGTTTATAAATATAAAATATTATACTTAATTCATTTCTAAAGCAACCAGCTCTTGCACAACTGACTGATGTTAGCCTAGGAAAGAAAAACAGTGAAATCTGAGCCTGATGTTGTTGCCCTACAGGAAACTGGAACTATTCTCTCCTCAAAGGCCATGGAAGTTGTGACTTGAGTCTTTAAGGTCTATTTTGATCAGTAAATGATATTTTTAAATCTGTGAAGATTTAACTGATAGTTGCTTAAGCACCTAGCAGAGAATCAAGCTGTTGCAATAAGAAAACAGTGTCCTGTGGTGGCAAAGCTCTTCAGTGAAATGGATTTTAGTCACAATGAATCTTTGTAATTCAGACCAAATGAAGTCACTGGGAGAACCCAGGAAGAGTGTGCTTGTGCTCTCTCTCTCTTTCTCTCTCTCTCTCTCTCTCTCTCTCTCTCTCTCTCTCTCTCTCTCTCTCTCTCTCTCTCTCTCTCTCTGTGTGTCTGTGTGTGTGTGTGTGTGTGTGTGTGTGTGTGTGTGTGTGTGTGTGTCTGTGTCTGTGTCTGTGTCTGTGTCTGTGTCTGTGTCCTCATCTCCCCCTTTTCCTTTCCCTCTCCAGGCTCTCTCACTGACCTGGAACTAGTCAGTTTTGCCAGTGAGTCCTAGAGAGGATCCTCTGGTCTCCCCACTGCTGGGATTACACGTGTGTACCACAACATCTAGCTTTTTGTGTGGATTCTGGGCATTGGACTCGGGTCCTTATGATTGCGTGGTAAGTACTTTATTACTCCAGTCCAACAGTTCTGAAATAATTTGAGTAGCTAGAACAATGCCAGCACAGAGTTTCTCAAAGAAAACAATTTATTCAATGCATATTTGCTGAATACCTACTATGTGCCAAATAAATCTCAAAAACAATATGTACAATATTGCATTAATAAATCTTTTCTGTGAAGCAAAAATAATCTGTTTCTATTTTTTTTTCTCTCTATGTCTGGTCTCTGATTCAAGTGATACACAGAAACCGAAAAAACAGGTTTCAGGACACATAATGCTTTAATGAATAATAGTACTTGATGCCAGAACCCGATGTACTGAAACCAGGAAACAAACCCATCTCGCTTTCTTCACCATCAATGCACAGTTTACAAATTTAACACATTTTCATTTTATTTTGCATCATCATCCATCTTATCTTAAAACCTGTAACGCTCTGGTAGTAATGGTTCAGTACAGGTCATTATTTCAACCTGACATTTGTGTGCTCAAAGGGTTTGGTTTTTGTTTGTTTTTAATTCCAGGTCTTACCACTAAGGCAGCTATAATGACATTTTTTGAAATATATTGTAAAATGAGAAAAGGTAAAAAATAAAATTGAAAAAAAAAAGAAAGCTGTTCGAGGACTGAACACAAACTGCAAAGCAGAGAGAGGAGGGGGTTCTAGATTAATGAGATTAGAGAGAGGAGGGGGTTCTAGATTAGTGAGATTTTACTATTTCTAGGACAGTTTCTACAGCCTGTATACTTTCTAGAAAATGGGTTCTAAGACACCATAGTAGTTCCTACCAGACTTGTGCAACTAACCAGTTCAAAGAATTTACAAATTTGAGATTTTTTTAAAAAGTAGCTACACAGATATTCTTGGAACCTCCAACTATTATGTGCCAATGACTTCTCCCCACAAAAGCCACCCACTGTCCCTGTAGATTACAGATGCGCCTCCTTAAGTCATAGAAAACTGAGGCCACAAAGACCAAGACATTTGCCTGAGTCCATGCATCTAGGAGTTATTTGTCATTGAGGAAATCCCCATTTCCAGCTTCAGGTACAGTGGTTTCTTCTGGTTGTGCCCTTTGGTTTATGGGATTATCAATGTTCTCAGAGTCCAGAAAGAGTAGCTAATGCTGAAAACCCACGTGACTGTTCAGTTCAAGAATTTGAATTTTACCCATAGTCTTTTTTGCCACAAAATCCTGTTCTGTGAGCTCTTTGTACATTCTTAGTTTTGACATGTAGCCCAACAGGCACTGTCCCACTAGAAAGAACCCTCTGTCTCTAGACAGGCTGTGGTTCAGAAGCACATCTTTCTATTTTTGTCATGGTGACATTTGTTTAAGGAGGAAAGGAGTCATTAACTTCTTGCTCGGTCAAATGCATGGCTTAACCGATCTTAAATTAGGATTTCCTTAAATCCTCATTTAATTTAGGATTCTCGAAGCAACCCAGGAGGTAGGCTTCTTGTTTCATACAGAGACATCAAACCATTTCAGGGCTGGCTGATTTTTGTGTCTACGCACATCCAGAATGCTGTATCTGACCTACAGTGGCTTGAACACTTGGCAATTTTCCATTCCAAACAAACCCAGGGAAAGACACAGATATATTGTATTTTAGCTGTATATGGAGGCTTAGGTAGGTTAGCAACCAGGTTTCTATTTGTGCACAATAATTTAATGGGCACTCGTCTCTTAGTGTGGTCTCATGTGCCACACACTAATATGATATCCTTAAAGTATGCCAAGATAAAAACAAGATGACTAGCAACAGACTCATGACAGCCTGTGAGATGAAAGCATCTTGAGTCTAATGATGAGTGTATGATTGTGCTAAGACAAATTAGAAATAATCTTCTCTAGCAGAGAGGAGAGACTGATTTGTTCAGCCTCATTCTCTTAGTGAATGTTACCCCCACAAGAACATCAATGGCAAGCCGGCATTGGGTTCCAGCAACTAGACCCTGCTTTTCTGGTTGTAGAACCTTTAACCGAAAGTTTGATTGCCCAGTCTAATGCCATCCCAGGACTTTCAGGGCTGCCTGGAAGAGTCATGGGGAATGAAGTCTTTATCAGTGACAGAGGGGGGCACTCAAGGAGGGCAGGGCTTCTTGCTGAATCGTTAACTTTTCCTGATTTAGCCAATTCAGTTACTAGAGTTAGAACATGTCTTCAAGGTCATCTTTGTCAACGTCCCCTTTTGTAATGAAACTGAGTCCCAGAGAAGTGGGATGTGACTCCAGGATGCAGAGGACATGGTCAATAAGTAGCAGAGCCAATTTTAGGAAAAAGAGTCTCCTGGAACTCAAGGCACTTTCTATAGTGGCTAATATAGCTCTTTCTCTCACTTTTGTTAAGGTTTGTACCTTAAGCAGGCCTAGACACACTGCTGTTGCATGTACTCAAAGGGATGACTTCCTACTGCAGACACACTTGTGTACTTGTGCTCACTGCAGCTCTGTTTTCAATAGCTAGGAAATGGAATCAGCCTAGATGTCTGTCGACTGAGACCTGGATAATGAAAATGTGGTTTGTGGACACAATGGAATTTTATTCAGCTATGTCACCAACCCCCGCCTACACACACACATAAAGCTCAGAGTACATCATAGAAGAGGTAACAGAAAGAAGAACGTAAGAGCCGCAGGATCAGCAGGAGAGCTGTGAAATGCTATCTCCTGAATGGACATGGCCATCATGGTCAGGAGCTCACAGCAGCTATGTTGACCTGAACAAATCAAGCTTGTCAACATTCCAGTATGGACTAGGGAAAGGTTCATGAAATCTCACTTTTAAATGAGGAACTAGTAGAGCCAATGGCTGCTGGGGTAGGGCAGTCATTTTTCTTAGTGTTACAGCTTCTGAGAAGGCCACCCAGGCTTCAGTAAACAGCACCCCCCCACACACTGACTCTCCTGTTCATGCAAGCAACCCTAATTGAATCCAGTGGATCATTTAACAGACCATGAAGGTAGGAGGGGTATTGTTGAGAAGGAGTCTGAAGTACATGGGAGGAGGCTAAAAGGGGGGCAAAGGGGAGATCATGACCGAATTAAACTACATGTGTGCATGAAATTGTCAGTAAATAAACACTTTTAGAAAGAGAAGATTAGTAAAGAAGCTAATAATACAGGTTTTCTTTATACCAGCCAACATCAAGGCGTAGGTTTCTATATTTCAGACTCATCTGTACTCTTCCTACTAATATATGTTCCTCTGGCTCAGTGAGGTCCACCTAGAGCCTCTCCCTTCTGGAATGGCAGCTAGAGAGGCTAGGCCTGATCTTGTCCTCTATCATAAATGTGATGGTATTCTCAAGTCACTAGCAGGATGTCTACGGGAGACTCTCAATAAATGCTTGTTGGGTGAATAAAAGAACATGTGTTTATATTTGGATACTGTACCTACTAGGAAATTAAGAAATATATTTAATTATTTTAAAAGATTTTCAGGTTGGGGATTTAGCTCAGTGGTAGAGCTGGGTTCAGTCCTCAGCTCTGGAAAAAAAAAAAAAAAGATTTTTCAGCATGAAAGATTGTGGTACCATGTAACCAGAAACTCAATTCATTCTAGCTGTGTTTCCAATTGCCTGACTTCCTGAAAGTCATGTGATTAAAAAAATGGCCAGGGACATTTCTACCCAGGAGGTCCTACTAGTGGATTATTAAGGTCTTTCTGTACAAGTCACATCCATTTATTTTCTGTGGTCCTAATTTCTATCAGAGAGGGATGTAGAAATGGGAACAAAATGCGAGTTTTTCAGTTATTCTGACAATGTGGTGTGCTGGCAAGTCCTTGAGAAAGTTGATAGGGATGTGGTTTTCCTTTTTTGTTGATCTCTCTCTCTCTCTCTCTCTCTCTCTCTCTCTCTCTCTCTCTCTCTCTCTTTCTGTGTGTGTGTGTGTGTGTGTGTGTGTGAGAGAGAGAGAGAGAGAGAGAGAGAGAGAGAGAGAGAGAGAGAAAACTATGAAAATGTAACAGCCTTTTAATGACTAATTTCGTGGTACTAAGGGGTAAACAGAGCCTGCCCCTGCATCACCCTGGCTGGATGTGAATCCCAGCTCCACCATGTGCTCCATCCCCTAAATTCTCTGAGCCTTCGTTTGCTCCTCTATAAAATAGCAATGAGAAGAATCTGGGCATCCAGTAGTTATTAGGAAATACAATGCACACAAAGTGTTTAGATGATACCTAATACGTGTTTGCCACTGTTGCTATAGCAACAGTCAAATGGAGAATAGCAGAACTCCAAGGAAGTGAAAAATTAAAATAAGTTTATTCTTTCTCCCTGCTGTATTTTTACTTCTTTATTATTTTTTTCCCTCTCACTTCCTCCCACATCCCCATTCGAATGCAATCAGTAGCAGAACAGAGGCTTGCACACGACACATGGTCAGTCACCTGCTCTTTAAGTCAAGCTTTGTACCTCAGTGGACCAGCGGGATTAAAAACTGCCCTAAAATCCTTCTGTATTATTATTCAACAAACATGCCTTCCATGCAGGAAAGCTGCCCTCTTTCAGGCCTCAATCTGTAGCTATATTTATTTTCCATAGATGTAGAGACTGAGAGCCCTTGCCAGCCCAAACGAGAGTGTCACCTTCCTATCTTCTGCATGGTGGAGAGTATGAAGAGTATGAAGTTCTCATTCGTTAGAGCTGGGGTTGAGCAGGAGAGCTAGCAAAAAAATAAAAAAATAAAATAAAAAAAGCTAAGTGTGTTAAAGCAAAGAGATATTAGATCAGAGACGGCATTTTCCAGTGATTTAAAAACAGAAGGTATGAACAGAATGATGAAGTTAGCCCAGGTGCTTGCTTACCCCGAGGATCTGGCTGAATATAAAGCAGTAGATGGGTGTGACTGCCCCATTGATAGATGCACTCAAAGCTCCCACCAGCATGTAGTGCCACTCTGGAACATTGAATTTCAGAATCCTTCTAACGGGAGCAGGCTCAACTTCTTCCTCAAGCACGTCTTTGTCCTTAGGGAAAGAGAAGGTTACATCAGTTACCCAAACATGTTCCTACCCTTTGGTGCTCGCAGGGGGTTAAGAGGAACAGGCTGGCTCAGTAGGAGTGACTTCAGAGACTCCTGAGATGTCGCTGGTTTTGGTTGGGACTGTGGCCTGGCGGAGGGGGCGGGGGGGGGGGGGCGGGGGGGGCGGGGCTTCTCACGAGTTGATAGCACTCAAGGTAGCTATTGACTAACTCTCAAGCAGTAAAGAGTGAGTTGCATCTTTGAAAGTAGCTCCTCACTTTAAAAACAACTTTGCTAAGAGTATTTACACATTAAGAACTTTGGGCGGGGGTTGAGGTATGTTTTCCATACGTATCAAGCTACTCTTTAAACTAGTAGCTGGCTGAAGCTCTGGGACAGGCCAGTGTATCTGAGGCGAGACGTGTTTAGTTCACAGTGGTCGAGCGCTTGTGTTAATAAGCTTTTCCTTAGTGGGTGCTCCCCAGCCAGCAATACTGGATCTGGATTTCTAAATTGCACATTTCCCCCACAGAGAATGAAAATTAATCAGGATTTCCCCATTCTGATCTTTTTTTAGTTGGTATTAAAATATCACAGCTTGTAACTCTCATCCCCTTGAGGGCAAGTATTCTGTATTATTTAAGAAAAATAACCTCATTTTATTTTTCACCTTTTTGCCTGTTTAATTCAATGATTTGTTAAACTGAATACCCACTCTGAGAAAGGATGCTAGATGGCATATACTGCTTTATATTGATTTTTAAACTTTTTCTACTGAAAATATCTATACAAAATTGACTACAAAAATACTTCTACAAAATAGTTAATGGATGTCCTTCTTTACTAGTACAAGTTAATTTATCCTCCAGATAGCTAAATATCAGGAACAGAAAACGGCACAAAGATTCAAAAAAAAAAATTTCCCTTCTCTTACAAAGTCGTGGACCACATTACCAGCCGAGTTTAAATGAAAGACTGGAGTGATGACCGGTTCATTACCACTGCCGCTGGAGCTGATAATGAATTTGTCATCGTCTCCCTTTTGTGTTCTCTCTTGGCTGCCTTCAACACTGCTGCTTCATCACTGCTGCTCACTCAGGCAGCAGATCCTCCGGCTCAGTCGTTCATCTCAGCCTACTGATCAGGCCATCAATGCTACAAGAGAGGGGTGCCTGAGATAGGACCCGTGCAGCAGGCCGAGGAAGCATGGAGTTCTTGGGAGAACCCTATCTGGCCACCTGCAGAATATACAGCCAAGCACTCAGCCCTCTGGGCCTCGGCTATTTCATTAAAATGAGAGCGTTGGATAAATCATATTTTTGCACACAGACAATAACTACCTTTGTTTAGATTGCTTTTTGGGGATATTTGCCTGGCCAACAACCTGGGAAGACAGAACTATTCCCTTTACCCCCAGGCATTCAGCCCATCTGCCCACTAGAGAGAAGACAGTCTCCCTAAGCCCTTAAGTCCTCTCCCATGACATAGTTTACTTCAAGGTGGTATTATCTGGCCCCCTTTCATCTCCTTTTGGGAACTGGGAATTGAGCTGGGGAACCAGTGCAAAAATGCCAGGCTGTAGATACTGTTATTGCTCTGAGCAGTTCAGTATTTATCTCTGGCTGTGGTGGATTCTGCCTGCACCCTTGGGATTCTGTCAGGCTAACTAGATGCCTTTCAATATGGCAAAACTGACCTTTGTAGGTTTTGATGGTCCAGATCCGGATGCTCACAGACTCATAAATGTCATGCTAACATTCTCTGAATTCTTCCCTCTTCCCATATATTCATAGCCTAACAAAATGGAACCTTTCCTGGTGTTCTTATAGCAAAGTATCCCTCGCCTTAAGCAATGAGATAGTGAAGGGCAATATGAAATATTTTTGCCCTGTATTATTCATTTCAAAATAAACTAATAAACAAAACTAGTTAACGTGAATAATTTTTGTTACTGGACACACACACACACACACACACACACACACACACACACACACACCACACATAAAATTTATCTTAAAGAGAGTTATATCTCCTAGGCATGGTTGCAAATGCCCTTAATCCCAGCACTTGGGAGAAAGAGGCAGGCAAATCTCTGTGAGTTTGAGGCCAGCCTGGTCTACAGAGCAAGTTCCAAGGCAGCCAAAGTGGTTACACAGAGAAACCCTGTCTCAAAAAAACAAAACAAAACCAAAACCTAAATAAAAAAAAAAAGAATAAGAAAGTTATATCCAACTTGAGCAGTACATAAACTAGAAAGCCGATCCCCAGACAATGTCTTATGTTATTGAATTTTATTTGTTATAACTAAATGAACAATAGAAGAATAAAAACTAATATAAAGACTTTTATACTTTATAAATAATAATTAGAGTCATTCCAGAAGATACAGTGGTCTCCTACCTACTGTATAGATGGTTCCATGCTCAACGGGGCTTCCCTAGTGTTCTTTCTTAGATCTCCCACGTGATCCAGGGGAAAATAAAAGTTCCTACTGGAATTTTGTGTCCTTCTTTCTATCCTTTTTTTATGCTCGTTTCTGTATCCTAACAATAGGAGACTCCTACATGGATACATGACTTTAAGATTTAATGATAACATGGTATATATAACAAAGAAGCCATGATTTCCTAGATAAGTGAGCATGGAGAGCCATTTTTGAGTCCTATCTCTGTCCTATCTCTTAAGCTAGGACTACACCCCCTAAGTCAACAGTGATGAAACTACAAGTGTCTAATACAGCTCATCCTGATTGATTCATATATATTCCACTTTTCCTTCCTTCCTTCTTATCTATCTATCTATCTATCTATCTATCTATCATCTATCTATCTATCTATCTATCTATCTATCTATCTATCTATCTATCTATCTATCTATCATCTATCATCTATCTATCTATATCATTTATATTAGTTTTACTGAAGAAGATTCATAAATATCAGAGACTGAAATCTCTACTCTGTCGACGTCCCTTAATCTTAAACTTACCCTGATCAGGATATCTACCAACTGGTCCCATTTATGGAAGCTAAAGATATAGCTTGGAGAAGGAGAACTGGCTTAGTCCTGTCACTAGTTGACCCTTTCTTTGGACGAGTCACTCACTTAAGAGTTCTGAACAGCAGACTTAACAGAAGCCTCAACCCAGCTATGTGTTCTGTAAATACCCCGAGAGACCACAAGGTGGCGGTAATTGCTCTGTGGAAGCAGGACCTTTAGCAACACAACAGACCGTTTCCCATGCCACAGAAGGTGAGGCCCGCCTTCGCCATCAGAATGAGGAAGAGCAAGAATCCTGCTTGGCCTTGAAGACTTTAAAGAAGTATTAAAATACTTTGAAATACTAAAACAAAACCACACCCTCTCATACAGTGACTCCTTAGGATTAAAAATCGATTAGTCCAAAAAGAAAGAAATGGAAATTCCATTAGCCAAATTATATTACGTTATTTCCTTTAAATTTTTCTTCAAGTCGAAAGGACTCTGATATAGTTACTGTACCCACAAGAAATATCAGGGAACAACAGATAGTTTCCTTTTGGAGCTTGAACAACATAATACCAACTTCTCAACATCTTTTTTTCCTGCTATTCATTTTCATCTCCTTTACAAGAGAAATATAAAATGGCATCTTTTAAAAGTTGTTCTAGCACCATCCAAAAGATTTTAATTGTTTTATTCCCAGTGCCATGAACATAAACGAAATAGTTAATTCCTCTGTGGCCAGAAATCATCCTTACAAATGTGTGTTCCTCATTGTGATTCATCTTGCCAACTCCTGAGAAAGAAGGGTCTATGGAATTTATTGAAGCAAATTTATTCAACACTGAGACCTCTATTCAATGTTAATAGAGCAAGACAGGAGAGAGCCTTAATAACCCATCGTCCATAAGGTCTTAAAGGCTATCAGTCAAGAATTTATCCCAAATTTCTCCTCTGTGAGCCAGTGTTTCTAACGATGTCTTAATGGATTCATAAGTTGGGGTTTTATTGAAGGCATTTTGAAATTACATCATACATAATGGATGTACTTGTAATTACAATATCCCCTGGCTTATTTAACTTGATACATAGATGAGTTTGGGCTTCATTTTAGTCAGAGAAACTCAATTTTTTCATTCCAGTTAAAAACAAAAACCTGTTGATACTAGGCGCTGGGCAAAGGGCCTGTGGTGAGTCAACAGAGACGTAATGGGGCAGGACGTCTAAGAAGCCTGAAATTTGGTAAGAGAACAGAGATTGGCTTCAGAAACAAAGAGGCCCATGATGAAGTTCTAATGAAGGGCACAGAGGGGTCAAAAGGGAGTCCATCCAGGGGGGGAAAGACTTGGGGTTTGACACGTGGTCCCTTATAAAAAAGATAATGTCTACAACAGCAGAATATCTCCATTCTCATGAGTGTACCTTTGTATTTTAAACTTGTGACAATTTGTATAAGGTCTAGTTTTATCAAATACCTTCACCAATTAAAAAGAAATTTTAAATTTTGAGAAAAAAATGATTTGAGATATTCTTTAAAACTTTAAAAAGTTACCACCATAAAAAAATAATTTGCTATGTATGTTTAAGAAACATATTTTTTGTGTTGATAATAATTATTCATCTAAAAATTGGTAGCTATCCCTTAACAATTCAGTTTAACTTAATATATGTTCTTCAAAGAAATTAACTAGTGAATCTATGTTCTTTGCAGGGGAGGGGTGTATGTAAAATATGGAGTTTTAACTAGGTCCTAATGTCCCCCTCTTTGGTCTGACTTAGTAAGCCATGACTATACACCTAGGAGCATATATACCTAAAGATAGATGGGGTACCCGGGAAAGACTCCTCTGTGCCCCGACCCTCCCCGGAACAATGGTGTCTGACCTTGCTGTCTTCATAAGTAGATTTGTGATCACCAATCGCCGTCGGGGGTTCATGTGTCAGATGAGAAAGCTGAGATTTGGAACGTTGCCGGATGGAAGCTCTGGAAAAAACAGCAAGACAAGACAGGCTGTAGATGGCAAACAGGTTACAATGGGACTCAACGGGTGTCCCAGTTTACAGCACACATCAAATCAACAGAAATGTTTGGTGGATCACTCGACAACCAGGGCAGCGAGCTTCCAGGTAAGGTTTGGTGAAGTTTATCTGTGGTCAGAGTAAAGCGGGTAGATTTCTCTCAAACCCAAGCTCTGTCACTACTGGGTCCAGATTCAGTGTATACCAGGAAGGGAGCAAAGCTTCCCATTGACCTACTAAAAACTGCCCAAGTCTCAAGTGTGTTCGGAGACCACGTGGTTCTGGCAGCTGCTGCATGGCAAAGGTGATGGTTTATCACTGGTCTTTCCTTCTGGTTTAGGGGACAGCTTCTTAGTCTCTGTCGAGTTTGTGTGTCTCTGTCTGTGACTCTCTGTGTCTCTATTTCTCTCCCTCTCCCACCTCTCCTTTTTCTCCCCCTCTTCCTCTTCAGTCCTTCTCCCCTTAAGGGTGCTGCCGCCCGGATATAAGTGACATAACAAAGAAAAATAGGGTCCCCAGTGAGACTCTCTCTAGGTTTTGTAGGTCACATGGCAACCAGGCCAAAGAGCTTCCAAGTTAGGTGTGACGAAGCTTATTTCGACTGCCTACAGGGAAAAAAATTATTGAAATATAATTTAGCTTAATATATTTGTTCATTCATCTGCAGTTTATTGGGTCCCTACAGCATGTAAAAATCCAACGTTGGTGCTAGAGGGAACATAAAGACGAGCCAAATCACAGATGTCTTTCTCAAGGAGTTTAAATCCCAGAGGAGGGCAATGCATATAATTACAGCTAGTGTAAGGAAAAAAATCTGGTGGATGCTGTGCAGAAATTTTCAATAGTTAAGTTTGTGTTTTTGAAGACTTAATTTGAAGTAGTACAGTGTAAGAAGAGAGACGATAGAGGTGAGGGGACCATGTCAACTCTTCCAACTCTAGAATAATCTACATGGCCTCTCTTATTTGTATGTAGGGGAGATTAGACTAAAACAATGCCAAGATGGTGCCTGTCACCATCTGCTTCCCAAGGAATCAGAAACATGTCAACTTCATTATGATAATCCCTTCCCACACTACATGAATGGTCTCCCTCTTAGTCATCTGGGTTCAACACCATACATTTCACAGAAGTCACCTCTCTTCTTTAACCTTGTACATTCAAACTCTGGCCAAGCCCCATGATGATCAAGAACAAAAGCATCCCTGAAGCCTGATTCACTGTCCCCAACCTAATGTCTGGGATATTGAACTTAACTCTGACTCGGTGTGGTATGTCGAGGATGCATATAGAGTTATTTCTTTGGGTTAGGTAACTAATGCTCGGACATCTCCAGATTATGAAGAAGGCCGTGTCGCCTGGAGATCACAGGGTGGCCATAGGGTGTCAGGGGGCATATGAGATGAGTGAAACTCAAAGCCATGGATCTAATCAAACTCACAGCAGTTGACACCAAGGTAGGAGTAAATGAGAAAGGAGAGAATGTCAATATTTAATTGTGTTTAATACCCATTTCCGGATGTAGGAAGACCTTTCTGTGAGTTCCTTCAGGTTTCTACTGCCTTAATCTTGTACTTCTTAAATCTCCCTCTCTCCTGGTCCTCGCACCCCTCCGCCTCTCTAACATAGTAGGCTGTTAGGAGACCATGAGCACTAGGCGTGCAGGGGAAGGGCTCTGCCTACCAGCTGGTCCCCAGTCTGCCTTATCAGAAACTCTCTGGTAAGACTCCTTCACACCCCTTTTCAGAAATGATGCAACACTCTCTTTAAGAAATCCTCACTTTGTCAAAAGTTGTTTACCACTTTTCACTGCAAAGAGAAACAGCTAATTTGGGGAAATAAATGCTCTTTCTCTCTTTCTCAACATTATTATTTAGGAAATTATTTTCTTTTGCCAACTAACTTGTTTTTGAACCTAAAATATATTTGAAGTAAGACTCAGCTATCAGAAAGACTATAGCCCAAGAAACAAGATACAAATTAACATTTCATTTAGTCCTCTTCCAGAAGAAAATCTTGTCACCCCTTACAATGAGATATTTTTAATAGAACTCCTTATTCAAAGTTAGAAATCTTTCTCTGCAGGAGGTTAATAGCTACTTTTTGTATGTAGATTGTCTTTCTGGCTTTTTAGTCCTAGTCATTAAAATGTAGGATTTGTGGAAAATATAGCCAAATAAGAGATACTTGTGTGAAAATAGTTATCTGTTTCTCATCATAGACTACTTAGAATGAACAGAATTTTGTTCTTCAAAATAAATAAATCATTTACTTTCTTGTTGACATGACCACAAGATACATGTCATTTTAACCCAGTGATGGAGCGAGGTGCCCAGTCATTGTGTTCAAGAAAGTAGTTGCTCTCTTTAAGTTGTGATTCTTGTATTTTACTCACGATGAAACATAATGCCATGGTCAAACATAGTGCCACATGTCTACAAAATGTACCTAACAATTCTGTAACAAAATGTACCTAACAAATCTTCTACTATATAGAGTAATTTGAAGATAATGCTTTGTTTTCCAGCTCAATAATGCTAACACTTTAAAATTTTTTCTTTTTCTTCAGTAGATTTGTTCTAAAGAGAGAAAAAAAAAAACACGTCTGAGAATTAGATCTATAATGAAAAGATACATTAGTATAAAAAAATCTATCTATATTTGAAATAGGTACAAATAATTTAGTAAATTATTCCTTAAAAATTAACAATAAATAAAATGATTTTGACTATGTGAATCTTTTATCAGAATGTTCTATTTTAAGCAGCTTTAACTCCTTTTCAGTAAACAAGTAGCCATCTTGAGCACGCAAGACCTACACTGAGTCTTTGTTCTGAGCAGTCTTTCATTTACTGTCTTGGAAATGGTGAAGCCAGTGGCAGAGAGATGTATCAACCATAACTTGTTACTTGTTTTCTGACTGAAGGAGAAAATGTGTTAACAATATTTTTATGAACACAGACAAATATTTCTGGATAGAATTCTTAATACATAACTTTTAACACCAGAAAATTTTTAAATTTGTAAAAATGACGATTTACAGTCTCACTAACAGCACGCTCCAAAACTATGTTTTGAAAATGAATAGTTTTATACATAAACACAGGAAAATAAATATCTCATTTTGGGGACATCTTGTTTAAAAGTTAAAACACGCATTTTATTCCATCTAGTTAAGGAATGATTTGAGTCCAAATGCTTCACTCTGAGAGCAGAAGTATTAGACGTTCAGTTGCCTCTCACTCAGGATAAAGAACAGAGCTAAATGGGTAAAGATGGCCTTCATATAAGAGTGTTTCAAACAGTGGTTAAGTTTGGTGGGGAAAGATTAGGTGCCTGGCAGTTTGTTTGTTTGTTTGTAATTATTTGTATGTTTTCTCATGAGATAGGATCTCATGATGTAGTCCAAGCTAGCCTTGAACTTGTGATCTTCCTGCTTCAGCCTCCTAAGTATATGGATATCAGTACCAAGCTACCACAGTAGTTTTAAAAACCCCTATTCTAGGGGTGGGAGAGATGGCTCAGTGAGTAAGGGCACACACAGGCTGCTCTCCAGGTCTCACTTCTCAGCATCCACATGGAGGCTCACAACCAGCTGTAACTCCAGTCCCAGGAAATCCATTTCCCTCTTCTGGCCTCTGTAGGCATCAGGCATATACATGGTGAACAAAAATGCATACAGGCGAAACATCCATGCACATAAAACTAAAATTAAAACCAATAATAATATAAAAATCTCTATTCTAAGCTCAATAAACATTTTAATCAGAGAGCCCTCCATCATGGCCCTCCTCTCAACAGATTGAAATGACAAAGTTAAACAAATTGTCATACTCTTACATCACAAGACCTGGAGTCTGCATAAGGTCCCTTCTTGGACCTGAGATATTGCCTAAGGACTCAACTGTAGAAGGCTCATAAACATCAGAAAACTTGAAAATCACATGGCTTGTGCTTACCTTAAACTCTCTCGATAGCTCCCTCTGATGAACGTCCTCTCAAGGGGACCACCTTTGCTTGTATCTTTTCCTGTTTAACACAAAATGAGGCATTCCTTAGAGCACATAATAAGCCTGGCTGTATTTACACAGAATAATTTACTATTGGCTCAGAAGGTAATTACTGCATGGGATACCCAAACATCCTATTAACTTATTGCAATAAATAAAACTTGAAACTTGTCCAACACATTCTAACAATAACAAAAAAAATTCAAAGTATTCAGTAAGATTGACTTGTATGAAATGTGTGCCGGCTGTTACCTCTATAGACATAAGTATCTTTCAGTATGAATTTTAAAAATTAATAAAAACTCACTAGAGTTGGGAAAATTAAAAAAAAAACATTGATACAACCAGCAAACTTTCAAAGTTTACAGACTTCATGGGTGTCAAATATATGCAATAGTTATGCCTAATGTTGTTCATGAGTCCACATGGGAGGCGGTAGAGAAAGTCAAGAGTGGTTGATTAATTAGCTCACGATAACCCCCAGGTCTGATTATTCAGATTGAGGAAAAGAAGGCATAGTAGGGCTTGAAGTGTCTATCTCCATTTGAAAACAAATGCAAAATATTTAGTCATTGTTTAATTCACACAATAGTAATGACAATCCTCCATATGCTTGACATATCCAGGAAGCCTGTCTATCCTACTTAAAAAATGGTAGAGTTGAAAAGCAAAGGGCCTTGGCTTCAGCTCTGTAACTTGACCAGATAACTTAACCTTCTGTGTTTTATCTAGTTCCCTTATCAACTGCATAATGTCTGCAGGGCCTTGGGAGAATAAGCAATACATACCCACAAGTGTATAAATTCATCCAGTACCAGAGATGTCAATTATTTAGTATACTATAAGGCCGAAGGGAAAAGGTACTTGCCCTTTACACCCTTTTCTTTGACGGCTTCATCTCCCTGGCTTTGCAGGGTCACAAGCATGAAGTAGACGCCTTTCCTTTCTAACAGTTCTTCATGGGTGCCTCTTTCCACAGCGGCTCCATGTTCCAAACCAATGATCACGTCTGCAGCTCTGACTGTTGATAGGCGATGGGCAACTGAGACAATCGTGTGCTCATGCTGAATCTGTAAGAGGACATGGTGTACCCTTAAACAAGACTGTAAGACAGAACCAACACCAACCTTCACACCATCCCTGAGTCCACAAGGAAGTCAGTTTTAGACCCTAGGAACAGCCTAAACAGGCTGTGCATATTTCAGAAATAACCAACAGTTTCTTGTAGTCATAAATCACATCATAGGTTGGCCTGATTATGGCGATTAATCAATAGCTTACTTGGGGAGAGGATATTCAAATCATGTTACACTTTATATGATTTAATATTGCAACTTGGGGAAAAAAATCACAACTATGTTCTGTACAACTCAAAATAGATGGTAATTGACCAATATTTTATAAATTTTCAGACTGGATGTACTGACCTGTTAGTATCATTCCCTCCCTGGAGGGCCTGTAAAACGAACTGACTCTCCACCAACCTTATTCAGTGCTCCTTGTACCCTGGCTTCACTCTCATTGTCCAGTGCCGAGGTAGCCATGTCCAAAAGCAGGATCTTGGGGTTCCGTATGAGAGCTCGAGCAATGGCTACTCTTTGTTTCTGACCACCGCTCATCTGGCCTCCTCCTTCTCCAACAAGGGTGTCAAATTGCTAGGAATTATGAGAGAGAAGAATTTGATGGCTCCTGACAGTGATCCAGTACCCCTTCTAACTTTTCTCTCAAGTGTGAATTATTACAGGTCCTACTTTTATTGAAAGAAATATTGTGGTGATATTTTATTTGTGCTGAAATGTGATGTTTTATTTGCATGTTAATGAAGTTTGCCTGGAGATCAGAGGTCATAGCCATAAACAGAAGTCAGGCAGTGGGAGCACATGCCCTTCATCCAATCACATGGCAGGCAGAGTCTCTGTGTGGTCAAGGACACAGCCAAGCCTTTAATCCTAGTACCAACCATAGAGACCTGGAGGTCTGTATAGACAGGCAGTGATGAGGAAGTCATGTGGCTGGGCTTAAAGCCAATGAGAAGGCAGAACAGGAAGGCAATAAAAACACAGGTCAGATGGGAAGAAGCTCTCTCTGTGGAAGCTACTGTTGGTGGTAAGCTAGGCTAGTAGTGGCTATTGCTCTGATCTCTTTGGCTATTACCTCTGTATTTGGTTCTGTGTTTCTTATTTAATAATACTGTTTAGAAATTTGTCTATAAAATATCCCTTTCCAAAATGAATTAACTAATCAATATATTTGCATGTGAGATAGTTAATTGAACTGTGTGGATGTTCCTTTTTAGTTTATGTTCAAATAAAAATTTTCAATCAGAATGAAAATTGATCAGTCTTGAAAAATCCAACATTGGAGACTAAGTCACATATCACATTTTTGTCTCCTTTCTCCTGTTGAACATACAGCAAAACACAATGCCAAAGCTGTCTTTATATTGTGAATGAAAGATCAAACTAATTTTATACTCCTTAATGTCCCAGCCAGTCCTGACTGAGTATCCCACAGGACTAAGTCCATGCTGAAATTTAACAATGGAGCATTAGACATCAGCTTCTTGACTTTCTTAGTATCAGCCAAGGGTTGGGCTCCTTACCACAGATAAAGCATGGTATTGAAATTCTACAGCTGTTGTCTCATGGAATCCTCACAGAACCCCAGGAGGCAAATACTGCTATTTGTCTTAATGGCTGAACAAAGAATTTGGGGCAGTTATTGACCTCATAGAACATCATTATTCATCTGCAGATGGACACAATAGGAGTTGCTACCTGGCAAGGTGGTTGTGAGGGTTTAGAGCTAATAGATGTGAAGTGCTAGAACAAAGCTTGCAATGTAGTAAAAGCCATGTATATACTATTAGTAATTGTCCTGTGACTTGGCAGACCACCATAGTGAATACAGTAGATATGTTACAGAGCTACTCTTTGTAGACATGGTGAGCATACAGAATGGAGGTGTAGTGATGAACTTTAGAATTTATGAGATTCAGGTCTAAGCATAATAGTTAAACCATGTAAGCACAAGAAAACTGAATCATAGGGACGGTGGTAGTTATGATTTAGATCTTAAATGTTCCCTGTAATGGCTAATGATCGTTGTCAACTTGGTGGGATTTGAAATCACCTAGGAGACACACCTCTGCATACATTTTGAGGGCATATCCAGAAGTGGTAATCGGCGAAGACCCACCCTGAATACAGATGACCACTATCCAATGGCTAGGATTGAAAAGGAAAATAGAAACCCAGCTCTGCACCAGCATCCACCTTCCTCAGCTTCCTGCTCACAAATGTGTGTGACCAGCTGTGTCATGCTCAGGCCACCACACCATCTCTGCCATGGCTGGACCCCATCCTCAACTGTTAGAATGAATCCCTCCTCTCTGCACTTGCTTCTGATCAAGTATTTGGTCCCTCCTTGTGACATTACCAGGAGACAGCAGAACCTTTAGGAAGTAACTCTGTGAAAGGAAGTCCAATGAGCAGGAGGGGGCTATACCCTTGAAAGAGGCATCAGGACTCTTGCCTGCCTTCCTTCCTTCCATCTGTCTGTCTGTCTGTCTGTCTGTCTCTCTCTCTCTCTCTCTCTCTGGCTTCTGAGAGGTGAGCTATTGTGCTCTACTACACACTCCCCACAGTTATGTTCTATCTTACCACAAGCCAAGGAAACAGCTGACCTTTGACTGAAACCGTATGTCCAAATACATTTTCTTCCTTATAACTTCCTTATCTTGGGTATTTTGTCACAGTAACTGAAAGGTGACTAACAAGTAAGAAAACATTTCTCAAGAATTGTTTCATGACAAATATTGCAAAATTTCCAACACATGCTTAATAGGGAGACAAGGAAATTATATCTACGCCAAAGGGATCTTTCTTGAAAGGCAGATCTTCAGTTTGATAGATGTCAAGTATATAAACAACATATTTTTCAAAAGGAAAACACGGTATATTTCCAGGCCTAAATCTAGAGCATGTCATTAAGAATTTAAGGACCAAGGATTCAATTGAAAAGGACATATTGTTCCTTTGATGCCTTCTGTGTTCCCCTGGGCTGTAGGGAAGGTACCTGAGGCAGGGTCATAATGAAGTTGTAGGCATTGGCCTCCTTGGCAGCTTGGACTATTTCTTCCATTGTTGCGTCTTCTCTGCCATAACGGATATTTTCTGCGATAGTGGTAGAGAACAGAACTGGCTCCTGTTCCACTACCCCAATCTGATCCCTCAGCCACCGCGTGTTAAGAGAGCGAATGTCGTGGCCATCCAGAGTCACCTAGAGAGCAGAAGAGCATCACACAGCTTAGAGTCCTTTGAGCTTCTGAGTCATAATGTTAGATGATTCTTAGCCACTGGGAGAATAACCAGAGACTAACAAGGCTGTAGTAGAAACAATTCCCATGGAAACGTGGCTGTTTATACAAGGATGTAATTGAAATAAAAAATTCAGTGTAGAAACACGGGTAATGTACAGATCACTTCATTTCTCATTGCTAGTCTCAGAATGGGCACATTTTTAATTTGTCTGATGAGTAGTTCACCATCCTCTGAATACATTTACTGTCTTTTGGCTTGTGACCAAAAAGGGACTTCCAATGATACAATCAAAGTAAGCAACTACTCCTGTCTTGTAGGTGTGCTTTATAGTAAAGCTTGACTCCTAACCTGATTCGTCAAAAACAAAAAACAAAAAAACTGTGCTGCTAAAGAAGCTGAAATTAAAAATGTGAAAAAAAAAACCCACTATAGGTAAAGGTAAAATGATATTAAATTAAAAAAAAATCAATTTAATGACATCACCACTTGCATTGCCCTGCCTGTCCCTGCGTGTTGAGAAGTTTCTGGAAGACACGCACCATGCCTTCACAGGGGTCGTAGAACCTCTGGATGAGCTGCAGTGCTGTGCTCTTTCCAGATCCACTGGATCCCACCAGCGCTGTCATCTCCCCCGGCTTGATGACCATGCTGAGGTTGTTTAAAATCTGCAGAGGAGAGAACTTGTTTTTTAAGTTCAGAATGGCACTGGGCCCTTAACCAAGCAGTTAGAGCATGAGGAGGATGCTCTGTGAGGACTTGTGTATTGTATCCATTACCTCCTGCATATGTGCCAGTGTGTGTGTGTGTGTGTGTGTGTGTGTGTGTGTGTGTGTGTGTGTTTACTTATGCCCCATGGTACTATCCTTATATATTCATCAATCAACAATAAAAGAAGACTGTCTGGAAAAAAGCTTTTTACCAACAATAAAATGACCGTGTATTAACACTGGTAAATAAGCAAGGGTCACCTTTAAAATTATGCCTTGAAATCTAATTTAAAATACATCTGACATACTAGGATACCTCAAGGAGCCAATCTCAACTAGTTAAATAAGAAGCTCCTATAAGTCACAAGTGTAATGATAATTCATAGACCAAGGATCAGAAATAAACCAATTTGCAGATGATATGCTTGAATGGTATATGAGTATATGACTTGAATAGCTTTGACTAATAAATGTGCGTGTTGTGTTTCTGGGTCTAAAACTCTGTAAAGGGCAAGGACTAAATGCCAGTGTTAGGATTCAGTTCTGTGAGTATAACAGAAATATTATTAATAAAGGGAAACCAGAGATGCTAAATTCTGAATGAAAACAAAGCATCGTTTCAAAGCCAGTTCATTCAAGAGAGCGGATGGAAGTTTCCTATAGAGTGGGGTTACCTCTAACAGTCTTGTTCTGTAGGTTCTGGAAAACAGTACATTTCCCTCACTGTGTGCCCTGCATGATGGCTAAGCACAAGATACAGGAGAGCAACAGCACCAGGTGACCTTCTGTAAGGACTAATGCAGTGAGCGGCCTGGAGAATCTACCGTTGGGAGGCAAAGCTGCTCCCAGCTGATAGCCGGGCCAGTCACACTTCCTGCCTCACTATGCTCCACCTTCTGTGGCTTCCAAGAAGGGAGTGATTGGAAGTTGTCCTGCTTGATTGTTTGGGTTATCTAGAACATACCTAGAATGACAGGATCTGCCACTCGTTTCAACAGAGGATGACATGGTTGATTTAGCCTGAGTCTTGTATTGTACTAGACTGTGTTCCAACCAGAGGGATTTGCACAATACAATCATCACTTAGAAATGCAGGGTGTCCCTAAGTTGGAACAGTACACAAAGACACTTCCAGAGAAACAGATCTCTGTCTTCTGTTCTTGGGAACTGAGTCAGCACTAAGAAATCAGTGTGTGGTTCTGAAAATGAGTTACTCAAGAATAATGATAATAATAATAATAATAATAAAACCATCAGACAAAAGGTGACCACTCACCTTCACTTCTGGTCTAGAAGGATAGTGGAAGGTCACATTATGGAATTCAATTTCACCCTTGATCCGATCTAGCTTGTATCCATCTTCTGACATGCAGTCAATGATGGGTTGCTGGAGTGAAATACAAAGATATAATGACAATGCATGCCAAGTGCATTTTGTGTCTTAGTATTAGTTAACTCACAGCCAAGTGCATTTTGTGTCTGTCTTAGTATTAGTTAACTCACAAAGTAAAACGGGGGGCTGGAGACATGGCTCAGTGGTTAAGAGCACTTGTTGCTCTTACAAAGGACCCTGATTCAATTACCAGCGCCCCCGTGGAAGGTAGTTCACAATCATCTGTAACTCCATTTCCAGGAGATCTGATGTTCTCTATTGACTTCCACAGGCACCAGGCATGCATGTGGTGCACATACATACATGCAGGCAAAATACACAGAAAAATTAAAATGAATAAATCTAATAAAAAACTTTTTAAAAAGCAGAATTGTGTCTGGATAAAATATTGCAAAGATATGCTAAAGATAAGTTGCTTCTGTATTCCATATTTATAAGAATGATGATACTAATCACTGCTGTTGAGAATGCTGAATTATTATTATATTACTATATATTATTGTTGAATATGACATTGACAGAAATAGTGGAGAGTAAGTTGTATTTATTTAATTACTATTACTTGCTAAATTACTACTGTAAGCTTATATATTATTAATGTTATACAATATGTTAAAAATGATTGTTGATAGGTAATATATGATGTTAATATAGTTAATATTTATTGTTGTGTACTATATTACACACATTTATATTACTGAAATGATGGGAGGCAAAGTACAAGGTGTTTTAATGTACCCTTTCCATTTATATTGTTATGTTCTTGTTAGACAGGGAGGAACCTCTAAGAGCGTTTCTTACCCAGGATAACAGAGCTGGTCAGCTAGGCTGGGGTTAGCAGCACTCTACATTTGGTAGCCAATGCAGATAATGAGCAAACTTAAGTGTCCAAAAAATGTTCTCAAATATTACCAAACTCCAACTCTACCCTGAATTCACTCTCCTGTTACCAGTGAGACCAACTTAAAACAACCATTCTAGCTAGCCAGAGGAAGGCTAAGGGCCACCTCTTCCTCTTGGAACACTCCAGGTTCAACTTTTTCCATCTTCCACACTGGTAACAGGAATTCCTGACCACAGCCCTATCAGAGGATATTCTGGAATCTATTTTCTTCTTCTCAAGTGTCTACTAAGGAGAATAAAACAAATGTAAATGCCCGAATTTTCAGTTGTTTTCATAGGGACCCTTTGCAGTCATCTGAGACTGTGACAGCCCTAAGAAGAAGTTAGCACTAGACAAGGTCAAAGGGCTGAAGAGATGACTCAGTGGTGACAAGCACACACTGCTCTTTAGAGGACACAAGTTCAGTCCCCAGCTCCTACCATGGGAGGCTCACAGCCACTTTTAATTCCAGCTCCAGGGAATCTTAACATCTCTGCCCTCCACCAGCACCTGCATACACATGCACAGGCAGACAGACAGACAGACACAGACACTATTAAAAACAACAAAATCAAACTCTTTCAAAAGGAAAATATCAGTGTATTCCAGGTTATGAAACCCACAACACCAAACAGTCTCTTTAGGTAGATGACAACCTCATTGTTGGCCAAAAAATAAGCATGGTTCAGGTGACCCACGGATCTTGGTCCATGGCATTTTCTCAAATGGAAAAATAGCACAGTGCTATTTTTCCTTCTGTTCTTGGTCTGTGGTTACCTGACATGTTTTTCAATCTACTTCCATAAATTAACCAGCAAAATCCACCCAGGGCTACCAAAGTCCTTTAAAAACTTAAAGAGACTTCCTGCCAGATGAAAATCCAGGCTCATGAACGTGACCTTAAGGCCTTTCCCAGGCATCCCTTTAGCCTTTGCCCTGGATCACTTCGTTCATTCATATTGGACTTTCTTAACTCCCTGAGCTCACCACGCTCTTTCCAAACCTGGAAGTTTCTCAACCAGGAAGTCTTTCTTTGTTCTGACTTCCCATGAACCCCGTTTAAAGATTCCTCCCACTAGCCAGTCAAAACACTTAGTCCTATTTTATCTTTCTTACTGGATTTAGCACTACCTGATGTTATCTTTAAATGTTTATTTCTTGCTGGGTGTGGTGGCTCACACCTTTAATCCCAGCACACACAAGCCTGAGGCAGGTGGATCTTATGGACAGGTCTATGTTGCTAGTACCAGACCAGCCAGGACAACGTGGTAAAAACCTGTCTCAAACAAACTGTATTTCTTTGCAGTTATCTCCCAGCAAGAGTATGAGTAGGAACATAATTTGTTCTAACTCACAGATGGGTTCCCAGCTCGTAGAACCCGTACAGCACACATCCCACCACCTATTTCTTTTGGCTTTTACGCACCCTGTCTATCGTTTGGAAAATGCTGGTAGCTGCTGACCGCCCAGTGGCAAAGATTTCCAAGGAAGAAGATGCATGGCCAAAGTTCATAGCTGCTACTATGACAGAGAGGAAAATCTGAAATGAAAAGAAAAACATAGTTTTCATACATTTTTGCCAGTTTGTAAACAAGGCCATCTATCATTGGAGCATCCCTGTAAATTCTCAGAAATATTTAAAGTAGTTTACAGACTTTCAGAACTATATAGAATATCTTTTGCTTTGTAAAGCATTTCTCCATAGTTATATTTTAAAATACACTTTTTAATGGAGCATCACTCTTCTACAGAGTAGAATTGAGTGAGTGGTGCAAACAGGCTAACAAGAATAGTTCTTGTCGAAACTGTTTTAAGACCGCCCTCTCCAGAGACCCCTCCACCTCAGCAAGGAAATCTTCTTGCACCCTAGATCCGGGGCCAGCAAACACATTCTGTAAATGCCCACAAGGTAAATAGTTCAGGTTCTTCAGGCCATATGGGTTTTGAACCCACATGTACACACACCATATAGGACAAAAGCAAGCTTACCAGTGTGTAAATAAATGGCCATGGCTATGTCCCAATAAAGTATAAAAGATGGATAGGGACTGTATTTGGCCCAATGGCTATTTTACTGAGTCATGGCTTCTCTAAGAACCTCCATGGAGAAAACTGTTTGAGGCAAAACAGCTTATAATGCCAGGCTAAGCAAGGGTTTGATCCCTAGTTTTCTCCATGGAGGTTCTCAGAGAAGCCATGAATGAGAGAAGACAGACACATGTCCATGTAGTAGACAGCACACATGCCAGGCAGAAGTTTTCATTAGAAATATCATAGCTTTCGCCATGTGTGTAGGAAGGAAGAAGGGAGACAACAGGGAGCAGGCAGTGCATGGGGCACTCTTCTAGGGAATTGGAGTCTGTGTTCCTTACAACATAGATCTGGAGGAAGGTAAACTGGCTACTGGGCCAGGCCTATAGTCACTGAGACGTGAGCTCAGGTCATACTCTATGCCACTTGGCACCTATTTCTTAACCTCATGGTCACCTTTCATTTTTGTAGTGGTAGAATCATAATGCCAATCACAGAATGAAGTTGTGCATATAATTTATGGTAATTACATCAAACACCTCACTCAGTGTCTGTTGTTTTATATACACTGAGTGAATATTATTTTGTATTACTCTATTACATAATTATTATTTATTGTTGAAACCTGAAACCTAAATGAAAAGCCAAAGACTTCAGCCTCCTTCAGTTCCTCTTCATCTTTCCCTAACAGACCAGAGAGCATGTTTTTATCTGTACACAAGTGATACTAATTGCAGTCATCTGTGTGAACTGCTTCCCATTTACACCCAATGAAGCCATAATAATTTTGTGCACCACAAATTGTGCTAGATTAATCTGATTGTTAATTAGTTTAGTGGGTTAAAACATTTAACTCAACTCAAGAGTACTCAACTTTCATATTCGCTGTGTATAAAAGTAAAGCCAAGAACTCTCTCTCTCTCTCTCTCTCTCTCTCTCTCTCTCTCTCTCTCTCTCTCTCTCTCTCTCTCACACACACACACACACACACACACACACAGAGAGAGAGAGAGAGAGAGAGAGAGAGAGAGAGAGAGAGAGAGAGAGAGAGAGAGAGAGAGCGAATATCATTAAAGGAAGTCTTTTTTTCTTTACAAAAGAAACATTTATCAAGGCAAGGTGTAAGCAGAGGACTATAGGAAGAAGTTGAGAATAGGAAGATAATAACTGATGATTAAAATGTTAGAGACACACATTATGCCATGTCCATATATAAAAAACATCTACTGAAATGGCGAATTTCCCAGAGAAGGTCTAGCAGGTATGTCCAACTAGCACTGTCATTTGAAAGTCATACAATCAAGTTTCAAAACAGAACAAAAAAGGTGCCCCCCATCTCAATGTTTTAAGTAAGTTTAGATATTTTGTTGGGCCATGTTCATAGCTTCCCTTGGCTACTTATAACATATGGGTTGCAGAATGAACACACATGATAGGTGATTTCATGGTTGAATTGCCAGGACTTAAAGATGAGAACCACAAAATTAGAAAACTAGTTGCTGTGGTGATTGAATAAGAATGGTGTGGTGATATTGTGTTCCCCAAAATATTGTGCACCCTAATAAACTTATCTGGGGTCAGAGAACAGAACAACCACTAGATACAGAGGCCAAAAAATGGTGGCACTCACACCTTTAATCCTAGCATTCCAAAGGCAGAATCCATCCGGTTCTCTGTGAGTTCAAAGCCACACTGGAAACAGCCAGGCATGATGACTCACACCTTTAATCCCAGGAAGTGATGGCAGAAAGCAGAAAGATATAAGGCGTGAAAACCAGGAACTAGGCCTGGTTAAGCTTTTAGGCTTTTGAGCAGCAGTTCAGCTGAGATCCATTCGAATGAGAACTCAGAGGCTTCCAGTCTGAGGAAAAAGGATCTGCTGAGGAACTGGCAAGGTGAGGTGGCTGTGGCTTGTTCTGCTTCTCTGATCTTCCAGCATTCACCCCAATACTGGCTCCAGGTTTGATTTTATTAATAAGAACTTCTAAGAATTCGTGCTACAGAATGGCTCCATAGGCTCCTATATTTGAATGCCTGCTCCTCTGTTGGTGGAACTGTTTGGGAAGGAGTAGGAGGTATGGCCTTGTTGGAGGAGGTGTGTCATTGGGAGTGGCCTTTGAAGTTTCAAAAACCCGTGCTATTTCCCAATTAGTCCTCTGTCTCTCTGTCTGTCTGTCTCTGTCTCTGTCTCTGTCTCTGTCTCTCTCTCTCTCTGTCTCTTTACCTCATGCTTGCAGAACAAGATGTAAGCTCTCAGCTACCACTCTAGTGCCTGCCTGCCTGCCGCCATGTTCCCCATCATGACAGTCATGGACTCAATCTCTGAAACTGAAATCCCCCATAAGATCTTTCTTTTGTAAGTTGCCTTAGTCATGGTGCCTCTTTACAGGAATTGAAAAGTAGTCAAGGTGTACTGTTCGATTTTCTGTTGCTGTGATAAACACCATGGCCAAAGGCAATCTGAGGAGGAAAGGGTTTCCCTGACTTACAAGTCAGAGTCTGTTATTGAGGGGAGCCAAGGCAGGAACCTGAAGACAGAAACTGAAACAGAGACCACAGCAGAACTGCTCACTGACTTGCTTCCTCTGACTTAGCTTGCTTTCTTACACAGCCCAGGACCACCTGCCTTGGAATGGCACCGCCCACAGTGGTCTGGACCCTCAGCAAAGACATGAGTCAAAACCACATCCTACACACATACCCCCAGGCCAATCTAATGAGTGCAGTTTCTCAGTTGAGGCACCTTTTCCAGGTATGTAAAGCTGACTATTGAAGCTGTGACACACAGGGACTTCTCTTCAGAGCTTCCAGTTGAATTTGTGGATATTTAACTTTCAATTTCCTAATTCATTTCTCCTCTGAACTTTTATTCATGAGTTCCTCTCTTCTCATAGGCACAGAATAAAAGAACAGCTTTACCCAGTGAGTGTGTTTCTGCAAAGTGAACAGCCCACGCTGAGTTTGGCTCTTAGCACCTTTGGTTGATAAATGTATAGTATAAAGCATTTCAATTGTTTTAATTACACTGATTTATTTGTTCATTGGGGGCTGCATGTGTGCCATAGTGGAGGTGTGGGGATCATAGGATGACTTGCCTGAGTCCATTTACCTCCTCCCTTGTGAGTCTTGGGGATCGAACTCACATCGCCATGCTTAGCAGAAAGAGCCTTTGCCCACTGAGCCATCCCACCAGCCCAAATGTCTAAAGCTTTCAGAAGCAGCTGGATCAATAAGGAGACGAAACTTTGTAGTCAGATTTTAGACCTACAATACTTTAACTTTTCTGCTGTACAAAAACAGATCTAAGTTGCAGGGAGAATGGCAAATGATGATAGTATTAACACTTTCCATATATCTTTCCAAAGTTATGCGACACTTGAACATGTGTTATCGGATTCAATATTTTTAGACAAAGTTCAAAGTTGTTCGTTCTTCAAACACAAAAACAATTTTAGGACATTCTTTTGCTTTGTCATCATGCTCAGAATGACTGGCATTGGATGATCATTCCTATTGCCAATGCAAATGCTCCCGTTTACCCTAGGGATGTGTTTGTAATAAACAGTGGATTTTGAATGATAAACTTTCTTGTAGTGAACTCCTGATACTTTTCATTGTTTAACTGGTGCCTGTACCATCCAGAATCTGCAGCCAAAACATTTTATTTAAAACTCTTCCATGAAGCTATTTCCATCACCACAGCAGTGAAAAAAAGAGCATCCTCCCTCCTCAGTGGACCTCATGGGCCTTACTATATGAGGACAGAAAGGGGTAAGGATAAATGCAAATAGACGCAGAAGTTTCCCAAGACACAAATGTCCCGAAGGAAAAGAACAGGGGCTGTAAAGAGAACTCAAGACTAGATGAGTGTGCAAGATGGATGAGTGTGCAAGGCGTGGCTGGGAAAGTGCAGGCAGTCAGCGGCTACCTTCAGAAATGGTAAACTAAGGAATGGTAAAACTAAGGAAGAAAGGCATTGGCAGAGGTGACAAGAACATTCTTTTCTGTCCCAGACACATTTGGTGACCCTGTTATTTACTATCAATGTTCCCTGTCCTCTATGTTATAGCCCACATCACCGTTTGCCATCATACACTTACATGATTGGTTAATTATTCCTTATCTTTCCCAATGGGACAAAAAGAACCACATTCTTTTCTTGTCCACTGTGCTTTGGGTAGATTTGGCATGCAGCAGATGGTCAGCAAATGCTTATGGTGTAACTAACTGAAAGGGACACTGTGAATTAAAGTAGCTATAACATTCTTGATGGCATGACATCCCACAAATGAATTAGGAAAGATGCATGTATCACTTACTCAGTTGAAGATGTTACTGACTTGGCATGTTAATAACCCATCACCTATCACAAGCATAGGATTTAGGCACATATCTTGTACTATTACTAACTTCAGTTTTATGACCTGTTCATTCTTGGCTGAGAGGTCAATGATTTTTCCATTTCTGTGGCATATTGTCTTTTGGGATCAGCTGGAGGATCATTGTTATACAGCTGTAAAATCTTTAGTTAATTGGAAATCATTAACTGGCTGGTCATCAACCCACATGTTCAGCCTTTCTTCACTAAGGGGTCCTGATATTGCTGGTCCTGCAGATGGACTTCAGCAAACCATGGAGGCTTTCCTGCCTAGGACATTAAAGCAATAATCCTTATGGCTACTATGACTTTTCTGATAAACTAGCAAGAAATACCATAGATAGGAAACAAGACCAAAGTACCTGGACCAGTGTCCCTGGAGTATACTCCTCTTCATCCAGGACTAGCGAGGAGCCGTACCAGAAGGCCAGTGCATAACACAGAAAAATGAGACACCACATGTATCCGGTAAAGAAGCCCATCACCATTCCTTTTCTAATTCCCCAGCGCTGGGCGAACACAAGATTTTTCTCATACCTGTAAACAGAAAAGGTTTGAGTCAATGCCAGCTGGAGCAGCTCAGGGTATAACGTTTAAGATGGGTCATGATGCAGAATTTTATTCAGGGATTATAGTCACCCCTAAACACCCCTACTTAAGTCGGTCACAGCTTGGATGGGGAACAGTGAGATAGCTTTGGCCCCAAGAGAAAGCAATGTTTTAAGACAACTGTCTTTGCTTGGGATCTATTACTACTTACATTTAAAGTGTTTCCTTGGAATATATATCAGGTTTTCTATCAGAAAATAAGCAATTATCTCTAAATCAACAGATTGGACTAGTCACATGGTGAGTTCCAGACCAGCCAGGACTACATAGTGAGACTGTGTCTCAAAAAACAACCAACAAACAAATCAAAAAGCTCAAAATATATTAACCAAATTACAAGAATAAATAAAATCTTTTTTTTTCTTTTTCATTTTTTTTCCAAGACAGGATTTCTCTATAGCTCTGACTGCTCTGGAACTTGCTGGGTAGACCAGGCTGGCCTCGAACTCAAGATACATACCTGGCTCTGTCTACCGAGTGCTGGAATTGAAGGTGTGTGCCATCACCACCCGCTAAAAAAATTTTGATAACTACATCATTTTTGCAAATTAAGTTTTTACTTTCATTAAAAATTTGTCTCTAGAATGATTTGTCATAATTTATCAGTGTTAATTTTTGTTTGGTTAAATGAAAAATTATAGGATTTATTAAATGCATTTAACAGCACAGTAGCTTCATAAAAAATGTTCAATAAAAAAAAAATGTTCTGAGGCTGTCCAGATGACCCAGTGAGTAAAGGCAGCTAGCCCAAGGACCCAAGTTTGATCTCCAGGACCCACATAGTGGAAAGGCAGATCTGACTCCTGCAGTGATCCTCTGACCTTCATCTGCCCTGAGCCCACACACCACCCTTCCTCCCTGTAAAATAAGTGAAATATAATCTTAGGAAAATGAAAAAAGCTTGAATCATGCTGCCATTTCTTCCTTCCTTCCTTCCTTCCTTCCTTCCTTCCTTCCTTCCTTCCTTCCTTTCTTTCTTTCTTTCTTTCTTTCTTTCCTTCTTTCCTTCTTTCTTTTCTCCCCCCCCCCAAACAGATGAACAACCAATTTTAATAGGTGCAAATATCTTCCTGCCTCAGCTTCCTTTGTGCTGGAATGAAAGGCATGAGTCATTGTGCCAGGCTCCCTTAGTCTTTGAAAATGTAAATTAAATTAGTTTTTTTACTAACATATAAAAACAGAGCATCATATGTAGTGATGGGAAAAAATGTGATGCTTTGATGCATGTACACAACAAGTAATGTTTAAATCAGAGTATATATATATTCTCAATCATTGACCAACTGGGTACGGGAGTAAACTAGTGATTCTAGGACTAGAGTCAGAGGTGGGAAGATTCCAAGTTTAGGGACAGCCTTGGCTACATAGCAAGTCAAAGTCAGCATGGGCTACAGATTGAAAAAACAAACAAAAGCCCCAAGGACAAACTTTCAAAGTCCTTCTTTCTTTTGGAACTATGCAGCACACTGCTCTCTATGTTGTTGCACTGTGCATTAGCGTATCAGAACTTGCTCCCAACTTCACACCCGTTGGTCACTCTTTCTCCACCCATCCCCCTGTTGCCCCGCCCACTCTCTGACGTCCATCAGTCTACTCTTAACTCCTATGCTAGCAACGTTTCTAGATTCCACAAATATAAGTGCAATTGTGTAAACCTCTCACTTGACTGTGCACGTTGTTACAAATAACACCATTTTGTGTTTTATTATGCTCAAACTGTATCTTGCTGTATGGATGTACTGCATTTCCTTTATCTGTTGATCAATGAATAGACACTAAGGTTGTTTTTATTCCTCAGCTCTTATGAACACCACCACAATAAATACGCTATGCAGATATCTCTTACACATACTGATTTCATTTCCTTTGGGTATGTCCCCAGCAGTGGGACTGTTGGGTAGTATACTTCTCATTTTAATTTATTGAGGAACGTCCTTGCTGTTATACAGAATAGATCCATTAGTGAGTATTTTTATCCACAGTGGGCAAGGGTTCCTTTTGCCCCATATCCTCTATGGCCTTATTATATTTGGCCATTTTGCCAACAGTTATTTTTACTAGTGTGAGGTAGAATTACGGGCTAGTTTTGAGTTGTGTTTCTCTGATGACTACCCGGGGTGATGGCACTGTTTTTACAGAACTGACTGTCTGTGTGTCATCCTGCAAACTGTCCACTTAACTCTGTCGCTCATTTTCAGGTTGGAGTAACCGTTACCTTACTAGTGAGGTTTTTACAGTTCTCCTCATCAGTCCCTGGTCAGATGCACGGTATATGCACAGTTTCTCCTCTCTGATGACTGTCTTTCCGTTCATGCCTGGGAACTTTTCAGTGTGGTGTAGTATCATTTGTTTATTTTTTTTAATGAGTTTTTTGGGGTTTTCTTTTCTTGTCCTTTGCATTTCTGTGCTGGGTAGGCTTTTCTTTAACGACAGAAAATGCTGCTGAAAGCTGACATGAAGTATAATATGTACACTTCTCTCTCTATCATCAGAATCTGAAACAACTTTCTTGCCTATCTCAGCTCTCTAGAAACCATCTCCAGAAATACATTGTACTGGGTGTGGTAGCATACACCTTTCCTTCTAGTACTTGGGTGATGGCAGCAGGTGACCATGAGCTCGGGACCACCCTGGTCTATATAGCAAGGTCCACAGGGGAAAATGAGAACTCAAAACAATGTTTCAGACTTTTTAAAGCACGCTGGCAATGAATGTTTGCTGATCCACCTCTTGAAAAAATGTCCTCTCACGTTGCTCTATATGGTTGCAGATCTGCCGCTTTGTACAAGAAGAAGAAAATCAGGGAACTGATTGATTTATGAAATTCAAGAAGCAAACAGATGTTCAAAACAACCAACCTTTCAACCTCTTTATTCTCACCACCAAAAGCAGCCACTGTTCGAATCGATGAAATAACTTCATCAGCAACAGATCCTGCTTTGGCATAAGCCTTCAGCTCAAGCTCTGTGAACTTGGCCACACTCTGAAGCCCAAAGGGGGAGAAAAAAAGAAAGTTAGCCTGTCCATCAATGGTTCATTCAACAAAATGAACAAGTGGCATGATTTAACAAAACACTGGATTTTCACTGTAACAAACCAAGAAAAAAGCTGGTCCAAGATTAGCTTGTGTTAAACATCATCCATTGTGTTTGGAGTTTGATATACCAAAATGACATTAAAAATCTATCTCAATGAAAGTGTTCTCATGGAGTTAAGTGCCCTCAAGTCTGGTAAAACTAGTGTTTAGGTTGTTATGCTCATAAGGTTCCTAAGTCAAACTATGATATATTCCATTGCTGTTGGAGAGAAACCATTGTAGAATTTACAAACATCAGAGGCAAAGACTGGAGGCCTATGTAGGCACATGGTTGTCCAGAGTAGAGAATGACAGAATCACAGTACACAGCAACACAGCATTACAGGGGTAATTCCAAAGGAGAAAGCATCAAGTTAATATATGACTCAAATATAAAGTGTTTACTAAATTTTTAACTTTTACAAAAGAGAAAGACAACTGTGTTTAGTAGTTTTTAAAAAGTCATTTTTTCTAAAATTGGATTTGGACTGAGTCCTGTTGAAAGGTAGCCAGGCATGGCGACATATGCCTGTAATCATAGCATGTGCAAAGTGGAAGCAGGAGAATTCGGGATTCAAGGTCAGCCCCATCCACACAATGAGTTCGAAGCCAGTCTGAGATACTAGAGATCCTGTCAGAAGCAAAACCAACCAGACAGCAGTAAGAAACAAGGGGAAAGTTAATATTGTGGAAACTCACCTAACTCAGAAAACTAAAATATATACAGTACTCAGATGATGAAAATGTGTATTCTAACAGGTTTTTCCCCTAGACTTTTGGGAGAACTGTTACTAGCAAAATATTATATGGAGTTCTAAAATACAAAATAATAAAGATAACTTTAATAATATGTTTATTATTTCCTCAGTCCACATTTTCTAAAATATGTACATTGAAAAGACTGTTTTCACCTACGTCGACATTTACTTACATTCAAGCTCAATGGATAACATTACACCTTTTGCCCCCATCTTTACCTAATTTATTCCTAAATCGAATACATCTTTACAAAGTAGTAAGAGCATTAAAGAGTTATGAATGATATCAATTTTATTATAAAGTCACATTACTCAATAATAAGACATATTAGGATTTTAAGAAATATATATTTTGTAACATCTGATAGCTGCTTGTGTTTCTCATCCTAAAGAGAAAGGTGTGACAAAAACATACAAAACCCACAACCAGTGTTAGTGTGTCATATATTGCCCATCACTTCTGTGTGTGTGCATGTGCATGTATGTGTGCGCGTGTGCGTGTGTGCGTGTGTGCGTGTGTGCGTGTGTGTGCGTGCGTGTGTGTGTGTGTGTGTGTGTGTATGTGTGTGGGTCCTATCTTTGACTTACATGTAACAAAATTGCTGGTATCATTTTACAGGGACAATCAGGCCTAGACATGTCTGCAAGAGGAGGTAGGTGCAGAGCGATAACATTCCAAATCAAGAAGTTAGACTTTTAGGCAATTAGGGGACACAGGAAACTGTACTGTGAAGTCTGGTTCAAAACAAAGTGATTGGGCAATCATTCCATCTCTGTGGTGTGAAAACACAGTGTGTGACCCACGGGGATGTGCATATCAATTTATCACAGGTGTGAAAAAAAAAAAGAATAGTACAGAAAAAAATAAAAGCTAAACAAAAATTTTCAGAGTGTAGCTGGAGAGTTTTCTCTACGGGTCCCACCAAGCCCCAGCAGTCTGACAGCCCACTCATAAAATAAACACACAAACGCTTATATTATTTAAACTGTTTGGCCTAATGGCTCAGGCTTCTAGCTATCTAGTTCTTACATCTTAAATTAATCCATTTCTATAAATCTATACCTTGCCACGTGGCTTGTGGCTCACTGGCCTGGCATCTTCACATGTTGTTTGTCATGGCGGCAGCTGGCAGTGTCTCCCTCCGCCTTCCTGTTCTTTCCACTCTCCTCTCTGTTATTCCCGCCTATACTTCCTGCCTGGTCACTGGACAATCAGTGTTTTATTTATTGACCAATCAGAGCAATTTGACATACAGACCATCCCACAGCACCAGAGCTCATCAGGGTCTTCAGTGGAATTTGAGGTTCTCTGGAGCAAGTCAGGAAAGAGGTTTGTAGGAAAGCCAGTTGTAAAGCTTGCAAGGTCTTGTGGGTTTTTAAAAATAATAAAAAAATCTCTTTACCAATAGGTTTTTGTGCCAGGCGCTGTACTTAACGAATACCATGGATGGTACTCCGAATAATCACATGACTTAGGCTGTTATCCTTGTTTTAAGGTTCTGAAGGGTTAAACGTGTTATTCTTCAGTCAACTTCGCTTGTGAGTGGTCGGGGCAGAGGGCTTTGTGAAGTGAGCTCTCTGCTACGGTCACTTTCAGCCCTTTCTTACATTGCCCGGGAAGTCTGAGCATCATCAGTGGCTGTGTAAGGGCTTTACTAGAAACTATCACTATGGTGATTGACAGCTGCTGTTCAATGATGTCTAAGTATTGCTCGAGAGTTCCCTTTGAATTCTATTTATAGTAAACTCTCAGCACGCCTTATACCATGATTTGTGATCTAAAGATTTTTTAAATGTGTTTTATAGATAAAAAATAATAATAATTCCTCAAACCAGGGAAGACTTTTAACTGCAGTGACCCCTATTCCTACACTTGGAATAACAGAGTGAGGAACAGACACTCAGGATGAGTCCACAGACCCTGCCCCTGAAACTGCTCAGGTGGACTGGAGGCTGAGCTGTGGAGGCAGAAATCTTTTTGGAGTACTTATTGCTGATCTATGTGTACTTGTTATATCATTTCGAGCATCTGAGCTTGGGGAGAAACAGGGCTGCTGGAGACCGGGTGGGATTCAGAATCAGGCTCCCTCAAACTTCTAGCTGTGAAGTCCTAGATATCTCCCTTTGCTTCTCTGACCTCCATTTATTCAATCCTGAATGGTGTTAGCACTTTCCTTCTGAGTAAGAATAAGAAATACTGAGGGCGGAACCCCTTAAAAAGTACCTGAAAAAATAGAAGATGCTTAATAAACGCAGTAGATTGCTGATAGTCAAATAATAACTTTACTAAAACATCATTAATTCGTCATCTGTGGAGCATTATTTAATACTAAGGAATAATCAAACATTAGAAATCAATATAGTGATAATCACATTGACAACACTTGGGGAAGGAACCCAAGCATCATGTTTTGGCCTTTTGCCAAACTGCAAATGTAAATCTTCCATGGAGAAAAATAAAAACAAAAGAAAATAAAATACAAACATTCTTACCAGACCTATGATGGCTGCTCCGATCCCAATGAGAGGGCTGACAGAAAGAATAACCAAGGTCAGTTTCCAGCCCCTGTAGAACCCTATCAGGAACCCGCAGATGGATGTTGTCATGCGCTGAATGAAAAGGGCCATCTGATCGGCAATGGCTTCATTGATTTTATTAACATCACTAGAAGCAAGAGAGAGGCAGAGCAATACAAGTGAATTCCGTCAGTTCAAGTGTTTGTTGAAACAGTTCACTCTCTCTTTCTCTTATGTCTCTGTCCACTGTTGCTCTGTAATGAGAAGTGAGGAATACTTCCCAAACCTTCGAAAATTTCTCACACCTTGGAACATTACAACCGCTCTCCTTATAGTCAGCTGTGTATGTCTTAACTTTCAAGCTGGTATGGATTCTGAAACTCTGCGTCACCACTGGGAAAAACTCATACTGCCTTCCTGTCTCCATAGCAAAGTAATTAATCTGGATATGTCCATCTGCCTGTCCGTCTGTCTATATATGTCTTTCTCTATAGCTGTCTCATATATATGTATGTATATGTGTGTGTGTGTCTATAACTTTGTCTACTTTTATTACATTCTATTTGTAGGCATTAAAAACTAATGGCTAAGAACACAGACTCTGGGACCACACTCTGAATTTGAACACAAGCTCTTCTTGGGAAAATTACTCAATTTTTGTGCATCAGTTTCCTCATCTATAATAGCAGAAGTCACCTTAGTGTCCAATAATGAGAATCAAACTAATTGATATGTCCAAGCACGTAGAACAATAAATACTCAATGTGATGAGCACCCAACATGTGTTACTTTGGGTCACTTCTTAGCTTGCTCATCTTGTGCTTCCTACCAGGCTTCTAGTTACTCCAGAGCTTCAGAGCAAGGATATGAAGTATTGCAGAATATCGGTGGAATATAATTGCACTGAACTCATAAGCCTGAGAGCATCCCCTTAATCTCTTGTCTAGATGGAGCAAATAGGAGTTGATGTTTAATAGCAAGAAGGAACGCAAGACACTATCCAGAGGCTAACCGTTGTGTTCTAGTGATGTCAAGCATCTATTGATGGTCATAGAAAGTAAAGAGAAAGTAAGTTCTGAACTCTAGAGGCCCGAGTTTCCATTCTCCCTTATCTTTGTTACTGGCAAACGGATCTGAACCAGGTGTCTCCAGGTTCTTAGCCTCTTATCCAGAGAACTGAAAATAAGGTCTCACATAAATTTGCAAAAGAAGCAAGATAGTTTTATTCAGACTTAAATGACAGTACAAAGTATAGAGAATCTACTGTTGAGATTGACAGCAGGCCACATAGCTGAGCGTTCTCAGGGGCCCCATGTCACATGGCCTGGGATCTGTTTTTATGGGATCTAAAGAAAAGAGGGGCTGGTTACTAAGGGCATGGTTTGGATGGTTCCCTATTTTTATTGGTAGATGAGAGCATTGTTTAAGTCTTCCTACTGTGCATGTCTCTTCCTATAACGCATCTGACTTGAATCACATGCATGCCCAGTTACGACGCATAGGCATAAGGTAGTAAATAGAGGAGCTTCCCTAAAGTTTACCCAAGGACAATTTGGCCTTACTGAGCAGGTTCTCAAAGGCACATCAGATCCTTCTTTTCTTCGTACCTAGATAAACTGTCTAGAAACCACCCAAGTTTGATGGTTGTTAGGAGAGGAGAAACTTGACCCGTTGTTTAGAAAGATCTGTACATGTAGTCCATACAGGTGTGTGGCGGGGAGGGGTTCAGGGTTGCTAGGTGCATTGTTCAGAAGGGTGTGTGTGTGTGTGTGTGTGTGTGTGTGTGTGTGTGTGTGTGTGTGTGTGAATAGCTAGGCTGCCAAGGGAGGGTATGTATAGCCCAAACTAAACAGAGTCTCAAGTTACAAAGCATTCATCATGCTTGCCTGCCTCCTCTCCAGAGTGCACTTACGTACTTTTGCAAAGCTTCAAAGTTCGGTTCCGCAGGGTCCAACTACTGTAAGCTGTTTTGGAGACTGTTGTTTGTTTATTTTTATTTTTTGTTGTTGTTATTGATTTTAACTTTCTTAAGCTATTTTTAGAATTTATTTTGGGGTTTGTTTCTGTGCCTCCATAGACATAGCAAAAGAATTACTTCCAAGTTTATTTTTTCCATATGTGTGTAGGTTGTCATAGCTGTCTCTCAGTTTTACCTTATCTCAAACATGTCATCTATCTAAACTCTCTCCTGTAATAACTAATGTCCTAATATTTTGACCAATGATCTACAAAGCCGTAATATGCTGTCTGTTTTAGTAACTGTATTGTAAGCTATTATCTATGAAAATGCCACACCTATGAAAGTCTAATTTTATTTATTTATTTGTTTGTCTATTTATTTATTTGATAATTTTTAAACCAAGGTGCCACATAGCCTAGCTGGCCTTGAATACCCTGTATAGGCAACAGTGGCCTTGAACTGCTGATTATTTTACCTCCACCTTTCACCTGCTGGGCTAACAAGTACTTATAACCATAGGGTTGTTTTTTTTTTTAATCAAAATGATACATTATAACATAGTTGTACCAGCTACTTACTCAGAGAATCTTGAATTCAACTCTCCCACAGACGTGCAGTCAAACCATCCAATTTCCATTCTCATTATTCTCCGGAAGTAAATTTTCCTCATTTTCCTTATTTGACGAGCCCCAGTGATGACCCAAAATTTTATCTGGAAGTGGACAAAGGTGTCTTTAACATGGCAGCATTAAGCACGTTTGTTTTTTCTTTCTCCTGTTTCTGACAAATGACACTTCCCATGGTTGTGGCTGGGAATAGCTGAAAAGAAGAGGGATGTCATTCCCAAAGTGCCTCTTCTTAGGGACTAAGGTATAAGCTCTGACACCCCCCTGTTAATGGGGAGGTGAGCTGGACATTTGCATGGGTGACCAGAGATCCGGCTTGGACTCCAGTTCTGGCAGGTGGTCAGGCTACCGTCTTTGAATTTTGCCTATGGAGTTTCACTGTCTACATCAAGAAAAACAGGTTCGCGGCATCCACACTGAGACACAGATGCTCTACATCCGCTCTTTATGCACACTGCTCCTCAGCTTTCTCCTTGTGGATAAACACCTCTAGGCATCCACACATAGTGTTCAAAAAATGATTTGTGGACAGTGTAAGCCAAAAATCATGATCCAACCAGGGAATCTCATTTCTGATACATGTCCCCTAATTAAAAAAAAAAAAAAAAATAGGCATCATGAAAACTGGAGCCACAGTAAGAGAAATGGATCAGTTTCTCTTTACAACTAATGTTACCTGGAATCCTTCGATAAGTGAAGCAGAGAATTCATTATCTTTGTTTCTACAGAAGGTGGCGAAACATGAACTATTTTTCTTCTTTAATAAATGTAAATAACCTTAAACCCTTTGATCACTTAAGACTAGAAAATCTGATTCAGAATTACAGAATTGGGGCTGGAATGTCATTTGTTTAGACCTCAGCAAAGAAAGAGAAAAAAGGAATATACTCTTTGCTTTCTTAATCTCTCAATGCCTGGCTTTCTCTATGCTCCTCAGCTTCAGCCTACAGATTACAGCAGCTGAGAAGAGCAGGGCAGATAGGGGAGGTCAGGGAGGCAGCGGGAGCCTGAAAATGGCTGCTCTGTTTCCCTAAGCAATGGCTAGCATCCCTCTCAGCTGTCATCTAAACAAACCTTCCCGCCCTCTCACATCCTTCATAAGTAGGGCTGCGATTCTTAGGGCTTCTGGATGGCTAAAAAGCTAAAAGCAACACTTTCAGTTTCATCATGGTGTCTACGAGGTCAAACGTTGGTCGGTAAATAAAACGGAGGTGAGACTAACTTGAATGTATCCTAGGATAAGTACAGCCACGCCGATTCCTGCGTAGATGCCAGAGTACTTGATCATTTCACTTTCGAAGTCCACCAACCTTAAAGAGAGAGAAAAGTGCTGAGATTTACAAGTAGGATCCAGCTATCAAAGGTTGCATTGGTAGGTTTGGAGGACTTTAACACAGACTGACTACATTTCTCTTAAACAGGAGAAAGGCATTGTGTTTCATCAGTATAGGATTATAAAGGATCCACTCAAATCCCTAAATAGAGTTTACAGTACTAATTACACCACAAATATGTTCGCCCTCTTCATTTTTTTACACAAAGATGCTAGAATTGTGCAATAACACATGGCAGTTTCTAGAAGAGAGAGGACCCACAGGGATTCACCTTGGCTGTTTTCCTTATTCAGACGCAGAGATGGATTTTGACAGCCAGTTGGGCTTCCTGGGAAGACAATTCTAGAGAGAAGTGAGCTGTCAGTCAGTCAAGAGCTTCCTGTTCACACCTCTAGGAAAGAAAGCCAGCTTTTCATCCCAGAGCGGCATTTTAAAAAGTGTCGGTCACATTCCTATGGGGAGAGAAAGCCCCTCCCATTGGCCGGAGCTTTCTCCTGACTACAGCCTCTGAAGCTTCTCTCTCTAGAATTAGTTCATGAGTTGAAGAAGAAATAATGGCAGGGATCCCTAAGCAGTTCTCGTCACTCCCACAGCGATGTCACGGCGTGACACTGTGACAGAAGGACTTGGATTGGCAGAACCAGGCAAAGGAGGAAACAACAGTCTGAAACTGTGTTCAGGAACTAAGGGATTTTTGTAATGTGAGAATTAGCGTATTTGTTGATAGTGATGCCGGTCTTTAAGAACTAGTTAAATGGCACGGATCCGGTTATTTAGGAAAGGGGAGAGAAGAGGCTCATTAGTGCACATGCCCCCATCCTGCTTGATTTCAGCTGTTCCCTGGTAACCTGAGTTTGCCCTTAGTAGAAAGGACCATTTTCTCTTTTATGTGCTGTGCTTCGGATTTCAAGTCTAAAGTTTCATTGTCTAGCCTAGAACGTGAAAGTGATCTCATACACAGCTACAAAAATCGACAGTTTAAAAACTATCTAAGTTAGAGCCAGGTGGATCTCTGTGAGTTCGAGGCCAGCCTGGGCTACCAAGTGAGCTCCAGGAAAGGCGCAAAGCTACACAGAGAAACCCTGTCTCGAAAAAACCAAAAAAAAAAAAAAAAAAAAAAAACTATCTAAGTCAATGGGTCTCTTGAGTTCACTTTCTTATAGTTCTTACTTTTATTCCCATGAACACCTAGTTGCCTCGATATCATATAATAAGAAGTTATCTTTCCTCCACTGAATTTCTTTCCATCCTTATTTAAAAAATAATATACGTACTTATTTTTGTAAACAGATTTCTGGATACTGTCTGTCCTCCACCAATACCACAGTCTCTGTTGCTGTAGCTACAAGTAATATTGAAATCTGGTAGGTTTATTTTATTTTTCATGAATTTAGTTCCAGTTCTTTTGTTTTTCAATACATGATTTAAAGTAATCTTGCCTATATTTTAATCAAAGTAAGTGATCAACAATTCCTCAATGAAGAAAATATATCATATATACACAATAGAATACTATTCAGCCTTCAAAAGGAAGAGGACACCCAGTCAGCTGGAAGCCATTTTGTGACATGAAATTTGCCAGACACAGGAAGTGACATCATGCAGTCTCACTTATGCAGAGAGTCTGAAAAAGTGGAACCCACAGGAAAGAATAACAAGATGGTATCCAGGAACTGGGAGTGAGGAAACCAGGAGATTTTTACCAAAGGACAGAAACTTTGGTAGCAAAGGGAGCAAGTGTAAGAGTTCTACTGTGCAGCACAACTACAGTTAGTAACTATGTCTTCGTATAAGTGACAATGCTGAAGGAGGGCTTTTAAGTGTTCTCATAACAAAAAGTATAGACAACGATATATATGTTAATTAGGGTAATTTAGCCACCCCACAATGTATACATATGTCAAAAAGCCTTGTACAGAAATACGCATGCAATTTTAATGTTTTAATTCAAAATTCTATCAAAGGAATAAATAATCAGAACAGATCTACATTCAGCAAAGAGATTGAATCAATAACCAAACCACTCAACAAGGGAAAGACTAGACAGCTTCACTGACTAATTTTTACCAGACAATTAAATATCAATACCATTTGTTTTAAAGCTTAAAAAAAAAGTAGACTTGACAGGAACACTTTCGAATTCACTCTGTGAGTCCAGTGTTAGTTACCTGATTCCAAAAGAATAAGAAAAAAATCAAAAAGTGCATGCATGCATGCTGATATGTCTAATGAATATAGTCACAGTAATCCTCAACACTTAGGAGGCTGAAGAAATAAATGCTCAGTTGATAACGCGTTTGCCACATAAGCCCAAGAACCTGAATGTGATCCCCACCATTCACGTAAAAGCTGGCCACACAGCATGCATCTGCAACCCCAGCACCGGGAAGGCGGAGACGGGACCTTGGGGGCTTTCTGGCCAACCATCTAGCAGACTATGTAAGCTAAGCTCTGGGTTCGGTGAAAGATCCAAACTCAAATGAAATAGCTAGTGAGCTCTCAGTGCCCCAGCAGATACCTTCACCCCTGTGCTCACACAGATGGCCCTGGTTAAAGCCAGTGGGTCCCAATGCAAAAACAAAAGACAGAAAAGGGATAGGGACATACCGGCAGAAGGGGGAAGGAGAGGGGTTGCCAGAAGGATAATTGAGAGTGAAGGGATGGATGTGCCCAGAGTGTGTTATATACATGTCTGAAACTGTCAAATCATAAATTAATTTTAAAACATAAATAAAAATAAGGTTGAGAACGATTGATGAAAACATCTAATAATGACCTTTGGTCTCCATACATATCTGCATATGAAAGTTCACAAACACTAGCATGTATACACACACACACACATACACACACATACACACACACACACACACACACACCCTCAACTGAATACTAACAAATTCATTCTTGGAGCATATTAACAGGATCACACATCATTACTAAGTACAAGGTATTCCTGGTGATTCAGCACATAAAAGTAAATCAGTAATATAGACCATATGAATATTATAATACCCAAACCCATGTGTTCTCCTTAATAGAGAAATTTTTGACAAAACTCAACACCCCTTAGTGACTAAAAAGCCCTCAAACCAGGAAGAGAAGGCAATTCCCTCAATATGATAAAAGGTACTTGTGAAAACCTACAACTAGCACCATTCTCAGTGGTGAAGGACTTCACCTCAAAGTCAAGACAAACACAAAGGTGCACATTTTCACAGCTCCTACTCAGCACTGTATGGGAAAACTGGCTCAGAGCAATTAGACAGGAAAAAATTAAGAAAATAAAACATCTAGTGAGAGATGAAATACTGTTGTCTCTATCACGTGACATTATCGTCTCTAGAAAGTTCTAAAGAATCCACTAGAAACCTATTGACATTAATAAACAGGACAATGGGGTTGTAGAAGTTGAGATTAGCATGTCTACTAAATTGTATATCTATATAATAACAGTGAAAAATCCACCATGGAATTCAGAAAATGTCTGCTCGTAATAGCACCAAAAAGGACAAAGTACTTAGCAAATAAATTTAATAATAATACAAAATTTATATTATTAAAATTATAAAACCTTGTTGGGATTAAAGATAACTTAAATAAATGGATCCCAGGCTTACTATTGAGAGAACAATATTCTCCCAGATTGATTTACAGATTACATGTAACCCCTAGTATTCTGGCTTATTTCTTTCCAGAAGTTAAATACACTAAGCCTCAAAATTATATATATTAAAAAAAATCCTAAAGACCCAGAATAGACAGTAGTAGAAAAGAACCAAGTTGGTAGACTCATGCTTCCTGATCTCAGAGTCTACTGTAAAGCCGCAGCAGTTAAAAGGTACTGTTGGCACAAGGAGAAAGGCGTATATGAATGGGAAGGAATTGAGAGCCCACAAATAAACCCTAATGCTTACTAAATTGATTTTGACAAGGGTTCTGAGATTATGCAATGTGAAAAAAAATTAAGTTGACATAGTCTTGCTAGCAAATACTATTAAGTAATTAACTATGTAGAGAAAGGAATCAAATCAAAGCCCTTTCTTCTATCACAGGGAAAAATTTACTCAGAATGAACCACAGACATAAATACATAAGCAGAAACACAATAGTCTAAAAAAATCAATCAATCAGACAAACAAAAACAAAACAGGTTTGAGTTTTCATGACCTTGGATGGTTTCTTAGATGTGTCACCAAAATCAAAACAAAACAAGAAAAAAAATAAAGTAGAGATCACCAAAATTAAAAATCTAGGACTTGAAAAATCACCATCAACAGATTGAAAAGACAACTAAAGAATGAGAAACTTTCCTGTAAGTCATACATTTGGTAAAGGACTTATAACTAGAAAATGAACTTTTGTAACTCAAAAATAAAAAAGACACCTAACCCAATTCAGTAAAGGGCAATTTAAATAGACACTCTTTCTAAAGAACATATGTAAATGGCCAATAAGACCCCAGAAAGATGTCCAACGTTATATGGGTAAGTGTCACGATGACAGTGAGATACTACTTCCCACTCACTAGGATGGGTATTGGATGAGTTTCCTATCGCTGCCATAACAGAGTCCCACAAACTTGGTGACTCAACTCCTTCTAAAGTCTGAAAGCTTCCCTGGACCTACATCATCGTGTAAATAAAGTTGTACCACAAAATTGTACCACAAACTATGTCCAATGGCTCTACAGCAGAATCTCACTTGCTTCTTCTGCTACTGGAATGTGTTGACATTCATTGGACATGACAACCTGGTCCCAACTTCCTTCTGTCACCTTACCTCTCCTCTCAATAGTAAAGTCTTGCTGTTTCCTTCTATTAAAAACAGTGGTTGTATTTAGAGTACAACTGTATACTCTTTCCCACCCCCAAATTCTGAATCTTTTTTATTTGTGTATGTGTGTATGTATGGTAGGAGGAGGTTGAGGTGGAATCTTGGTTGGCCTGGTACTCCTATGAAGACCAAATGGCTTTGAACTTATAGCAATCCTCCAACCTCAGCTTCCCAAGTGCTGGGATTACAGGCATGTCCCACCAGGCCTAGCCTAGATCCTTGATTTAGTCATACCTGCTTAGACCCTTTTTCCATCTAAGGTAATATTCATAGGTTACAGGGATTAGGACCCAGACATCACAGGAAGTCATTAAACCTACTATAACCACTTTCAAAATAAAGATAATAATTAACAATTGTTAGTGAAGGTGTAGAAAAATTATAATCTCATACACCATTAGGAAGAATGCAAATGTTACAGACACTTGGAAAATGGCCTGACAGTTCCTCAAAGCATTACACATGAATGATCTCAGAACTCTGTTCTGAGCTATGTAACTACAAGAAATGCATACATACACACACACACACAATATACACAAATGTCAAAAACAGAAGTACTTATAATAGCAAAAAAGCAGAAAAAAATCAAATTACCACCAATGAAATAAAACACTTTATCTATGTAGCAAAATACTCACAAATAAAAAGAAATAGAATACTGATGCATGCTACAACATGGAAAACTTCAAAAACATGATGCTATTTTTTTTAAAGCCAGTCTTTAAAAGGTCACATGTTGCATGAGTCCATTTCTATGATATCTCAAGAATAAGCTAATGCACAGACACAGGAAATCAATTGCTGTTACAGACACATAACAGATCATAACAGATGGGAAGTTGGGGAGCAATAGTTAGGGTGTACATTTTCTTTTTTCCTTCTTGTTGCAAATGAAAATGTCCTGACACTGGTTGAAGTGGTAGATGAAGAACTCTGAGAATCCAAAAACAAAACAAAACAAAAAACAAACAAAACAAACCCCTGCATGGCACATTTTAAGTGGATGGATTAGTGGTATAGTAACTGTTTTAAAATAAAGTTGTTTTGAAGAAATATACAGCCTTAAGTATCAAATTTGAAAGTTGTTCTTGTATGCATACATTCAGTGCACATTATCAAGAAAATAGACTGAAATCTGACTGAAGATTCAGACTCAGACTTCTACCGAGTGTGTCCATATGTGGGGCAGGTGAGATAACAGATTTCCAGTTGTGGTAGCTGTCACGGGGCTGCAAAGGTTTCCATCACCCAATGTCCTCAGCCTCATATAGATAGTGCTTCCCAAACTGTACCAGGGTCTATGTGGCCAAAAGAATGTGCTATAAGTTACAGAATATCTCTTCTATGATTAAGTTAAAAAGATTTTATGACTTCTATCTTTTTTAGACTCTAATGTGAAAAAAAAAAAGAAAATTACACTGTGATATTTTCTCACTCATCAGATTTCTTTCTTTCACTGTTTTGTTTTACTATTCTGAGCAGAAATTCTGTAACTTGGAGACCTGATAGTCTTTAACCCTTATCAGTGTTGCTAACTAAGAACTGCTTGTAGGGCTTTAGCTTTAATATCCCACCCAATAAAGAGGTATGTAAAATTCAAGAGAGCAAACGTTCAGAAACAGCTCAGGCCACCGGCTGCAAATGTACTTCCCTAAATTTATTGCCTTGTCTTACAGATACCAGAGCAACACATCTATTACGCTATATTATGCAATAGTGTATCCTTAACAATGAGTTTTTCTGAGAAAGGATCTTAAAAGTGTTAGGTAACTGGGAAGGCATTTAACCACTGATATATGAGAAAATGTTCTCTCCCTTATCCTGGGATACGCCCAACTCCATTTTCAAAATGTTCTTACCCCACAAAAGACAAACAAACAGTACTCACAGTGATGACTATAATAACTCATAATAAAAGATTTAACTTGTCAAAGAGTTCCTGGTAAAGGAACAATCTAAGAAAGGTATACCTCAAACCATTCTAGCTTAGCCATGTGATTATTTTAAAAGGGAAAGACAAATGACCATTCTTAATGCTTCATCTTTTTATTATACTTGATCAGATGGTCAATTAAATACTTGTATCATGGTAATTCAGCTGAGGCCAACATTCTTCTGAAAGCTCCAGTTTGCAACATTTATTGATTCTAGGTATAAGGCCTGGTAAGATGAATGATTTAGTGGTGGTAGAGACAGGAGATTCCTTGCTTATCCATGCCTGTGGTGTAAACATCAAAGCTAGGTTCCTTCTTCAGTTCACCTAATAAATCTCTATGGGCAGCTGATGCGCTGGAAATGTCTTGCATTTTGACCTAACATTTATTTTCATGATTTGGTGGCCCAATGTTCTCAATGGCTGTGGTGATATCATTCTCAAAAAAGTAGTTCATTTCTGCCCTCCAAAAGAAATGAAGAGTTTTAAAGGACTCATTGAAATCTCTCTTTATAGGAACTGCTGAGTCTCTCAGAAAAAAATATCCTTGCAAGCTTAGAAAAACATACAAATTCAGATGCCAGCAAATTTATTTCCAATGAGTTGGCTTGCTAACTTTTAAATTTGCCTTGTAAAATGTATATGTGCAATTTATGCAAGTCTATATGTTCATATGTGTGTGAGGGATGCACACATATGTTTTCACCTTATCTTTGAGGCAGGGTCTCTCACCACCCCTGGAGCTCACTGATGGACCAGGCTGACTGGTCAGCAAGCTTTGGGAACCTCTCGTCTCTTCCTGCCCTTTCATTCATTTCTGGGGTTACAGATCAAAGTAGATGACATTATGGAAGAATTTTAATGATTTAGAAAGACCCATAATTTAAATAAGCCCTGTCAACATTTTCAAAAATTAATTTGAGAAACAAAATTTTATTTGAGGAAGTCATCCCAAGTGCCTTTCTGGGAAGGATATGCCCTTCCTTTGGCTCATGGACCTGAGCATATGGATTCATACATGCCAATGAACTTGTTCTGCATCTAAGGTAGCACAAGGCAGGTGCAACGTCCATGCCACAACAGTGAGTCGACACACATGTACTACAGACTCGCTCATTACCAAGTGGTCTGTGGGGCGTATCTCAGAGACTGGGCTAGTCTGCATTCTGGCTACTGCTTCAGGGCCACCTTCTTGTCACAGTACCAACCACTCTTCTGTGGTGGAAACTGAAATGCTGGCTGTAACTACTAATTTCTATGGAGATGGACACATGGAGAGAGGACAAAGCTAAGGAGCAAAAATGGGCTAGAGGGGAAGGAGCTTTTGTCCAGGAGACTCAAGAGGAATACAATTATCTCCTTAGTGGCAATAAGTACGGACAGTGTCATGCTCAGGCTTATAGTAAACCAAGTGATTGTTTCTGTAGTATTTGACCAGCGATGTCTGTTGATATTTTGAGACCTGGAAGGATGGAAATAGCTTCAAGGTTAAAGAATTTCTATCAACATGAGTAAGTTTGCTTTTCTGTTCTTTTCTATTCGATACTATTTCACTCAGTCAATATTGTCTTTGGTTGTTTTGAATTATAATTTAAGATACAACAAAAAGAAAAAGGAAAATCGCCTACCCACAGCGTGTTCCATTTGTCATGTTCTGGTTGAAGGAGCTGTTGATCCACACAATGGTGTTGTTTATACACTCTTTTCCCGGAATCTCGAGTTCTTGTCTTTCAATGTCATACTCAATAAAAATATCTATCATTATACCAAAAACAAGAAGTATGCCTGGCTGGGCCATTCCATGGAGCACTGCACACAGACTTCCCATTAACATCAGCCAAGTGTCAACCGATGAAGAAAATCGAAACTTGAAAAACAAAGGGTTCAGAGATTATCTATATAAGAAAAGCAGGGGAGGTAGGAGGCCTATTTAATTTCATTTAGATTTTGACAAGTAGCACTCAACACCTGGTACTTGTGGGAGTCATGGTTGATCAGTTGTCTTCACACCAGTTACGCAGAAGTATTAACCATCAATTGTCTAAAACGTTAGACTCTTGCATTACATCCAAATCTTTGAATCTGTTCTCCTCAGGTCGGGAACTGACTTTACTACCTTGCAAGTCATCATCATAGATGCCATTCATTACCAGGTAGATATACCTTGTGAGTATTCAACAATGCAATAAGTTGGCTCTCAGCTTGGAAAACCCATCTGGACAATGGGCAGATTTTTGCTTTGAAATGCCTCCATCCTACACAAATTTGGGGTAAATCCCTAAGCTATAGAGTTTCTAAAGACTTCCAATAAGAATGGCTGTATATGATCTATTGCTTTGGGAGTTATTGTGATGGTTTTTCTTATTCAATTATAATTGTGAGTCCACGGATTCTATTCCAAATGGCATTGCTGATACTAAACATGATTTGTGGGCATTGAACTTCTAATCACTATCAGCATGTTACCACACAGGCAAAGCTTATGACTGCATGTCTAATGACTAGAATCACCACCAAGATGACTACAGAACTGGCACTTTCTCCAGTGTGCAAACTAACTCACAGCTGCAAAATCAACCAAATAAATCAGCATGGTTGTATTACCAATTCAAAGAAGCCAACTTGAACATCTTCACCTTTCTTTTTTTCTTGTGACCTGAGGAGAAAAACAGGTATTTAAAGGTCTTTTTGCCAAAATTGATGAGAAATTCTCCCTACTCAGTACTTCCTGCATCATTCTTTAATAAGAAAGAATTTCCCCTGTGACTGGGAAATTCTGGCCAAAGCCAGTACTTTAATGTAGTCTGCACACGTGAACTCTCAACAGCTGTGGGTAACTGGACAAGACCTGCACAGGACCACACCAGCTAACATTACAGCATGGGAGGGGGGGGGTCACAAGGCCCCACACCTAGTTGAAGAGCTACAGGCAGCCAGTGGCATCTGAAGATGTGTGTGTGTGTGTGTGTGTGTGTGTGTGTGTGTGTGTGTGTGTGTGTGTGTGTGGCGGGGGGAGGGGGCATCCCTTTTCTTCAGGAATGAGACCCTTAGTAGATGGCTGACCATACTCCAGTGGTCAGCCATAGATTTATGTGTGTATAGGCAACACTAACTGGAATCAGCAGGAGATATAAAATATACATAATCTAGTTCTTCTGAAGCCAGTCACCTACCCATTTGCCTTTGCCAAATGTGCTCCCTCCCAAAATGACCTTTCTTAGACACTCACGTGGACAGTTACTCTAAAGTTTGGACTTTCACTCCGAGTCTCCTCATTCCCAGTAAGGCATTCCCTAGCCAAGATGATTAAGATTTCAATAACATCTGCCCTGCCACACACATTCCATCTCAAATCTTCATTTCCAATGCACTCTTTTTATTATAAAAAAAAAGTTATACTTTCTCAGTAGCTACCATGCAATATGTTTTCTAAATTTATACCGTTTATTCTCTCTCCTCATTAATATACCCTGTTCATGAGCCTGGGGGGAATGTACTATTATGATTCTGCTAACAGAGCATAGCACTAATGACTCCTAATGACGTGGCGTTATCCCCATAGATCAGAGCAACACTCAACCCTCATCAGAGAAGCTTCCTCTTGCAGTAGATGGAGATTAACACAGACCCACAACTGGACAACCTGCGAAGAGGAAGAGGCTTTGGAGCACTCGACCCTACATGGGATGTCTTCATTCAAGACCCTCCCCTCAAGGCTCAGGGATGTGTTCAGAAGAGAAAGCAGAAAGATGGTAAGAGCCAGAGGAGATGGAGGACTCTAAGAAATACAGCAGGACTGGTGTATGTGTGAACTCACAGAGACTGTGCCAGCACACACAAGACATGCACTGGTTCAAGCCAGACAGGGTCCCAGCACTGAGAGGAAGAAGAGGACACAGGAAGTCACCCTTAACAGAAAAGCTATTGCAATTGATACCTTTTAGCAGAGGGAAAACCCATTTTCTCCAGTTGTGTGTCGCTGGGTATGTATCACTGGGTATATGGAGTCGATAGGCATATATTCCAGGGCAGGCCCCATGCCCAGGAGTAGCTGACTGACTCAAAACGAATTCCATACTAGTTTGTTGTGGGCTGTTTTTATTCCTTTTATTTATTTGTTTATTGACATTCTTTGCCTTATTGGGGCTTTTTGTTTGTTTGTCTTGATTTTCATTTTTGTGAGTTTTTTTGTTGTTGTTTTTTTTTTTTTTTTTGAGATAGAGAGATACAGTTGTGTGGTTTAGGGAGATGAGGGAGATGTGGTAGGAGTTGGAGGGGAAAACATGATCAAAATACGTTGTGAAAAAAAATAAAATGACCTTCTCTAGGTAAGAAAGTGACTCCGTTTCTTTTCTGCCCTCCCAGTGGGACTTCCAGAGGACCAGGGCCACCTGAGTCCCTCTAGCCCTCTGTTAATCTAACCACTGCTCCCATCTTCCTCTGTCGTGAAATACTTCACACTTCTTAAACTAATTTTCTACCATCCCTCATGTGAGGAACTCTGTTCTGATGCAGACCCCATCCTGCCCCACACACTTGTTTACATGTCAACTCAAAATGCTGAAGAGAAAACTCGAAGAATTCAATTTCAGGTTTATATAGTCTCCTCTGGGTGAATAGAAACGAAGTTGGAGGACCTCCTTGCACTCATGAACTCACACTTATTGTCCAACTCTTTCCTGCTTGTTTGGACTAGCAGTTCTCTGGTAGACTGGGATGCACGGGAAGAAGACTGGAATAATCAGGAAGGGATGGACATCCCACGAGGCTTTGAAGAGAAGAAAGCATTGTGCACACCAAACAAGGGAAGTTATGTGTATGAAAATACTCCGCAGCCGGGCGGTGGTGGCACATGCCTTTAATCCCAGCACTCGGGAGGCAGAGCCAGGCAGATCTCTGTGAGTTCGAGGCCAGCCTGGGCTACCAAGTGAGTTCCAGGAAAGGTGCAAAGCTACATAGAAAAACCCTGTCTCAGAAAAAAAGAAAGAAAGAAAGAAAGAAAGAAAGAAAGAAAGAAAGAAAGAAAGAAAGAAAGAAAGAAAGAAAGAAAGAAAGAAAGAAAGAAAGAAAATACTCCGCTCTGCATTTATAGGAATATTCTGAAATCATTCTAGAGAAGATGCTGTGCTGTTGAAATGGCCACTCACCTTGGTTTCTTCTCATTGTTATCTGTCAGGATGAAAACAATGTATAAAGAGGTTAATAAAAATCATGTCCAAATGCAACACAATCGTAATCATTAGTCAATCAAAAGCATGTCTATGAAGTACTTTTACTCAGGAATACTATAAAATAATTACCTCTCTCCATCTCTCCTATTCTCTATCTCTCTCCCTCTCCCTCCATCTATCCCTCCCTCCTGCTGCCTTGAGTACATATTTGGATTTTTCTCCAGATCATAAAATATTGATATTTTCTGAATATCAAAAGGAATTTTTTTTCTTTTTGAGACAGGGTCTCTCACTCTGTAATGCCAGCTGGCCTGGGAACTGTGTAGTCCAGAGTGGCCTCAAACTCAGACCCATGGCAATTCTCCTGCTTCAGACTCCCAAGGGCTAGAATTACAGATGTGAGCCTCCATGCCTGATGGAAGTTACCGTTTCTAAATTAGCTGAAATGAATATGACTATTTAAAATTATCTATTGAAATGGGGATTAATTTGTTGGTTGTTTCCTTAGAAACATCAAAATCTTTCTACTTAATATATCACAAATTGGCCGTAAGATGTCTTCAACACTTCATCACTATCAGAATCCATAAGATGGAGCTACATGTAATTTTTGTCAGCACATGTGGAGCAAATGTCAGTAGGAAATGGAAGTGGGTATCAGGGCCATAAGGAAGCCACAGAGAAAAGAACCCTAGGGAATATCTGTTACCATGGCCATCATTTCCTGGTTCCACTGACATTTTTAATACAATTGCAGTAAGACTAAGAAGACATTACAGTGTAGATACAGGGTTTGAGAATTGAAAAGCTGGATTAGAATCATGGTTCCATGAATCATAACTCGTGATTTTTACCAACTTTTAAAAAGTTAGCAAAGTCTTACTTTCTCTATCTGTAAAATACAGAAGCGTATGATTTAATCAGTGAACGGCAGTTAGAGTCTGTGCTGACATGCCAGGGACTAATGCTGCGGGGCCCCTCCCACACAGTCTCACTCTTACCAGGAGCAGAAACTCTTATTACTGTTGCCATGGTGATCGGCAATGATGCAGGGATAAAGTTACCATAATGGCCAGGGCTGAACAACCCTACTCTACCTAGGAAGGAGGTTCTCATGGGAGATGCTTCCACGTACTCACATGTTGGCATCCCAACATAGAGCTTTCAGATGGGACATGACATGGATTCTAGAGAAACCCCACTGACTATATGTCAGGTGGATGCCCATAATAGCTCCACATGTTATAGCTGATTTTTCTCTGCATCTTGAAACATCGATGGGTTAGTCTCATTTTTGTCTTTACTTTTCTTTGCACAAGACTCAAGGGAATTCAAAGGCCACTTACGTGATCCATCTGATTCAAAAGCATGATTCTCCTCTCCAAATTTCTTTACACTGCGAAGAATTACCGAGTCAGACATGGTATTTGTGATCTGTCCTCAACAACCCTATAAAATAAAACAGTTACTGCAATTATTTAACAAAGTAGCCAAATAAACAAGCTTCTGTAAACAATCTCAAACAAAAGCAGATCTTTCAATTCAATAACATTTCAGTGAAAGAGAATAAATACTAGGAAAGATAAACTAAAAACTGGGTTAAAGTCATGATTTCACTGCTACTCAAATGACCTTTGCCAACTTTTCAAAAGTTAACCCAGTTGAAAATGGTTTTCTTGCTTTTCAGCTTTTGGCTCAGAGGAGACTACAACTTTCTTCAGTCATCCGGAATCCGGGTTCATCAAACACCAGCCGCCTACACCATGCCACCCAAGTTCAAAGTTGTGAACTTGAGGTTCACTGGGGGGGAGGTGGGCACCACATCTGCCTTGGCCCCCAAGATCAGTTCCCTGGGTCTGTCTCTAAAAAAAAAAAAAAAAAATGGTAATGACATTGCCAAAGCATCCAGTGAATGGAAAGGTCTGAGGATTATGGTGAAGTTGATCATCCAGAACAGACAGGCCCGGATGAGGTGGTGCCCTCTGCCTGGTCCTCAAACAGCCATCAAGAGACAGAAAGAAGCAGAAGAACATTAAACACAGTGGAAATACCACTTTTGATCAGATTGTCAACATTGCCCAGCAGATGCAGCACTTGTGTTTAGAGAACTGTCTGGAAATATTAAGGAGACCCTGGGTACTGCACAGTCTATGGGCTGCAGTGTGGATGACCTCCATCGACATCATCAATGACATCAGCAGTGATGCAGTGGAATGCTCAGCTCGTTAAAAAGCAACCAGAGAAAATATTTCAATAAATGACTATCTGATGAAAGAAAGGAAGAAAGAGACAGAGACAGAGAGAGAGAGAAAGAAAGAAAGAAAGAAAGAAAGAAAGAAAGAAAGAAAGGAAGGAAGGAAGGAAGGAAGGAAGGAAGGAAGGAAGGAAGGAAGGAAGGAAGGAAGGGAGAGAGAGAGAGAAAGAAAGAAAGAAAGAAAGAAAGAAAGAAAGAAAGAAAGAAAGAAAGAGAGAGAAAGAGAGAAAGAAAGAAAGAGAAAGAAAGAAAGAGAAAGAAAGAAAAGAAAAAAAGGTTTTTTTTAGTTGATGGGTAGATGATTGCTTTTAAATTTATTTGTTCTTTCTGTTTATCTGTGCTTTATTTGTTTTTAACAAATTCTCATCTGGGTACTAAGTAGAGAAGAAAGTGACTGATGACATCTTAAGCGTAGTTGGTGCAATGACACCCAAGTCCTTCAAGCAGTACCAGCGGACTTTGGTGAGCAGAGCCCCAAAGGAAGGGGAGTCCAACCGGAGCCGAGGAAGCACCGGAGAAAACGTCAGGTTAGGAGAAGTTTTAATCACAGCTCTCTTTGTGAGTTTTCTCTGCTTCGGACATATAGCAACGATGGGCAATATTTTAAAAATTGTGACCAGGCTCAAGACAATAAAAATAAGCATCTCCATGCACCATAAGCAGAAGGAGGGCACGGCAGCTGGTGTTTTCACTATGGGCTCTGGACACAAACACGAGTGTGAGAGTTTAGATCCCGAGAGGACTAGAAGCTTCCCACACCAGACAGGGGAGTAAAGAGGCCCTCTCTAGGTGGAGTCACTCTACTATGGACCTTCTGCCCTGCTGGGAGGCCCCTGAAAATTCGCTGCCGATCATTGCCTATGGAGTTATATCTCACGATGAAATGCACATCTACAAAGGTTATATAAGGAGATAATGATATATATTATACATGCATTATATATATGCATATTATACAGATAAAAGAGTTGAAGGTAGACTTGTGAAAAGCTTCCAACTTCATCTAGTTGGAATCAAAGAGGATGGAAATGATAGATACAATAACTAAAGAAATAATTACTAGCAATTTTCTAAAAGCAGTGACATGATTAACAGTAGCCTATGTTATGTCATGTGTGCCTTGAAGGCCTGGTCCCCAGTGCAAGAGATGGGGGCTTTGGGGAGATGATTAGATAATAAGGATTCTATCTTCATAAATGCATTCATCCATTTCCAAATCCAGAATTTGAATATACTGTTAGAAGATGGTGGGATTGTGAACTGTGAGTCACTGGGAGCATGTCCTAGCTCCTTCACATCTCTCTCTTTGTTTCTTGGTCACTACAGGGTGAGGGATCTCACCCTTCACTCATTTCTACTGTCATGGTCATGAGATTCAGCCTTGCCTCCGGCCTCCAGTAACAGAGTTTAGCCAAAACCATGAGCCAAAACTAACCTTCCCTCTTTTTAAGTTGTTTGTGGAAGGTGTTTTGTTCCAGGAGCAATAGCTGGCGAACACTCCAAGAGCTGATCAGCATAAACAAAAATCAATCAATAGACAATTTAAATCAAAAGATTAGAGCAGAAAGGATAACTACACCCTGTCCTCAAATCTATTAAATACATTACTCAATGGAAACAGACTGACAGATACTTTCTTATCAATAACCAACACTGGAAGACAGCAGATAAACATTTTCAAAGTGCTGAGGAAAAAAATAACTTTTAACCTAATGATTTATCCTGGGGAGGGGGGTATCATTTTGTCCGATATCCTGACATTGAAAACCAAGAGAGTTTCCGTTCACAAACCCAAGCACCTGTTACAGGATGTACCTTGTCAGAAAAGATTATCCAGAAAGAACCATGAAAAAGAACCAAGCATGAACACAAGAACTAACAAAATACCTCCGTATGGTTTGTCAAGTCATGATGTGGACTTTAACCTGTTATATTTCAAAGGGACAAAAAGTAAAACTATGAAATAATAAGATGCCCAATGTGTAGATGAAATGTGTTAAGCTCATTCTCAGAGGTATCTATGGCCGTTGATTAAAAATGTTATTAAGCCGGGGGCGGTGGCACATGCCTTTAATCCCAGCACTCGGAAGGCAGAGCCAGGTGGATCTCTGTGAATTGGAGGCCAGCCTGGTCTACAGAGCAGGATCCTGGGACTCCAGCCCCTGGCCCGACACAGCAACAGCTCTCTGCCATGTCATGAGACTGGTGAGGGCAGGTCTCAACCAAGTACCTCCCAGTTCCTATGGCATTAGACAGTCAAATACCATTGTGGTGAGCAGGTAGAAGCTGGGGAGGCGAAGGAGAGAGAGGCGGGGGTAGAGAAGTTCATGGGCTGGGAAGAGAGCCAGATCTGAGGAGATGAGGGTGGTGAGGAACAGGCTAATACGAATGGCCTGCTAGCCACCTGAGTCCAGGGTCATTTCCCGGTCTGTACACATTTGTATCCAATAAAATTGTATATGTTATAACCTTAAAATGCATACATGCTAAAGATAAACTCACAGTGAAAATTAGGAAATACTTGGAACATGAAAATAAAGACAAAAGAGCTGTGGGATCCTGATAAAAAGACACTCAAAGATTTGGTTGTAACTTAAATGCACTTAATCTTTTAAAAGGTTAACGAATGAATGCCATTCTTCTCAAGAAGCTTTCCAAAACAAGCTTGGGCATGACACCCTGAGGCAGAGCACATAGAGGCCCTGGGTTCGAGCCTCAGCATAACAAAGGGAAAAGGGGAGATTTCAAAATTAATAAGGTTTAAAACAATAGAGAAGATAGAGCAATTTAAAAGCTGTTCTTTTCAGATAGCCAATGACCAGACAGAACTCAACAACACATGCAAAGAAAATATATGTAAGTCACAACTAAACAATAGAAAACAAGTAGGCAGAAGACCAGGCAGAAAAACTGAAAATCATAGTCAAACACTATAAGTGACTTTACAGTAATAAACTTGAAAACCAGGATAAAACTGATTTTCTGGAAAAGATATGAATGATCCCATTTTGTTTAGAAGAAAACTTTAAAATGTAAAACTAATAATTACTAAGGACATTTATTTAATATTCAAAAAACCACCACTACCCCCCAAAAAACACAGGGTTAGATTAACGACATGGACAAGTTTTATCAAACTTCAAAGACTAGGTGATAACAATTACATACAAATTAGATTTTTATTTATAGGTTTTTGAAAGAAGCTTTCTGTTTTAGTTAACTTGTGCATTATATGAAACATAAATAAAAGAATCAAAGAAGAAAGTCATCAAAAATATGGAGTGCTTCACAAATTTGCATGTCATTCTTGCTCAGGGGCCATTCTAAGCTCTCTGTGCCGATCCCATTTTAGTACATGTGCTGCTGAAGTGAGCATTATCAATTGTTTTTTAAATAACAAAGTAGGATACCTACTCAACTCATTTCATAAGGCAACTTTAATCTTGACATCGGACAAAGAATGTTTTAAGGGTAAAAAATAGACTTCTCCAAAAATTGATTTTAAAAAGCTAAGCAAGATATACTAAATGTAACTCAGTAGCTTACAAAATACAATGAAATGAGGTTGATTTGGAGCATAGGATGGTTATTTAGTAAGACAAATGATCAGTTTTAGTAAGACAAATGATCAGTTTAACAGATTCAAAAAAGTATTTGATACAATTAATATCCATTCCTGGTTTTAGAAGACCTATAAAGTTGGAAAAAAAATAAGGTTTTGCAAGCATAACAAAGAAATTCTAGGTCATGGTCAGGAATAGGTACCTAAACCATTGGCCAAAATACAGACGTGGACTGAACTCCAACAGTACAAAGTGCTGTGAGGGCGGAGAGAGAGTTCTCTTTCTACAGGTAATGAAAATATAAGATGACTGAATAACTTTGGAGACCAAGCAAATCAGAAAGACAAGCAATCCTAAAAATGTTGATGATAGGTTGTAGAATATACAATTCTATAATTTTCCCTAATAATTTAAAAAACAGTTAAATTATGTCTTGACTTTAAACCCTTCAACAGGGGCTGGTGGGATGGCTCAGCAGCTAAAGGTGCTTTGCCACCAAGACCGACTACCCTAGTTTAATCCCCAGACCCTAAATGTCCAAATGGTAGAAGAATGGTAGAATGAATCCCACAAATTGTCCTGTGACTTCTACATGCATGCTGTGGGGTGAATGCACATGCGTGTGCACGCGCGCGCGCGCACGCGCACACACACACACACACACACACACACACACACACACACACATGGAGGGGGTGCTCAGGAATAAAGGCAAACAAAAAAAAAAAAGCAATCACTAAATCCTTGTCTCCTAAAATGGAAACTAGCTCTTTCCATATATTCCAGACACTGGCTCTAAGGCATGAAGGGATTAAACTACATGCCCAAGAACACGTTAGTTACTGCTTAGTAACTGGTGGAGCCTAGATTCAAGCTCACATCATATGAGATCCATGCTGAGACACATATTAACATATTTACTACAGCATGTCTTTGGAACCCAAAGCTTGAAGAAAATACAAAATAAGAAGAGAATGAGTCCACAGTGTACTGTCTTTTGTAATTCAGACTAAATGAAATAATGAGGAGAATCCAGGAAAAGTATGGATTGGAGAGATATACAGTAAGTCCTTATTTATTCTCTCTCTCTCTCTCTCTCTCTCTCTCTCTCTCTCTCTCTCTCTCTCTCTCTCTCTCTCTCTCTCTGTGTGTGTGTGTCTTTGTCTCTCTCTCTCTTTTCTCTCTCTGTCTCTCTCTATGCGTCCCCTCTCTTATCTCCTTCCCATTCCTATTAACCCCTACTTTTCCTATCCCAGATTTATAACTTTGTGCTGCATTGTGTGACCCATGTAGTTCAACCAACTGGTGTGAGCATTGTACTGGAACTATCCATTGAAGCCTTGTGGGGGTCATACTAGATCCAGAAGGCAATGATTCCCCCTATCCCTGAAGCATCACAGTAGCAAATAGTGAGTGGCACAGCCACATCTCAATGGAATGGCAGAAGTCACAAAGCCAGCACAGCTGCTTGACAAAGATCCAGCAGAGCTGAGACACATGATGGCTGCCATGTCACCTTTGGTTTTCATATCCACCTGTTACATACTTGGGGCACTTTTAATATTTGTACAATTTGAGGATGTTGGATTGATGGAAAATTCTTTATGAATCATTTATGCCTTCTCCCAGGAATGCTGCTTCTAAGCTTACCCAAGAAAGTCCTGAACATACTACCCCCCCCACACACACACACTTTGAGGGAGATATCCTTATCTACTTGAAGGTCTTCCTTACGCCTTGGAGGTTGTGACACATAAAGAAGAAGCCAGAGGTCTCTTCATGAGGCTATGAGACATTCTTGAAACATCTGTCCCTGTACTTACACTGGAACAAGGTATTCAAAACAAAGTAAATTCAAAAAGGTCAACAAGATCCGGTAGGCTAGAGGAGTTGTCCACAGCTCAGATTACAAGCCTCTTCCCACTGTACACTCAGACAATTATGTGGCATACAACCCTGCCCCGCATAGAAACATATTGATAAGCAAAGTACAGAGTGGAAAGGTGATAAAAGTATGAGGTGTCAGGACCTCCCTCTCTTAGAAGTTAGCTCATGCAGAGCCACTATAATGTCATATGACCAAGGAACAATGGAATGCCAGGATTAGACATATAGACCAATTCTATAAAGATACAAATATAAACATTGATTTATTATGCCAGAATTTGAATAATAACTGCAAGAGTTTTGGCCTGAAGATTTTTCCTGGGCACTCTGACCACTAAGAGTTAATAACACACTGCCTGAGACATGGCAAAATGCCCAGGGTGACTTGAACATTTTGTCTTGGTGTCCGTGAAGCAACCAAAACAACCAGCCTGAGCACAGACTGTCATATGTCTCTAGATTCTCAAAAATTGGGTTACAGGTTTATGAGTAAGAATGATAACTCTGTTTATTAATGATGTCAAAACTTGAGGGGAAATGATTGAAAATGATAACTCTGTTCTGTCATAGTTTATTAATGATTACTAAAAGATGAGCAAAAGGAAGTGAGACACATGTCCAAAAACAAAAATGATATGATCTATGTTTTGGAACATCATGAATGTACTCCTGCTAACTAAATTCTGTATAAAGAAACACTCTGGCTGCTAGTCAGTCAGGCTGCAAGATTCTCCGGACCACCATGGCCTGGCTCACTTGCTTCTCCCGCCGACTCCTTACACCCTCTGCAGGACCCATTCACCACCGGGGATGGCTCCCGGCAACTGGCACCTGGAACGTGGACTTACAGAGGTAATCTACTTGTGGTAAGGATTGGACTTCACCCAAAGGGTTTTAAGAGCCCCCTTGATAAAAAGTAGATGAAGAACTAGAATGGGGTGAAAAGATAATAATTATAAATAAGTCATGGGCCATAAAGAGTTTAAGAAAAAAGACTCTTTATAGATATAAAACAGAACTTTATAAAAGGTATGGGCCATAATGAGTCTAAATAAGAAAGATTTATTATAGATATAATACAACATATTCAAAAAGAAAAAAAGAGAAAGAAAAAAAGAGAGAGAGAGATTAAGATCCCGTTTAACTTACCCCAGAGAGTTAAGTTTTACCCCCTCAGATAAAAAGTCTAATACTCGCCCACGCTGTAGATTCCTTTCATGCTCTGTGTTACTGGAGGCTGGACCTCCAGGTAGCAATACCTGGCGCGTCAGGAACAGAGGTATTGAAAAGGTAATCAAGAAGACTGTCAAGGGCAGAGAGACAGCTCTTCTTGCAGATTGTCCAAGAAGAGGCAACCCCCTAATTGTCGCCACAGCTAGGACCTCGCTAAGGGGCCTGCAGACCCCCCCCCCATAGGAAAAGGCTGAGTGAGAAGAGTGAGAAGTAAGAAATATAAATAAAAAATAAAAAGTATAAATATGAGACAAACTAATTCCTCTGAGAGATAAATACATATTGATATCCTTAAAATTTTCCCTAAAAAAAAAATAATAATAATGTACCGATACTTGGATTGTCTGTGTAAATGTTATTTGTTTCTGTCTACTAACCTCCCTTATTTTCCTGGAAGAGAACGAGAGAGAGACTTCAAGGTCTCTTCTGCCAGCCAGCAACTTCTTTTGTTAACTCTTCTCTGTCCTGATATTGCTTTAAAAAAAAAATGTTGAAGTACTAGTTCATGATACTGGGAAAATAATGCTTTTGTTTCCACAGGAAAAAATAAAAATTTACATGGGTTTTGGTCATTTGAGTTCCATGAGTTACAAATACTTGCCATCATTTAAGAAAATTGGTTTCAAAGTATTGTTGGTTAAGATAAAGTTTTAAATAAATGATTTTTTGGTTTAAGGAAACAGTTTAAGATGTAAAATTTTAAAGGCTTAAGCATGTCATGAGGGTTGGAGTATGTGGTATTTTGGGTCTGTGAGTAAGTAGTTTGAGGTATAAAATTTTGGAACTTTAAAGTCTAACTCTAAAGTTTAAGTACGATGTAAGGTTTGAATATAAGTAAAGTTTATGTAGGGTCTAAGATGTAAAGGTTTTAGGTATGGGAATATAAAAAAAATATTTTGGGAAGAAGGAAAGCATGTAAAATGCAAGTTATTGGAATATGTAAAAGCAAGTTATAAAGGGCTGGGGATAAAAAGGCTTAAATAATGATTTTAAAAAGTGACTTGAGGTGTATAAAAGAATGAAACATGTTTCAGATTTCTCTCTCTTGCTATTCTACTGTTATATTGAGACTCCAAAGTTTCATAATTTTGCTCTAACAAAATACCATTTAAAAATTTCGTCTCTTTAAGAAGGTTCTTACAGGCTTCAAGAGATCTAAACCCACGATTGCCCACAGATGAAGACAGACTCAAAAAAGTACTATCAATCTATGGTTTGTTTCCCCAACTGCCTATTTCCTTGAGGGGCACATCTTTTTTTCTCTCTCTGAATATTGGAACCCCCCTTTCTCATCTGCCAAAACCATGCACTTAAAATTTCCAAATGTACACCTAAGAAAAAATTTCCTCTTTAAAATTTCTTAACTTCATATTCTGCCCATTAATATATATTTGTTCCAACAGATTTCTAATCACTTAAAGGTTACAGACTATTCCAACTGCTGCCCGCACATCCCTAGCCTCAGATGGTCCTATATCACCTGGACAACAAATGAGGCAGTCTACTCTTCCTGGACTTGGCCAACATTCTAGCCTTTTGGGTCCCCAGCTATGCCACAAATTTCAGCAGGAAGTAGTGAGATGATTACATCGCCCCTTATCATTCATTTATTAACAAAAAGCTGGAACATTAATTTGCTAATCTGGGATATATGGCTGTGGTGTCTGTTTAACATGTGTTATCAAAGAAATTACTAATATTCTCAATAGGCTAAAAGATTTGCTGCTACTTTAATTTGGGAATAATCCTAGGAGTTGTGCTTACTTTGATTCTTGTCCTTCCAGTCGTCTTTTTAAAACAAAAAAGGGGTAGATGGCACAGCCATATCTGAATGGAATGGCAGAAGTCACAAAGCCAGCACAGCTGCTTGACAAAGATCCAGCAGAGCTGAGACACATGATGGCTGCCATGCCACCTTTGATTTTCATATCCACCTGTTACATACTTGGGGCACTTTTAATATTTGTACAATTTGAGGATGTTGGATCGATGGAAAATTCTTTATGAATCATTTATGCCTTCTCCCAGGAATGCTGCTTCTAAGCTTACCCAGGAAAGTCCTGAACATACTATCCCCACACACACACTTTGAGGGAGATATCCTTATCAACTTGAAGGTCTTCCTTCAGAGGTCTCTTCATGAGGCTATGAGACATTCTTGAAACATCTGTCTCTGTACTTACACTGGAACAAGATATTCAAAGCAAAGTAAATTCAAAAAGGTCAACAAGATCCGGTAGGCTAGAGGAGTTGTCCACAGCTCAGATTACAAGCCTCTTCCCACTGTACACTCAGACAATTACGTGGCATACAACCCTGCCCCACATAGAAACATATTGATAAGCAAAGTACAGAGTGGAAAGGTGATAAAAGTATGAGGTGTCAGGACCTCCCTCTCTTAGAAGTTAGCTCATGCAGAGCCACTATAATGTCATATGACCAAGGAACAATGGAATGCCAGGATTAGACATATAGATCAATTCTATAAAGATATAAATATAAACATTGATTGTATTATGTCAGAATTTGAATAATAACTGCAAGAGTTTGGGTCTGAAGATTTTTCCTGGGCACTCTGACCACTAAGAGTTAATAACACACTGCCTGAGACATGGCAAAATGCCCAGGGTGACTTGAACATTTTGTCTTGGTGTCCGTGAAGCAACCAAAACAACCAGCCTGAGCACAGACTGTCATATGTCTCTAGATTCTCAAAAATTGGGTTACGGGTTTTATGAGTAAGAATGATAACTCTGTTTATTAATGATGTCAAAACTTGAGGGGAAATGATTGAAAATGATAACTCTGTTCTGTCATAGTTTATTAATGATGACTAAATGGCTCCCTGCAAGTGAGGGTGGGGTCCCTTGAGACCAGCAAGACATGTTCTTTTTCATTCAGTCACCAATTATTTTTCCTAACTTATTCCTTCATTTAAGAAGTTTCTGTTTGCTGCTGTGCATATATATCTTCAGCAGTATTAAGAGGCCAAAAGTACAGTGCCTTCCCTCAGAGTTTGGAGTTTCATAGGTCCTGCTGTTACTTGCTGCTCCACTGTGTTTTTGGATGGAGGGCACATTGGGAGTTGATGCAAGATCTTACTACATAGCTCTCTGGCCAGGAACTCATATCTCTGAGTCCTGACTAATCCATCTTCAGCTCCATGAGCTGATACTGGTAAAATCCACAAAGGAAGAGAACGTAAGTTTCTTCTGCCCTTCACACTTCTACACCTAATCCCCTCGCTCCTTCCCTAACTCTGCCTTTCAGGGTTATTGTGGTCAACCCACTAACCTGAGTCCACTCTCCTATCCTAGCCCCTTGGCAATCCCACACATGAGGTTTCCTATGGTTTGTGTCTTTCTGGACATCCTTATAATTCATTTCTGTGGTCTTTATTTTATTATGAAAATGAAACATTCTCAAAGACAAAGCTTTATTCCCATCGTAGATTTCTATATTCATAACATCATCAATGTCCTTTAGCAAAGACCACCATGAACACAACTCTGAGTTGAGTAACAGAGGAGAGCACATTGATGGCCATGAGGTAGCTCAGTAAGAGAGTGTCAGAAAGGTCCAGTTATGGGACTTGGGTTTCCATTAGGTCAGCTAAAGAAGGGAGAGTCTCTAAATAGATGCTGTCAACAAGTTGGGATGCTTTAAGATGGGTAAAGAAATGGCACTCACTCATGCTCTGCATTTTGTGGCCGAACTGTTAACTGTTCTTGTGTTATTTCATTTTATTATGTATGTTCTCAGAGTAAGGTCTGTGGTTAGTGTTGGGCAGTTGCTTGTTTTAGGAGAATAACAGAGCTTAACTGAAGTGGCAGACCAGCTACTGGATGTCGGAGGGCTGTGGAGAAACCCAGTTTTCAATGATAAACAGACTTGTTTGCCAGGATCTTCAGGATAAGCCCCCTCCTTCAGAAGTTTATCTTGTTTTTGTCTTGTCTCCCTTATCAACAGAAGCAATCACAATGCTTTCTCAGCTAATTCCTTCTAATGCTTAATTAGCACCTAAATTATTTTATCCATTGCCAAAAGCCATAATCAGAATGTGTTCATAATTTGCAATAATAATTTTTTAACAAACACAAGAGAATTCAGAGCTGAAAACAAGATTTTATGCTTTCTTTCAAGATTTTTTTGCTTTTCATTTGAATTTTTTATATATTGAATTGTTTTCATCTCCCCCAAATCTTTCAGGAAAAGAGTGAGAATTTCCAAGGTCTTTCAGAAAAAAAATCAATTTTCTAAAACATCAGAGAATCTAGCAGTTAAAAGCAGAAATTAAGATTTTTATGCAGTGGTTGGCTGACTTGGCTACCTAAATAGGAACCCCTCAAGAAGACTTAATTGACCACACTCAGTGTCTTTCTCTGTCCAATGACATGTGATATTTAACTTGCCTACTACATAAGCTTCTGTTCAACTTCTGTTGATAAAAGATAAAAGATGGAATCTTATTAACTCAGGAACAAACACTGAAGGTCAGTCCCCTGGTCATAACTGGCAGGCACAGCGACAATCTTTCTATCTTAGAGCATTAGCACCAGCTTGTAGAAGTCCACTGCTGAGCAGAAAGGCAGAGACAAGCATCTGCCTGGGTTGTCTGGGAGAACCTGGGGTGTGATAGCATCCAGAGAAGAGTCTGAATGAGGGACCCTGCAGACACTCCAGATGAGGGAGATGGACACAGGGTCCTCAGAGCCATGCAGGTGCAGGGCAAAGATCCTGGGAACACAAAAAAGTCAATGTCCACCAGTTTCTTGTGTGCACCTCATGGTGGCCAAGATGCACTGTGGCATGGTGGAAATATCAGACTAGAGCAGCAGATGAATGGGTTGAACTTCTCAAAGGGCCTGGTCCACACTAACAACTGACTATTGGTATTACAGAAGGGAAGGGGGGATGGAGGAAGGGAGGGAGGGAGGGAGGGAGGGAGGGAGGGAGGGAGGGAGGGAAGAAGGAGAAACAGACTCTCAGAAACTGATTTCAGAGTAAAAAATCCTATAGTCCTACTGCAATAAAGGCAACCAGCTGACTACCTGCTTGCGTGCTTTCTCCCTCTCTCTCTGAATCATGGTTTTACTGGAATATTGTTATTACACTCACCCATTTTTTTTATTGTCTTTTGTTGCATCACTGAGTATCTCTGACATAAACTGAATGTCCTTCACTGTATTAACTCTCTGGCTCTTTACAGAAAATCCTCCCACTCCAGTACCACGGAGTCAGTTCAGAACAGTGAGAAAATCCTCAAGGATGTGATTTTTCAACTAAAATACTGTCTAGAGCTCCAGCCTTCTAACTAGCTTCCCCCCCATGGAGCTTCTGGACTAAGCAAAAGACGGCTGACAGACTCATGGAAGAACCGCAAATGTGATGACCGTACGTGAAGGGGATGCGTGGGCAGCAGCTTGGGAAGCTCTGGAATAAACACGTCCACCAAGAATTTGCCCTGGAGAAAAACTCAAACTAGACAGGGAAGGGAGGAGCGTATGGAAGGCCCAGACCCCAGAGACAGAACAGGGGCAAAGGTTAAAGAATACTGCGGGTCTGGGGGAGGGGGAGTACAGGCCACCTCTGGAGCTGCCCTTGATCCCTTGGTTCCCCGTGATCTTTAACACTGGGGTCTTGGGGCTTTATCCCAGGAACAATGGAAGCTTATGAAGAGCTTCAGGCACAAAAAGACTAACAGGTATTTAAAAGTCTCAGGTAAGGCTTGAGATTTTGTGATTATTAGATCAAATAGGATCATGCTTTTATAACACCAAACTTTATAACATCATGTTTAAAGAGCATCTCTCTGGAATTTTTACTTTGGGTGATACATTTTTTTCAATCTATTTACCCATTTTTAACACACACACACACACACACACATTTTCAAGACAGCTGATGTACAAACTGGCATTGTTGTAAGACAGTCACTAAGCTTCCTCATTGAATGTACCAAGAAACCAGCCATGCACCTTCACACATGACCCAAGGGCTGTAGCCTTATCTTAAGACAACACTAGGATTTGGGTAAATCTGAAGCACAACCCCAATAAACAGAGATTTCAACAAAAAAGACTTGGAAAGCATAGACTTAAAATGTTACAGGCAAATGCAAGTCACTTACCTATGGTTGTGAATTTGAAGAAGCCAGGAGAAGCAAGAGACTCCACTGTGGAAAGTCAGGGTTGTACACCCCTTTCCAAGTTCAGCTTACATCGTAATGAAGCATTGAACAGAAATCAGGCCTTTTCCAGGACACTATTTGCTTATAGGTCAATGCCCTAAAGTCCAGATCTAGCACAGTTCAGCACCATGAGAGGAAAGGTCAACCATACTCAGAGCAGTAACCCCCAAACCCAGAGTGCACTAGGAACCTTCCGAGGCTATCAACAAGCTCTAGAAAGAGCTATTTGCCTTAGAATGAGGCCTAATGGTAGAGAGCCTGCAAGAGGCCTGACTCTTCTTTTGTAAGCCCTTGATTTTAAAAATTTACTTTAAAAATCTAACAAGACAAAAATACTGCTAGTCTTCTTGCCTCGATTTGAAGTGGCCCTTGTGACATCCTGGGGTTGTGGGTCCTTGGTGATCTGGAACCAGCCCACCTGGCTTTGTGGAGAATTGATATCATGCAATTGTCTTCTTGCTCAGAGGTCTGAGCACACAGGTGACCCTTGAACCCTGGCCTGATTGGTTACTGACAGTAACCACAAGCTCTACCCACCAGCCACAGTAGAAATGCGTGACTTTAAAAACACATTTCCATTAACAAAGACTCAAGGCAAATAAATGCTTAGAGCTACCCAGGTCTCCTTTTCTGTCTTCTTACTATTAACTCCATCTATTTCTAAAAACAAAAAAGAAAAAAGTGTAGTCTTTTTTTTTTTTTACTATTTTTCTTCTTTATTAATTTGAATTACATTTTTTAGAAGTAATACAGTCTTATGATTCAAAATGCTATTTATTTTTTATCTTTCTCCTTGCAAAGGGTTAGTAGTAAGATTGTGAATGTGGGGTCACAACGTGTACCCCAAGTCAGGGCTGGCCACCTGTCATTTATAAGTCAATAAAAACATGCAAATTAATAATGGAAAGCAGAAAAAGGAGATTTTATTCAGTGAACACTCAGTCCCTGGGCTCTTGAAGTAAGATCAAAGTTTAAATAGAGCACCAATGAAATGCACATCTAAGCAGCTCCAGTAAAGGTGTGGTCCTGCCGCCCCCCACCACCACCACTGACTGTGCTTCAGTCTTGCTCCTGTAAGGTAGTCTGACTAGTTGTTAGAACTGTTTGAAGCCTCAAGAGACAACCCCAAGCCCGACCCTGCTGGTATCTCTTCCTTCTCCCAGTGGGAGATTCTCAAGGAAATTTCCATTTCTTTGGGGTGCACTGCTCCTGTAGTCTGATGGTCAGATTGAGAGACACAAAGTGGCTCTTTAGAAGGTTTTCATTTCTTCCAAGCCAGACCATGAGAAAGACCTTCCTAAAGCATGCCCACCATGCCAGCAGATGGCTATTGAGCAAAAAGCCTGGATGTTGCAATACAGTGGCATGCATGTTTACCTAAGGGGGTGAAGACAGGCCAAGAATGACTTTCAGAGGCAGGGAGATGAATTGCAGTCTGAGAATGAAATATCAGCCCAGCGGCACAGAATAACAGGGAATGGCCACCTGTGAACTCTTTTGCTTCATTATTATCACCCTGCAGATCAATATGAGTTGTAAAAATTCAGAACTCATCATCTTGTTATGCCCAGGTTGTGGAGACCCCCAAAAGACCATCACATAGACCGAATCCCATATGTAAAAGCAAAGAGCCTTTATTTTCAAGCTCGGAGCTTGGACTCTCTGCTGATGAAGTGGTAAGAGCAGAGAGCCCCAAGCCCAGGCAGGGTGGACATTTTATCATAGCAGAGGTTAGGGTGAGGGGGTTTCTAGGGTGCAGGACCCTGATTGGCTGACATTTGTCTAGGGGTATAGGGAATGTTTGTAATGGCAGGTATTTCCCCTTAGATGCAGGCCCTCCCTGGGTGGTCAGCTCATGGCTCTTTCTGGATCCTGGTGTTACCCACCAGTTAGCCTATTACAGAAGCTGTGTCTGGGCCTCTAAGCCTGTCGTGGCAGTTGTGTGGTCAAGCTATTTTGGGCTCCCCCACATTCTCTCCTTCACAAGTGCCAATGACAGGACTCAATCACGAGTCCTATCTACCCAGGGGTTCAAGGGTATTGGGACCTAAGAACCACAGATTTTTCTAGGTCAGGGACATCTGTGTCTATTGCTATTCTTAAGGCCCTGTAGCACTGATCTTTGAATACAACTAGATTATAATCTTGAATAATATGTTTAAGGCCATATATTACCTCTTTGGTTCTTCACAAAGAGAATCAAGTATCTTATCCAGTTGCAGAGCCATTTTAGTTAATAAATTTATCAACTGACAACTCTGAACTTGTTTTCCTAGTCTGTCAATGGGCATTATAGTTAACCGTTTTGTCCCCTATGCCATGGAGTTTCCTTTTTGACCCAGCATTTCAACCTATTTTTGGCAGAGGATGTGGGACAACATTCTCTTGTGAAAATGCTTTGAGCTGACTTTGGGGCATTGTTGTCAGGGTTCCAAAAAATGCTGAAAAGCTACTCAAAGGCTGGGCAATGGGGCATCTGTCAGAAGCATGTGGCTATCTGTTCCAGCTGTAGAGATGGGGAACAATCATGTTGGCTGGGCTGGTCCACATCAGCTTTTAGTGAATCCCGAGCTTCGAGTTGTTTGGAGCAGTGTAGTCAGCAGCTGAAGCTTCGAGTTGACTGTCAACCAAGTGGAAACCTGGTGAGACAATTTTAAATTAGGAACAGAAGTCAAAATTTATAAATTTATTTGGAACTTTTAGGCCCATAGTCTTTAGTAATTGGGAAGGGCAGGAGTCCCAAGACCAGGAGAGAGAAAAAATATTATCCGTAGGAATAGACAAGTAGTCAAAATTTAAGCTGTACTTTTCTGGAGTCCTTCTAACCTCTGTGAAGTGGACCCAAGTTTTATGACTCTTTTAATCCTCTGAGGCCTGTATAAATTATCTTACAAAATGACATAAAAGTTTTAGATATATTAGGATTACCAATCTGTACTGAAAACCATATCATAGACAAAGCAAGTCATAGGTATCTGTAAAACAGCAGAAGTAAACTCATACCTTTTATGAGTCCTAGCAAAAAATACAGATTTAGGTTAAAAGCACATGGATTTTACTTCTGTCCAGAGAGCCAGGTATAAATTGGACAGAGTTTTTTTTTTGGCCTGATGAAAAGCACTTTTAAGTTTATATTTAGATGACAACTAAAATAAATCTAAAATGTTGAGCTTGTGTCTGAACAGTAAGTAGTCACTGCTCTACCAGCTTATCAGAACTCTATTAAATGTTAATTAAGCTCTAAACTTTTATATCATAGAAGGGGAAAGCAATCTGAAACATTTTTCATAATTTAAATCGTTTATTTATATCTTTATAATTTGCATTTATATCTTAAGTCATTTTTTGAGATCCTCAAAGTTTATAAGCTTTTATATCTTCAGAACTTTATATATCTTAAAACATTCTTAGACCCTCAAAACTTGTATAGACGTTCATATCCTTATACCTTTTTTTCAGATCCATATTTAAACCTTTATGACTTATTTAAACTTTCATATCTTAGAACACTTTCTTAAAAATGAGCTAACAAGCTGGCTATAGCCTTGTGGAAGGATCTGGTTATCTGATGCTACCAAGCTGACAAAGTTATAGCTAGCCTAGCTGTCAGTACTATCAGAGATCTGAGAAGGATAAATTATACCTGAGTGCAGACCAAGCAGCTTCCGTTCTATAAATGACAGCGACTAGTCCATACCCAGGTTTCCATAGCATTAGAGGCACAAGTATCAGAACAACATCAATCTTCTTTGGCCATCAGGCCCATAAGGAGAAAGTTTTTCCTATAAAAGAGGGACACGAGGAAGACTGATCTTAGTTTGTCTAGGCAAAAGAAATGCAATCGATTCTCCAGTGTCCTGCTGCTTGTCCACAGACTTCGTCAGGTCCTGACAGCAGGTGTTGTATCAGGGCATCTCACTCTGTGGTCAGGATTGCCATAATCCAGCTGGAGACATTGTGGTGCCCCGTAATCTTCTTTGCAGACCTTGGATCACTGCTAAGATCTGGGAGTCTGTCTGATATAATAAGCTTTTAGATCAACATATTCTGCAGATCACTGAAGTATGAGAGCTGTCCAGGGATATCTGAACAGACAAACTTTTATTCTAGTTACTTGTTTTAAACTCAACCCTGAAAACATATGCAAGGGACTAAGTAAAGCTTATCCCTGTAATTAATTACATCAGTACTTAGCATGACTACAATTAAAGAACTTGATTATTTATAAGGTACTATTTACTTGTGTTCTCTAATAGTCTACAAAAGGTAGCCTTAAAAACAATGATTTTGAATTGAAGCTCTTATAGTATCAAATACAGGTTCAGTAAACAAACCAAAACAAAATAGCCATATGTTAATGGAAGGGCCATAAGTTCCTTTTACCAAAGATAAAGGGGGTGGCTCCCTGTTTAGCAAGCGGGAACTTTCTCCAAGCCCCTGAGGGAATGGGAGCTTTATCTAAAAGCCTGACATTGGGGAGGAGACTTTATAGTTTTATCTCTGTTAAGTATGAGCCTTAAAAACAATTTCTCAATTGAGGTTTCTTTTAGAATCAATATAAAACATTTATATGACTCAGTTTATCCAAACTGCTTAAGCTTAAGCAAAGACAAAGAGGCTAGACATACATTCTTAAGCCTGAATAGTCCTTGAGTAAGGAGAAATATTCTCCAAGCCACTAGTTCTCAACTTTCCCAATGCTTTGACCTTTCAATATAGTTTCCCATGTTGTGATGATGACCCCCTCATTACCAAATTTTTCCCATTGCTATTTCACAATTGCAGTTTTGCCATTGTTATGAATCTCAATGCAAATATCTGACACACAGGTGGTCCTAGGCTATCCCTGTACAAAGGTTTTTTTGTTTTTTTTTTTCTTTTAGTCCCCAAAGGGTCAAGACTCATGGAGTCAGAAGTTATTCAAAGCCCTTTGTTTAGGTCATTGTTTTGCTGTATCACAAGAAATGAGCATCACAGTTTCTGGTGATATATCACCTGGGTGACTCTTACATTACAAAGTTTAGTTGCCAGAGCAAGGTATATTCTTGTGTATAAAAGCATTGAGTTTCAGCTTTAATATTTAATAAATATCTTATTTATTAAACACATGTAGCCATCTATTTAAATTTTCTAGAAGCTTGTTGAACACTTGGCAAAGACATAAGTACTTAGGTGTAAATCTCTTAAGTTAGCTTTTGTTAATCTGAATAGATCTTTATAACCCTAGTAAAAGATGGTTGTCAGCCACATGGCTGCCTACATCATGATGAGGTCCCCAGCCAAGATGGAGGAAAGCCATGTGATTGCTGTTTAAAACATGTTTTTCTAAAATACTTAAATGCACACATACGCACAATTGGATCCAAGTTACATACACATACATGCAGAGTTAAAGCTAGCTTATATTCACACATATAGAGTTAAATCCAAGTCACATACTTGTCCATATACATACTGTAAGGATTCGGTCCTTAATTACGTCATCAGCCTTCAACGGTGTCTTAGCCTAAAAAGCGGGTGGGCCCTCTGTGCGCTCTCTGTCTCTTTCCTTTCCGCTCCTTCATTCTGCCTGGACCTCCTTCTCTTTCCTCTCTCTCTCTCTCCCTCTCCTTTCCGCTCCTTCCTCCCGTCAGCACCACTCTCCCCCTCTCCCCCTCCCTCTTTCCCTCTCCTCCGTCTCTCCCCTCTCCCCGGCCCCCCCCCCCAATAAAGCTCTAAAAGGTAACCATGGCTGTGATTCTTTCAATCAGCACGCTCCTCCGCCGGCATGGGCGACGACCAGCCACGAGGATCAGTACCACAGCATAAACAACACATACACTTGTATATATCTCCATTTTTAACATAAACATTTTGCAGTGAAGAATCATCAGGGGTTTTTGTTTTTGTTTTGGGGTTTGTTGTTGTTGTTGTTGTTGTTTTGGTTTTTCTTAAAATGAAAACCAACCAGAACTAACCTAATATGGTCAAATTTTAAATTCAGTATTTGCAGGTACGAGAAACCTCAACATAGATCACATCCCCTCTGGCCTTCTACAACCTTCTATGTACCTTCAGTCCATACCTTTGATTCCTCAGACATTTACTTCACATTCCTCTTATCCTTTTCTTCTCTTTATTATTCCAGTCTTCTGCTTCCTCTCTTGTTTTTAAACACAGAAACTTAGTCATTTTTGTGGTTCCCCTCAGTAGTCTAGAATACATTGTATGGCTAAAATATTTCAAACAACAACAGATGCATATACCATAACAAGAATAACTCTAAATTTACGTGGACACTGTACCAACGTGAAGCATCTGAAACTAGCAGTAGGGTTTTTTTTTTTTTCTTCTTTTTTAACCAATAATAATTTGTAGCCAACCGCTCTAAATGATGACAAATATTTATAATCTATTGGATCTGAACGATCAAAGTAGCCCTGATGGCGGGATTATAACATAGCCGTAGCTTAGCAACCATAGGCAGTGATACTCCATTCCACTCTTGGAGCCAAACCATGGTCAGGTTTGGCAGGCAGCCCCCAGGGCAAGTCTTGGGAGCCCTACCCATCAGCATGAAAGGGGACAGCCAGCATGCAGCATGGGGACAAAAGATTGTTGTTAACCTCAGAGTCTCAAGTGCACAAGACTGGCAAACTGGAAGGGACTCCATGCCCCTCCGGGGGAGGGCTCCTGTTGGCTACTCCTTGACTGTGATCCCAGAGGGGCAGTTCTCTGCCAGCCCCACTGTATGCCCGGGTCAGGCAAGTTCTGAGCTCTGTGAGGCCCCCACCAGCTCCTGCCTGCTCAGCACTGCAAAGTCTCCACCCCAAGGCTCCCGGCACAGGAGCCTGGTCTCCAACCTGTGGTGTCCAGCCCTGCAGTGCTCTTGGCCTGCCCAAGCGCCCATTGGCTCGGTGGTGACCCAAGTCCCTGCCCCTGCCCCTGCCGCTGCTCACCAGACATGCAGCACCACAACAGTGTGCTTCTCTGCCTGCTGCTGCATGTGCTCTGGGTCCAAGAGCAAGGGAGCAATGGGGGGTAGGAGTACTCTTAGTGAAATGAATGATAAACGGTGCTGGTTACTGGCGGAAAGGTCACGGTCATACAGAACCGGGTTGCTTAGTAGCAAAGAGCTTTACTAGGAGGAAGGGGAGGAGGGACAAAAGAACCAGGCCTGGGGAGGAAAGAGAGAGAAAGATGGGGGGGGAGAGCAGAGCAGAGAGAGATGGTGGGGTCTGCATCTGGCTTTTTAAGGTGCAGATTGTATGACCACACCGCACGTACGTACGTAGTCACCAGCGCACACTGATGATGTAATACACAAGACCCTTTGCTTAACTCCTGAACTGCGCATGTGCAGTCATGTAGCTGGAGTGAGGGCAGAATTCTAACACTTAGTCTGTCCCAGTTCAACCAAAGGGACCCTCTGTCCCTTCTGCTGGCCATCCGGCCCCAAAGGCTGTCCATGTACAGTTTCTATCTGGAGTCACAGCATGTACATAAACCCAGGCATAAAATACACATACTTGTGGCCACATTTCTCACACATTCACGTAGGCAGGACATTCCACCAGAAAGGCAAACAGAACATTTTCCTAAGGAAACAGTGTCAGCGGACCAACTCAAAAATCCTAAAATAAGAGTCTATAGTTTTGGTAAGTCAGGAAGAGAACAAAATTACAACACACAAGACAACAAAACAGCTCTCCTAGTGCCTGGAGACAAACCCAAAAGGAAGACACTGGGGTCATGCCGTCCCCGGCTATACAAATCAAATTCAAATACAAATCTACCAAAGGGATCCAAACCCGTCCAAAGAATCTTCTGCAGGTACTTACAAATTTGGGGCTCACTTACAAAAGGATATCCCAAAAGTCCATTTACAAAAAGATTTCCAAACAAAAGTAAACACAGAAAACACGAACGTAAACTCGGACACACAGAAAATGTACTGGCCAGCTTCAGGCTCTATGGGCAGTGGTCCTGGTGGGCTTGGGGGATCCCAGAACAAGCCCCCACATGTTATGCTCAGATTGTGGGGACCCCCAAAAGACCACCATGGAGACAGAATCCCATATATAAAAGCAAAGAGCCTTTATTTTAAGCTTGAAGCTTGGGATATCTGTCTGACTCAGCGGTGAGAGCAGAGAGCCCCAAGCCCAGGCATGGTGGGCATTTTATCACAGCAGAGGTTGGGGTGAGGGGATTTCTAGGGTTCAGGACCCTGATTGGCTGACATTTGTCTAGAGGTATAGGAAATGTTTGGAATGTCAGATATTTCCCCTTAGATGCAGGCCCTTCCTGGGTGGGTTAGCTCATGGTTTTTTTCTGGATTCAAGTGTTACCTGATAGTAAGCCTGTTACAGAAGCTGTGTCTGGGCCTCTAAGCCTGTCATGGAAGTTGTGTGGTCAAGCTGTTTTGGGCCCCCCACAAAAAAAGGAGCCTGCGAGCCTCTCTTGAGGTCATCATTTTGTCTTTGTGTTGAATGTGTGGTCCCAGCATGCCGGTACCTTTATTTTTGAGATAATAAATGCTTTTGCTGATTGTGTACATGGATGGTGGTCTTTTGTGGGACTTCTCCAGAGCCCTAACACCAGTCTGCCTGATGCCTTGGCTGATGAGTTTTCATGTCTGAGTTTTATCCAGAACACCTCCCTCTTGTGATGCATCAGTCTTGGAAATGATCCTTTGCTGGCGCTTGTTTACAGGCAAGCACGGGTCACGGAGATGTGTGCCAAGTGATTATAATTTTAGCGTGGGTGGTGTCTACTACTCCCTAGTTCAGAGCAAGGTGGTTCATACTTCATACAATGTAGACTGGTAACAGGGATCAGTTTTGCCAAATTAGTCAAGCACGTCTTGAAAAGCAAACAAGTAAACTCTTGAACTCTGTGTCTATCTTTCTTTAAACTTTCCAACCACATATACAGTGAAAAATAAGATAGGCACTTTGTCTTTATTGTGTTCCAGATAGATGCTTAGAGTCTTGTAAGCCTTTTTTATTAATGCTGGGTGACGCCTGAAGAACCAGGAACCGTGGCCTATGAAATGCTGCTGCAACAGTATACTCAGTGTTCTCTTAAGGAACCAAACTGATAGAATGAATACATACAATAAAAGTGGATTTATTAGACTGGCTTAAGGATGTGGTCCAGGTTCAGGTCCAACAAGGTCTGGTTCATAATGGAAAAGCTAAGAATCTGGTAGTTGTTCAGTCCATGAGACTGGATGTCTCTGCAGTGCTAATGCCAAAGCCCTGGAAAGTTGCTGGTCCTCTACTACCTGGTCTATGTGTCCTCCAACCAAACACAACACCAAATTCCTTCAGAAATTAGTGCCACATCGAAGACATAAAAGATGGAGCTCCCACTGCAAATCCCTTCAACGCTCCTAATTGACCTGTGCAGAAGACAAATGGGTCATTGAGAGTGGCAGTTGACTGTCACAAACTCAATCAAATGTAGCTGCTGGGCCAGGTGTGGTGTCCTTTCTTGAGCAGACTAACACATCTCCTGGTACCTAGAAGGCAGCTGCTGATCCAGCAAATGCCTTTTCCCTCTACCTGTGCATAAGGACCACTGAAGTCATTTGTTGTCAGCAGTTTATGTTTACAGTTTTACCTCCAGGTTATATGAACTCTAGTTCAAAGGGATCTTAAACATTGGTCTCTTCCACAAAATATCACACTGGTGCACTATATTGACGACATTCTGCTGATTGGACTAAGTGGGCAGAAGGTAGCAAATACTTTGGACTTGCTGGTAGCACATATGTGCATCAGAGGATGGGAAATAAATCCAACCAAAATTCAAAGACTTTCTACTTTGGTGAAACTTCTAGGAGTCCAGTGGTGTGGGGCATGTGGAAACATTCCTTTTAAGATGAAGGAGGCACCTGGGCACTCCCATCACCAAGAAAAAAAGCACAACATTTAGTAGGCTCGTTTGGATTCTGGAAGCAGTACATTCCTCCCTTGGGTGTGTTATTTTGGCCAATATATCAAGTCATTCAGGGAAGTGCTAGCTATGAGTGGGACCAGGAACGGGAGGAGGCTTTTCCACAGGTCCAGGCTTCTGTGTGTGCAGAATGCCGTACCACCCGGACCATACGATCCAGCAGACCTGATGGTGCTTATGGTGCCAGTGGGAGATAGAGGTGCTAGCTGGAGCCTTTGACAGGCTTCTGCCTTAGTTTGCTTCCTATTGTTTTGATAAAGACCACAGGCAACGTGAGAAAGGAAAGGGCTTATTTCATTACGTAACTCCCAGGTCACAGTTCATCACTGAGGGACGTCAGAGCAGGAACTCAAGCAGCAGGAACCTGGAGGCAGGAGCTGATGCAGAGGCCCTGCAGGGGTGCTGCTTAGTGGCTTGCTCAGCCTGCTTTCCATCATCCTAGAGGTGACACAGCTCACAGTGAGCAATGTCCTCCCACATCAGCCATTAATTCAGAAAATGCCCTACAGGCTTGCCTACAATCTATTAGGATGGAGGCAGTCCCTCAGTTGAGTGTCCCTCATCCCACATATGTCTTAGAAAAAAATTTGTCAAGTTAAAAAAAAATCAGTCAAGCAGTGAGTTTCCTAGACCCAATTCACTAATTCACTGCTTCTCTTACCCCTTTGAAGCCACATATATTTCTAATTAAGAAAAATTTTATTCATTTTACATACAGATCCCCCTCTTCCCTCCTCCCGCCCCTTCAGCCCCCCCAACCCATCCCCCATTCCTTCCTACAAGAAGGGAAGGCCTCCCATGGGGAGTCAGTAGGGCCTGGTACATTCAGTAGAGGCAGATCTAAGGCCTTCCCCCTGCCTCAAGGCTGTGGGCTCCAAAAAACCAGCTCATGTACCAGGGATACCCTCACTGTCATCTTGGAGCCTTTCTCCAATAACTGATGGAAGCAGATGCAGAAATCCACGGCTAAACACCAGGCCGAGCTCCAGGAGTCCAGTCAAAGAGAGAGAAGAGGGATTCTATGAGCAAGGGGCATCAAGATCATGATGGGGAAACCTACAGAGACAACCAAACCAAACTAGTGGGAACTCATGAAATTTAAACCAACAGCTGTGGAGCCTCCATGGGACTGGACTAGGCCCTCTGCATAGCAAGACAGTTGTGTAGCTTGATCTGCTTAAGGGGCCCCCTGGCAGAAGCCACATAATTGAGGAGTCACAGCTGAAATAATCACGGAAAGTCGTCAACCAACAGGTGTGATGGTGCACTTCTGTAGTCCCAGCATTCTGGAAGTAGAAGCTTCCGTTCAAGACCCTGTCCTGAAATGAACAAACAAATAAAAAAAGGAGCTGGCTGTGGAGACCCTGTCTTCAGCACCAACCAACCCTCAAACTAAGATGGGGGGAAAAAAGACATGAAGCCAAACCCAACTTGCATCCACTCTGAGAGGACTGGCGGGGTGACAGCTATGACAGTCAGACACCCTCTCTGGAGCTCCCCAAACCCCACACCAGAGTTCACGTATCCTAACAAGATTCCTCATTGGCTGTGGAAGGCCACTTCCTGCACTCTCAGGAATTCATTTCCGTATTACGGGTATGTACTAAAGGCAGTCACCCACTATTCCACTTCCCCCTTTCCTCTCTTCCCCTCCTGCTCCCCTTCTTCATTTCCTCATAGCTCTTGTACGTAAATATAGAAATGAGCACATCTGTCAAGCAGAAGTAAAACTCATAGCGCCTTATATTCCATTACTTACTCCCTCTCAAAACAGATCAACGAACTGTATTCTCTGTTTCTGTGGCAAGGAGCATGTAACACACAGTGCTTGCCAATGATACGCTAACCTCATCCACCTAACCTCAGGGACAACTTATGCTCTCCAGGTTCTAAACTAGGGCTGGATTCACACTGCTTAATCTCTCCAAGGTTAAGATTCACCTTTCCAATTCATGAGAAAACTGAGACTCAGAGATGTCAAGTGACTGCTCTACCCAAGGAGACCCATGTGTAAATTGAAGTCCAGTCTTTTGTACATGAATTCACACCCTGTCCACAAAGCCAAGCTGCTCCTTAGAGAACTTGACCGTTTACTTTAATTCACCTTGTCGGAAAGTCGCTGCTTTATGTCATTCATTGCTTTCTACTAAAAGTCTTCCAAGTCTATGTAAGTGTAAGGCAAACATGCATTCAAGGAAAGCTGACTCCAGGACAAGTCCCAGGTCCAGCTAAACCAGACATGGTTATTATATCCCTCTTCTGCTTTCGATGGCATAGAGTCAGACATGTGACCCAGTTTTCTTCAGTGCAAAAGATAATTACTGATATCCTTTAGGAGTTTTAACAGGAGGGATTATTTTATACTTACATTTTTTTCCTGTTTTTAACATGTACCAAGGGCTACAGTAGCCACTTGGTGACCATGGTGTGACACACGAATGATGAAGAGTAACACACTGAGGATGGGGGTATAAGAACACCTGGGACTTGATGATAGCATTAAACCATTAAACCAACCCTGAACCCAAATATGTCCAGGTTTCATGTCATGTGAAATAATCACCTCTGTTATTTAAGCCATTGTCATTGGGATATCCCTTCATGTCCAACTGCATGGGCTTCAGACATACATGTAGAGCTATGGATGAATTCATGAACACCCATCCCTCACACATTGAGATTCTCAGAGACAAAATACTCCACCTTGAAGGGAAGCTTGCTAAGCTCAGGAAGAAAACAACTCAAAAGCTTCAAAAAGTCCCTGAAACTGACTATATTCACTAGACCCTTCCCCCAAGCTTATATAAGCAGTAAAAACTGCAAAGAGATACTCTCAGACATGTAGAGCTGCCCGAAAGAGGCAGAGACCAGCTAAGCTTCCTGAAAAAGACAGTCCCCAACCTGTTGAGCTGCCTACAAGTATGCACTGAGCTCCAGGTTTCCAGGAATTGTGTTTCCAGCTTTTCCATGCTGGGGTAGGCTTTTGATGAGGTAGCCATTTTTGAGTTATTCTATAATTAACCTCTCATTCATACTCCCATAAGGAACCCCAATAAGACTCATTATTCCACTAAGTTGAACTTCAGTTGTATTCTTTCTTTGGTCTATAGCTAGCTACATATCTGAGATGAGTAGACATTTTGTGTGTGTGTGTCTTTTCAAGAATACTGTCATACAGCACACACATACATGTATACACACACACTTGCAATTATATATATTCTGGAGATTTTATCATAGGTAATTTAGAAAGTGGTCAAGAAAGCAAGAAAATGAAGAAGGACAAAGCAGTCCAACCAAGAGACCCTTCAATGACACATCTCAAATCCCCAATCCAATGACTCATGGCTTTAATGGTGTTTAATTTCCTCTGTCTCCCTCAAGTGAGTTCCTGGTGTGTCACCACTACTCATTCACAGCCACTAGTAAAGCAGTAGGCATCTCTGTCCTCCTCACTCCCATTTCCTGAATCCTTTCTAATTGCCTGTCTCAATTATACTGGCTTAGCCAGCTATTCTGGTTAGCAGTGTGCTGAAGTCACAGTATGGTCTATCTAGAGCTTCACTGAAAAGACTATGATGATGATGATGAGCTTAAGTTTGGGCTAAAAGTAGGAGCTAACGTTTTGGCAATGCCACCAAGGTAACATTATATTGTTTAATTCCTTGGGGATTTATACACCTACCTCAAGCCCAGAAAAAAAATATCCTGGTCCACCTGGTGGTTCCAAACTGTAAACAGAGGCAGAGTTTTTCTATCCTGACTGCCTGGTCCCAAATAAACACACAAAAGCTTATATTAATTACAAAATTCTTGGCCAATAGTTCAGCCTTATTATTAACTAGCTCTTACTTTAAATGAACCCATTTCTATTCATCTATGTATTGCCATGTGGCCCTTGGCTTTACTGGTCCTCTGGCATCTTGCTTCTACGGCAGCTCGCTTGTGTCTCCCCCGACTCCACCCCTCTTTGTGGGAGTCCTTAGTTTGATTGTCCTGCCTAACTTTATCCTGCCTTGCTATAGGCCAAAGAACTTTATTATAAACCAATGAGAGTAATACATATTCACAGTGTACAGAAGGATCACCCCCACAGCACCAAACAGTTGACAGTGAAAGAAGCTTGCTGAATGCAGGGGTGTAGATATGGCTTTTTATCTGCTGGGTCATAAGTGAAGGACGCCATCTTGAAGCCTAGTCTTTAACACTGACTGTTTTAGTTTATTATTTGCATGTTGTTGAACCATGTGTGATCAGACTTATATTTACAGAAAATAGGATCATGAGTGAGGGAAATGCCTATATCATGTGTGTGTGTGTGTGTGTGTGTGTGTGTGTGTGTGTGTGTGTGTGTGTGTGATAAGTTTGCACAACTACCTTATCATTTCCAATGTTGTTTCTCAATTCTTACCTTTAAGTATGTAAGTCCCTAAACTCCTTATAACTTCCATCTCTGAGGAAATGCATCCCCTTTTCTTTACACTCCCACTGAATCCATGTAAAAAAAAAAAATTCCCCCTTTCAAACAAATACAGAGACCCACAACCAGACATGCAGAGAGAGATAAAGAGAGACCTTGGAATACTCAGCCCTAAGTGGGATGTCTCCATCAGAGCTCAGACAATCCCAGAGAAGAGGAGGCAAAAGGAACATTACAGCCAGTGGGTCCAGAGGTCACCCGGAGAACAAGGCCCTCTCAATCAACTGAGCAAAGTTCATATGAACTCACAGAGACTGAAGCAGCGCACACAGGGCCTGCGCGGATCTGCACCAGGTCCTCTGTGGATATGTTAAGGCTTCCAGTTCAGTGCTTTTGTGGGGTTCCTGAGTATGTAAATGAGTGGCTTTCTGACTCTTGTGCCTTCTCTTGGACTCTTTTCCTTTTGTTAGTTAGCCTTGTCCAAATTTGATATGATTGTTTATGTTTTTTGTTTTTGCTTGTTTGTATTTTGGTTTCTTTTTGTTGTTGTCATTGTTTTGTGGATTTTGTTTGTTTGTTTGTTTGCTTGTATGTTTGTTTTTGAGACATGGTTTCTCTGTGTAGCAGTCTGAGCTGTCTGGAACTGATGGTTTATATTTTATCTTATATTTTATTTTGCTATGTTTGGTTGTTATCTCTTAGAAGCCTGTTATTTTCTAATGAGAGACAGAACAGGAGTGGACCCAGATGGGAGGGGATGTGAGGAGGAACTGAGAGGAGTAGAGGGAGGGGGAAACCATAATCAGGGTATAGTGTATGAGAAAATAATCTATTTTCAATAAAGGGGGAAATATGAAAATAAAAAGTTTCAAAAATAACAATTTTCCCCTCTCAAGGGCCTGCAGCTGAGCTTTGTCAAAGCTGTCAGGTTGTGTCTTACTTCTTGTATTCTTTGTCCCTTTCATTTGATTCCCATTATCCTAACATTTCTGATGAATTTCTCTTATTTAATCTATGACCTTAAAAGGTCCCTAAACAATCCAGTGGGTTTAGTTTCTCTTCTCCATTGTTGGAAATTCCTGATTCATCTTAAGCCTAAGAAAGGCTTTTTATCCTTGACTGACCTCAGTCTTCAATTCCTACATTGCAAAGCATGGACTCTGGGAGGAAACCCATATTCATGACACCCATAGGGAAGAAAAGAACCAGGGCAGAGGGGTTAACTAACTGTTAGGATGTATGACCACATGCCTTGAATGGCTCATTGCTCCTTAAGAAGAACCACACTAGGATGTGTCTTCCCCCTAACCTGGCTTCCTTTCATTCATTCATTCAACAAACACTTTTTTAACCCAAGACTATTTATTGGTCAACAAAGAAAAGCCTGACATTTGGATGGGCACTACAGACAGAGATAATAAGCAAAGCAGGTACCGTCTCATGAAACTTACAGTCCAAAGGAGAACCAGTAATAAATAATGAACTACCATAGAAATAACCATTCAAGTGAATAATAATCTGATAAGACCTTTTAATAAATGTTCCAGAGACAGAGCTGAACAAAGGGATCTCACAGCTTGAGGACTCAGAAAACACTGGTCTAAGTAAAGTGTGTCAAAAAGATTGGCCAAAAGAAAGATAGAAGGAAAAGGAGAAAATAGCCTGTATGGACTGGCCAAGGCAGGGAAAACGATGGAACAAGGTAACTAGAAGAAGTCCACTTTGGCTGGAAAGTAGTGAGAAAGGCAAATAATGTTGTGATCTATGGGTAGAGAGGAGGACACTGTTAGGTCCAAAAGAAACCCCAGGACAAATGTCTAACTGTGGTGTCTATGAGCATACCAAAGCACATGCTGGCCTCTTGGTTCTCCTAGCAAGTGCCTGTTACAGAGGCCCATGCTGGCATCCTGGCTCTTCTTGGCTCTTCTTACCCTGCGCCCTACCCTAAACTTCTCGGGCCCATGAGCTCTGCTTTCCTCCCGCAGCTTCCGACTTCCTATACAGCCCTGCCCTTTTGGCCATTAGCTCTCTTGGCTCCCTTTGCCCTCTCCTCGCTTTGTGCTGAGTCCCACTCAGCCTGTTGAATGGTTCCGAAGGGAGGAGTGTGGAATTGGGAAATGATAGCTATGAACTATAGATGGAGATGGAAAAAAAAAGACAGACACGGGATAGCTTCAGGAGGATTCTGGGTCAATACCGAAGACCCTGAGTTTATTACTCATAGCCTTTATGTACCTAGAAGCAAGGGGGACAAGAAGACATCCCCCTTTCGAGGACATCATGGTTCAAGGTACAAAGTATAGTCAAGTGTAAACACCTCCTTAGTACTCAAGACATCTGGTGACCACGCCTTATGGCACAAAATATCCTGTGAACAAGCCTTGAAGTATAAGATACCTGGTAACCATGCCTTTGGCCAAAACATCCTATTATGCAGCCTTGCAGAGGGGAAACATGTTCAGACTCTCTGACCTCGAGTCAGGACGAAAACAAGCGGCAAACTGGGGTCTCTGTGGGCCCCCACATCTTTGTTTTCAGCTCTCTGTTGGTCCACTTGCGTCTCTCTCTTACCCCCCCCCCTCTTCTCTTCCTCTCTCATTCTCCCCATCTCTCTCTCCTCTCCAGCCTGGTTCAGTCTACTGACCATGTTTAGTCCACTGCTTTCTCTCCCTGCTCTGGACTCTTCCAGATGCCTCTGGCTGTTCTCTGCCTGATATCAACAATAAAAACCTCCTCACCTTGGGGAGGCCATGTCCTCATTTTCATTCAGGCAGAAAGCTGATCACACAGACCTTGTGAATCACATGATGATTTGATACATGCGAAGAGCATGTTGTCTGACTTGCATTCACTCTAATTGCAGGGAGTTTGGGTTGGGCAAGCTGTGATGCAGAGAAATTAGGTAGGTTATCTGAGTGAGCCAAGAAAATGTGGTCTGGCAGCCTTATCTTGTTTTCCTATAGCGGACTTGGCAAGAAATGGACATTTTAAAGAGTTATGTATGAGGTTATCATTTACTAATTGTTGAAGGCAATGGTAATCACACCCTTCTCTGCCAATCTCATACTACATTCCAAATCATGTTACCACACGAAAGCTCCACTTCTCCAAAAAAGTCTCTTGCTCTAGAAGACTTCTGCTGAATCTAACTACTGATGACTCCATTCCTCCTGGCTTCATCCCAAGACCACCTGAGCCTTTTCCTGCTGCTCCCTCCTGGGCCTATGGCCCAGTCCCTATGGCCTCCTTCCTCTCACAGCTGCAGTGGAAAGAACTCCTTCCCCTCTCCCCCTCAATCCTCTTCCTTACCTCAGTGCCCGGAGGCCTTGAAGATGAACCAGCTGACTGAAGAGCCAGGGCAACTCTTTTTTCTGCAGGAGATGACAGGAATGCTACCTGCCTGCTGGATGTAACTTCCCTTCCTAGCCCGAGTCCCAGCTGTGACCAGACATCAGCTCCAGCTCCTGAATGGCTATGCTATGCTCAGGCTGCCCTTCTCTGTCTCCTCAGACCCAGCTCTGAAGCACTGGTACAGGCGGTAGCTCCTCGCTCCGCTACATGCTAGGGAGTTCCCTTCAGCTGCTTCCTTTGGAGAGCTTCACTGTAAAATGTTCCCGGTTCTCTCTTCTCCCATCCCATTTCCCCGAGTCTGGTGCTGACGCTGGTCATTCCCCATCTTCTGCGCGTGCTCTGTACGGCTAAGAAGAAAGAAAGAAAATAACAACGAACTTCTGTTGCTCCCTCAGTGGATACGCACCACTAGTCACTGTTTCTTGCAGCAGAGAAATGCCATCGTGTCTCAACCTTCAATTTCCCTTCCTAGACAGGCCTTTTTGAACATACATTTTTGAGATCATAATACTGTTATACCGTTTATCCCTTTCCTTCCCTCCCCCCAACCCTTTCCATGTCCCCCCATCTTGCTTTCACTCAAATTCATGACCTCTTTTTCTTTAATTGTTGTGGTACACACATATGTATTATCTGTATATATGTGTGTATGTTCATAACTATGTAAATATAACCTGCTCGCTGTGTGTATATTCATAAATATGTAAATCCAGCTTGTATAGTCCGTATTATGTTGTTTGCATACGAGTTTTCAGGGCATGTTTGGCATTGGAAAATGAACTGTTGTGTTCTTCCCCAGGGAAGATAATTGTTCCTGTTCTCAGCATTCCTTAGTCGCCTGTAGTTCTTTGTCTAGGGCTCAGGCCTGTGAGCTTTCCCCTTCCCCATTAACATGTCTGCTGGTGCTGTCCTTGTTCAGCTCATGTCTAGGCAGCCATGTCGGTGAGACTTCATGGGTGTAGCTCCTCTGGTGTATCTAGGAGACACAGTCTCACAAGTTTCCTGCTCCTCTGGCTCTTTCAATCTTCACACCCCCTCTTCTACAGTGAGCCCTGAAGGTTAGGTGCAGGAGTTGTGTTGTAGATGAATCGGTTGGGACTGGACTCCACAGTTCTGCATTTTGATGAGTTGCTGTTTTCTGTATTGGTTTCCATCTTACTTAATGAGCAGTGAGAACTACACTAATCTGTAGGAGTAAGGATAAATATTTAAAATGAAATTAAGGATATTTGATGATTTAGTAAAGTGTTGGTTGTAGGTTTTCCTCCAAGACCCTCACTAGCCCCAGATAGCTGGCTAGGTTTCCAGTACCAGATATGACTTCCCTCTTGTTGAACAGGTCTTAAGCCCAATGGGGAAGCTATTGTTTACCACCAAGGTATGTATGTCACCATTTCATCCTTGTGGTTATACCTGCCATTCTGGTCATTGTGTGGTTCAGAAGCACCATAGATTGGTAAAACTATTAGTTGTTTCCCTCCTTTGGAAACCTACATGATACCTTCTGTCCCCATATAAGCTAGTCCTCAGAAAGGAAGCTTTCAGGCCAGATCTAATCTTCTGGGTCCTGTGTCCAAAGTGCACAGTGTCTTCAGAAATAGTGACTTACCTTCTTCCTCTGGGGGTGGGGGGGTAAGGGTGGTGTGTCAACCAAGGGCAATAGCATGCTGTGGAACAATCCTTTTCTACACTATGAATACGTATTACTCTCACTGGTTAATAAAAAGCTGCAGACCAGTAGCTGGGCAGGAAGTTAGGCAGGAAAGCCAAACTGAAAATAACGAAGAAGGAAGGCAGAGTCAGGAGAGATGCCAGCCAGCTGCCCAGGAAGCAAGACATGCTAGAGGACAGGTAAAGCTATGAGCCATGTGGCAATACATAGACTAATAGAAATGGGATTATTTAAATGTTAGAGTTAGCTAGTAATAAGCCTGAGCTATTGGTCAATCATTTATAAATAATACTAAGTCTCTATGTGGTAATTTGGAAGCAACTGCTGGGATGGGGAGCAGGTGGTTGGGACAGAAAAAACTCTGCCTACAAGAGCTATTGTCTATAATGTTTGGGAGTGTCTTGGACAACCCTGAGCAACAATTCAAAAGAGGACATATCATGCTTGGAGTTGGGGGTTTTGTAAGTTACTCTATAGTATAGCTCTTGGGATAGCATTGTCAGCCCAGATGAGAAAATTTTCATTTGCACTATATATAGATATGCATGTGCAGACTTACCTGTATTATAGGAATTTTTAAGTAGTTAATAGTATGATTCCTTATGACATTTTAAAGCATCCTTACTGTTTCTTTACCCTCCTCCTTCCTTCTTCCATATTTATCTCCCTCCCCCACCTATATAAAGCCACCACCACCCCAATTTTTCCCTCTTCCCCCTTTAGCCCTCTTGGATACTGATAATCCTCTCTTTATTGCTCCCTGCAATGGTCCCCTTTTGCTTTGCTGATTTCTGAAGTTAGTCCAGATTATATACTCACACCAAAGACTTGGAGCTATCAACCTCAGGGTAGAGATAAGATTCAGCATTTGTCTTTCTGGACCTGGGTCACCTCACTCAGTATGGCCTTTTCTAGTTCCATCTGTTTACATGCAGATCTCACTAGAAAATAGGAAGACATCGCATGCTTATAAACTGGTAAACATAATAGTATGAAAATGACCATCCTACCAAAAGCCATATATAGATTCAATGTAATCCCAATCAAAATCCCCATTTCATTCTTCACAGAAATAAAAAACAAAACAAAACAAACCCAAAACAACAAAAACACAAAATCAAAAACCATTATCCTAAAATTCATATGGAACTGCAAAAGACCCCAAATAGCCCAAACAATTTTGTGCAAAAAGTGCTGGGGGAATTACCATTCCAGACAGGTTATATTACAGAGCCATAGTAATAAAAACAATATGGTACTGGCACATAAATAGACATGTAGACAAATGGAAGAAAATTGAAGACCCAAACATGAGTACATGTGACTTCAGCCATTTAATATTTGACAAAGATGCCAAAAACACAGGCTGGAGAACAGAAAGCATCTTCAACAAATGGTGCTGGGAAAACTGGATGTCAACGTGTAGAAGAATGAAGTTAGTTTTGTATCGATCACCTCACACAAAAACTAACTCCAAATAAATCAAAAACCTTAATATGAAACCTTGAAACACTGAAACTGCTGGAAGAAAACATAGGCAGTACCCTACATGATACAGATATAGGAAAGGACTTTCTGAATAGGACTCCATTTGCCCAAGAATTAAGGCTGACAATTGACAGGTGGAACTTTATAAAATTCAAAAGCTTTTGTACAGCTAAAAAAAGCAATCAATTGATTGAAGAGGAAGGCCACAGAATGGGGGTGAATCTTCGCTAACTATTCATCTAATGGAAGACTAATGTCCAGGGTTAATAAAGAAAAACAAAGAGTCAAAAACACAAATGAGCTAGACGGTGATGGCCCATGCCTTTAATCCCACCACTCGGGAGGCAGAGGCAGACGAATCTTTGTGAGTTCGAGTCCAGCCTGGTCTACAAAGTGAGATCCAGGACAGGCTCCAAAGCTATACAGAGAAACCTTGTCTCGAAAAAACAAAAAAAAACAAAAAACAAAAAAAACAAAACAAAACAAAAAAAACCACAAATGACCCACTCAAAACACAGGCTTGGGATCTAAAGGAAGTTCTCATGAGAAGAAAAGTGGCTAAAAAATATCTTAAAAAATGTTTGTCGCCGGGCGGTGGTGGCGCACGCCTTTAATCCCAGCACTCGGGAGGCAGAGCCAGGAGGATCTCTGTGAGTTCGAGGTCAGCCTGGACTACCAAGTGAGTCCCAGGAGAGGCGCAAAGCTACACAGAGAAACCCTGTCTCGAAAAACCAAAAAAAAAAAAAAAAAAAAATGTTTGTCATTTCTAGCAATTAGGGAAATGCAAAACAAAACAGCTTTGAGATTTCATCTTACCCCAGATGGCATAGCAAAATTCAAACCAGCAACAAGTGCTGGAGGGGATGTGGGGAATGGTAGGATTGCGAACCGATCTGGTCATTCTGGAAAACAGTTTAGAGAATCCTCCAAAAGCTAAAACTTACCATGTGGCCCAGCTATATCACCGCTTGGCATATGTCCAAAGGACACAACATCCTCCTCTGTTTTCCATTGAAAAGTAATATTCTCACTTGGATATGTCTCATAATTCTTTCTTGAGACCTATTCTTTTTCTATCCCTCATGCTTAAGGCTATATTAAAAATATACTATTCTAACTAGTCCAAAAATTTATTTCAGTGTTGAAGCCATAAATCTAAGTTTGGCCTGGGTGAAAGTCCCCAAAATCTTAGAAAAACTCCTTAGTCTGCTAAAGGTGGCCACATGCAGATATGTCCCTGTCCTCTCATTTCTAACATTTCTGGAGGCCCATGTTGCGATCCATCTTGAAGCATCATTGGCGAGATTCCCTTGGCTAGCCTAGCCTACTGAGTATGGCTTACATAGCACCTTGGGTTACTTTCCTTCTGTTTTTCTGGCCTAAGACCCATTAAGTATTTGGTAAGTACCATTGACATCAATAGAAATCCCCTAGATTCAGCCATATTCTGCTCCTGGATCAGATGGAACAGTACATGGCTTTTCCAAGGGACAGCAGAAGCACTGGTTCCCCCAGGTGTCATAAGCCACTCTCTTGCTTCTAAAGAAAGCTGGAGACACAATGGAGAGCTACGTCACCATAGCAGTACCTTAGGAATAACTGCCTCTGTACTTCCTGTTAAACGGAAGTCTTAACCATCTCTATCTCTGCTTCTCTGTTGCCCTGCCTGTCTCCTCTGCTTTCTGTAAAGCTAAGAGCTTAGACAAGGGGAGCCTACTGATCACCAACTCCTATGATGCAACTCTTAAGGTCTAAATAGATCAATTTATATTCCATGTGTTCTCACTTTATGAGAGGTTTTCTTTAAAAAAAAAAAAAAAAAAGCAGCTATTGTGTGTATCTGTGTCATTAAACTTTTACACCGGACAGAAGCATTTCTGATCAAAGGGCCTCCAGGAATACCCATGGGAAGAAGTCACCACACAATTATTGGTGATGACTAGATGATAGGTAAATGGCTACATGGGACAGGCCTGTGTTGCCTCACCCAAGATAAGAAGCAGGCCAGCTCCAAAAAATGAACTCGACTCCAGACTGACACTGGACTGGGAGAAGAACCCTGATTCATAAAACTACACTTTTATTTCTTTCCTTTCCTTTATCTTTCAGATACGAAAGATACATTTTAGCCTCACCACGAATTAAAAGAGTAAACAAAGAAACAAACAGACAAACAGAAAGTAGCACTGAGAATGTTTTCATCAGTAAAGACCCTCAGCTACTTAACTCATAGAAAGAAAAATGATATCGCCTTATGTCTACATGACAAATTTTGCCTTTTGATCATTTACACCACTAAGTCTTTTTCATGCCTTACAGAGATGGGGATTTACACTTCTCATCTTTTTATTTTTCGGGGTACATTTAGATTTAATGTAATTGTGTCATGTGTGTATATGATCATTTTTTCATGTGTTGTTTATACCAAAATAAATATGTCACAAATTGTGAAATATTAATGTTTCGTACTTGTTGATGGATTTTCAATAATGTTTATGGAAACGGCTTAGAAAAACAAGGACTTCTAAATAAAATAACTAAAAATTAAGAATGTTAGTCTTCCTTAGTGGATAAAGAAAATCAAATGATTTCATCAAAGAAGAGATTTAAAATAACTTCACATCAAAGACTCTGTTCTGACTGAAGGCAAAGGCCTGCATCAGGTGCCCCTGACTGAGGGCTGTACTGCAAAATTCAAGGAGATTGCCTTAGTCAGTGTTCTATTGCTGAGAAGAGACACCATGGCCATGGCAACTCTCATAAAGAAAACATTTAATTCAGGAGCTCACTTAGAGTTTCAGAGGTTCAGTCCATTATCATCATGGTGGTGTGCAGGTAGACATGGTGCTGGCTACATCTTGGCTTGCTGGAAACAGGAAGTCAACTGAGACACTGGGCAGTATCCTGAGCATAAAAAAACCTCAAAGCCTACCCCCACAGTGACACACTTCCTCTAACAAGGCCACACCCACTCCGACAAAGCCACACCTCCTCATAGTGCCACTCCCTATGAGACTATGGGGGCCAATTACATTCAAACTCCCACAGAGGTGAATATTTAGATCTCCTTTCTCTCATCTGTCATGTGCCAGCTTCATCTGAGAACACATCCATGTGGACTTCAATATTTTATAATTAGATTCTTTAGTGGTTTATTATATTTAAAGTTTTACTCAGTATATTCCTAAACAGCAAAATAATGACAATCTTGATTTTAATGGTTACAAATGAGAATATTACTTCCTTTTATTAATCATGTTTTTATTATGACTGTTTGTTTACCCCAAGCTCCTACCTTACTTATAATTAATTTGACTATATTATATTCATATCTAAGAGATTCAAGTGTATTCACTGTCTGTAAAAAATTTTTTCTCATTATTCATTATAATTTGAATTTTAAAATCTAATTTTTAAAGTGATAAAAGCTTATTTTTTTTTAAATCTTCTACAAGAAATTCCATTTATAGGATATCTATATTTTAAATCCAAGCTCTTAGAGTCAAAACAAATAAACATTTTTGTATTAAGACAAAAAAATTATATATCTCTCTATATATAGTAACTGGATCCAGTCAATTAGATCACGATGTTTCTATTGATGTTAAAAATGTTAAGATACAAAAAATAAAGACTGTGACTGTAACTTGAACTCAATATATTAGATCTGGGGCTACCCAAAGATTAGTGTTAATTCTTCCTAACCAAATTATACAAAGCCAGCCATTGCTAAGAACAGCACTCCTGATGTTTCACACCTTAAGTGCTGATGTTTCTCAATTAAATGAGCATTGGGATTTCCTAGAATACAATTCCCAGCATTAAAGAAAAGTTAAGCAATATTTGTATTTTGCTAATAAAAAAGAAATGGACAATACTACAGTGACTCCTTCCAGAATCCATTTCCATTTCTAACCATTAAAATAAAAAATAAGATTTGGCTCATCCTCCATGACCTATAAAATTCTCATTTCTAACAAGATCTCACCTCTTGTTCCTATCACTGTTATTAATATTTGATAAAACTTAAAAATATAATCATGTTTTTAAAAAATTAAAGAAATACTAACTATATTGTTATCTAATTTCTTCTGTAACATGGCTCTCCATTGACTTTTCCAAACTAAACCTTTTTTTTTTTTTTTTTTGAGACAAGGTCTTTATATGTAGTCCTGGCTAGAATTTAATTCACTGTGTAGACCAGGCTGGCCTCAAAAATCACAGAGATACTCCTACCTCAACCTCCTGAGTGTTAGGATTAAAGCATACACTGTACCTGGCCTCCAAACTAAATCTTGGATGATATCAATACAATAAAATAGATCAAGTCAATAACCACTGGTAAGAATCACGAAAATTTAGATATTAGATATCAACTATCTTAACATTTGGAGCTAGCTGCTTCACATGAGTCTACAGCTATGAAATTAAGATAGACAAAAGAGAAAAGTGGCAAGCTAAGAGGTCTGTTTACTCCAACTACAGCTGAGCTCATTCATAAAACACAAAAACTGCAAATACAGGGAGAAACATATAATCAATATAGCCTTTTATTTTAATGTGTATATTTTGGTTATTTAAAAACTTATGTCTTTGCCAGACAGTGGTGGCACATGCCTTCAATCCCAGCACTCTGGCGGCAGAGACAGGCAGATCTCTGAGTTCAAGGCCAGTGTGGTCTACAGAGTGAGATCCAAGACCAGCCAGGGCTACACAGAGAAACCCTGTCTCAAATATATATATATATATATATATATATATATATATATATATATATATATATATATATATATATCCTTGTGTTTTCTTCATCTGTTACCTTTGCTCCATTAGGCTGATGGTCTTCATTATTTTAAGTTTTGATATATTACTCTTAAAATATGTCAAATACAGAGGATTAAATACAAAAAATCCAGTCCAAAATCACAAAGTCTAATAGATTTTAATGATATGATGTCTCTTTATGGCTTTACTTGCTATTCCTGTCTTTGGAAGATTGTCCTGCCTACTTCCCAGCCTCATCCACATCAGATCCTTGGGAGCATTCCCTAGCAATGTGAGACGTTAATTTAATAATAACACATGGTCCTTGGGTGCTCAGAATATGCTGATGCTTGGCCAATGGGAGGAAGTATGGACCAGAGCTCCTGGAAAAAAAAAGTTTTGTCCAAATCTTTTGCAAGTTTAATTGATGAGATCGTCAGGGACTTTGGAGTTTCTAATGTCGCAGGTCAGAGACTAATTATCATTTATCATGGACTCTATTTATCCCCCTTAACAGCCATTCCTTGCCCAACTCTATATCTGATCTTATGCCCTGTGACTCACAGCAAAACTTTTTAAATTGCATTAACTTAGCAGACCACTAACTTCTACCAAGGAGAAGACTAAGGTTGTCAGGTAGCCCCCAAGGCCCATGGCAGTCATTTCCCCACTTTAACCCACCTACCTAAACTTTCCACAATGTATTTGACTTTCTTGGCTTTGTTACTATAAAAACCTCATTAAGTCGTTACCACACTGGAACATGGGATTTGGAGTAACCTAAACCCATACTGCGGGGTAAATACCCAAAGACCACTCACTCAGCAGGACCAAAGTTCGAATTGAAAGTCTGTACTGAGCCACCAGAGACTGCTTGGAGAACACTTCTCACAGCCACAAAGGTATATTACAGGGAATTTTTAAAGACTATGAACACGGGAAAACTGCATCACAATTGGCAGTCGCAGGGGGAAGCAAGCAAGCAGTTGAACAAGAGCCAAGAGTTCGCAGTTAGCTGGGGCATTTCGACCCGAGTTTCTAGAACAGGGTTTGGTGCTTTCCCGTGGGACTTTTCAGGGCAGGGGTATTGGGGAAAATTATAAAGGCCACTCCACGTAGTTAAAAGTAAGATTTATTTAGTGGATGACTCACAAATGAAAGAATGGATAGGTCGCGGGGGTCTGGGGAAGGCGTATAGCAATCCAGCGGTGTTCTCTGGAGCTCTGCACAATCAATCTCCACCGTCCAGGGTCCAGGCGCAGAGAGAGCGCCCAGAGCGAGCGCTTGCCCATCCAGCTCCTAGGTTTCCAGCACCTCCCCTCGCCCCGCCTCGTAGGCGTGACAGTTGCCAGAGTCTCAATGGGGGTTGGAGCTTCCAGATCCAAACTGGAATGGCTACCCACTACATCTCCCCCTTTTTGTCTAAATAAGAAGGTTCTAAACTAATACAAGACTATATACAAAGGAATGGTTATCAAATATTGTCCAGAAATAATGAGGGATTTTTTTTTTTTTTTTTTTTTAAAGTAAGATTTATTTAGTGGATGACTCACAAATGAAAGAATGGATAGGTCGCGGGGGTCTGGGGAAGGCGTATAGCAATCCAGCGGTGTTCTCTGGAGCTCTGCACAATCAATCTCCACCGTCCAGGGTCCAGGCGCAGAGAGAGCGCCCAGAGCGAGCGCTTGCCCATCCAGCTCCTAGGTTTCCAGCACCTCCCCTCGCCCCGCCTCGTAGGCGTGACAGTTGCCAGAGTCTCAATGGGGGTTGGAGCTTCCAGATCCAAACTGGAATGGCTACCCACTACACAGGGGAAAGAAACTAATGATGGCATCCGCTGAGACCTCAGTGGAGGACCTTTGCCTGGTATACCTTTGCCTGGTATATATATCTGTGTTCCCGGTGTGTGGCCACTGGTATTTGGCTCACGAGTAAACTCTCTCTTATCCCTTTGGAGGTAGGAGTTATGTTTTCACATTGACAGTTTGGATCGCCAGCATCCATGTAAAAAAGCCAACACTGCATAGCAAGCTGCAACCAACCCCAGCACCAAGGATGCAGGAGGCTCCCTGGGCCTTGCTGGTCAGCCAGTGCAGCCGAACTTATAAGCTCCAGGTTCAGCGAGAGGCCCGGTCTCAAGAATTAGGGGAGAGTGATTAAATACAACTTCAGCTTCTGGCTTCCACATGCATATATACCTGCAAACACACACACACACACACACACACACACACACACACACACACACACACACTTGGACATCTATATACACACACAGTACCAAGAGAAAAACAGATGATTGTCTGCAAGATTACCAGCTGGTTTCTCGGAAGAAGTGGTGGAAGCCAGAATGAACTGAGATGGCATATAAAGCGCTGAAGGATGGGGGAAAAAAAATGGTAAGAAAAAGGTTAAGAAACAACAGGGTTTATGTGATCAATAGAGAATATTGTTTAAAAGGAGAAGAACACAGGAACGGAAAGGAAATATGTGTCTGATAGGTATCTGGAGCCTCTGGGCACAAAATCAATGACCAATCACTTGGGGTTGTTCCTGCAGCCTGAGGCCACAGGGCATAGGTGACCAAGTTCATGTTCCAGGCAGCAGCTTCCATCAGGCTTACTCCGGATTCCATGATGACTTTCTAACTCCATTTTGAGGTTTTTCACGACTGGTTTTCCTTTTATTTTCACAACCACAAAAAGGAAGGAAGGAAGGAAGGAGGGAGGGAGGGAGGGAGGGAGGGAGGGAGGGAGGGAGGGAGGGAGGGAGGGAGGGAGGGAGGGAAGAGAGAGAGAGAGAGAAAGAGAGAGAGAGAGGAAGGATGGAAGGAAGGAAGGAAGGAAGGAAGGAAGGAAGGAAGGAAGGAAGGAAGGAAGGAAGGAAGGAAGGAAGGAAGAAAATGAAAAGAGAAAGCCAACACTCTCTAAGATTAAGTGAACAGAAAGTACTTCTAAGACAAAGCTGCAATCTTTATCTAGTCCGTAAACGCTGTTTGGAACCTTCCCACTTCAACTGGTGCACTAAACAGTGATAGAGGAAAACTGCCACTATCACCAACTCCTGCCCCAAAACCTCCCCCACCCTCCTCTACTCTGCCCCAGAGCTACCCGGGTGCAAGGTGCTCAATGGTGAGAAAGAAAACCATCCGTACAGACAGGCATTGCTGTGCATAACTCAAGTTCATATGTTGAAGTCTTAAGTCTCAGAACGGGGGTGCAAAGGGCACAGGGTTTTTAAAGCATAATTAAGTTAAAGTGAGGCTCTTGAGGGTGGAGGGGTCTAGTCTTTCATAAGAAGAAGAAGCCTGGGCTTGCATCCCCTGACTCTACATAACCATTGCTCCCAAAATTGGTGTCCTAACAGTACCATTGAGTTTGTTGATGAGTGAGAGAAAAGCTAATATCTTTTCCTCACCTATCACAAGGTGCCTGGCTAAAACCCTTACAGCAAAAGAAAGATTAGGACAAGAAAAACACGTGGCCCGGGAGCCTTCAAAAATGAAAACCCAAAGACTTGGGGAAACGATTTCTATGGACTGTCATACAGACGCGTGAATGGAAAATAAGAAGGTCTGAGCTGAGGGACTGTGTAGCAAGGCTGTTCCTCCAGGTTCTTCTTGGCCTTTGGGCGAAGGGCTCAGGATATCCTCTGGAATGAGGATCTGGAGATCTACTTTCAGGAAAGTAGGTCAAAGAATTCTTTTTCCGGTCAGGATCAGGGGGAAAAGGCAGGAAAGGACCAGACTGAGACCTTCCGTCTATGATATCCTGAGTTTCCTTCAGATTAATCCTGATGAAACACTCCTTCCTTCCCAAGGTAGGCTGGATTCTTCTCTTCTTCAGGTCAGTGGGTGATATGGATGCTTCCAGAACACTTTCTTACTGCAGAGGTTACACTGGAAGGAGACCCCTCCTCCTCCCCTCTCAAGAGTCACATTTTTCTTATTAAGCGCCATCCTTGTTTCTCACAAGGAAGTCCTACTCTCTCTGGTGGGTCATCACCTCCACTGTCACCTTTCTTTTTCCTGGACAACGGTCGCCCCATGGAATCTCCCTCACCCGACTTGTTCAAGCCAGACAGACGTCTTACGTGTAGCTAAAAGGATGTGTGCTCCGCAAATATGAAAAACCTTGCTTCAAAGAATTCACTGAATGTTGCGGTGACTCAGTGAGTGCCTCACCATTACAGGGGAGCAAAAGATTAGTCCAGCTTCACTTTACAACTGGGAGAGTCAGGGAAAAACAAACGAGGAACAAAGCTCCTAGTTTGGGTCCAGCCATGGTACTCGGGCTTCTCACAAACAAAAGGCATTGTTGGTGTACAAAGGGAGAGCAAAAGACAGGTGCCCTTCCTTGGTAGAGAGACTGAGAGAGCCGGCTGCTGACAGAGCGAGGAGGAAGAGAACACGAGGTCTGTTCTTGCGTCCTGGAAGTCATAAAGCCATTCAGAGCTATTGAGAGATCTGAGAGCGGCCTTGTGCAGGGCACCGCCTGATCCCTCCAGGAAGGAGAAGGGCAGCGTGCATGTCACCAGCTGGTGTTGCCCTTCAGCCAGCCTTAGGTGAGTCATACCAGACACACTCCGAACCGGGACCACCACAGCCCGCTGCCAGGGGAGTCTCTATGGTTGGTCCAGAGAGTCCCTCAGCTCAGCTCGGGGACCAGAAGTCTGACAGGTGTTGGCAGGGAAAGCTGGTGACTGGGGTAGTCTCATGGTGTTTGGGAAAAGGAGAGTTGGAGAAGACACTCTCGGGCAGATGTGTGGAGGACATACAGATCTAGAAGAGAAGGGAAAGGTGGGTGTTTAGTGTGCTGCCTACACGGTTATGTAGCTACAACCCAACTAGCCACTTCAGATTTACATTTGAATAAGTTCCACGCTGTAACCTTTAAAAACAAGGAAATAAAAGTAAAATCGAATGTCACTTTGGTGGGATACATGCGTATCATCTTTGATGACCAGAAGTCTGATGTAGGGAGAATTCTGGACAAAGTAGTATTTTCAAAGGTTACATTCTTTTACTTTGAAAAAAAAAATGTTTCTTTATTTATTTAGTGTGTGCGTACATGTATGTCCCCAAATGCACACACTCCGCAATGCACATGTGGTCAGAGGACAACTTTCAGGACTCGGTTCTCTTCTTCCACGTGGGCTCTCGGGTTGTCATGCTTGACGTGTGTATACCCTCTGAGCCGTCTTACCGGCCCTCACAGGTTACGTTCTAAAGGGACAGAGTGAAAAGAAAGCAGAACTCAGCGTGAATGTGGCTGTGATTTCAGTCTGGAGACGGTGCTGCTTGCAAATGATTCTGCTAATGGATGCCTTTATCAACAAGGTGAGGGTGGGGGCTGTTCTAACTCCACCCCCGCCCCACATGCTGCCGCACTGACCCTGAGCTTTTCAATTTAATCCAACAGTACTGAGAGACATGCCCCGGAGATGGCCGGAATTCTCCACCATGGCACGCAAATTGATCTTGACATTTAATTTTTCTCTTTAAGTCTGTGTGGGGAATTTTTGGAAACAGAGCTGCACTGAGCAAGGTTATTGAGTAAAACTTACTATGGCATAACCTTTTCTTTGCCCTTTTCTCTTCAGCCCTCCAGGACCACCCAGGTGCTTGAGGGCTCTCCCCCTTGCAGGTATAATAGCCTGTTTATACGGAGGATTAATTATCATAGCTTTCTTCGGACGGATTTAAGTCCAGGTTTTTCTCTGAGGCCTTTACTCTGTCTTATGGGTTATTAAAGAGGAAGAAATAGATGTGGCATGTATTGGGTACCCCAAAAATTCATTGGGATAAATTTTTCTTTTGTTGCTGTGGAGGGAAAAGGAACCCAACCCATTTAATTCAAAAGGCAAAAGCCGTGTCTAGACTCCACTAGAGGGATGGGCCCTTTTCATTCGCTCGTTCCAAGTAAACAGTAACTACTTTTCAAGAAGGCACAGAGAGCAGAGGAAGTCGGAGGAAGAAACGCAGCATGAAACTAAAAGTAAAACTTCAGCACACCTTTGCCTGCCTGTACAATAGAGAGCTGGGAGGTTTGGCAAGCAGGGGGGAAGGTGGGGGCATCTCACCCCCCACCCCTTACAGCTTCAGCTGGCACCAAGGAATGCCAGGCCCTCTAGGAGAAGCACTGGAAAACGCCAGCTAGGGTTGGGAGGGGTAATTCTTTCCAGTTCTCGCTTCCAGAGACCCTATCAAGGTGTTTTGTCATACCTTAAAACACAAATTAGGAGCCACAAATTATTCCCAAACTAGGCTTCCTATGTTGATCTTCTTGCTGATAAATGTCTTAAAAAGCAAAATGGGAAATGATCCATTCGACGCACCAGCCCGTTCACAAGGTGCCTCTTTGCACGTGGTTTCAGTTGTCTCATTTGGTCAAGAGAGTGTAAGTCATTTCTCTAGCTAGTTACTCTTAACGTATAAGAAACACTGACGACTCCTTTGGAAACCTGTGACCCACGGTCTCTCCGCCCTCCATCCACTGAGGAGAGACTTAGTCACCGCTTAGTGTTGCAATGGGTGTGACTCACAGAAAGAAGTAGAGAAGCCGTCACACAGAGCTCTGCAGACGCCTGGACACCTTGAGAGGATCAGCTTGCTTCGGACGGGCGGCACTTCCTTCTCCTGGGCACAGCAGGAAGGTGGTAATCAGCTGAGCAAGTCGCCAGCAGCTTCTGCAACCCCAGCCATCTTCAGAGAGGTAACTGGTGATTGTTTGGTCATTTGTCTTTTGGCTTACCATCTCAACCTGAACTCTCCTTAATTTTCCATGCTCTTACAGAATGAATCAAGTTGTCTTCCAGCTGTGGTCAACTTTTTTTTTTTACTAGAGTATGAAAATGATGGCAGCAGAGTCCATCTCATAAAGAAATGATCTCAGTGTGACCCAGGAAGCTGGCTGAAATTCTTCCAGGATTCAGGACTCTGAATAACCTGTAGCATCCTGTAGTCACCACTAAATCCTCTCTGTCCCTCTCCCTCTCTCCCTCCCTTCCTCCTGTCAACCCTCCAACCCTGTTTGACACCAACTGTGACTCTTGGGACTATTGAGAAATTGGAGAGTGCAGAGATCCAAATGTTGTGGGCATCTTAACAGAGCGTCTCAGCAGTGGGAGCAATGTGTTGCCAGCTGCAGCCTGATGCATTTCTCTCCCCCCCCCCTTTCCCAATATCATCAGTTTCCACGAACACATGTAGACGAACACTAAACTGGAAGAGAAAAATATTGGGAATGAAGAAAGGATATTTCTAAGGTGTATGCACACTCTGATTCTTGGTTTCTGGGTTGTTGGGGGGAAAAAAGAAAGAAAACAAAGACAAAAACAAACAATTTAAAAAAACCCCAAACAAAAAAACTCCTGCTCAGATAGTCACTCCACATTTTATGATAAAGCGACTTGGTATTCAAATGCCCCCACGAACATTTGATTTTTGGCAGGTGGGGGCAATAACTCTGTAAAGCCCCATGACACTCTCAGCCCAAAGTTAGGGGTTGGACTTTTTATCTTAGTGTCACTTGGCACATATTAGATGCTCTGAAACATCCTTGGCCAGACGAGGCACAACCTGAGAATGAAAGGCTCTTTTCTTGTCATTGCTCTGCATCCTTTCACGTTTGAAAATGGTGCCCACTTTTTAAAATCAATCTCAGTGTTTAAATACCAGGAAAATTTGTTGCATCATTCAGTTCAAGAGGCGAGACCCTAATCACAAATGTCACTTTCTCAAGGGGCAGCATTTTAAAACACTAACATTTTCACCTGGAGTAAAGCTAACTGTGGCTGAAAGAAGTACCTTGTTGCACTGATACACACATCCACTCTATTCTGAACTTTCTTTGAAGCTGTGTGACCAGGAATTATAATAACATACAGCATACAATCCCTTCCAGCTGGCAGTTACTATTTTGTGGCCGTAACTAAAGAAACTGTAGATTTAACAGTGATTCCCAGTGTGCTCTTACTATCGGGAAGCACACAGCAGACCAAGAAATGTAAGGGGACCTGGGGTGGTCCATATTCATTAGCCAAGATGCTTAGTAAGTTGCTTTAATTTAAGAACGTTTTCCTCAGACTTGAGTGGGTTTGTACACCTGGGGAGGCAGGACAGCTCTGGAAAGCTGCAGAGGAAGCATACATGCCCTTCTCCCACCACACACCGGGTGTGGAGCTGCGCCCTCCCGCAGGGATTATGGTGAAATCTAACTAAAGATATGATTGTCGTCATCGTGCTCAATATGGCTTTCACCAGATTCTCAACAGGAGGGGTCATTGGCTTCATTTTTTAATTCATTTCAGGTTTTTCACGTACCTGACTTGTATCTTCTTCTTCAAGTGAGTACACTTCCTTACGTGTGTGAACTCATTTGTATCATCATCAGGCTCTGGTGAAAAGCAGAACAGATGTATCTGAAAGGCAACCTAGGTTTTAAAAAGGAAGAATTTTTACTTCAGTAAAAAGGCACAAAATAGGCCGGGCAGTGGTGGCACACACCTTTAATCCCAGCACTCGGGAGGCAGAGCCAGTCGGATCTCTGTGAGTTTGAGGCCAGCTTGGGCTACCAAGTGAGTTCCAGGAAAGGTGCAAAGCTACACAGAGAAACCCTGTCTCGAAAAAACCAAAAAAAAAAAAGGGGGGGGGGCTGGAGAGATGGCTCAGTGGTTAAGAGCACCGACTGCTCTTCCAGAGGTCCTGAGTTCAATTCCCAGCAACCACATGGTGGCTTACAACCATCTGTAATGAGATCTGGCACCCTCTTCTGTATACATAATAAATAAATAAATCTTTTTTTTTTTAAAAAAAAGGCACAAAATAAAAATGAGCCCTGAGTAATGAACCATATATGCAATATCTAAATATAAGAAGCACGCGTGTTTCATGGTAGTCGTTATTAAGAACACTTGCATAAGAAAACTCACAAAATATTTCAGGCAGTCATCACCAAGTGCTTTCTATTTGATGCATCTTGGCACAGCAACTCAGTTGTTGATCCGGAGACCGCAACAATTGAAGGTAAATAAAGATGTAATAAACTCCCGGTGTTTTCTGAAAGAAAGTCTTCCGTGGAATTATGTGGACATGGAAGGAGCTGGCTTGGGAGGAAGCATCTAGAAAGAGCTTTCCTGTCTAACGAGGACTTGCAACGTTAGCGTCTATTTTTGTCTCGTCGCCCAGCTCCTACCGGTAGAGGAAGGCATCTGATGGAAGGAAAGTCAAAGGAGTCTATTTTCAGATTCTTACTAAGAAACCCAGGAAAAGAAGCCAGAAAGCAGAAGTGGGGCTGCTGTGGAGAACGGTGTTTTCTGACAGCTGCTGACACGTGGCCCCTATGTTAACACTCGACGTGAAGAGGATAGTGAGTCTCCTCTCACGGCTCCTTCTGAATCTGTTGTACGACAGCGAATTTCTGATAAGACATTTCATTCCTCCTAGAGACTGACAACGTGTTCATTTCCCCACAGCTCTTCCCTCTCCTCTTACGCCAGTTAAGGTCCCAAGGGGAAAGTCAGTTCAAGAGGTCTTTTAGCAAACGTTCTAATTTGTAATATTCAACCCAACTCCCAAGATATCATGATAATTGAGATATATATTATGAGATTTATAAGATATGACCCTGAACTTTTTTTTGTTCTGTTTTTCCCCTTCCTTCTCTCCCTTCAGTTCTTCCTATTGCTCTTCTGCTTAAGGCCACACATCACACACGGCACAGAGGTGATAAAGAGGTGGGCACACAGCCTAGGTGCCAGAGCCCAGTGGGAATGGATACAGCCCAGGTGGGATCAAGGGGTCTGTCCCAGAGTCACCTCAGCACCATAGCTTGTACCCTGAACCAGTCAGCCTGCGTTTCTGAATTCACCTCTTCTCTGGAGAGATTTATTTATTTATTTGGGGGCTTTGAGGAAGGCTCTCACTATGTCACCTAGACTGGTCTCTCCCTCCTGTCTTTGCCCTCTGAGTGCCCAGATTATAGACATGAGTTATGACTCCCAGCACAAAAGGAAATAATTTTATCATGAAGTTTAAGATAAATATTTATAGGCTCAGGCAACAGCCTAGAACAGGGTTTCTTAAACTTTCCCCAATTTTGGCCCCTTTGCATCCAAAGAAATATAGATCTATATAGTCCCAGATGTATCGATCTGTAAAATGGGCGTACAAAGCAAACACATTTTGACAAACCATAAAGAAAATTATTTTGAAGCAATTCTCTTGGGTACACATAATTTTACCAATTATTGAAGATGAAAACAAATTTGCATACTGATGGTAGATGTGCTTGGTTATTTAAAAATAAAGAACTATGTCTTATCTAAATATTTGGTACTACAGGACACAGCAACTTCAACATTTTTCAGAGTTGACTAACATTTTGACTTTTGATTTTGAATACTGAGAATGTCATTTGGCATAAATATGTAGTACAAAATAGCAGAAAGTTATTTAAGGCCATTTCAGAATTGCTGAAAATTTTGTCCTAATCCCAAGCCCAAATTCATTTAATGATTTTTTTTTAATGAAACTCAAGTCAGCAGCTCAAACAGTAATTTTTTTTAAAAAGTACTTGCTTATTTTATTTTTGTGTGTATGAGTGTTTTCCCTGAATGTATACATGAATACCTGGTACTTTTGGAAGCCAAAAGAAGGTGCCAGATCATCTGGAAGTTGAATGCCACTATATGGGTGCTGGGAGTCAAACTAATGTCCTCTACAAGAGCAGCTAGTGCTCTTGTCCACTGAGCCATGTGGCCATCCCTTCAAATAGTAATTTTTAAAGTCAGATGGTCTACCACAGTACAATCCAAAGGCATACCAATGTGATATCTACATGAAGAAGAATGACCGTAAGAAAATATTAAGCCCATCCTTTCTGTGATTTAACTATTACATTCCAAAGAGCAGAAAAATCTCCTACATATACTAAAAATTCTGCACGTCTTCACATACAACAGTCTGGAATCTGAGCCAGGGTTTTTAAGGCAGTATTGGCTGGCACTGCAAGCACCAGGCAAAGTGTGGGTGCTGAGTTCAGAATCGCAGCTGCAGTGAAGTCATTCCATGGAACAGAGACAAGTGTGGGTGGCCCCAACAACCTTGGATCCACTATGGTTTTGAAATAGTTTTTAGTCATTGCCAATTCAAAACCCTCTCATTATTGTCCATTTTTTCTTAATTCCTCATTTAGTTACACAACCCCATATTGGATCTTTATCCATGGTTTAAAACACTGTGGCATTCAGTCAACCACAGCCATTACTCACTTGTACCTGACTTTATTAACCAGAAATCTGAGGACCACGGATTTCCTAGGAGCACTTGCCAAACTTTAGAGGGTCAGTTTGCTACCCAGCACAAGCTGTTCATGGTCCCAACTCAAAGGCTCAGTCAGAATCCAGGCCTTACAAATGTTGTGAGTGCTAATGTGGTCATTTTTAAATAAAAAATGGTATGATGTATAATTTGGTCTTTTGGAGGCCTTCTATCCTCAGAGTAAGAGAAGTAGATATTTTTTAAATTGCAAAAATGAGTGCTTGCCAAAGCAGGATATGAGCAATTTTATAAGGAACGAGACCTCTCCACTGAAGTCATAAAAAAATATAGTCATCAAGGAGACATCACTAAGAAAGGGATGACTGGATTTCCAGATAAGTGGTCCTGGACACAGTGACCCTCTGGACCTTCAGAAAAGACCCTCTGTGCCAGCAGTTCTCAAGTGTGAGCAATTGTGTCTCCTAAGGGACATTTAGCAATGTCCTTTAACACTTCTTTAGCAGAAGTGTTTCTGACATTTGGTGGGTAGAAGCCAAGGATGCTCCTAAGCATGCTGTAATACACCAGCCAGAGCTCACATTGTTAATTACGGAGTCCAAAATTATCAAAAGAACTGCAATTGGAAAGCTTGTGCTTACATACGAGCAACAGTCAGAGCAGTCCTTTCAGGCAGGGAAAGTGGCTGGTTCCTCCCGTGTAACAGGCATTAAACTACGTTAATTCACCCGTTACTCTCTGGCAAAAAGTGTCCTGTAACTGTTCTACCACTGGGAAAAGCCTAGAGAAGATGAGTAAATTGCTCCGAGCTCTCTGGGGTCTGAACTCCTGAACACTGCTCTAATGCTGGAGGGAACAGTTTGTTGTGAGATAAATGGAAAGATAGAGCAGATAAGCACCTGCAGCGCCTGAGGTCAGTGCCCCCCTGCTAAATCGCTGGCATCGGGGAACTGCAGAGGAATGGCCAGAGTTCGTGGAGAGTGGTCGAGGCAGTCCTGTCAGCTGTGGTTACTGATTTACTTCTCAGGTGAGCTGACTGACGGACTGTCAATCCCTTGCTCTACACAGGTCATGTCCTGGAGCTGGGACTGTTGTTCACGGATGGTTTTTTGGCCAAAGCACTACTAGGGTCAAAGATAACGTGGTGGTTTGTTGCTGACCTAGTCCAATGACCTAGAAGAACGCAAAATGCAGAGACTAGTTGGTAAAGGAAGAACTAATGCTTTTAGATAATAATAAAGACAGGTTTCACAAGTCAATGATCCTCAAGCAGGGTTAGAAGTCACTAGGAATCAAGCTACTAGCTGTGACACCAACCTCTGTGATGTCCGTCAGCCCAGAGGGCCGCACCATGACAACGCATTTTCAGAGGGCGCATCCTTAATGACTAAAAAGTTCCCTCTCTGCTTCTTGTCACCAAGGGAAGCTCTGTTTGTGTAGGGAGGAGGTCAAGTGGGAAGTGGAGAAGACGAAGCAGAGCTGCTTAGGTTTGAGTTTTTCAGCGATTGTGAAAACAGGCTTTCCAAAGGATAGAAGGCAGGCAGGCGACCCAGGTCACTTCAAAATCCTGGCAGTTTGTTTTGTACCTAGAGCCCGGCGCAGTTCAGTGAAGTCTTCCTGGGGGGAGGGAGGGGCTTCACTCATATGGGGAGATTGACTCCAGGGCCCCCTCATACATGGGCATCCCATTCTGGATTCTCAGATCTCTTGTAGAAAATGTCATTTGTGTGACCTGGTATCTTTCTGCACACTTTAAATCACCTCTAGACCGTTTGTAGTACCTAGTGTGAATGCTGTGTAAATAGTTACACTGTTGTCCAGGGGGAGAGAACAATGGAAAAGTCTGTGTGTTCAACTGAGTTTCAGTTTCTAAAACTACTCAGATCTGCAGTTGGTTGAATCCATGGGTGTAATTTCATACTTACAAAAAGGTTAAAAGAATGGTACAATTTAGAGTTTCTAAACATTAGCATTTTACCACGTTTTTACTCTCACTTTTTGTATATACGTACAAGTTTTTATTTATATTATATACAATAACTTTGTATTTGTTTTATTGGATTTTTATTTCTTTGGTTTGTTTTGCTTTTGAGACAAGGTCTCACTATGTAGCTCTGGCTGGCCTGGAACTCACTATGTAGACCAAGCTGGCCTTGAACTCACACAGAACCGCCTGTGTCTACCTCCTGAGTGCTGGGATTAAAGACCTGTGCCCCCAGACCCAGGCTGAACTTTTTGAAAGCAAATTGAAGACAAAAAGCACCTTGATCTTTGAATAGTTCTATATAAATTATCAAAAAAGCAGGACATTTTTCCACAATATGATTTTCAAAGTAAAATTGATCAAGGTTACAGATGTTTTTCAAGTTTCATTAGTTAACATAGTGATGTTATTTCTGAGAAAGGGAAAAATGTTTACCAGCCTGCCATTAAGTGTTGCATTTTACTATCTCGTCAACTTGGCATCGTTGGTCCTTTTTTCCTTCATGACTGGTGTTCTAAAGAGCACAGGGCATACCCTCTGCAGAACGGGAAGTTGGTTGTCTATACATGATTAGCTGGGATTTGTGCGGGGAGCCTTGCTTATTGGTTTGCTCCCTAAGAATACCAACTTATATCACTTCGTTCAGGTGATCTCTCGGATTTCTTCACTGTGAAATCACCATTGTCCTCTTTTCATTTAGTAATTGTCTTTGGGGGACATCCCTTGAGATTCTGTACTGTCATTCTAACATCTATTGATAACTCTTGCCTGAACCAATTGTTGCTGTGTCAGCAGCTAATACTGATTTTCTAGCTGCATTCCTCCTTATCAGCTGGAATGACTTCCTTTTCCTTATATAATTACTTATTGATACTCATTGAAATGACTAAGTTCATATCATAGTCAATGACTTAGGATCCATTATGATCATTATTTGCATTGATGCTCAACTGTGTCATAGTTATCGGGTAAAGATCCTTCCAAATGGTTCTTAATGTGTTTTTGATGTGTGCCCAACATTCTTTGAGCCCTTTCTTTCTTTGTAGCATAGGACACTCCAGGATCATTTATACTTCCCCAGACTAATTTCATCCTCATATTGGCTTCTCCAAAGATTATAATGTTGAGAAAATGGGCTCTGGGGCCTTGGTCCATTCATTGTTCTTAGGTTTCCCTTATACTTTACAGGTAGATCTAGGTAGATCGTTGTCCATTTATTTATATATCTATGTACACATACTCAAGACCATCAGTTGATGCTAGGTCTTCTCTCTAATTCAACTCCACAGGGCCCATGCCAGCATCCCCTCCCTTTCCATCTTTACAGCTCCTCTCTTTGAGGATGTAAAACCTGACATCTATCAGCCATATGTAGTTACTCATTTCCTCAGTCAAGTAATGTGAAGTTCGAGGGTTGTCTGTTATCTAGTCATGGTGAAGACATGGACTTCATGTGAAGTTCGAGGGTTGTCTGTTGTCTAGTCATGGTGAAGACATGGATTTCATGTGATTTTACTTGTTCTTGTTGAAACACATGTATTTGTGGTGAAGATACTCTAGAAAATTTTTATTTACATGACTGTAAGTATACATACTTTTCAATACATGAATTAAAATACATAGACTTTTAAAGGAAGCCTGCTATGCTGAGATACACCAAAGATATTTAAAAGGTATTTCACTAACACATAATAGTACTGTGGAAGCAGGAACAATAATCATGTCTTTAATCCCCCTCATTCCAGAGGCAGAGGCAGGCAGATCTCTGTGAGTTCAAGGCCAGCCTGGTCTATGTAGCAAGTTTCAGCAGCCAGGAATACATAACGGACCCTGTCTCGACAACACCAACAAAATGGAGACATACACCATATTTTATGATAAGTAACATAAAAATGCTGTGGCTGAGGCCAGATGTGGTGGTGCGTGTCTTTATTCCCAGCACTGGTGGGTGGGGGAGGGGCAGAGGCAGGCAGATCTCTGAATTCAAGGCCAGCCTGGTCTATCAAGCTGGTTCCAACAGCCAGCGCTAAACAGAGAAACCCATCTTGGAAAATGAAAAAAAAAAAAAAAAAGTGACTGTAATAGATGACAAAATCTCAGGTACTACAAAAACTCCTGAAATGTGTTGCTGGTTTCATAACTGAAAGATGTGTTAAGTTTCAATAACAAATTAGAAAAAAATACAGAGATTCCCTTCCCTGTCTGAGTGGATCCTGCCTTGAATTCTAAGCACGGACTATCTCCAAGTTCTCTAGGAACCCCCAGGGGCTTTCCTTGACCTCCATATCCTCCACCCATCCTAATTCAAGCCTCTTGTGTCTGGTCACTCGTCACTCACATCATCATAGGAACAGCATCCACCTTCACAGCCTCCAAGACTCCTGGTCCCCCAGGGAACCCACCAGTCATTTCCATGAACAGAGGAGGGTATGAGGGGAGGTGATGAAAGGAACAACGACTTCAGGAGTCAGAGGTTGTTTTGGTCCCAGGACTTTCAGCCTGACCTCTTAGCACCCCTGGCAAGGTGCCTGTGTTGACTATCAGCTCAGCTTGGACACTGCTCAGCCCCAGCAGTTCAGAGTTCCAATTCTCTCACATGGGACAGGGCAGGGCTCCAGGCTGCCATGGCCTTGGCAAATCACCTTGGATCTTTGAATCTGGTTTATCTTCTGTAAGTGAGACAAGCCATATGCTTTCCACAAGACTAGAGAAAACCAGAGAGCGGGCAACTCCCCAGTGCAGAGGCGTTTGCCAAGGTGGGCGACAATCTCCCTGTTTAGTTCTCTCGATTCTGCCCCCTGGCAGTTACAGCCTCTGTCGTGGGGACATTAAAATCCACACATGTTTGGCTTTCTTCAAACGACTTCTCTGGAGATTTGATTTACAGTGAAATTAGACATCTCAATACTCAACAGCGATCAAGGGCAGGCTTAAACAAAACACTATAATTAATTAGATTTACCAATATGAAATGTCATTAAAAATCTCTAAATGTGTCATTTTGTGAGTGCTTTCTGCTTAGCCTCATAATTATACATTTTAAATTATTATGTATTTGAGGAGCAGAAACCCGGCTGCATGGACATTTGTATGCAACAAATCAATTCCTGCACAAACAAGGTTTGGGGAAACTAAACCAAATTATTAACTAATTTAGAAACCTGTTTTCAAATGTCTAGAACTGTACCAAGAGTCAGCTACATCCCCGTGCTTCTCATATTTTAATATTTCTCACTGGTTTAATATCTGTCAGTAGATTTTTTTTTATTTCTTTCTTTATTTGTAAGTCCTTTAGGAAAAAAAAACAAGAGGTGGAAACGGTCCATGTTTCTCCTTAAAAAGTAAAGAGGATATATTGAATTACTTTTTACCTTAAATATACTATTGCTTATACAGTGGTAGTAGTTAAATATGTGTATTTGAAATCTTATTTATGCATTAGTTTATCGATGCACTTATTTAACAAAATATTGACTCAAATGTAATAACCACTACTTTAAAGAGGTGGGGGTGGGTAGAGAGAAAAAAGAAAAGAAAAAATTTCTTAGTATCCAAAAATAGGCACGATTCTGGAGGCATCCACGCAGGTCTGCACTTCAGTCCGTGGCTGTTGGTTTTCTTCTGTGAAGTATTCCAGGCCTGTGTGATTCTGAGGAAGAAGGAATCCAGGACAGGGACACTGTTTGGGGCTGGGGAGATGGATCAACAGTGAAGAGCATGCCCCACTCTTGCAGAGGGCCTGAGCTCTGTTTTCAGCACCCGCATTAGGTTGCTGGCAACCACCTGTAACTCCAGCTTCAAGGGATCCCATTGTCTCTTCTGACCTCTGCAGGTACCTGCACTCCAGTGTACATCTCTCACACACACACACACACACACACACACACACACACACACACACACACACACACACACACACACAAATTTAAAAAAAAATCAAAAAGGTAAATCTAAAAGAAGAAAACTAAACACACACTCTGTAGACACAGCAGGGAACTTTCTAGGCCTCTAGGTTACGGGCAAGGAAAGGCTCTTTCCAAAGCTGATGTTCTCCCTGGCTCTCTTCCCTACACTGACTTAGGAGTTAACACAGTGTTCCTGTGTGGAGAGGAAGCTGGCCTCTTCTCCTATTTCCCTTGTCAGAAACTGGAAGGGCAGGGCCTCCATGACCTCAGACCTGAGGCAGCCAGAGAGCAGCAGCAGCCTGCCCTCTGACCCTTACTGACTTCCTCCTGCCAGGTGGAGGACCACTCCACAGATGCCGATGCCCACGGTAAGCATGGCATGCTGAGGGAAAACAGAGTCACCGGTCCCTCAGGAAGGGTACAGGAAATCCTTCTCCTGCTTGATACCAAGTACTAAGCTCCCCGCTAGTCACAGCAACATTAATATTCCAGTTGGCTCTCTTCTAGGTAGTTTGGTCAGTTTTACAGTATAAACTTCTTCATCTTATCCTGTTTATACATGCCTTTATTTTTCTTACAAGAGGTTAGTGTTGAAGACAGAATTTAAAGATTTGAGATATCAGGCATTCATTTCCACCCCACTCTTTAACTTTCTGGGATCTCTCACTTCAGTCTCTCCTGAGCCATATGGAAGGGGAACTCTAACTCATTTACTATGAGAAAAATAGAAACCGCGTTGGGAATGTTTTCTCAGTGACAGCTGCGTTAATGCTCTCCTCTCCAGATTCTGAAAACAACTGGGAGTCTAGCGGAACAAGAAGACTGAGCTGAGCACCCTAGCACAGTGGTACTCAAGCTGTGGTTCGAGACCCCTTTGGGGTTGATGACCCTTTCACGGGGGTCACCTAAGACCATCGGAAAACGCAGATATTTACATTACAATTCATAACAGTAGCAAAATTACAGTTATGAAGTAGCAATAGAAATAATTTTATGGGGGGGGGCGGTCACCACAGCGTGAGGAAGTGCATTAAAGGGTTGCAGCGTTAGGAAGGTGGAGAACCACTCCTCTAGTTGATTTTGATCTTATTTTGCTCTCCAATTTCGCTAAATGATGAGATGTAAGATCTTACTGTGAGACTCTGTCTCTCAGACGGGAGAGTTCGTATGTGAGATTAACATCACTGCTCTATGCAGCTCTGGTGGATCCTTCCACCCAGTGACCTGCGCCAGCTTTGCATCCACTCCATTTCTTCCCATCTGGATTTGCTGGATTTTGATTTGTTTTGGCATTACCTTAAAGAAGCAGTGTGATGTAGATGCCTTGTCTTCCCAACAAGCAACCGAATAATCATCTTAATACCTGTCTACTCATATTCTCTTAAAGAGCTCACGTTCATCAACATGTGATTGTTCCAATTTGAATTTTCTCTCTGATTTTGAACATCCAGGACACCATCTTCTATTGCACATGAGAGAAGCATCCCTGTCACATACAGGAAAAGAAAATGGTGTTGCTGTTGTTTTGGGTGTTGGCCCTCCTCTTTCTCTGCGCTTTCCTGTGGAGTTACAAAGGACAGCTGAAGATAGCCGACATCACTGACAAGTACATTTTCATCACTGGCTGTGACACAGGCTTTGGAAACTTGGCAGCCAGAACTTTCGATAAGAAGGGGTTCCAGGTCATCGCTGCCTGCCTGACGGAATCAGGAGCAGCTTCTTTGAAGGCCAAAACCTCAGAGAGACTTCATACAGTGCTTCTGGACGTCACCGACCCAGAGAATGTCAAGAAGACTGCCCAGTGGGTGAAGAGCCATGTAGGGGAAAAAGGTAAGAGAAAAAAGATGTGGGATGGGGAGGCTGAGAGATGGGGAAGCAACTAAAGCAAAATAAAATGAGTTCATGGCTTAAATGGCTTTTCAAGACAATGTCTCCTAAGGCCCAGCAGGACATTTCTTAATCTCCACCCAGAGCTTCTGAAGAATGCCAGTGTATGTGAGATGCGACCTAGATGGACTGCGTAGAATCCCAGCGTGTGATCCTAGAACAGAAATGAATGCCCTAACTGTCCCTGACCTCCAACAACATCACAGCAAAGGGAGCTGAGGTTCAAGTCTATAGGAGAATATGAAAACAGCATCCAGATCACCCCTTGGATTACTTGGGACCCATATCTCAAAAGATGGGTTCCAGAGTTCATACATCTTTAGTGGTCGGTAGAACAGGACCCAGGGATGTGAGGATAGGGGTCTTAAGGAGTCCAAGCGGTCCAATGAGCAGCAGACAGTCCCTCTGCTGTGGACTTTGTTAGATAGCTGCACTCTGAACTGGGAGAGCTTTGCCAGCTTTGAATATTGAAATATTCTCATAAGAAGAAGGTATCAGGGTTCATGAAAGAGAAAAGCAAATGCATGGGCTACAGTAACATCTTTAGCTCTAAACCTCTGAACCTTGAATGCAACAGCTCAGTAAAACCTCCGGACAAATTTTGGTGCCTGAATTCCAACACCTTTAGCAATACCATGTATTTCCTATCAAGAAACAGCCAAATGGGTGACTTATTTTTCTAGAACATTTCAGCATAAAGTAGGTTCATATCACGTCTCTGTCCATACAGAATATTTTATAAATATACACTGGCTGCACCATCTTCGCAAGGCAGGAAAACAGACCAGTTTTCTCTACATCTGAGATGAGAAATCAGAAAGTCTGCCTCAGAAAACATTAAAAAAAAAAAAAATGACACTTGGAGCCAGAAATAGAAGAGCAGTGAGACTGAATTCCAGTAACTAAACATGAACAATTTCAGCTTAGTCTCTCACTCTGTCAGCTGCCACCTTCCCAAAATGCAAAGCTGTTTCAAAGCAGGGATGGCTACAAAGAGAAAATAGTGCCGTTGTGTAAAGAAAGAACCGCATTTTCATCAGCGACGCCCATAGAAATGACATCTTCCATGGTGGCTCCTTTCTTCTCTGCTCCAGGTCTCTGGGGGCTGATCAACAATGCTGGTGTCCTCGGCGTGCTGGCGCCCACCGACTGGCTGACCGTGAATGACTACAGAGAACCCATCGAAGTGAATCTGTTCGGACTCATCGACGTGACACTGAATATGCTGCCCCTGGTCAAAAAAGCTCGAGGGCGCGTTATCAATGTCTCCAGTATTGGAGGCCGGCTTGCATTCGGTGGAGGGGGCTACACTCCATCCAAATATGCAGTGGAAGGTTTCAACGACAGCTTAAGGTAAGGTGGATTAACTGACTTAGAGTATAATTGATGCTAACACGCACTGGATACTTAGTATATATGAAGTATCCTTATCGCACTTTAAATATTTCTACTTGCCCAGGGTTACACAGCTGATAAGTGGTAGAACTGAGATTTGAACTTGAGTCTATGTTGACTCTTTCTGCTTTTTGTATTAGTGTATGATGCCCACAGTGGTGTGAATTTAGAGTCAACAGGTCAATTTGTCCAATAGAGAATCATGCAGGGTCAGTCACTCTATTGTTATTTCTGGAAGTTGTTAATGGGACAGCACCAGCTTATTCAAGCTTCCGGTAGAAAAACATCAGTTCTCAGTGGCTACGCAATACACTCTGCCTGTATCCAGCAGGAGAGGCAGGAAGGGGATGTTTGATTCCTCTTACCTGGAACCAGAATTGACGCTTTTTCAGTCAAGGTTCTGAAAAGAAATGACAGCACATTAAAATTGTATTAAGAGAACAGAGTTAGTTAAAGGACAATCTTCAAATGTGGGAGGTATGCAGAGAAATCTCAGAGGATAGGAATAAGGGCTAACACCAAAGGGCATTGTTATACAAGAACTGAGGGATGAAGAGACAGGGAAGTTTCTAGAACCTGGAGACACAGAGATCGACAGTTCTAGCTACATGAGGAATTATTAATTCCACTCCTTGTACTCCCACTCCTGATTCTGATAGACTGTGTCCACCAGATGCTGGGATACACTTAATGCAGGTCAGCCTTCTGGGACATAATGCCAGCAGAAAGGACTGGAGAAGTATGTGTAAGTTAAGTCGGTCGAGTCATATTGAGACAAGAAAGAGAAAAGACAAAATTGATATTGGCTTGCCTTTAATTCCCCCATTTGCTTATTCAGTTGGTATTTACTGAAGGCATATGTTAGAGTTTATACTCTATACCACAGATCTAGGAGTCCCTTAGTAATAAAGAGGATAGATGATCCCACTGAGGTCAATAGAGGTCCATAACTCCATTCTGCCACATGATCTAGATGCCAAGTCTGAGTCTCGTAAGAAATAAACACAATAAAATTCTTCTAAAACATGAACGTGAAGTTGAATAGCCTGGAGAACTTGTTAAATGTGTATATATTGATGGAGGTGGGTCTGGGATGAGAGCGGCGAGTTTTTCTACAGAGTTACCAGATGCTGTTGATGGCTCAGGGATCATCACACTTCAAGTAACAGTCATGGCAACCGCTCTCCGTCTCGGCTGACCTTTCGTTCCATTCTACAAAAAGCAGTACCATCACAACATGCTAGTATTTAAAAAGATATTTTAACTGGAGTGTTTGTAGAATCTGTCATGTAGCTATACACTGTCCTAAAGTAATCAACCAAAAGAGTTTATGTCTTTATGGACCCATAGAACTGGTATTTGACATGGAAATATGCATGCAGCCTAGTCCGGTGGCTGTTCCAGAATGTCTACATACACAGAGAAGGACAGAGGGACAACAGTCCAACAAACAGAGGACTGGTACTCTGACACTGTATTTGCTCAGCAAGCATATTGGTTTCATGTTAACTTAGCAACATGTTGGCCTCGTAAGCTATGGCCTGTCTCCTGTCCCTGTGACATTTTCATGAGTACAAAGGAAAAAGGTCTTCTCAAATACCTCCTTGGAACTGCCGTCTCCCAGATCCAATAGACATCGGTTGACAGTTGGGTAAAATATAATTAGATTTAAAAATAACATTTAAGATTTTAAATGTAATACACCTTTCAAAATCTCTCAGGGTTGAGCTGATTTACATTGTCAGTAAAATATATTTCAAATTGTGTAATAGTTTTGTTGCTAAAAAGCACAATCTGGAAAGAATTGAATTACATTTTAAGATTACAACTAGAGCTTATTTTTTAAAAAAATACCTTGTGGTGAGGAATGGGGATATAGCTTAGTGGCAGAGCTTTTGCCTTGTGCTACAAGGTTCTGGGTTCAAGCCTCAGCATGAGTAAGATGTCTATAAAACAAGTAATTGCCTCTTTATACATTCCTGGAGGAAATAGATATTAAATTTAGGAAATGATTATTCATGAACCGGTCTGCAGTATATTGTTTGATTGACAGGAAGGAGGCACCAACATCTCAAAGCTGTGACTCAGTGACTATGTAGACTTGAGGCTGTCTGTAGTGATGGGAGAAGAATCTTGCTCAGCAGCGCGGGGATCAGGGTGGCATGCCAGGGATCATGATTCTAGATCCTTCAGCATCCTCAGCCATGCTACAATCCACATTCCAAAACCCAAGGCAAACTTGTCCATCCAAGCCAGTCACTCATCCATTTCCACATTGGATACTGTGAGCATGGAGTAGAAATAGTCTTAACCCAAATGCTTACCAGTTTAATAAGAAGGATGTGGCTTACAGAGACAAACACTGGATTAGGGTGGGGTTATTCAGAGGGTTGTCCCACCCACATCCTGTTCTGTCATTCAGCCTCACTATGACCACCTTGAACTCCAGTTTCTTCATCTTCCAAGTGACGGAAGTAAAACAAGATGTTTGCTGCCAACATAGCCATTCTGAAATTCTGTGAAAAGATTTATGAGGAGCTAGTTAACAAGTAGTAAACACTCTCCAAATAAATCTGAATGAAACAAAAAGAAAATTTAAAAAAAAAAAGACTGAGGATGTGACTACAGAATGCTTCCCTACCATGAATGAAGCCCTAGATTGGATCACAGCTCAATGAAAACGTATTTTTTTAATTAAAAAAATTATTTGATTGTTCTTCTCACAGGCGGGACATGAAAGCTTTCGGTGTGCATGTCTCATGCATTGAACCAGGACTGTTCAAAACGGAACTGGCAGACCCAATAAAGACAACTGAAAAAAAGCTGGCCATCTGGAAACATCTGTCTCCAGATGTCAAACAACAATATGGAGAAGGCTACATAGAAAAAAGTGAGTCTGGGGGTAGATCTAGTGTCTTCTGGGATTCACTGTCCTGGTCATCATGAAGGAGTCACAAACATAATGATGGGGACCTTTCATAAGTCCAGTATCACCTCTCCATTTTCTGGGTACAATTGCATACTCAGAAACTAACAAATGCCAGGTGGTTTTATGCTCATCATTTCTGAATTATGTCATTTATGCCTCAAAAGGCGTGTTGGAGTAGTGAATAGGTAAAATGTCCTTTCCAGCGTGATACAGTGTCTCCTGGTCATGCCCAATATGAAGCCTGGCTCTCAGAGTCTTCATTTCTATACATATTTCATCTTATTACTAAACACAAACCATTCATTTGGCTTTGTTCAAGGATCTGTGGAGACAATGATGGACAATGAAAGAGAAGAGTCAGACTACGATCCTTACAGTCCACTCTAGCTGACTACAAAGAGTAGCCAAGTAAAACCATGAAACAATGAGACTATACAGAATCAAGAAAACAGATCCTCTTTAGGGTAACCCAGAGTCAAAAGTGAAGCTGATGGGGCAGTCTCTAATTGCCGAGGGAATACAGACCAGGAAAGGGACCCAGCTGATTGAGAAGCCTTAACAGGACAGGGCAGGTTTGAATAAGGATTTAGAATCCAGGAAAGAGTTATTCTGGTGGAGGAAGCTGTCAGAAGCAGGAACATATGGAAGGGGAAGTGGAAGAAGAGGTAAAATGAGTCAAAAGACTGAGTCAAGGGGAGAAATAATAGTAAAGATTACACAACGATGCTTAATACTGAGAACATTTACAAAGCCCTTGTCATGGCTCTAAGTGCCTCACACACCCACTTTCATTTGTTTACAACCCCCAAGCTCTATGGAGTAGATGCTATTATCACCTTCATTTTATAGAACTAGAGACCCAGAAGTGATGTGCCTGAAACCGCACAGCTAGATAGATGTGAACCCAGCACAATCATGTAGTGCATTCTTGGGCACTCTAACACAAAGGAACCAATGCAGTGAAGACTTCGGTCACAGTTCCTCTTAGAACCTTCCTCCCACCTCCAGTTTCCTGAACCAGTAATGTTTGCTTGATATTCCTCTTGCCGTCAGTAGAACAAGGTCCTGCCTCCCTCCATGTCACAGCACCCCTTCAAAATGTGACTCGGCCTCATCACTGGTCATGTAACACAGTGAACTATGACAAGGTTCAAGATCAGCAGTTTGAATGCACACCCAAGACTCAAATCAGAAACACTACAGAAGTTTTGAAAATGATAGACATCTCCAACCACCACCACCTCAATCTAATGCACACACAAGAAAAAGCCTGCTGAAGATTTCAACTAAAATGACTAATTGACAAACTTGTCAAAGAATGTCTCTCTGTAAGCTTAGAGCCATCACCATTAGAAGCTGTATTTCTTACACTCTGACTCTAAAGGTTTTAGGTAGGTCAAAGGTAAAACATTGAACTAACCCTGTAAGACTTAATACTTCAGAAACAAAGTCCTTCATTTAAAAGAGTTTTCTATATTAGATAATTATGGTGATACTGATAAGTACTTATGACTATATCACAAAATTCCAAAAAAAAATTTCCATTTAAGTACATAACAATTGTACACATTTATGAGGCATATCGTGATATGGATACCAAGAGCTATAAGCAGATCGAGGTGGCTGTGACATTGATTTTCTAAAACATTTGTCATTTCTTCAGGTTGAAAACATCCAAAACTTTCTTTACTAAGAAATATAAAAGAGCACTGAGCCCAGCTTTATATTGATTTGTCATATTAAATATTTCCAAGTCAGAATTCAGAGGTGAGCCAGACTCACAGTCCCAATGCAGACCAGAAATTTAAGGTCACCTTTCCTCATTTCCCAGGCTGAACAACAATGTAAACTAGTCATTAACACTTACTTCGATCTTTAAACAACTTGTGGCCACTCACGGAATATCATGGTCACTTATTAGGTTCTTTGAACAATTGGGGGCCTGAGATCTAACATGGTTGGTTTTCTCCCTGAGAAAACATGGCTCAGGTATGTTTGGAAGCACATGAATATCATATGGTAGTTCTACTTTACAGTTGTTTTGTTGTGGTTTATTTTTGAGAAAGCCCATACCATTTTCTATCATTGTTGTTTGAGTCTACATTATCAGCAACTGCCTGCACAGGATCTCCTTCCTCCACACCCTGGTCAATGCTTCTTATCTTTGGTCTCACTGCCACTCCAATGGTCCAATACGATATTGTGCTGTGGATTGAATTTGAGTACTGGAGCAATTCATGCACTGTGAATAATACACTCTCTCTCACACACACACACACACACTGGTGCTGCTTATGGCCTCTTGAGAAGTGTCTGTTTGGGTCCTTTTCATGTTTTAAAAATCAGATTGTTCATTTTTTTCTATTGAGTTGTTGGAGTTCCCTTTATATTTCTTTTTGGATCAAAATCAACCCTTTATCAATGTATGGTTTGCAAATAATTTTTCCCATTCCATGAATTGTCTCTGTGTTCTTTTAACTGCTTCCTTTGGTGCAGAGGAGATGGTTAGTCTGATGCAATCCTGGCCAGCCATCTTGGATTTTGTGGTCTTGTGCTATAGGGATCATCTTCAGAACTTATTACTTAGTCCAATTTCAAAAAGCTTTGCTCTGTGTTTTATGGTTTAAGGTTCTACTTAAAAGTCTTTGCTATGCTCTGAGTTGACTTTTATAGTCAATATGAGATAAGGTTCCAATTTCATTCCCTTGCCTGTGGATGGCTAGTTGTTACAACTCTTTTTGGTGTTTTGTTTGTTTGATTGTTTTTTTTTTGTTTTTGTTTATTTGGTTTTTTGTTTGATTTTTTTTTTGTTTGATTGGTTTTTTGTTGTTGCTGTTTTTGTTTTTTTGTTTTTGTTTTTTGAGACAGGGTTTCACTGGGTAGCTTTGGAGCCTGTCCTGGAACTCACTTTGTAAACCAGGCTGGTCTCGAACTCACAGAGATCTACCTGCCTCTGCCTCTCAAGTGCTGGGATTAAAGGCGTGCGCCACTACTGCCCAGCTACAACTCTTTTTTATTGAAGAACCCAGGGCTTCAAATCATTCCCAATCTCTTGTGAATGTATTTGCCTCGGTGGGATCTTAGGTTGTGACTCAAACACTTCATTTGCCTGCCAATTTAGAAGACTTTTCACTTCTGATTCAGAACAAATTTGTAGAGATGTTCGGTGGTATGAATGCCCTCTCCATCCAAATATGCACAAATGCACACTCATGCACAAGAATGTGTACATAATCCTATTTCCTATAACACAGTACTCTCTAGAAAGGATTAGGAATCTAAATCATGACTTCCTAGAGGAAGGCCCTCATGGACTCTGTACAGTATCTTTTCCCTACTGTCTTTAAAGAAACAGTCCTCAAGGTCCTAGGACCAGCAGCATTACTTGAAAACTTGTAGAAAATGCAAATGCTAAGACTGCGTGTCATGCCTACTGGCTCAGGAATTCTGTGTGTAGAACCCAGAAGTCTGGATTTTAATAAGCCCTCTAGGAGATTCTACTACTCACTCAAGCTTGAGATGAGACCAACTAGCCTAAAGAAGACACTGCAGCATCCTTTTCTGGAGAATGGAAACTCATTTCAGTGAGCCTCAATTATGATGGCAAATTCAGACTAAAAGTCCCTGTCATGTGTCTTCCTGTTTGTACCCTAGCCTCCCACTCTGCTTCTCCTTTTCTGCCCAAGAGTAAGCACATTTTTGGTCTCTTTTTATAGGTCTACACAAACTGAAAAGAAACACGTCCTCTGTGAACTTGGACCTCTCTCTAGTGGTAGAGTGCATGGACCACGCTCTAACGAGCGTCTTCCCCAAGACTCGTTATACCGCTGGAAAAGATGCCAAGACCTTTTGGATACCTCTGTCTCACATGCCAGCCATTTTACAAGACTTCTTATTGCTGAAACAGAAAGTGGAGCTGGCAAATCCCAAAGCAGTGTGACTCAATGGACGACAAACACCCACTCCAGGCTCTGAGGTTGACTGATTTCAAAGACTTATCTCAATCTCAGTCTTCACCAGACCTAACATGGACTCATTTAGACCATGTTTCTGTTTATAAAAGAAGGAGTTCCAGGGTCCCTTGAGTCTTCTTTGAAAATAAGGACAGAGAAGACCTACCACACAAGCCAGTCTTGCCTGATACTGAAGCCTTGCCTGAACGGTAGGATGAAAGGGTAACAGAAAGACTTCTCCCTCCAAACGGTGTGTGCTGCTGCCTGCCCCTTGCCGGTTCACTAATCCAGAGTGCTAAGCACTGTGTTTTATCAAAATGTTAAGCAATAAGAAGTCTTTCATAAGTGTGCCCGGTGGCTCTGGTATCTCACTGAGAAGAAGACTCCGGCTGGAACTCACTAGGTTCTTTTAAGCTTTGAAAGGAACAAGAAAGTGATAAAGCACGCTGTCACACAGAGCACTGGGATGAACAAGAGGCCATGAGAAACAGAGGGAAGAAATAGGACAGAAAAAGACAGGGAAGGAAATGCAAGGCAGGGAGACTCCAACATGAGCTACACACTCCAGAGGGACAGACACAGAGGATGCACCACCGCCACTGTGAAGTCATCCCATCTGATCTGTTGCAGTCAGCCACATCATGGCAGAAGTCCACCAGCTCTGTTGGCCGGGGTCTTGGCTCCATTTCACAGCTTCAGACTCTATGGCTTGCCGCCCTTTGACCTTTCAGATGTCCCAAGGCTGCCAAGATTTGCCATACTGGTCCAATTGTTCAACCTTCTAATTCTGTCTTTGTTTTGCCTTCTCCTGAGACAATTTTTATTTTTCTTATTCCTTTAAGTAGCTACAATTGGCTGTTTGTTCTGACCATAAACTAAGTGACATGCAGTCTACCATTAAGATCAAGCTTGCCAACTTGCATTTCCTGTGTTAGCAATGTGCCAGCTGGACTTCTGTTCAGCTTTTGAGTCCATCCTTCTTAGCTGTAGGTCTGCCATCAGCTTCCCCTGAGAGAAGACTCAGTGGACCACAATGGTTACCTGTTGGTTCAGAGATGCTGTGAAGGGAACCTGCTGCCATAATAAGCCATTCTGAGCCCAGGGGTACCAAACAAGCCGAGTCATGAACAAATGACTCTTTTCTGTGGCTGAAAGCGGAGTGTAGCTAAATCTTCCAGACTAAAGAGAATCTCTTCTATTTAAAATATCTTCAAAACCCCTAAAACATCTGTGGGAAGCTCAGCCCAGTATATAATGAGAAGAATCCCCAGCAAGCTTCTGAGAAAAATGCTCAAATTTTACCCTTCTCCACAGTATTAGCCCTAATAGTTCTTGGTGGCATAATACATCACAGACTCATTTACTGATGTAGAGGAAATAGCCCAACATTCTCAAAATGAAAAAACTCTGGTAGCTACAAGTTTTGTATCAATTTTGATCTAAGTGACTGCATCCTGAATTCTTGCATGCCAAACAAGACAATTCTGCTTTGTTTTTTATTATTGTTGTTGTTGTCCATTTGTTTTTTTTAAACTTATTTATTTTTATTTTATATGCATTGGTGATTTTGCCATGGCTGTTGGGTCCCCTGGAACTGGAGTTACAGACAGTTGTGAGCTGCTATGTGGGTGCTAGGAATTGAACCCAGGTCCTCTGTGAGAGCAGTCAATGCTCTTAACCACTGAGCCACCTCTAGTTACATTTTTCCTTAGTTCTGTGGTTCTTTTTGCCCTTCTTTTTGTTACCGGGACTCAGATATCCAGGTTCTCATGCAAGAGTCCATGCTGTACCACTGAGCCATGCCACACCCCAGCTTGGGGTTTATTTTTGAAAAGGGAAATGTTTATAGTTTCCATCATAGTTTATGAAGGGTTGTGCTAGCCAGGGCACTGGTGACAATTTTCAAGCTCTCTTGTTGGGACACCGGCCAGAGAAAGATCCAGATCCACAGTCTACGTGGTACCTAGAAATAGGATATAACCTGAAAAAGGACCCGCAAGGACCACACACCTTCTGTCATTTTCTGTGGTCAGTAACTGCCCTAAAGTGACCCCCTTCACTTCCGTTAGAGAAAGTGGAGACGGAAATATTTCCACTATGGATCTGTGGCCTGAATTCTAGACAACAGCCATCTCATCATACATGGGGAAAAGCTTACTCTCAGTCTTTGGTCTGGTTTTCCCCCTCCATGGCAGCTATGACTTGAGGGTATATGAACCAATATGGCAGGACCTGGGTTATGAAGCAGATGATGCAAAAAAGAGCCTTCCCACTAGAGTAATAGGAAGAATAATCCAACTGGTGATTTGGTGGATGCTCTGTGTGTGTGTCGAAGTCTTAGTCCAGTCGCTATGTCTCACAGGAACAGCTTCATCTAAACCTCACCACATCTCAGTCAGCTGTGCGTTTTAGACATGCAGAAATGAAATCACGACCACGTGGGTAATTTTCTGTATTTTAGAGTGCTAGTTATCTTGGTCCAGGGCTCACCCAAGCAGTCTCATTCCAAAGACCATGTGATATGGTATATGATAAAGAATCCTAGGCTTGCAGAGTCATCCTCAACAATGATTCTGACTGTACAAAAGCAATACCTTCATTAAACAGTGTAACATCAAACTTGCCTACTCCATAATGATCATAAGTACAAGAGGTACATAATTTTGAGAAACAAAGATACACTCATTTTTGTTTTTAATAAATTCTACTTTTATTTCTTCTCACTTATGATTAAATAACATGAGCATTTAGACACAATGTCTCAGATCTTAGGAGTTTTTTAACTATATTTCTGAGTTTCTTTTACCTTTTTTTTTAACCTCTCTTTTCTTCTTTGTTGTTGTTGATTTTGTTTATTTATTACCTGCTTGAGAAATCTATTTGTGATCACTTTTTGTTAATCTCAATGATGATCTTAGGTCACCCCTCCTCACCCACCTGAAAAGTCTTTTAGCTTTAAAATCAGACAAAAAGAAAACAACGAAGATTAGCATGTTAGCAAAAAAAATGAGCAACACAAATACCAATTATTGCTGCTTTGTTTTGGTTTTGCTTTTGCTGTGAATAAAAACTTGGGCAGGCTGCCTGGTCCCTGTGGCTAGGACTAACCTAGGAACTCCAAGGATAGGGCTAACCTAGGAACTCTAAGCACAGATATCCAAAAGGAGTTTGGATCCTCCAACACTACCACACTGCAATCTAAGAAAATGTCAGTCTGTGGCGGAACCTTATCATTTGACAGGAAGAGATCAAGTAACCCAGTGTCTGTCTCGGGAACATTTCCTGGAGAGCATTCACTGTCACACACTTCAGCCCCAACACTACTGAAGCATGAAAAGTCACCATTTTCGAATTGCCTTGCCAACTAGCTCCAGCTACGGCAACACTTTCTATTACTTTTGAGTCAAGTCTTGTGGGGGAGAGGGAAGAAAGGGCATGTTGCTGGAGGGCTTCTCTCCAGGTTCCCCAAGCCCCGCAGTCCCACAATCCACTTATAAAATAATCACTCAGACGCTTGTATCACTTATAAACTGTATGGCCGTGGCAGGCTTCTTGCTAACTGTTCTTTTATCTTAAATTAACCCATTTTTATAAATCTATACCTTGCCACGTGGCTGGTGGCTTACCGGCGTCTTTACATCTTCTTATCCTGGCGGTAGCTGCAGTGTCTCTCCCCCCTTCTTCCTGTTTCCCCAATTCTCCTCTCTCTTTGTCCCGCCTATACTTCCTGCCTGGTCACTAGCCATCAGTGTTTTATTTACATAGAGTAATATCCACAGCACTTCCCCTTTTCTTCTTTTTTTAAAAAGGAAGGTTTTAACTCTAACATAGCAAAACCACACATAACAAAACAATTATCAAGCAAGAATTACAGTTACAATATTAAAGAAGATGTCCTATCTATCTTATATTTGTGAGTTTAAGGTTTTATATCTAACTTATCTTTTATCATAACCGAGGAAATCATAACTATCTAGTCTTCAACCACATCAAAGACCTGAGAAGGAAGATAATGGTACCTGAGAAATGGTAGATGGATGCAAGCAACTTTCGGGAATCTTGCAAGAGTAGACCAAGACAGCTGGCAGCCTGGACAGTCACCCAATGTTTCTCAGCATTATTGGTGCATTCAAATTGGCTACAGGCCTAGAGTATCTGACAGACCATCTTCAGAAGCAGGAATTCTGAAAGACCATCTCACCCTGTCTTGGCAGAGTACAGTGGTCGCTTTCCTTGTGTCCCGCTTGTCCAGGAAGGACAGCATTGCATTTGTACTGTCAGCCATCAAGGCAAGGGCAGTTCTCTGCCCAGTAGGCCATTTTGTGCCAAGAAGACAAACTTCCAAATGGAAATGTCTTAGAAGCCCAACATTCTCTCGGGATCAAATTGGTGCAGCCAGGAGCAATTGTGTCTCATGTCAACAGAATTCTAAGTTATTTAAATGCCATATTCTCTAGGTCTATGAAGTGTTTGAAAATTACCTATCTATCTGAAATATATCTATGTATACCTAGAAGACTTAACTAACATGGTTACAAATATGATTATCATAAATGACTAATTATTAACCTATTTTTAATTATCCATTACAATTTTAAATGGTTACATAAACATAATACCTCAAACAAGAATAGAAATATATATATACAGTACAACAAAATTAACCTCAAGTTTGTATCAATAAACTAAAATTTATACCAATGTAAAACATTTTAAGCATAAACTAAAATCTATACCAATGTAAAACATTTTAAACAAGTTGTTCTTTAAAAGTAGGTTGATTAATCTATCCTTTTATCTTATCATCTCTATATCCTCCTATATATCTATATCATATCCCCTTTTCTTTTTTTAGAAAGAGATCACATTTATAATCAACCTGTTTTAAATAAAAATATTGGTTTTTCTCTGTCCCACACCAGAGGGCTCTTCTGATTTGGGACTGAAGAATCTCTTAAACTTTTCTTTTAGCAATATGCTTGGGTTTAGAGAAGGAGTGAGCCAATTCCATCTCCAAAGCCAGCTTGGTATATTTGGGAATTTGGGCGTAGCATCTCTTACTACTTCCTGCTGGAGGGGGGCGCTGTATCTTATGGGGACGCAAAGGAAATTTTAAGCCTATGGGGTAGTCCTTGAGGCTGTATTGTGTGAACCAGTTGCCTTGAAACCGGTCTGGATGTTGGATCATCTGGGCCATGGTGTCATCGGAGACCTTTCAGGGGGTCTTGGCTGGTGAAACCTGATGTATCTTAATCTGGAACAAGTCCACAGCCTCTGGCTTTCTGTGGAAACAAAAGCAGAATCTCTTTTCCAAAGCAACATATCCTTAAATCCAAATTTTGAAGTGAAGGTACCTTTAAAATATACATTTTGGCATAACTCAACAGCTTTTGTAATCAAATGTTTTTCTTCAGTTACGAATATCAAAGAGAACATAATCCAGATTCTCTGTGTGGTAGCCATCTTTACGTGGCTTATGTTTTATATTACCTCGAGCCTATTGCTTTAAACTGCATCCTTCTGAGCCTGAAACAGCGCTGTGGCTGCTGGCTCCGCCCAGTTCAGCTTCCCAACATGGCAGTGGTACGTTTTCCGCCAGCTCTGGGAGTCATCAAGTCTCAGAAATAGTGGGTCTAAGCTTTTATCAAAGCAGCGTGTAGCCCAGAAACCTTTTTTTTTTTTTTTTTTTTTTTTTTTTTTTTTTTTTTTTTAAATACTAGTAAAGACTAAATCTACCACACAGCATAATGTGCCGCTGGCAGACGCCTCATTCCCGCCATAGTGCCGGTCAAACGCACCCGCCAGGAACCCGCCAGTGTTCAAACCTGCGTCTTGCGCTGTCTAGCTGCCCGTATGAGACAAGAAGCAGGAACCTGGTTTTGGCTCTGTTTAGAATTGGTTATTAAATATTCTCAGGTTTAAGGTGGAAACTCGAGCCGTTGGGCGCCATTTGTTGCTGGAGGGCTTCTCTCCAGGTTCCCCAAGCCCCGCAGTCCCACAATCCACTTATAAAATAATCACTCAGACGCTTGTATCACTTATAAACTGTATGGCCGTGGCAGGCTTCTTGCTAACTGTTCTTTTATCTTAAATTAACCCATTTTTATAAATCTATACCTTGCCACGTGGCTGGTGGCTTACCGGCGTCTTTACATCTTCTTATCCTGGCGGTAGCTGCAGTGTCTCTCCCCCCTTCTTCCTGTTTCCCCAATTCTCCTCTCTCTTTGTCCCGCCTATACTTCCTGCCTGGTCACTAGCCATCAGTGTTTTATTTACATAGAGTAATATCCACAGCAAGGGCACCCACTCCTGCTTCTATCATCATAAAAAGGGTTCTCTCATTCATGGAACTTTCCAGACCAAGCCAAGCTCCACCCCAGAGTGCCATCCGTGTAGTTTCTATGAAGTCTTTATGGCTTTTACCCAGAAGATACAGTTAGTGTTCTCTTTTACAAATAAGAAACCTAATATCCAAAGTCTCCCATCTGTAATAATCTGAAATTCCTAAATCCCCATCCTTGAAGTGCTAAGGAAAAAAAAAAAGATGCAGGGGAGGAAAGAGGAACTACATATCACACAATGAATTTTAAACTCACGGTGCTTCCTTTGGATTCTTTCTGGCATGCTAGAGCCTCTGCAGATTAGCAGTTTGCAAACTCCAAGTACTGAAAATAATATAAGACAAGACTCTTGGCTAGTGACTCCAAATTCTTTCTCCATTCCTGGGAACTCCTCAAATTTTTTTATATTTGTTTGTTTGTTTGTTTAGTGTGTGTGTGTGTGTGTGTGTGTGTGTGTGTGTGTGTGTGTGTGTGTGACAAGAGGGTTGAGTGTACCACAGCACACATGAGGAGATCAGAGGACAACTTGTGGAAGTCAGTTTTCCCCTTCCACCGTGTGAGTCCGAGAGTTCCTCTGTATGGAACTCAAGTAGTGAGGCTTGGCTGCAACGGCCATGACCCAGAGCCATTTGGCAGGCCCTGGGATTCTAAGAGGGTGGTAGAGAAGGGTCAGCGAGCGTGGCTCTGATTTCCTGCTCTCCAACCCCACTGCAAACCTCCGTGTAAGAACCCAGCTTCTCTCTGTGAGCATCAGTACAAACTGGCATTTTCATGTTTCACAAATTGCTTTCACAACCAAGTAAGTTTTCTGTTCAGATCCTTAGCCTCCAAGGCCTCAACTCCTCTTTAGACCTTGTCTCTCCTCCCTTCAAGCCCCTTTCTCCTCCACACCGGGAAGAGATTAGGTCTGAGGGAAGCGTTCCACCCATGGCCCCACGAGAGACACAGAGAGACCCATGTGTTGACACAGCAGGGGATATGAGGAGACAGAACCTGGGTAAAAACACTTCTGCAAGTTCAACCCATGGAGGAGCATGGTAAAGGCACAGGTTTGTCTGTGCTTCCAAAACTCAGTTATGGGATTCGGAGCCTCATTGCAGACACACTGAGGTATTTTGTGCAAGAGGTAGCTCAAAATGAGTCAATAGTGATGTAATCGTGTGTTGTAACCATCCCTCTACCACCCTGAGGAAAAAACATGAAAGATGCCCTGGTCTTGGCCTACCTTTGTTGAAAATGTCATCTTGTATAGTCATCATATGGGGTGCTATTTATATAAAGGCATTTTCATACAAACAGGTGTTGTACACTGAACGCACATCCCCAACCTCTGCTCTCCCTTTCTCATCCTCCCGCCTCCTGTTGGTCCCAGTTGTTTCCCTAGACAGTTTCAAACCCACTTTCATGTCATTTACGGAGATAGGATTTTATGTATTTGTATAAAATCGAGGACTCTAATGAAAAAAATGAGATTTGTCTTTTTGAAACTGGATTAAGTATAATTATCTTTGGTTGCATTTCCTTTTTTGAAAATAATGTTCTTCTTCATGGCTGAAAGCAATCCCTTTGTTTAGTCTACAGTATTTTCTTGATCCAGTCATCTGTTGCTGGAATCTAGGTTGGTTCTGTAACATAGATACTGTGACTAGTGACACAAGAAACAGCAATACGCATGCATGTGTTGCTTAGCTACTGAGACACGTTGGCTTGAAGTTCTTTGGGAAAACACCCAGGAGCGGCACAGCAGGGTCACGTGGCAAACCTGTTTTCAATTTTTTAATAAAGCAGACTAGTTTACATCCCCACCAGCAGTATATATGATACGAACTTGCCTTGGTCCATATTCTCAAAAGCATTTATTGTTTTCTTAATGTCTGCTTGGCCTAGAATTTAAATAAACAACACACAGAAGGTTGGTGATGGCTGTGTCTACTCTTGCCTGTTCAGGGCACCATTGGGAGCCCTGCTCATAAGTAACTTTACATATTCTCTGCAGGAGATTAAGGGTAGCCGAAGTCTGGGTTAGCAGCAGAGGAGATAAAGAGGCTGGGGTGACTACCTTGGGAGGAAAAAATAGGGGAGACAGATGAGCCCACCTGAAGGAGGACAGAAGAGAACAAAGGCCATGGGTGGAAGTTCCACAGAGTTCAAGTTCAAATCCTCTTGTATAAAGAGGGCTTTTGTACCAGTGGTTTGACAGAGGTCAGCTACTATGGGTGGGCAAAAGAAGGCTGCCCTGGAAGACAGTTCCGTGACCCAAGAATGCTGAAGAAGGGCCTCAGGAAACGTGGGGCAGAGCTTGCTGTCTCAGCTGAAATTTACAGATCCTTAACCCCTCTGATTCTGCCACCACGGAAGGGGCCTTCCTCAGATGTGGCACATGCCTGTGCATAAATAGCCAGAGTTTCTAGATTCTAAATCTTGAGGAATCAACAATCCAGATGCCTCCTATCCCAGCTGTGATAAAAATGCGAAATTGTATTCCTCTAAGTCTTGAAAGCTTGCCTTGGCCCCAATAGGAGAAAGGCAGGTAGCATTCAAAGGGGAGGGAAGAGAAATCCAGACAACGCTAAGCTAACTTCTGACCTTGTTTAGAGGAAGCCCCAAGGTTAGTACAAGAGAAGGAAGCTGAAAGTGTTCTTGGAGCAGCTCACAACCTGAGGGGCAGAGCAGTTCAGCTGTGTGGACTTCTCAAAGGTAACTCCCTCTTATACCCATGGGTTCTGCAAGAATGGGTTCAGTCACACATAGGCTGAGAATCACTTTTGGAAAGTGCACCTGTATGGCATATGTACAACCGATCTCTTGTTATTTCTAGTGGGATCATCCATTCGTGAATAAATGGTTTTCAAGGTGAGCTGTACCTCTGTAGGAATCCAATTCATTTTTTAGGTAGCCATTTAGAAAATGCCACATTGCCCGGCAGGGCTATCTGGTTTCCCAGAATGATTCTCCGAGGGACAGGTCCGTGACATAAACAGTCGGGGCTTCCAAATGTTAGACACTGGAGCTAGTGGGATGGCTCGGCGGGTCTCTACCTGCTTGTCACCAAGCCTGATGGCCTGAGTTTGATCACCAGAACTCATTTCTGAAAGTTGTCCTCTGACCTCCAGGCATGTGCCTCACTCCAGAAAGTCTAGATGTTGGACATGTACTGAAACTCTCCTTGTGTGTGTGTGTGTGTGTGTGTGTGTGTGTGTGTGTGTGTTTTTTTTTTCCTGAAGCCCATCCCTCCTGTTTTGTATATTCATACATAGAGATTAACTCACTTGACTGTTAGCTAAAAGCACTATCCACAAAGTTGTTCCGTATGATTCTAAAAGCTCAACTTTTTAGCCAGATGTGGTGGCACACACCTTTAGTCCCGGAACTCGGGGGCCTGAGGCAGGTGAATCTCTGAGTTGGAGGGCAGCCTAGTCTACAGCGCGACTTGCAGGACAGCCAGGGCTACACAGAAGGGTGGGGGCGGGGAAGCTCACCTTTTTTTTCTTGACAGTTCTCTGTTAACAAACCACTTCCCTGCTGTTTTGAAATGGAGCCATTATGGTGATTATTGCTTGGAAATGACAGGTGGGAGCTGTTTGGGTTAAAATGTGTCCTCCCAGCTGGGCGGCGGTGGCACACACCTTTAATCCCAGCACTTGGGAGGCAGAGGCAGGTGGATCTCTGTGAGTTTGAGGCCAGCCTGGTCTACAGAGCAAGTTCCAGGACAGGCTCCAAAGCTACACAGAGAAACCCTATCTTGGAAGAGAGAGAGAGAGAGAGAGAGAGAGAGAGAGAGAGAGAGAGAGAGAGAGAGAGAGAAGGAGGAGGAGGAGGAGGAGGAGGAGGAGGAGGAGGAGGAGGAGGAGGAGGAGGAGGAGAAAAGAAAAGAAAAGAAAAGAAAAGAAAAGAAAAGAAAAGAAAAGAGAAGAAAAGAGAAGAAAAAAGAAAAGAAATGTGTCCTCCCCACAAAACAATATGCTAGAATTCTAAACCCCTAGGATCTGAGAACCTGACCTTACCCAAAGGCAGAGTCTTTGCAGAGATTAAAGTTAAAATGAGTCTTAGAGCCAATCTTCGTGGTACACAGCTTTAATTCCAGCACTGGGGAAGCAGAGACAGGTGGATCTCTGTGAGTTCCTGGCCAGACTGGTTTATGGAATGAGTCCCAGGACAGTCAGGGCTATGTAGAGAGACTCTGTCTAGAAAAAACAAAAATCAAGTCTTAGAGTGGACTTTAATCCAACAGGATTGGTGTACTCATAAGAAAGAGACACTTAGACACAAAGCATAAAGACAGACATGCTTAGAGGGAGGAGGAGGATAATAAACTAATAGATGCAGGGCAAGAGGACACACGAATAGAGGCCTAAGCAGACCTTTCTACCCAGCCTTTAAGGAGCCAACCCTGCCACCATCTTGATTTCTGACTTTTAATCTCCAGAAGTATGACAATAAATTTCTGTTGTTTAAGCCACTAAGGAATAAAGGTCTCTTTATCTTTTTGCCTCTGAGCATCTTTCTCAAAAATTTCTTTGAAAATCCTTGTGAGGGTCTGGAGGGATGGCACAGTGGTTAGAAGTGCACACTACTCTTGCAAAGGACCTGAGTTCAGTTCCAGCACACATTGGGTCGCTCACAACCACCTATCACTCCCACTCCAGGGAATCCAATGCCCTTTCTGGCCTCCATGGATCCCATGTGCACACACAGAGACATACAGCTTAAAAATAATAAAAATAAATCTTTTTTTTTTAAGATCTTCATGAGGAATCTATGTGGAAGCCCTTCTCATCGGGTCATGAAGAAAGATTTGTAGGTGAAACACCCTTAGTGAGAAATCAGCACTGCCTTTCACATTGGCTTGAACACTAGCTGGAGAGTGGAGACAAGGAGAGCAGCTAGCTCTGTCTTTAAAAGTAAACAGCGACGTTTATCAAATCTTAGCATACTGCTAAGGAATGCCAGGCATTCTTCATGTTGTAGGCACACTGCAAAATAAACTTAGGTTCGTGGTGGAACTCATCTCAATCTGTCACTTGAATTGGCTGGCCAAAGACAAGAACAAGAGATGTATTGCAAGTTCAGTCCTCAGTCTTGTGAGTTCGACATGAAGGGCCCACAGAATGGTGAAAAGAAGGATCAGGGTGTGTAGGCTAAAACGTCCTCAGTCATCATTTTCTCAGTGTCTCTCTGTCGAGTCCCACTCCACCTGTTGAACGGTACTGAAGGCAGGAGCGTGGAATTGGGAAATGATAGCTATAAAATAGAGATGTAGTTAAGAAAAAGACAGAGACACGGGACAGCTCTGGGTCAATATCACAGACCCTGAGTTTATTACGCACAGCCTTTATATACCCCAAGTAAGGGGGGCAAAAAGACCTCCTCCTTTCAAGGACATCACTGTTCAAAGCACAAAGTACAGTCAAGTGTAAACACCTCCTTAGTACTCAACACATCTGGTGACCATGCCTTATGGCAAAGTGTCCTGTAAATGGGTCTGGAGGTGTAAGACACCTGGTAACCACACCTTTGGCCAAAACATCCTATTATGCAACCTTGCAGGGAAAAACAAGCTCGGACTCTCTGACCTTGAGTCAAGATGAAAACAAGCCACAAGCTGGGGTCTCTGTGGGCCCCCACACTCTTCTCCAGAGTCCTACCTGGGAGACTGTGAAGATGGGGAAGTCGAGTTGGAGGCTTGAGAACTGGCCTCAAAGGATGCCAGTGTCAAGGGTTGCAGAACAGCAAGGCCTTTGAATCTCTCACTCACCTCGTAACTTCAAAGAAATGTATACCAGGTAATTTCAAAGAAAAGAAAAGAGTGTGCCGGGAAAGTGGGGGAACTGGGAAGATGTTCTTTGCCAGATTCAGGACAGAGTCGGACTTGGACAGGAAGAGACAGGTTTCTTGTATTTGGGGAATGATAGGAGGCTTTTAGTGCATAGTAAGAAAACTGACCTCAGAGAGTGACAGGAATAGAGAAGGAAGCCCAGCGCCTCTTCCCTGAACACTTGCAGAAACAATGTGATGGCAATAAGGCTGGTAGTGACGAGACTGATGGTGGCTGATACTCAGTGTTGAACAACTGTTAGGTAACAAGGTTCTGTGTGGTACAACTGCTAATTTATTAATTACATTGTGATAATTGCATGCATCGTTTTCTCATTTAATCTTTATATAACAACCTTGCAAAAGTCCTATGAAGAAAAGCAGAGCCTGGGTGGGTTTCACAATTTACCCTACATCTTAGACCCATGGTGGTAGTTGGAACGGCTGGCCTCTACCGTCAGTGTTCTCCGAGAAGCAGCTCTGGTCTTTCTAACAAGATGAGACATTTCCTCTTCTACCGTTGAAGTCAACTCATGCAGGGTTTGAATTCTAAATGCTACAGCATCAAAAATAATGGCCACAACCATCCTGTGGAAGGAACAGGTTCTCATCCAGTCTTTGTTGGCTTTCAGTCTGATGCTGGTTACCACTGTCATCCCATGAACGATGCTGCCCGCTTTCCCAGGTAATGATACAGCAAAACTGTCCCCTTGCACTTTGCTAGCGTCATGTCATGAAAGCGGACACCACAGGAAACACTGTGGGCAGAGTGGTGGTTTGGGGTTCTGCTTTGTTTACTTTTTCCTTTTTTCTTTTCTTTCTTTAGACTAAGTATGCACCGCCATCTCCAGTTTATGGTCTTGAACCTGAATTTTCACCCTCAACCTGAACATTGTGACAAAGGTACCAAGATTTTTTTTAAGAGGGAACAAACTGGGGAGACCCCATTACTTCTTTAGGTCACAAAGCAGTCGAGCGACAGCAAGAGAAACTTCATGAAAATGAGCCCACACATGTAATCTCAAGATTTGGGAAGCTGAGGCAGGAGGATAGCTGTAAGATCAAGGCTATAGTGAGTTCCAGAGCAGCTTAGGCTACAGAGTGAAGCTCTGTCCTCTGAAATAGAAAAGAAGGATACAGAGATGGCTCAGTAGATAAGAGTGCTTGCTCCTCTCACAGAGACCACAAGATCAATTCCCAGCATCCACATGCAGCAGCTGCCTGTAACTCCAGCTCCAGGGGGAGGTGATGCCACTGACAGCCACAGACACTGGCACACATGTGCCCATGACCCCCTACACATATGTAATTTAAAATAAAATAATTCTTTAAAACAGAGGGAGAAAGGAAGGAAAGGCAGAGGGGGAGGGGAAAAAAACAAAAATGGCTGCAGAACCTGACTCAGGACTTTTGGTTGCAGCCATCTTCACAGAAATGCAGACAAGGAGCAAGCAGAGATGGCTCCTTGCAGAACCATGTAAGATCTCTGCAGCTCGTCCCCAGATAGCTAAAGACACAGCTGCATTTCCATTTCAGCAGGAAGTGAAGTAAGAGCATCTGTACTTCTGAAGCATGTCAAGGACACTTGCACAAGCTGCCGTGTGAACCCAAAATAAGTCAGAAAGTGTGAGCAGAGAGTAGAGAAGAGACCATTAGTAGATATGTTTTATGTGGCTATGTGCTTTACGAATGACCTCATATCTTCTCAACAATTTTATGAATTAAATGACACCTTGAGGCCTCATTTTATAGGCAAGAAAACTAGCTTTGGAGAAGACTATGTGCTGTGCTCAAGGACACACATAATTAATTGCTAAAAATCATTTAAGCTTCAAAGTATGGTAGTACATTTCTATAATCCTAGCAATTGGAAGACTGAGAGGCAGGAGGATCATAAGTTCAAGACCAGTCTGGGCTTGGTACTGAGATGCTGTCCCAGAAAACAAAATCAACAGTCAATAAGAACAAAAACAACTGAAAAAAAAAAAAACTCTTTTACTGCTTTTACTGTATTTAGTGGATAGAAATAGCCTATTCTATTCATAAACACAATCCACAGAGGGCATTTTGAACTTAGATGAGGAAAGGTAAGAGAGCTAGGTGATTGGAACTGAGAAGGGTGTTTCACGTGTCTTTCCTTCTCAGATACACTTGTTCCAGTCACCATTTTGAACATTGCCCTCAGAAAGACGAAATGCTTAAAAGGCCCTCTTCTGCCTGGGACACACGGTGAGTGCTGAGCTCTAGTTTCTGATTCTCAAATCTAACTTCATTTTGTTGTTGAGCCTGGCTGGTCTCCTGACACCCCACAAGGCAGTCCTGACACTTGACTCCAAGGCCTTGTGGTTTGAGTGAAGTTTCCAAGACACTGGCCAAGGACTCTTAAGCCAGACCCTCTTTCACCCGACAGCTTCTCCCAAGGGCCTTTTCTCCCCTCACATCTTGACTCAAGGCTTTTAGAAGGCACTGTTGGTGAACACTAGGAGGTGCCTGATGCTCAATTAAAAAAAAAAAAATCCCCACAGGAGCCCTTCTGCTTCTGCCTGAGCTTAAACCCTGGGAAGCAGCAGCTCCTCCCTCCTCCCCTCAGAAGAATCACTCATAAATGGAGCAAAGCCTACCTAGCATGTCCCCTGTGGAGTACTGTGAGAACACAGCCAGTGAACAGTTCCCCACGGTCTGAAGGAAAACCAGAGACCAAACCACCTGTGTGTGCTCCTGTCAGCGTAGTCCAGAAGGTAAACTATCAGGGATAAATGTCATTTTTAAGTCATCAAAAATACTCTAGGGTATAAAAGAAAGGTGTCTCTGTGTGTCAAGTGTGCTCCACTTTACAGAGAGGAAGTGCAGCAGAACCAGCCGGCCACTTGGAGAAGCTGTTGCTTTGTGTGCTCCATGAAACGCAGGAGCATTGGGGTCTCCTTTCACTAAGCTGCTGCATGAGGCCCGGCGAAGCTGAGGTCTTGGCAACAGCCTTCACAATAACTGGGTGGGTGTTAGTCGTATAGGTTTGGCATTAACATGCAAATAAGAACGTCCAAGTGGCCCACTTATGCTTTGGGATCCTCTATTAAAATCCTGTCACTAACCATGGCTATAAAAGAGAAAGGGAAAAAATGGTGGGACCTTGGCTTGATTTCTCTCATTGATCCATCTCCCTGTGCTAGAGCCAAGGCGCTTTTGAGACCAGAGAAGAAAGGTTGGGTTCACCCAGGAACCAGAGACTGCTAAAGCTGAAGACATTGTACCTCCTCTCTCACACAAAAGCTTTGCCTTGCATAAATAGTAGTTCCTCCACTCTGTCAATCAACAGCAGTAATCTTAACTCTGTGTTCATTGTAGCCACTGTGTACAAAAAGCCAAAGCTTGCTACAAAGGCCCCCTCCATGGATTCAGGGAAATCAGGGAGGATTCAGGAAATTCAGGGAGGCGTAACCCAGCCATGTCTGTAAAATTACCAGGCTGCTAACTGTGCGTATCTTTTCCTTACAGTCTCGTCATCCTGTCACTCTGACCTGAATAATCGCGTTGGCTTCCATCTGTCTGGCTTTGTTTGCCTGCTCCCTGGGGATGGGCCTGTGGGGAAGCCCCTCAGAGACAAGCGCACCTCTGTAAAACACGTGACGAAGGGTTTGGGGAATTTGTTAACCGAACATAAATATGAAAACAAATTTAGCTGCGTGTCTCTGAGACTGGATCATGAGTGGCAAGGCATTCCTGTCCCTGTGACTGAGGACAAGGGTAAGCACAGAGTTGGCGCTGGTTAGCCAACCCAATGCCAAATGCAACCTGCTGTACTGGATAAAAACAAACAAACAAACAAACAAACAAAAAACACTGTAGTTTGAGAGTGCAGAACCAGGAAGAGATAATCGGCTGTCAAACAGAATATGACCACCTCGTTAACATGGATAAAAAAGAACCCTGCCGACTTTCACCTCTGGCTGGTAGAAAGTGACTAAATATCATGTTCCCAACCCATAATCACTCTCCCAACAGTGTTCTCCTGTTTAAAAGCTAGTCTTGCCCTGGGGATAAAACACAGTTACACACTTGCTGTTATGGACCCATCCATTGACTGGGCTTAGCGCCTCCACCCCAATGTTGACATATGAAAAAACACCAGAAGCTGTCCCCAACTCTTCTCTCCTGAAGCGGTCACAAAACCCAGGAAGGATATTTTGTGGATTGTAAAAGGGACTGTGATGTCCTAGAGAGACAACATCCCAAGGGAGTCAGAAGTTCTGACTGTTGGATAACCACCACGCCCCTCCCCCCAGTCACTAGCCACCTTCCTTCACTTCCTTCATATCTCTCTCTCTCTCTCTCTCTCTCTCTCTCTCTCAATGTATATATGTCTTTCTTTTTCCTCTAGTCCTTTGACAATAACTCCCAGCATTCTTTCTGGAGGCAGGGGAAGGAGGCAATGGGACACAGTAGCTGTCCTTAGAGTGAAGCAAAACAGTTGCCTGTAGCAAACAACGGGAAGCAAGCAACTCACTAGAAATAGTTATATTTTATGTCATCTGTTGGACCAGCCAGGAGGGTTACATTTTGGAAGCATGGGTAGACCACTGTCCCATCGGCAATGACAGGGCTGTGGACACCAGCTGTCCACCTCAGTCCCTCAGCTCCTCTCCTGGTGACCAGGTCAGCATTCTCCACTGCTAAGGGATAATCTGAAAATTCTTATGGCTCTCCAGCCCTGGCTTAATTGGTCACTGTTCCCTAAGAGGTGAGACGAGCACCCCCCCACCCCACCCCCCCCCACACACACACTAGCATGCTAAACCTCTAATGTGATCTTGCTATGGTCTGGGTATGGTTTAATTATGCCTTCCCAAAGGCCACAGAAGCCTGGTCTCCATAGTGACTCTGTTGGAAGGCTGTGGAAGTTTGAAAAGGTAGTAGGGCCTATGGGAAGGTGTTAGAGTCATTGGAGGAAGTGGCCAGGTCTCACTGTTACCCTTGCTAAAGAGGCTGCTTTTTGCTGGTTAGGCTCAAACTTCTGAGGCTGTGGGCTGTATCAAGGATTTCATTATAGGGAAAAAGAAGTTTGCTAGTACAGGTGCCTAAAAAAGGAATCCCTTGGGTCCCTCAACTAGAAATAAAACTCCTTGTTAGACACCCAAAATAATCTAAGTCAGCACACAATAAAGGTACTGGCACATCTGTGTTTATGTTTATTGAGGCATTATTCACGGTAGCCAAGTTATAGAATTAGCCTAGATGTCCATCAAGAGATGAATGGATAGAGACAGAGTAGCATAGATATACAGTGGTGTTCGGTTGGAGTCTCTGGCTCCCCCTAATGGTGCTGGAAGCCTTATCGGCCACCTCTCCAACCCCTTTCCATTCACAGAGTCCCCAAACAAAGGAAAGGCACCAAAAATCCCAGTTCCAACTTCTTGGCGGCTATGACAGCTCTTCCCCTGAAGCAGCCAGCAGCCTAAGCCCCCACCTAAGTGCTCAGCTTTTGACCACACTTGGGCACAAACTCAGCTTATGGCAGACAGATCATCACCCCTAGCCTACGACCTATAAAACTTTCCTACCCTGGATCAGGTGTGCGACTTCCCTGGCCTCGATCTCTGGGACCAGAGAACCTGCCCACGAGTTGGTTTGCTCAAAATGCCTGTTGCACTTTTTCAGTTTGACTTGATCTAGCTTACTGAGTCAGCAGAGAAACTTCTTGTGGGGGGGAGGGGAGGGCAGAAAAACCAATTAAGTGGAATATTATTCAGCCGTAAAGAAGAATGAATTCCTTAGAGGGAAACAGAGTGAACTGGAAATGGTTATATAAAATGTAACAAGCTGAACCCTGAAAAACATGGCATGTTTTCTCTCATACTTGTAATATAGATTAAGAAAAACATAAAAATAAGAGTTAATATGATCAAAGCACATCATAGTGCCTATGAGCATGTCAGAATGAAACCCATATCTTATACAATTGATATATGTTAATATGATAAAGGAAAAAAATTTTCAAGACGGGATTTCCTCTATGTACCTCTGGCTGTCCTGGAACTCACTCTGTAGGCCAAGTTAGCCTTTTAACTCAGAGACTCACCCACCTTTGCCCACTGAGTGCTGGGATTAAAGGCCTGTGCCTCCACACCTGGCTAACAAGGGAAATACTTTTGAGAGGACTTCCCTCCCTCGTGACTGTGTGCTCTTTTCTTCAGACTGGGGACTGAACAGGGGCAGCACTTTCGGGGGGCTACTTTCATCACATCGACACTGAACTCAGCTAACTTCAGGATTTGTACACACTCTCCTCAAGATCCTGCCCTGCTGGGACACCTCTCGAATGTTACAAAAAGTAGCTTTGTCCTCCATTTTCTCTCTGGGAGCTGTTGAGGAATTCCCAGCACTGAGCCTGCCTGCCAGGCCCAGAGGTTACCTTCACTCTCTTTCAGGGACCAGGGGGCTCTTGTTATGCAAATAGAGCTCCCGAGACCCTCTCTGATATTGAAGTCAGGCCTGATTTGTCAACGGATCACAGAGCAGGTTTATTCTGAGACCTACACCATTAATCACCGTTTGGAATTGAGAATGGATTTCTAACACTGCGAGTACTGAACCACAATGGTGGTTCGGGTCCAGCTCCGGCCAGCAAGAGCCCACTGACTCCAAACAGCAGCTCATCTGGACACAGAACTGTGTGCGGTGTAGTTCTGATCTGGCACCAGACAACAGTCCCACAATCAAGAGAAAACAGTCAATAAAAGGAAAAAGAGATGGGCGTCTTTCCTGCCTGATGCTCGTCCTGGGAAAGTTCCTGAAACAAAACCACTGCATCTTTGACTCCCTGCCAGGCCCCCCCCCACCCTGCACCCATCACCAGCACCCGGCAGCCTCTAGGGCCCTTGCTGTGTAAAATCCCACAGCCTGTACTCTGACCAAGCCTGGCCCACCCCCACAGCAGTCCGCAGGAATCACTGAGTCTCCGCTTCCGGAGCTGGCACAGTGGTGTGCAAAAGTGCCACATTCACAATCGAGTCCCCAGGGAGGACATCAGCACAGGCGGGGTGCAAGGACGAATCACACCAGCTGCCAGGCACTGGGCCCCTGAGCCTCACTGAGATTCCACCCATGCTAAGTGCCTGGTTGAGTCATTTATTCAGGTAGATGCCTGAGTATCAGAAACAATGGTGTAGTCACCAGGGTTAGAGCACAAAGTAAACAATGTCCCTGCCTTCTCAGAGCTCAGTTCTGACCCACTAACTCCTAACAACCTAGGCAGTGAAGGGAGCAGACTTCAAAGCACGTTGGCCCGAGTACCGCCCTTTTGACTTCAGACTCCATTTTGCCTGTAGGGTGAAGTAAAAGTTCAGGTTCCCAAGCCCTAGGGGAGCTGACAACTTTCCAACGGCTGACCGACCTCCTCCCTAAACCACAGAAACCGTCGCTATTCGTCTTTAAGTCTCTAGAAACATTATGGCTGTTCCTAACAACAAATGAATCTAGTTGGTTGGACTGAAAGGCTTGCGTTGCATACTGGTTGACAATGATGAACACTCAAGGAAGCCCCTGATCTCTGGATCCTGAGTGGTGAAAATCGTAACTGTAACTTGGCAACAAATGTCTGTGATGTTTGTGCTTATAAACCCCGTTTCTGCCCCTGCTTGGGCTGTCAGGAGAAACAAACCTCCTGAGCCCTTGTCCTGCAAGCCCGATTGTAGATGTAACCAACCGTCTTATTAATTAAGAAACACAGAACCAATGTAAAAGAGAAAGCCGAGAGGTCAGAGCTCAGAGCTAAAATCTCACCCTTCCTCCTGCGAGCTCCTAGCTTCCCGAAAGAGAAGCTTTCCCGAAAGAGAAGCTTTCCCGAAAGAGCTATTTCCCTGTGTGTAAGTCGTTTCATAGTCTTTTGTTCTGCCTTCTCATTCGTTGTAAACCCAAACACATGACTGCCTCGTCACTGTCTGAATGTACAGCCCTCTAGGTCTTAAAGGCGTATGTCTCCAATGCTGGCTGTATCCCTGAACACACAGAGATCTATGGGATTAAAGGCGTGCACCACCACCACCACGCTCTTTCTATGGCTCTAATAGCTCTGACCCCCGGGGAACTTTATTTATTAACATACAATCAAAATCACATTTCAGTACAATTAGATTACCACCACACCCGATCAATCAGTGACCTGCTTAGGTGGTGAATTATTCAAATCTTTGGAGCCCATACGCGTTGTCTCTCCTTCTTCATGGTGCATAATGGGCTGGGTATAGCAGCAGCTGCTACTGCCTTACTCCTCCTTCTCTCTGTAAATACCTGAGGTGCACACCCTAAAATTTTGGCCAACAGCAGTTAAATCATGAGATTAGGACTCCAAACTGGGTTCCCAGTAGCTTGGGCAACGGCCTCACCTGGGAACCAGTGCTTCCTACCTTTCAGGTCCCACCACAGATGGGGTCAAACTCACGGGCTCAATGGGCCCAAGCTGTTCTTGATTTTCTCAACTTCTTCCTTCTCTCATTTTCTGGATCTAAGGATACTCCAGGAACCCCACATTCCTCCAAGCTGCTGCATAGGATGGAAAACAAGGAGCCACAGGCCACGTATGAACTGGAGAGGGGTGGAGCTGCCTCTGTGACCAGCTCCATGCACCAAGTAAAGATTTTCTTGATCTATCCCGAAGCCTTAAGAAAGGGTTTCCTAGCCGGGCAGTGCTGGCAGCGCACACCTTTAATCCCAGCACTTGGGAAGCAGAGGCAGGCGGATCTCAGTCAGTTCGAGGCCAGCCTGGTCTACAAAGAGAGTTCCAGAACAGCCAAGACTGCTACATAGAGAAACCCTGTCTTGAAAAAAACAAAAACAAAAAAAGAAAGGGTTTCATCCCAACAAGAAATCGCTATATAGACAACTCCATGGTGAAATAAAACATTCAGAACAATACATTTCTTTGTTGGTTTTTACTTGGACTCTAAATAATGGGCTTGTTTTACATACACAAAAGGCAATGCTCACTGGTCAATGAGCTAAAGAAGTGAGGGATACCCTTCCAAGTTTCCCACAAGATCTGAAAAACAAGTGCAGTAAGTTAAAGCCAGCATGGTCTCAACTTGAGTGGACCTTTCTGTAATTAGGATCTGTTTTTGTTCTCCTAGAGTACTGTCCTGTGGTCAGACAGAAATGACCGGGTCACCTTCCTCTCCCAATGTCTGATGCCAAAGAAATGCCTGGCACATCTGAAAAATTCTCTTGCTACCTAGTTCCATGGAAAATTCTGCATTCTCAGGAGAGTATTCAAAATCTACTTGGCACACAGCTATATGTGCTGGTCAGCAAGAGGATTCTGATCCAGAAAAAGGACCACACCCTCCTTCCCTTCCCTTCTCTTCCCTCTCCTTTCTCCAGTGGCCAGAGTACATCCCTCTTCATCTCTTTTTCCTGCTCCATTGCAAAGCAGTCAATTCTGACCTTCCACCCTCCAAGGAAGTCTCTGAAGAAAAAGAAAGAGGATTGAACTTGACTTTCTTATTGGACTTTTTTTGTACCACCAGCCCACAAATAATGTCACAGAGACTTGTTATTAATTATGAAAGCTTGGCCTTTAGCTTAGGCTTGCTTCCAACTAGCTCTTAGAACTTAAATTAACATGTTTTTATTAATCTATGTTCTGCCACGTGGCTTTTACCTCTCTCCCATTCTGTGTATCCAACTTGTTCTGGGTCTCGCTGGAGTTTCTCCGCCTCTCTTCTTCCCAGAGTTCCTCTTTCTCTCCAAAAACCCCGCCTATTCTCTTCTACCTGGCTATTGACCATTCAGCTTTTATTAAACCAATCAGAAGATGCCTTAGGCAGAGACACATCTTTACAGTGTACAAAAAGATTATCCCACAACAAAGGATAGTAGAGGGAAGAAATCTCCCAGTGGTGTTAGTCTTTGGTGGCTGCATCAGGAAACCCGACAAAGGTGGAGCCAATTCTTACAGTAGATTCATCCATTGTTAAATGCAATATGCTCCTAGCTAGGCAATTATTCTGTTGTGTTCCAGTCTAGAAAACAAAGTTTTAATCCAGGGCATCATTGGGTGGGAGTCAAAGACTCTCTAGTGTCCCCTCTGGGTTCCTTTGCAATGCCTAAGTGACCTCTATCTGCAGAGGGGTGCCTCTCAATGAGCTTGCCTTAGCCAAGATGCTGCCCCACCCTAGGTTATGGGCATCATTAGTGGCCAATGCCTTGGTGGTATGGAGAACCAAAGGCTTTGCTGTTTGAAACAACTCAGAAGGACATTCCCATCCCCAGCACTGGGGCTTCCATGGCAACAATTCAGCCTTCCCTGTACCCCGTCCTAGAGTATAGCCTAACTGTCTCTAGAACCCTCCTGGGGCCCTCCAGAGTTAATATTTACCATCATAAAACTATAATCTGAGCATCTTTTGTATGCACTTGACCATGAAGTCTTTTCTTCCATTTCTTCCACATACACCTTTCTGAGTAGACAGGGAATAGGTTAGCACTAAATTGATTCTTTGCCATCAGCTAGGATTTTGACAGAATTCTGCCTCCGTGGAGCCTCTCTGCAATAAACACAGTTGTTCCATGTCACCTGGCCTACAGATTTCTCTGCCTAGAGTCAGGAGGTACTAGCGGGTGAAATAAGGACATCCCTGATTCCTTACGAATTGCTTCATCAGAGGACACTGTATAGTACTCAGCCTTTTATGACTTTTTCCAGTCAGAGTCATAAAGGAAATGACTGGATTATGAGATTACAGGCCCATGCCAAGCTTATTAACTGAAAGGTAGGCAAAAATTGAGCAAAGAAATGGTCTTATGAAATAGAGATGGTGATTGTATTATTCAGCTCTGTATCAGAATAACAAAACACCCAAAGCAGCTAACTTTATGAGAGAAAAGGATTAGTTAGGTAACAGTTTAGAAGGGTCAAGAGTACAGCGCCTAAACTGACTTCATTCTAATAAGGACCTCTTGGAAAATGACAGATGGCATTGGCAGGAGACTGTGTCAGATCAAATCACCCATGTATCTCCAACCAGGAAGGAGACTGGCATCCCATAATCCTTTTTGAGGGCGTGCCCCAAATGAAGTAAGGACCTTTGACTAGGTGCCACCTCTAAAAGATTCCACTTCTCAGTAGTGCTGCCCTGTAGACCAAGCCTCATTCACAGATCCTTGAATTCTCAAGCCACACCCACCCACTGCAGTGACTGAGATAAAGAGAAAAGACAATCCATGGAAAGCCTGGGAAAATCACTTTAGATGACTAGGCGAGGATATCCATAAAACTGATCACTCTAACTAGACTTCTTCAGTCAAAAAATGTAAAACAGGGCCTGGAGAGATGGCTCAGCAGTTAGGGCCACTGGCTGCTCTTGCAGAGGACCCAAGTTCAAGTCCCAGAACCCACATGGTAGCTTACAGCCATCGGTAACTCAACTCCGGGGATCTAACATCCTCTTCTGTCTTCCACAGGGACCAGGCATGTACCCAGAAAAATGTGAAAGAAATTTCTAGAGCTAAGTTGTAGCTCAGTTGGTAGAGTGATTGTGTGCCTAGCATGCTTGAAACCATGAGTTTGATCTCCAGTAGCGCATGCAGTTGGGCATGGTGACACATACCTGGAATTCCAAGTTGAGGCAGAAAGAGCAGAAGTTTTAGATCATCCTCCGATACATAGCAGGTTCAAGTCCAGTCTAGGCTACCTGAGACTCTGATTTAAAAAGTAAAAAATTAATAGCTTCTTTTCTAAGCTTCATCTCAAAATTGACAGTAATATCAAAGAGGCCAGACAGTCAGCCCCATGCTACATCTTCTTTGGTAATTTCCTCCGTGGGTTTTTATACTTTCGTGAAGTGGGATGGCTGCCTCTTGGTGCTCCCAACAGACCTTCTAAATTCACCTCCAGGGTAGTGTCTCCAAGGGATAAGACTGCACAACCCCTGATGTTTGAACCTGGTACTTACTAAGCGAGAAGTCAATGTTAGCTAAGTCAGTAAGTGGACAAAAGGGTAAAAACCACAGCAAGAAAGAAATCTTGAGCCTCTAGCAATGTATTAGTAATGCTACAAGCACATGTGTGCCCTGAAGACCGCACAGGGTGGTGAGTCATGACCACTACTCATATCAAGGATTTCATCACGTAATGTTAATCTATTCACGATAAACTTATTTCTTGACTTTTTTCTTTTAGGATCTCGAGACTTAGGCTTCTAATTGGGTAAAATGGATAAAACATTATAGAAAAGCCACATGAAGGGTGAAGAGATTACTGAGAGATGATAAGGAATGGACCAAAAAGTTTTACTGGGATGAAGGTAAGGAGGAAGCTGCAACATTTAGTACCTAAACCTGACCAGTGATGCTGTCCAGAACAGAGCTGGCTAGTGTAGCATGAATCTTAAAAGGTCTTATTAATACAAACAAACCTGGAGCCAGGTATTGGGGTGAACGCTGGAAGATCAGAGAAGCAGAACAAGCCACAGCTACCTCACCTTGCCAATTCCTCAGCTGATCCTTCAGACTGGAAGCTTCTGTATCTTTATCCAAATGGATCTCAGCTGAACTGCTTCTTGAAAGCCTAAAAGCTTAACTAGGCCAAAAGCTTAATCAGGCTCTAGTTCCTTGTCCTCATGCCTTAAATACCTTTCTGCTTTCTGCCATCACTTGCTGGGATTAAAGGCGTGTGTCACCATGCCTGGCTGTTTCCAGTGTGGCTTTGAACTCACAGAGATCCAGACGGATCTCTGCCTCTGGAATGCTAGGATTAAAGGTGTGTGTGCCACTATTTTCTGGCCTCTATATCTAGTGGCTGTTCTGTTCTCTGACCCCAGATAAGTTTATTAGGGTGCATAATATTTTGGGGAACACAACATCACCACAGGCTAGAACCACACAGGAAATCACACTGGTTTTCTGGCATTTGAGACCAGGCTAGGTAGGAACCCAAGGGTACAGATGCTGGAATCTCTCTAAAACTTAGCATATACTACTCACCTCCACACAAGGGTCTCATTCACGATGAGAAAAGATGTGAAGTAGGATCTAAAAGCAGATTTCTCCCTAAGATATGACGTACCAGTCATGGCATGTTATAATCTAAGGTCAACAAAACATCATTCTGTGTGTTCTCTGAGTTCCCTGGTCTGCAACATTAAAATAACACTTCCTTTGTTAAGTTTCCAGAGGATTGAATGAGCTTTACATGAAGTTCAGTGAACTCTGCCTGTCGCTGGGTGATAGGTATTTATTCAATATTAGTAAATGCTACCCTCCTGAGAGCCGTGAACTGTGGTGTGTCTGCCTGTTTTGTGTGTGTTTGTTTTGGATAGTGATATACAGTTCCTGCTGGAGACAGAACCTAGGCTCTCACATGGGGTCTACCATTCAGAAACATCCCCAACTTATCTCTATATTTATTTGTTTGTTGGTTTGTTTGTTTCTCCATTTCTTTCTTCTTTTTTTGGTTCTGTTTTTCAAGATTATTTTTTTCTTTTTTGATGATTAACTGAAAATCAGAAAAATTCAGTAGCTTAACCAAAGCCAGTCAGCAAGAGTGTCATGGTCCCCCCCACCTCTCACCTGATCAATCCTGGGTTGGCGGTCATTGCTTTAGTCACTGACATAGGTGGGTTACACTCTGAACACTGCAACCATGGACCATTCTGACACGTAACTCACAGTATATCATAGCTGACTAATGAATTTCTGCTAGACAAGGCTAGGCTGAGCTTACTTCCTGATATTCTTTCATGAGCTCTAACGCAACCTGAACTTTAGAATACCATGCCTCAGTGATTTCCAAAGTCTTTATAGGCAACCTTCCAAAGCCATCTTGAAAAACAATAAAAATTGATCTGGATAAATATTCAATTTTAGCTGGGCAATCTTAGTTAGAACCATGAATTTGAGGCTAGCCTGAGCTATGTGGCAGAGACTCAAAAATGAATGAGAACACAAAGCAGGGTTGGAGCTAGCTCAGCAGTAAATACGTTTGCAGCGCAAACCAGACAACCTGAGTTCTCTCAGGTTCTACAGTGGAAGGAGAGGACAGACTCCAGCACTGTTCTCTGGCCCCCACGTGCACATCATGGCACGTGAACATGCCACACACGTGTGCATGCACAGAGAGAGAGAGAGAGAGAGAGAGAGAGAGAGAGAGAGAGAGAGAGAGAGCATGAAATTCTTAAGGGTGATATTTCATGTCATGATTTTACCATTAATAAAAGTAAAGAACAAGAACCGAGTTTGACTTATAAAGAATGAAGCCTGCTTTCCTTCTACAATTCTTTACTCTGGGGCCATTTGACAACTTTTCATCCCATCGGAAGTCATTAGGATGCCACTGGTTCTCCCAAACCTGCTCCCTGTTTAGGGCCCACTTGGTGCCCTAGAAACCTCAATGTGGGACCATAGACCCTACTGGAGCCTTGACTCTCTAAAGACATTTGCAGAGTTTCTTTGCAAAGAGTGCCAAATACTTAAAAAACAAAAACAAACAAACAAACAAAAATCCACGAAGTACAGCATTTTGACAGCTCACCCAGAGAGAGGCACCATTTGACGATAAAGTCAGGATGTGAATCTACTTTCTTCGAAGTTCTTATAACAAGCTTGGTGCTGACTGAAACAGCCTCAGTGATTCTGAGTGAACTGAACTCCAGATGAAGCTTGAGTAAGATAAAGTGCTGAGCCATTGCACCTGACAGGTGGAGAAGTTGGAAGTAACACGGACAGGCCCTTCCACCTCCCTGGGAAGCTGCAGATCCGGGAGACTACAGTCGCATAGGCATATTCAGTTGGCCAGAGTTCATTGGCTCCAGGACAAATACTGCTTTGGCTAGGACTGGAGCCTGCCTCTACATTAAACAAAGGAGTCGTGGATTCCCCTGCAGCTATCACCATGATGGACACAACTGTGTAAGCATGCATGCATGCATGTGTGTGTGCATGCATGCATGTGCGTGTGCATGCGTGCGTGCGTGTGTGCGTGCGTGCGTGCAGATGTGTTTACAAATGAAGTCTCATTGCCCTTCATGGTCTGAACTCAGTTCCCCTAAAATGTGATGAAAGTGATAAACACTGTGCCAAGAGCAGCTCAAGGCTCCTTGTCTTCCAAAACTGGTGTCCCTCCCAATGCGCTTTTCACAAGTTGCCAAAGAAACAACCAAAAAATTTTAGAAGTGATAAACCTACAATTGCACTCTTAGAGTCAAACACTTTTTTTTATAGTAAAACTCTCTACATTGTCAGGGAATGATCCTGATCCTCCATAAGTTCTTCCAGAAAAATGATATACTTTTAATGGGCTCCTGAGAGACTAACCAAAAAAAAAAAAAAAAAAAAAAAAAAAACCTAAGAAGAAACCCTGTGTAGCAGCTGGGTCTAGAAACTGGAAACAGAAGATTAATTTCACATATCAACTTCATTCTGGTACTATGGGGGGGAGAGGGGGCCCACATCCCTCATCCCCGCATTTCCCCAGAGTGCTCTTGAGTAGAAGCATCAGGAAATATTAGAATGATAGAAGGGAGAGAAAAAGATAGAAAATACAGGATAGCCTCAAGAGGGCCTGGATCCTAATCCATGGGCCCTGACTGTCTCTTCCCTAGGGTTTTTAAAGGAATGCAAAGGGGTGGAACAAAAGACCTCCCCCCCCCCCCCCCGCCCCACCCCCCAGCACAGCCAAGTGCAGAGCATCTAAGACACCTGGGCCTGTGGTCCAGTCATCCTCTTTGTACAGACCTGCTGAGTAAAGCCTGAATGGGCTCCAACAGTTCTAGACGCTGGGAATTGTGCAAAAGGGCATGGGGTGGGCTCTCCACCTTTTTCTGAAACAAGAATATTCTTAGAAGCATCCAGAAAAGATGCAACGCATCTGTGGCTCTGTTCTCCATGCTGTGACATCTCAAATAGCAAGGACACCAAGACAGTAGAACACAACCAAACCCTTTCCTCATCTCCACTTCAGCTCCAAGGGTCCAGCTAAAATCCGAAATCTGGATCCTCTCCATAATGGTGTCCATTAAAAAATGCACTGAGTGGAGCAAGGCATTGCTGTGCCAGAGAGCAATCAAGCACAATTCAGATAATTTACGACCAAGGCTCAAGAAGGAAGGACACAAGAGACACAAAAGATATCTGATAAAATACACATTTATTAGAAATTTTCAGCAGCATCATTTCCAGTTGCATTTTTTTCTAATCAAAAGTAATTACAATCGGTACTCAAAATATGAGCAACGAAATATTTTGAGAACTCGACCATAAAATAATCAGTAGTATAATTCATTCATTCATTCTCCCACCCTTCCATTCATTCATTGTTGAACACATGTGCAATATTAGCACAGAGAACCAGGAATGCTACTTGCTATGGAAGATGTATATTCATGCCATGGTTCCTGTCGTAGAGAATATATCAGCTACTCAAAAGAAGAGCTGGGATGTGCAGAACATCCTGACACAAATGTACACATTAAGGCAAAGACCTGAAAAAGGCTCAATAAGAATGTTTTCCCTTTCTATTCATTGTCAACTGAGGAAATAAATAGTCGATACAATAATATTTTGCACACAGAGGCAAACACCCAGCTTAACTGGTATCTGCTTGGCACCCCACTTCATGGAGAGACAGGTTTGGTTTCAGTAAGTCAGCTATACAGAATTCCAATGACTAAGGTACATGACACCTGAGATGCCAGGCAAGGGCAGAAGTTGATCTAAGGTCCATCAAGCAAGAGAGCTCCTTCCACGAAACACAAAGCCAGTGTGGGACATGAGGTGACAGACACAAAGGGTGACTTGGCCACAAGGAGCACAGCGCATTGAAAACCCGGCTGCGGTTAGAAGACGAGGCACGGAGGAGGTCCAACTGAGGCCCTTTTTGTACCCTCTGTGTTGTGTGAAGCATCCACAATCTAGGTAGCCACCACTAGCCTCTATTAGAGCACTTACTAACCAAGCTGACACGTAATGTTGAACATTGATTATCCATTTAAGTGCTGATGTGTAAAAATGGACCCACAAATGAAGCCTGGAGAGGCCTTTCCTAGATTGCTCTAAAGGAGCCATGAGTGGTACCTCTTCTTTAGGCATATCCAAAGCCCTAAGGCAACTCCTTTCCTCATTAGATCATCTAGTCTTCAGCTCAGCAACCCACTCGACAGATACTTTCATTAGCAGATGCAAAAAGATGTGATAATCCTTCCAAAATTTACAGAAGTACAATATCTTCACAGCATCTCCCTCAGACAACATCAGTGCAAGATATACACAGTACCTCATGATACTTGTAAAAATATGAAATGGCATGAGTAAAAAAGACACACAACACACTTTCAACTATTGGCAAACAGAGAAAAATATATTTTTAATAAAGTACTGAATGTTAACTTTTTTCATTTGTCCGTAAAAAATATATGTGCAAAAGTGAGTATCTAATCATTCCCTAGAGAACTGGTGTGGCTATACATCAGAATCTTCTTTAACAAGATTTGCAGTGTCTTTAAATGTGTCTTCTGTTGCAGAGTAGCCTGGAGTTGGATTTCTTTTTGAAGTTTTAGCAGGGAGAGAAGGAGATGGAGGGGGAGCCACAGCCACATCTTCCTTTTGCTCACTGTCCATCTACAACCACAAGAAGACATGAGTCAGTCATTTACTTCCACAGCGTGACCAGACACCGTTCTGTGTGAGGACCGACCTTTGCCAGTTTCCCAGAATAATCCCAGTGTGAGCCAAAGCAGGGAGAGTCTGTGCTTAGAGCAGGGATTCAAAATTACCTCTGCGTAGATTGGATTTTCGAAGTTCGTGGTCTGTTTGGGTTTTCGTTTAAAGATGTTCCATTTCGTACCCTAAATGAACAGAGGAGATAGAAGGCTTTCAGTAATGGAGTTTTCTAGTTTGTTTTCTTTGTGGATGTCTTTTCCTAGGTTTTTCAATTCTTATTCTTATTAACTTGGGGGTGTGACTTAAGCAGTATATTGTTCAGTTTCTCTTCTAGTCCCCGGACTAAGTCCCTCTCGGCTGGTTTCATAGAACAATTTCAAAACCCTTCCTTAGTGTGAATATGTAGCTTCTGAATATGGACCTATGCCATCCAGAAGATTTGCCATGCAGCTAGTCAGGTACAGGGTATGCAAAACACTAGGACACACAGAGGTTTCTAGAGCAGCTGAGAAGCTCAAGAAAAGGTCAAATTGTGTCTCTTATTTCTAAAACTGTCTTAGCCAGAATATCCCCTCTTACTTCATCACATCAGCCATCACCATCCTTGTCGTCATCATCATCACAAACAACTGACATTAACTGAGTGCTTGCTGGGTGTCAGAAATTGCTTTAAGAATTTTATGAGGTTCTGATTTCATCTCAACATGACACAGGATGAGTCACAGCAAGACAAATAGCTAAATTGTGGCAGACAAGCAGAGAGGCCTATGTACTGAAGAACTCAAAGACACACACACACACACACACACACACACACACACACACACACACAAACACACACACACACACACACACACACCAGTGGGTTGGCCCCACACTACTGAAAACACGGTTGTAGTGCTGGCCACCTCTTTGACAGGCTCCCCCTACTGGCAGCTCAGGAAGCCCATGTTTTACAAGATGGCTGTGAAATTTGGTACCAGCGGCACATGACTCTGGAAGACAGGCACGACCGTTCACCCAATCCACACAACTATTCTGTATGCCATCAAACAAGGGAAGGTGGAGACATACACGGAGGTCAAAGCGCTGTGTTTGAAAATGTGAAGTCGAGTGGACAAGGCCAACATTCTTCACAGGCTTTGTCCCAGGCTGCAGTAGCTCCTTAGAGACTAAGCAATTGCTAACAAGAGGAATGTGGTGATCCTCATTTCCAAACCTCCTTGGGAGATCCCACGCAGGTCAATGCAACTTGTGGAAAATGACAGGACTGAGTAATAGGTATTTTCTGTATATTTACCAAGAAAGCTAAACTTGTGAGACTCCTTTGGACATTAATATCCTCAGTGAACTAATCTAAGATATCCTCAGTGGACTAACCAAGTGCGTCTGCTGCCCTCAACCAAGTGCCTAGCTAGTGTCCCAGGGGTCACAGATACCGGACCTCCGGACAGATGGGAGAGAACAGAACCTGGAGGGTCTCAACCCGCACTGAGGCAAGTGGAAGAACCAGTGGACTGCAAAGATGGAGAGCTGGGCTGCAGTTGGGGAAGCCTGGCTCTCATTCTCAACAATCCCTCCATGTCCATCCTGTTGCTGGAACCCTGATTGAGGGGGAGATGGAACAGCTTCTTGCCACATTACCCCTCCTTACACACAGGGCTACCTCTAATTAAGAAGATGCCTAGGATTTGGGATGGACTGGAAAGAAAATGCTAAGAATGAAAAGTCTAGCACTGCCTCGGAGTAGAGTGAGACCTGGGGACTGAACATTTGACATTCAAGTAATCTGGGGTCTGTGGAACACAAGCCTTCAATGTCCACTTTTAAATGTAGCTCAAGGATAAAGAAGTCCCTGGGAAAACAGTGAACTAAAACTGCCTTTCTATGGTGTGTGTGTGTGTGTGTGTGTGTGTGTGTGTGTGTGTGTGTGTAAGAGGTAATTTTTTCTGAGTCACACTGAATTAGAGAAGATGCTGCTGAACTTTTCTGAACAAGGACCAGGAACATTTCAGTGTCCTCCACCGTGTTTTGTTTGTATCTAGAAGCACTGTCATTTCCAATTTGCCCAGAGTTCCCCTTGTGAGGGACATTGTTGAGGACTATCGCTCTCAGAGGTAAAATAAGTGTCCAGAATCAAGCATGTAGACCTGGAATGGCTACATGTGTGCTCACTAATGTTAGTAGTACACTATTCACTAATAGTTTTTATCAAAGGTACTTGTTGAATTACAGCCCAAATATTCTGTGAAATGCCAAGGCTGGACAATTAGGTGTGTCTAGACTTAGAGGAAGAGGAAATAAGTAGTGCCACCTAGTGGTAGACATTGGTAATAGTAAAGCCACAAATGCAAGTTGGAAACAGACCCTCCAGGGAAGGGTCTTTTATATGTACGCTCACTATGCAAGCTTTGTGAATGTCTCAAATTTTCATGTCCTGTTTCTGAAGATATATTAGATCTAGAATTCTGTCTTCCATTCTTTATATATATCAACCTTAAATTTTCAAAGCTTGTTGCAAATTTCTTTTCATGAGTCGATTCTGTTACCTGAACTTCACCAGCACCCGGGGAGGCTGGCTTTGGCTCCGGAACTATCTCAGAAGGATCTATGGGACTTCCATAATTCTGGTTCTCCACATTTTCTGATACAGTCACCTGTGAGCGTATTGATGGCCCCTATGCAGTTTTGAAAGAATAAATGGTTAAATGAACCTTGAATACTTTTTTCCACCTTGTTCTCCACAGACACTGTCAGATGAGTGCCCCTCACAGCTGTAAATATCACGAGGTCACTGAATACGTCAACCCCGGTAGTCAAGTACACCCCTCACTATCCGGCTTTCTCGTTTAATGTAATTCCTGCTGCATGCAGGACTCTTGATTCCCAAGATATTCTCATCGCATACTGGCAACCACGTGCTAAGTAAGAGCAGCTACACAAACTCAATGAACAGAATGAGTATGGCCGGGCGTGGTGGCATACACTATTAATCCCAGCAGAGGCAGACAAATGTCTGTGGGTTTGAGGCCAGCCAGGGCTACATGGTGAGACTGTGTCTCAAAAGATCAATAGATAAATAAAATAATAAAATGAGTAATCTGAGGACTGCCTAAAAGAGGATGAATTAAAAAAAAGTTGGCAATATAATATACTCCTTTTTCTTGCATTTTACATCCACTACTCTGCTTCTTTTTAAACTTATGTGTATTTGTATTTGTGTATTTGTTTTATTTCATGTGAAAATACCAGATGAAATGTCTTCTCTATTCTAAGATGCACTATCCAGGAGCAGGCAAAAATTTAAATATTTTTGCCAGTCATGGTAGCACACACCTTTAATCCCAGTACTGGGGGAGCAGAGGCAGGCAGATATATGTGAGTTTGAGGCCAGAGTTTCCAGGACAGCCACCAAGAAACCCTGTCTTGAAAAACCAAATCCCCCCCCCCTCCCGAAAAAGCTACTTTTGAAGGAAATGTTTCTATCACCTCATATTAAAATATACCATATGCTGAGTCTGAAAGAAATCTGGTCACTAGCACTGTGGCTACTTAGGCGAAGGAGGCATAGGCCAAAAGCTGGCGGGTCGAAAGGTAGCACCAGGCTGTTAGTCCAGACTACTGAAAAGCAGTGTGCCTAAACATCTATGTCTTCTCCCAGCTCCTCTTAAAAGTACAGAGTAACAAGCCTTCACCAAGCAAATTAATTTCAGACCTCTGTACTTTTCAGAACAGGTCCTCCTCTCACTACGGCACCCCCACCCCCACCCCCTGCTCATGACACTATCTCTTTTTATTCATTCCTGCCATATGTCCCTGCATCCATCATGGGGGCTCTGTGTCTCCTGGATCTCTAATAGATTCATACCCCTTGCTCAGACTGAATGACTGAGGACAGTGAACACCCCACGCATGGCTGCAAAGTCTCACGTCTCTGCCGTGACACAGGGCTCTGACTTTGTGCAGGGCTGTAAACCAGGGTAGCTTCATGACTGAGGATAGGGAAGCTGAGATACAGGCCCCTGGGCTTCCTCCCATTAGGAGGGCAGGTTAGAGGCCTTGTGGAACATTCTACACCACAGAAAGGTTCAACAGCAACGATGGCTGAAAACAGGTTATGTGACATCTCACCTGAGGTGCCAGGGTGACCTTGGAAGTGCTGTCCTTGGCTGCGTATGTCGGGTTTTCAAATACCACTGGCTGCTTCCCCACCTCTGTGACGAAGTGTTCGTTCTGGTGGAGGGAAGAGAAAGAGGTCACACCCACTGACCTGCTTCAGGCAGAAAGGCATGTCCCTCAGACCTGGATGCCCACCGCACAAAGTCGCCCAAAACATGAGGTCTTTCAGAGAGGGCAGGGGCGAGAAAGCAGCAGGAGGGACCCAGGGCTTCTAAGTAGCAAAGCATTGTTCCAACCAATAAAAATGAACTAAGCCATCTGCTCCAGAAATCACAAATACTCTTCCTCTGGCTGAATCTCTGTGGCCCTTTCATGTACGTAGCTCACCGTGGTAAGCAGTGGAGCAAAGGGTGGGTGGGAGGAAAGATAGAGGAAAACAGGGTGGCCTGAGGAATATTGTTCTTTCAGGCAAGGCTGGGGATGGAAACGACGTATCAGAAATGAGTTTCCAGATTACAGAAAGCCCCTGCTGGGCCAAGGCTGTGCTAGGATCATCACCCAGTGTGCCATCTGTTCCTTCTAAGAGGTAGGCATGGCCTATTCTACACACAAGGCCAGAAAGAATCAGAAAAGGTCAGCCCATGCCTATAAATGCATACTTAGAAGATGAGAGAGCCATAGTTTCCATCAACTCTGTGGCCTGCAGAGGACAGACTTTATTCTTCATTTTAATACCCCAAGATTAGTTTGATTCCTCATAAGAAGCGTTTCTTCCATCAGTTAGTGTAAAGGAAAAACCTCAGATAACACCAGGGAAGCCTCACTCACCATTGCCATGGATCTATCAATAATTGTCTCTGGACCAAAAGGTGACACACTGATGTCCATGTTAACATCAACCCCTGATCTGAAAGTCACCCCGTTTCCATTTTCAGAGGGTTTGGCGAGGCTGCTTAAGCTGGAATGAACCAAAACAATGTGTTGTATTGTTATGATTGTTTTTTGATCTTTGTAATGATTACTTTCCTGCCATATTACCAAATCTTAACTGTGTCAAACACAGCACCTGAACACATGTGTCTACCCGAACCCATGAAAGCACGTTCCCAAATACAAGATCAGAACAAGAAATGGGGGTCACGTGTTGGAAGCCAAACCAACACACAGAAACTGACCTTGGCAGCTTGGGCAGAGCGGGCAAAAGGGAGCCAGTTTTTCTGTAGTGGAAAAAGCTAACCAGGACCAGAGCTCCAACAATGGTGATGATCAGGAATGTCAACAGCACAGCCATTGCTGTACAGGGGAGAAACAGAGTCAACATCACTACCATGACAAGGAAGGCTAGAGGAGCCTTTGAGCTTTCAAAGACCAGGTCAAAAGGAGGCTGGGAGGCTGTGACTACTGCAGGTCACTCATATCCCCGACACTTACTTGTTCCTGGAGGGATGCCTCGCGAGAGCCCAACCTCACAGTAATCCCCATTGTAGCCACTGGAACACCTGGAAGAGAAAGGAGACTCAGTTGCCTCCTTAGCCTTGACTGAGACTTTGCGTACACAGAGGCAGAGAGAGCTCTGCCCCAGTGAAATGCCTGAGGAACCAGCAACGCAGCCCGCACCCCATCTGCTTCTCCTGTCAACCTAAGAGCACCGGTCTGATCCCGGAAATTCACGTATGGTGCAGAGGCCCCTGTAAGGGTCAGCCTCACGAAACAAGCCCACTGGCAGTTTCTCTGCTCCATGCATTTCTTCCTTAGAGAGAAACGACAGGGGCAGTGGCAGCATTCCATCCTCCAACAGCTTTCGAGAAAGCGACTGTTCCTCTTGTTCTGGGATGAAGGTTTCCAACAGGCTCCTTCACTCTGGACTTTGATGAGCCTGCCTGTCATAGTCCTTGTATTGAAGCCTCTCTCTCTCCTGTCAGCTGCCCCACCACACTCCTAAGCCATCATCCCAGGTGAGGTGGGAGGTGGCATGGGGAGACATGCTTTCTGTCTCTAACTCCTCACCCTTCCACATGACTGGGCCATTCCCAAGAAGTGTTAGAACGGCAGTGTCCCCGAGAAATGCGCATAGGCATTTGAGCCAGAGCCTCAGCTGAGGCTTACTTATGCCAGGCATGTTTTGGGAAGTACTCCTCACCTTCCGCAGACTCCCCCAAAGAGGGAGGACAAGCTGGTTGGACCTGAAAACGGTGAACTGGGCAAGCTCCTTCCACTTGGTTTCCCAGCTAGATTAAGAGCTCAGTTTCCCTAGAAGAGCCAGGGCCTACAGCTGGGACCTCAAGAGTCAGACTTACTTGCATTTGGGGAGGTCATTCTCCTCAAAATAGCAACTTCCTCCGTGCATGCACCTGCATGGGGGAGGCATGGAGATGGGAAGCTCGCTGGCTGCAGAAAGGAAAAGCCATGCATGGGTTAGTCGGCCACTGTAGCAGAGCACTGCACCATGCAAAACCTGTCCAGGACTCGGGGGGAGGGGGGGAGGGGGGCCAAGCTAGTGGACAAGTCTTCCTACAAAGCTGCCGTCTGCTCCCTAAAGCAAATGAAAGTGACAGGTTCCTGGGGAGTGATATACACCTGTGCATAGAAACTGCAGAATCCTTTCCTCCTCTAAACAGTGAGGAGATGCTAAACCCAGAACATAAATCGTGTCACCTGAAATCCCCCAGATTCTCTTCTGGGAACCATTAAAGCCAAGGGTTTAATTTAGACACAGCTTGAAACTGCAACCCAAGACTCCAGAGCATCAGCAGAGGATCAGGCAAGAGGCAGACACACAGACACAGAGAGACGCGTAAGCACCCAAGGGACAGCTAGCAAGGGATCTCTTGACTTGATAAGGAACCCACCACAGGATTACTGCTCCTGGTTCACCCCCGGCATACTCCCTGGATGAGTATTTATCACACGTGTATGGTGATATTTTATTTGTATTAAAATGTTATTTGTATGTTAATAAATAAAGTTGCCCGGGGGTCAGAGCTATTAGCAAGCCATAGGAAAGCAGGGCAGTGGTGTTTTATTTGAGGAGTTTGTCTACTCTCCGAGCTCTGTGGGTCTCTACTCAAGGTTCCCTTTACCAGGCCACCCCTGTGCCTCTTCCTGCCCTGGTCCGTTTTTCTCCATTATCCTTTAACCATCTGTCCTATTACATATTCATAGGTTTCTTGTTTATTATCCTACTAGCAAATTAGCTCAGCGAGAGAAGGGACTTGTCTGTCTCACTCACTTCTAGTATCTCTGGTACTTTCGATCACACCTAGTACAGAGTACACATTCCATAAACACGTTCTGATATGTTAATTAACAATATACCACATCAAGGACTTGTATACAATGACTGTTATTAATGGGCTTACTTTGGAGAAAGCTCTTAAATGAGAATCTCAGAGACTGATTGTGTTGTTTGCTTGCATGTATTGTCTGTGCACCACAGGGTGAGAGTACTCTCAAAGGCCAGAAGAAATTGTCAGATGCCCTGGAACTGGAGTCACAGGCGGTTGTGAGTCACTATGTGGGAACTGGGGATTGAACTTGGGTCCTCTGAAAAAGCAGCCAGTGCTCTAAACCACTAAACCCTTTCTCCACCCTCAAAATAACAGAATCTTATCACTGGGGTGAGTACCCAGGGCAGGAGAAGAGAAGAGAACAAAAGAGATGTTTCCACCCTTAGCACTTTCTCCGAATGAGATGAATCCTTGTTGAACTGCCTGCTCCCCCAGGGGTAGGAACAGTTTATGTCTCTTCATTTGCCCGGGAAGTTCCCCCAGAATGTTAGCTGTAGCATAGGCTGCAGGGTGAACTGCAGGATGACTTTCTGGTTGCTTATTAAGCAGAGGACATTGGTTAGGGACAGCAGTTATCCCCATGACTTATTAACTATTTAGACAAGCCACTGATAAATGGCTCACCCACAGCACTGCAGGAGAATGAAACCACCTCTGCCTTAGTCCAGACGTCATTTCTCAGCTTTCAAAACACAGTCCTTTGATAGCTCAAATTGTGAAAGGGGCATGTAAGAAAAGCAGGAGGATCCTCCAGCCACTCGCCCCCTATGCTGGCTCCTCCCCCCCTCAGGAAATGGTTTTCTTCCCTGAGCAAATTCTAGAACAAAGGGAATCTACTGTAGGGAGAAGAAAGGATAGAAAGAGGAAGAGTCTTATGGGAAACCCCCTCTTCAAAATGTCTCTATAACATAAATGGCAACATGACTGCCCCCCAGAGCCTCATTCAGCTCTTCTCATGTTTCTCTGCCAAGGTCACAAATATAGGATCCTCTGGGCTGCTCCGGGCCCCAAGGCTTCCCAGGCAGTGAGTATCCTCACCTGCATCACATGCCACGGTGCTGCCGCTTAAGAAGCCGGAGCCTTGGGGACAGGCACAGCTGTACCCTCCTGGTCTCAGCAGGCAGAGGTGGCTACAGACCTGCTTGCATGGGTTGGACACTGGAAAGTAGATGGGAACAGAGTTAGGACCTGACGGGAGACTGAGTACCCCAACTGAAGTGTGCCTAGGAACTGGTCGGGCTCTGTGTGGCATTGGCAGAGCGCAAACAGCACCCCAGCACTTCTAGGTCACATGTTACCTGGATCCCCACACTACCACCTGTGCCACCCCAAAGTGGCTCAATATTCCCATCTGGTTTCTTTGCTCTTCCCAGTCTCTGTCACTACTACTCATCTCTGCTGTTGGAAGGTGAGAATCTTCTTGGTTCGTGCCTTAACTTAACATCTATTGGTGCTAAGTAATTTTAAATGGCCCGCATGATGTTTGTAAATCTGTGTAAATTCAGATTCTGCTTCAGGAGTTCCTGGTGTGGGGAGTCTAAGTAGGCATCCCATTGCTGACCAGTCCCATCTGATGTCATCAGTCCTCAGTCTGCACTGAGAGGTAAGGCCTGGGGAACGGGTTTCACCTGTCCCTGAACCACCAGAACCCATACTAAGTGGAAACTTCAAATACCCACAAGTCGGGTGCAGCAAACCGTATTTAGTAAGGTCTGCCAGTCTGATACATGCTGAGATTGGAAGACTGTTGGTCCAGCGTGAATGCCAATCTAGCACCTTTGGGATGAAGTAGAAATCCCAAGCCTTCATCTCAAGTCAGCATTTCCCCAGATGGGACCCAGAGCTTCACCTGACCATTCAAGGACACTACTTCCTAGAACACATGTTCACCACCCGTGTGAGTTCCTGGGACTCTCAGCTCTGAGCTGTAATTCCCTGAGGCTAACACAGGCTCTCAGAACATCAGGAAACTCTGTCCTTGGTTCAGAAATGCAGATTAGATGAGAATGACTTATCCAAACCTGCAACAGAGTTCAGCCAGAGCCAGGATACAGGATAAATGAGAGAAAAAACTGAGCTTTAGATTAGGTAGAATTAAGCTAAGTTAAGTAGCAGATACCAGGTTATCGAAAGAAAGAACCTAGCGCCGGATAACTTGGTAAAGGTTAATTTCTTTCCTCATCTAAAAAATATCCTTTCATTTTCTCCACACAATGTTGAGACATTATCACAGGTAACCCTAGGAAATGGGACTGAATGGTACAAAAATAAGAAGCGGTTATCAACAAGATTAAGGGTTCACAAGATTAAGTATCTGGTTTTGCCATTTTAAGAATGGACATGATTTCTGACATTCATGAGACAGAGCCACTGGGTGATTTCTCAAAGCACGGGTCTGTTGTCTGCTAGACTCTGACCTAAAAAGTCTATCTCCCTAATGCCAAACAAGGACTGACTGAAACATTTCTGATAGTTTTTCTCTGTTCGTTCAGCCTATGATGCTTTCTTTCTGGATTCAAAATATTTAAAGCACCCATGCATACTCCATCATGACCATCATCATCCACTAATGCTATAGCCACCAAAACAAGGTGTCCAGCTCATCATCTCATTCCAAGATGGCTTATTACCTGACTGATTGTATCTCAGTTGATGAAAGACTCGAACTTGAGTGAGCCAAGGGTTCACCACCAGCACTTTCTCTTTATTTCCTTTCCCAAACTTATTTTGTCTCCACACTTCTCCCTTCTCCTTAGCTACCCAGTATAGCTGGTCTTCAAAGATGTCCAGGCTGAACGGCTTCATTGCTGTTTACCCACAGTGGAGAAACAAATCAGAGTTAATGAGACAATCCCCAGCACTATGGTGACTGCTGTCGTTTGGATTGAAGTAATAGCTAGCATATTTGGGCGGATAAACTAGATTATTATAAATGTCTGACTTTGGAGTTTCTGGTTTTATTCCATTTTTTAAAACAATGTGATGAACTAAGACCCTCCTTGCCTCCCACTTTGAATATAAGACAGTCCTGGTCAGCTAGGTGAAATGTGCTATGCACTGGATTGATATAGTCCTGTCTAGATTTTGGATAATAAAACAAAACACTCCTTTCCTTCTACATGTTTCTAGTTGAATACAAGAACAGGCTAGCACATGGAAATGAACAGGTCTAGAAGCAATTGGATGTAGACTGCTAAGGACACACGTGACTTAACATATGAGAGGCAAAAATCTCAGAGGGACCTAACAGAAATCTTAGTTCTTTCATTATCTGATCCTGGTACTTAAAATTACAATAAGGCTCATTATTGTTATGAATTCATTTGAATTTAATGTAGCACCTAGGAATTGATGGGAACAAATCTGAGGAATTACACACAGACACACAGAAAATGTTAGACAATTATAAATACATGAATTCTGACTCATTCCTAACCTTCATTTATGATGAGTCTCCTGTCAGTCCCATCATATTTTATGGTCTCAATAACATCTTCTTTGGAGTCACTCCAATAGATCCGGTCATCATTCAGATAATCTATGGAAAGGCCATTTGGCCAGCCAAGGTCCTGAGAAACCAGAACGCTACGATGCTCCCCATTCATCCAGGCAGACTCAATTTTAGGCTCTTTTCCCTGGTCAGTCCAGAACATAAGCCTGTAACAGAACATTCCCTGGTTGAAGCATCTCATCTTAGTACTGGGGCACAGGAAATGTCACCAACGGTTCAGTCAACACTTTTCCTGAGTGCGACTGTTTCTACAAAAATGTCTCTTTACTTCCAACGTATGCTACACATAAGACATAAAATATGACGCTGAGGCCAAGTCCACACTGGGAGTTAGATCTTCTCAGGGAAGTACATTTTAAGCTGAATGTCTAGGGACCATGATTTCACATGTAGAAGACACCAGAATCAAAGTAATAACTCATAGTGTTTCATATACAAAGACAGGACACCAAACAGGAAAAGGACTTAGATCTATTCAAAATAAGGAAGAATTTAGATGCCAATACATAAATGCTAAGTATCCACTTAAATGTCAAAAATCAAGAGGAAAAAAAGACTAACCTAGTTCTTGTGGTGAGGTCAACTACCAGAGTATTTCTACAAATAATCAATATATATATAAACACGTCTTTTATGGCTAATGTAATACACCCAAATTACCATCTGAATTTCAATACTTTTTAATGCATTCAAATAAAATTCAAGAAAGGGATTCGTGTAAGCAGACAAATTCCCATGTGGAATTTCACCATTAGGAACTACATGTTGACTAAAGCATCCCTTCAAATACTTACCCTAGCTTAGGGTTCACAACAATGGCAGCTGGCTGATCCAGCTGGGTGGTGATCAGCCACTTCCGGTACCTTCCATCAAGGGTGGCCACCTCAATCCGTTGGCTCTTGGCATCTGACCAGTAAATATGCCTGAATGTAGAAAAGGACAGAGTTAAACAATAGAAAAGCCTGGACCAATCATTTGAAAAGAAACATGAACATGAAAAAATTAAGTCTGTAAGTTCTGGCCAGTGCAACAAATACTCAGATGCCTGCAAATTACTCAGATACTGTATCTGAAGTGCCTGAAGCAGATATGTCAGATGGACTGGCCTCACGTCGATTTTTTGAGTCACGGGCAGATTAAGGCGTGTGGCTTTTAATTCTTACTGCCCATGAGTCTCTTCCCCTTTGGCAAAAAGCCCAACTGTAATCAAGAAGAATGGAGCACCAGCATTTCCAAGTAACAAACTCAGCAAAGCTAGCCTGCCCCTATTTCCACGTCTAAGGCTGTATGTAAGCTTTCCCTAAGAAGCCGAGAGAAGTCCTGCAGCCTCTTAATTCCCTCATCCACTGAGGCTCAGAAAGATGTGAAACTTCAGATGAGAGAAATGCACCGCTACCACTTCCTTATGGAGGTGAGTTAACATCTGGGTTTCTGTGATGGTTCTCAGAGGCCCTGCTTCCTGACAGAGAACACCGAGGTGGAGTCTCCTGTTAGCCCGCAGGCACCTTGGGGACCCAGTGAACTTCCTGGAGAAGCTCGAGTCTCCTGTGACAAGACGGTTTAGAGAGGAGAACGAATTTGTACTTCAAATGACTCCATTCTCCAGGAGGGTGGGGAGCCACTGAGGCCTCCCACTTCGGCTTCAAGGTTAGGATTCTCCCACCAGTGTTCTGCAGTGCAAGCCTCCCCGGAGGAAAGGCTTATTGGTAACACTTCCACACCAGGCTGTATATCAGGTATCCATGAGCAAGATTCTGCACAAGGTTCTGAGCTAGAGATCATCCAAACTGTGGGCCAGAAGGTTCTAGACAGTCCAACAGAATAGAACAGGGATAAAAACTCTATGACTTTGATACCAGTTGGTACCAGCTAGCTTGGATACTAAAAACTGAGCCTTGTTCCTTTTCCCAAATAATTACCAGAGGGAAATGTTTAATCTCCAGTGATGCTCTTGAAGAATTTCCCCAGTGAACAACACCGCCATACTCAAAGTTAGTCTCGAAACACAGAACTCTCACATGTAACACAGAATCTGGACCTGGGCGCTTTCCCAAACCCTTCTGTGGCACGCACTGAATATAGAAAAGGACAAATGTTTGGACTGCAGGAAGAGGCGAGCAGGGGTGATTGCTGTGGCTAGGGCAGGCCCAGGCATAGTGGAGCTGAGCCAGCTGATGACTTGACCAGTATAACCATGGCGAACTGAAACCAGAACTGCCCCATGAAAATGAAAGGGGCAAGAAAGATGAGTGTCATATTTACCTTCCAATCCAGTCCACTGCTAATCCATCTGGCTGCATTACGTATTTCAGGCCCAGGTCAACTGCACGCACGGGATTATTGCTACCAGATTCAAAGTCAGGAATGTAGGCACGTTTGATAGCACCAAATGCAGAGCCCTGTCCCAGCACAGTGTAATATACAACACCTGGAGAGGAGGGCACAGAAGAGTGCGTCTTGGGTCTGGTGAGTCGTTTGCTGATCTCTCTGCCTCATTTCCATGATATAACCGATTCCCTGACATCAAACCTCAACACACATTATATACGCCCCACTCACAAGAAAGGCTCAACTATAACTGGGTGGGGTCTTTCCCCCTCTCCAAGACATGGTCCTGCTATGTAGTGGTTCAGAGAACCTTTGGCTTGTAAGTCTCCTGCCCCCTCCCCTAAGCACTGAGGTTGATCTGATCACACACAGATTAAGACTGAATTTTAGAGTATATTGGCATACTCTTCTTCCCCAAACAGGTATCATTCTTGGGGGGAAAAAAAAACATAGTTGGAAAGAAAAATATTGCATTACATAAATAAATGTGAAAATACTGTAATAAATTTACATTGGGATCATTATTAGTAGATCATAAACATTTCACATGTATTGTCACATTTACCCTTCAAAAAAGTCTCTCAAGTAAATAACAGTAAGATTATTACTAATACTTTACAGTTAAAAATTGATTTTAATAGTTGTGACAATTGTTTGATATCATAACTCTAGGAAATGGAGCATAAGGATAGAAAAGGAACTTGTGATCATAGAAGACCATGGTCAATGATAGGCATTGTTCACTTTTTCTTATATTAAACTAAGCTCTTTTAGTGCCCACTAAATGTATTTCTGTAGTAGACATTGGGCCAGGAGCTGGGAACACAGAGATGAGTTAGGTTCAGTCTCCAAAGGGCACACAATTAGAAGGTAAGAGAAGATCAGGTGGACAGCTAGGTACCACAGGCAACGTAGCATGTGTCTAGAAAGCATGTATAAAATGCTATCACCTCAGGGTGGGCATCTGTGGGACTCTGCCAGAATGTCACAGAGGTGACATTGGTGCTCAGAAGTTTGTCACTGTGCTATGGTAGAAAAGAAGAATAGAGCAGGGCGGCAGTGGTGGCGCACGCCTTTAATCCCAGCACTCGGGAGGCAGAGCCAGGTGGATCTCTGTGAGTTCGAGGCCAGCCTGGTCTACAGAGCGAGATCCAGGTCAGGCACCAAAGCTACACAGGAGAAGCCCTGTCTAGAAAACTTAAAAAAAAAAAAAAAAAAAAAAAAAAAAAAAAAAAAGATAACTTGTGAGCAAAAGACAAGGGGATATTAAAATACAAGGAGATGTGAGGAGAAGTTTCAGTGGGAAATAAGGGAAAGCTGGCAGGGACCCGAGTCCACAGTGAAAACCCAGGGATGTGCTCGACGGGAGCTCCCACTTCCACAAATTCACCAGGTAAAAACCAAGGAAAATCATCGCAATGACCAGTGTGCAGCTTTTCCACTCACTGAGGTCCATGCCCTCGGGGTCCCAGTCATAGTCAAGCGTTTGGATGTGCTCCTCCTCTTCCAGATACTCTGAGAACTTCTCCGATGAGACGTTGTACTTCCGGATGCGAACATTTTCAGGCAGGAGCAACAGAGGAGGGTTTTCTGTAAACAAACAAAGGGCTGCATTTTCTCTCTCATTCCACTTATACTTTTAAGAAGCAGGTATTAAATGCACTGTAGGTATTTCCCTTGAAGGCAGGGAGGAAACGGAGGAGAAGAGGGAGAGGGAGAAGTTAGTTTTAGAGAAATTTGACCAAAAAAAGCTGACTACCCTGCATGTCTAAATCCCTGGGGTTGTGAGAATCAGTTTCTTTCTTTCTTATTTATTTATTTTATTTATTTATTTAGCCACCAGGGGCAGTTTAGACAAGATTGAGACCACTACAGAGAGTCCGAATTCATCCAGCCTCACAGGAAAAATACAGTATTCACAGCCTAGAGCTTTCTGGGGAGCTATCAGCCCTCACTCTTGACTGACAGGTTTTGTGATTCTCTTAACAGGTAATCATCCCCATAGCCCAATTTAACTGCCAGCTAATGAGAAACAAGCCAGCTTGTTCTTGAATTTTCAGGGTTTTTCCTACAGCCTAAAGTAGCTCTTTCAACGGTGACTCATCCCAAAATACATCTCTAGAATTTTAAAATTGCAAAATGTCAATCAAATGTGATTTAAGTGACTTTCAAAAGTTCGTTTTATACATTTCCTCAGACTCGACATTATGTTTTATATGAATATTCTAATTTATTTCGGCTGCCCCCTTAGTTAAAAGATTTAAACATTTTCAAATGTGCTGCTTAATTGCAGGACCAGCTGTTCAAACGCCTTCACCCTGGTTTCTTTTCACTCTAACTGGAGGATAGTCAAATGTGCACCTTAAGCCCTCAACTTATATTATGTATTGGATAGAGTTTCTGGCCATTCTAACTTACTATCTCCTCAATAAGTTTCTTAAACTCTAGCAACCATTTCAAATTCTAAATAAGGCCATGTACTCCTTGACTGGGAAAGGTTAATTTAGATCAGATCTCTGAAATTTGAAACATAATGCTTCTGAGTCATATTCTTTCTCTTTTGGTCATTTCAGCTAGTATTTATACTGCTCTTTCTTTAACTAGGTTCTTAGATAGGCATTAACCTAAAATGTAAAACCAATGATTGATGTTCTGAATGCCCCAGCCTTTCTCTCTGGGACCAGCAGTTCACAAACAATAACAAAGAAATACATCAGCACAGTGCCCCAGATGCGCCCCACTTGTGTGTGTTTTGGCTCGCCTTGGATTTTGTGGATTCAAATCTTGAGTCCCACTGGACTGGGAGCCAAGGTTTCATCGATTTGTTATATCCTGCTACAATCTTCTGTTGTTTGTGTCTCCTACAGACTGGCATCTGTCCCATATTAGAAGCTTTTATCCAGGTATAGAAGAGGTTAAATTCAGAATGATAACTAATCTGTCTTTTAACTTTGCACATTTGTTAGGGGGCAATAGTTCGATTTTTAAGCTAGTAGAAGAGGAGAGAGAGAAGAGGTAGGTAGTAAGACAGAAGTAGTGGAGACTACAAGAAGTAGAAGTTCATTGCCTAGTACATCGTACTCATCAGCGTTTATGTCCCCCGGAAGTGACTTGTTCCAAACACCAACCCATCTTACCATTAGCTGCACACCGTTCTCCATAATGGCTACTCATAGACTTGAAGCCATCCGCACAGAAACACTCATAACTTCCCTTGCTATTTCGACAGCTCTGGGGGCAGATGCCAAACTGCTCACATTCATTGATGTCTGCAGGCAAAATAAAAACCAAGTCTGCAACCCATTCGGAATCGGAGCTCACAAGCAAAGCAGACTAAGAAGAGTGCACATGAAAACGAGCAATGAAACCAGAATACGTTGATGACATACTCCACAATAAAAATCAAACTTCAGTGGACTGCTATTGATCCTAAAGCCCCTAAGCTGGTCAGCGATGGACAGAGGGTTATTTTAACTAAAGCAGCATAACTTCAAACAATGGTAAGGCATCTGTTTGCTTGCAGAAAACTTCTGATATTCATCATTGCTTCCCTTCTGATAACTAAACAGCTCAGGAAGAGTCACTGAGTTGCTTTAGTAACCAACAGAATTCTTTAAATCATCTCGGAAGGGTTATGGCTATAGCTTTGTGGCAGGTGGCTTCTCTACAGTACATGATGCCCTAGGTTCAACTTCTAGTACTGGCAAAAAAATGAATGAGACACAGTAATGCGTGATCAACGACACCTAAAATTATGCTCTTCACTGACAACCTTGATGAGCTACCTTTGGAGCCCATGCCACAAAACTCATTTATGACTTGCCTAAGTGGGTATGTGACAGCTTTGTGGTTTCTGGTGGCTTTACTTAACGGACTGGTATAATGAGCAGCCGTCACCACCAAGACCTTCATTATTTGACACTGTGAGTCCCTGAGTGAGGAAACCTCATTAAGGAAATTATACAGTAGTTTAATAAAAATGCAATAGATGGAGAACATAAAAAATGTAAATTTCTCTAGGTAACAATGGAAGGAAAAATATTCTACCTTGGCAGGAATTTTTGTCCAAAGTACTAGATTTGAACCCAGGACTACAGGAGCAGACAAATCCTCCGTTGCTTAACTGGGTACAGTTCTGTTCACATATGTTTTCAGCACAAGTTCTGTTTTCTCCTAGATCTGAAAACAAAATCTCAACATTACAAGTGAAGGGTACAAATCAGATCAGACGCAAACACAGACATATAACCAGCTGTACAGCATCTTCAGATGACCCTTTTCCGGAAGCCCTGAAATCAGACTGGATCTTTGTTCTGTGAATGGTCTGGATGCTATCCACACACACATGTAGATGGTCCTGAAAGCCATTTTCCATCATATACAGCACTACCAGGCTCAACCTTTGAGTATCCAGGGATTCCACAGCTACCATCAAATGCTCTTGTTCATTCATCTTATGTAAGTAGGTAGATAGATGGTAGGTAGATTCACACATGTGCACGCATACACGCACGCAAGCATGCATGTCCGCGCGAGTGTGCACGCGCGCGCGCGCACGCGCGCGCGCACACACACACACAAATACAGGCTAGTAGAAAATTATAAATATGAGTAAAATTTTTATAATTATTGGCCTGTTAATTGGAAGGATGTTTATCAGGGTGTAGTAAAATGCATGGTCATATTATACACTTTTCATACACAAAATGCTTATAATAAAGACTGAATCTGAGCTTTCAACAAATAAGTACATTTCTAAATAAGTACATTCAGGATTCCTATTCTATTTTTTTTAGACAGTTTAGTGTTTGTGTTAGGAATTTGTTTAGTTCATATTTAGAGCCTTAAATTAGTATATATAAGGGAAATTGTATAATATACACAGACCTTAAACTACTTTAACAATACTCCTGCTTGGCTGCCATTGTAGCTTAGTGATAGAGAAGTTACCTAGCATGCATAAGGCCGTGGGTGGGCTTTGTCACCAGCAACACAGAAAATAATCAATAAATATAACATAGTCGTACCTTTTTACTCAGTTACTCTATTAATGAATATAATAAGGAGAAATATATACACTAAGATTTGTGATGTATAAAAAATATTGAACATAATTATCTTTTCAACAATAAGGAAGAAATAAGATATACTGTATTGTCTAAGTTACCACTGATGCACCATTAATGTTATGGAAAATGATAACTTGCAGTATGACATGTTGTAATTTGTAAGTACACTTCATTTTGAGAAACATCAAAATATAAAAAGAAGCATACATCTCAGGAACAATGAGTTTTGATTATTTATATGATGGGTTGTTATTAAGAGTCAAAGCTTCAACTGATACTTTGCCATGGGAAATATCTAAAATTAAGTGGAGAAAAGATTGTAATGTTGTTTAAAGTATTTTATTAAATGTAGAAATTAATGTACAAAAAGAGCAAACCTTTATTTGTTATGAGATTCAGATAATTTCTTTGCTTCTGGTCCTGGGGATTTAACCTTGGGCCCTTGCACATACTAAATATACATGCAACTCAACAACACAAATACTGAGATACACCCTAGACTCTACTTATGATTATTAATATGTCCCTAGATCTTATAGCTTTCAGAATAAAGCAAAAGATGACCAGTTGTGGGTTTTTTTTTGTTTTGTTGTTGTTGTTGTTGTTGTTTTTGTTTTTTGGTTTTTTTTGTTTTTTTTTTTTGTTTTTTTGTGTTTTTTTTTTTTGTGTGTGTGTGTGTGTGTGTGTTGGGTCCTGCTAAATGGCTATTTTTACCCCCAATTTTCTAATCCAGGCTTCACAGCTTGGATTCTGTCCAAATACTTCTTTGCTCATCTTTGCCTGGTGATTTTGTCCCTGTCAATCTCTGCAAGTCACCTGGCTTTCATTCTGTCATCCTCATCAGCTTAATTTGTTTCCAACTACCCCCACACTTGGGTCTTACAGAAAAGCTGAAGAAGCTGAGGCTAGGTAGGAGTGATGAGCAGGGTTTGTCTCCATAAAGGAGTCAAGCTTCATCTTTCCAATGAAATGTGTTTCAGCTAAAGAATCTCCTGGTTCAGATCCAAATAGACTTCTATTTCTGTCTTCCTAACCACATCTCAGGATCTCTAATGGCATAATGAAGGTATTAATTGTGTATTTTAGGTAGAGTAGGAGAATGCCACTCAGTAGAACACTGTCCTTCTAATGCATACTAAGTCTAGGCTACCAATAACTACATATTCCTAAATAAATAAACCTTCCCAAGTTTTCTTGGTAATGTCAGTGTTTTGGGTGTGTCCGTGAACTGTCTACTTGGCATACATTGGCAAGATCATAGTAATTCTCTCATCTTTCCAGTGCCATAGTCTCTCTACAATGAACTATTCTCATCACTGTTTCACCGGACTGCTCTGTGGTCCTCTCTCAGCTCTAAAGTCCATCTGTAATTAAGTCCAGAATGCAGAAAGCTCTCCCTTGACTGAGTCATATTCTTTGAAAGTAAGCAACCTTAACAAGAGCAGAGATATTGCAGCATTTGGAATGGACGATTTTCATATAACGTCTTTCATTTGAAGACCAGAAACATCAAAAGGAACATGTAGTCATCACCTTAATCCATGGACCAGTGGCACTAGGGCTGGGCATGCAGCTCAGTACCAGAGCAGTTGCCTAGCAACCAGCTTCTACAAGCACAAGCATATGGCTATCTGTTTACAAGACAGTCTCTCCAGTCTCCAGTTTATGAAAAAGGAATAAAAACACAGAAATAGCAAGTCACTCTACCTTTATGATCACAGAAATTGTATCTCCAACCTGACATCGGTTTATCTCCTTTATAATTGAATGGTACTAGGAAAATATTCATGTCTTTCCATGCCTGGAAATGTGGTGACTGAGTAGGTTTTGGGTGCTCCAAGCACACTAACACTTGAGTGAGGCATGTCTTAAGGCATGATTTCACTTTGTATTTCAGAACATCATAGTGCATATCTTAAATGTTTAAAATCATATCTTGACGGGGGATGTAGGGCCTGAGAACTTCCATTATAAATAATTCTACACCTAGCCAGGCATAGCGGCACCTGCCTTTCTTTTATCCTAGGACTGTGAAGGCAAAGGCAGGCAGCTCAAAACATAGAAAGATAGAGGAAATAAAGTAGCAATTTCATTTAGATAATATTCTCTAGTTGGGTGGTGGTGGTATACACCTTTAATCCCAGCACTTGGGAGGCAGAGGCAGTCAGATCTCAGAGTTCAAGGCCAGCCTGGTCTACATAGTGAGTTCGAGGACAGCCAGGGCTACATAGTGAGACCCTGTCTTGAAATACAATAAAAAAGAAAGAAAGAAAAAAGAATTTTATGCCTGTGTCAAATGAATAGCAGATATCTGAATTCTATATCACATCCACTTATTATCTGCAAAGAAGTTAATGCCATACCACTTATTTCCTCTAAGTAAACCTACTTTCAATGAAATTCCAAGCCACATTAGCCCAAGTCAAACTCAGAAATTTGCTAGTCTCCTGAAGCTGTTTACATATTGGTCTCTCTGTGTCAAAACCCAAATCTGCCACCCGGCTTCGCAAAAATCTAATGGAAGTTTAATCAAATCACTTCATTTTGCCAAGCACGCCATGCCCCACTCAGGGTATGTGAGATACGTGGCAAACCAACTCAGTGAAGTATGGCCATTTAGTTATGAAGACGTCTCCTGCATGTCTCAGGGTGGTAGTGGTGATGGGGAGCCATGTAATACCCAAGGAGCTAAAAGCACATGGAGCTAACTAACATGGCCAATCTCAGACTCTCAGGATTTAAAGAGCTCCTTCAGAGAACACTGGAATGGCCCAGAGGGTAAAATCTCGCCATGCAAGCCTGGTGGCCTGAGTTCCATCCCTGGAACCTATGGCAGATGAAAGGAGAGAACCAGCTACCACAAAATTGTACTCTAGACTACATACGGAGGCCTACACACACAGGGGAGACACTCTGGCATGCATGGGTACCTGCACACACAATGGATAATTATCTAATCAGTTAAGGACACCAAGGCTTAAAGAGGTCAGACCGTGCTGGGCACAGCAGGTGCCACAGGGGGGTCAGAGACCTCTCTCCTTGCCTAGAGTTCCATAGATGCTTCATTTCTGCTTTGTTCCTCTTTTGGTTCACCAGCAAATGACTTCAACTTCTTGAGTATCGTTATGGAGGTAGACAATAGCAGCTGCCAATGGGGCAGTAACAATTAGATTATTTATTTTATCTGTGTGTGTATGTATATATTTATACACACACACACATATATAAAAGATATGAAAGGAAAACAAAGATATGGAATACTAATATGTCCTCAACAGTTCAAAATGAACCAAATCCATCCCTTGATTATGTTATCTCTTCCAGCCCAAAGTCTACTTTAAAATAAAAAGAACCATGCTATAATCCCAGCACTCGGAGGTAAAGGCAGGAGAATCAGGAGTTGTAGTTGATCCTTAACTACAAAGCGTGTTTGAGGCCCATCTGAACCACTTGAGAATGTATCTGGTTATTTTACTATAATGAAATATAAAACTAAATGTTTACTTACTGCAACCAGTTTCATCAGAAAGGTCACCACAATCATCAACATTGTCACACACATAGTGCTCTGAAATGCAGTGTCCATTGGTACACTTATATTCGGTTTCTGTGCAAGGTTTATGGGTCGGATTTTTACCTGCAATGTAAGAACAAGTTAAAGTCAAACTTCTTCATTGAAACAAAATACTTCACTTCTTCCACTCACAAATAAATGCATGTTTCTCTACTTTTTCCCAGGCTCCTTTGCAGCTAGGCCGAGACCAAATGACTAGTTCAAGGCAATAGTCTGTGAATCAGAAGTGACATATGTCACCCCTGGACTAAAGCAGTCAAAAGCCCATGTGCCTTCACATTGTCTCATATGCTGGGGCTGTAAGCTTAGCAGTCAGGTATGTCAGGTGGCTAGCTCCAAGCTGGAGGAGGCTGTGCGAGTCATACACAAATGAGAAAGAAACCTTTGTGGAAGATTTGTTGGTTGCAGCAACACCAATTACTCTGAGTAATATGGAGTGATGAGAGAAGTAGAATCTTTCCAAATCAAAAACTGAAAACATTTGGCATCAGCTCAACAGTCAGGAGATCCAGGGTATACAGTAGCCAAGCAGTTGGTGGAGAGGGAAGGCAGATCATGTGCTTACGGGAAAGAGGTTAGAAAAAAAAGTGTGTTAGCAATGTGCCCAGCCTGTCCTTACTTGGCAAAGGCAAAAAAGAGAGCAGGTCAGTGAAGAACTGGTTGGTGTATAGACAGAAATGCAAGAAACTAATGGCAAAAAACCTTGCAGTGTGGGAAAAAGCTAATTGTATCTAAGCCCCAAGCAGGAAGAATTTGTAGGTTAAAAGGCTCTAAGATGCACAGGACCAGTGACGCCATGGCTGGACAAAATGCCCTTCTCTTTTCCTAACGGTGTAACTGCCAGTGAGCCACGACAAAGAAAAGAAATGAGATGGATGAAGAGCTGTCTCAAAAGGACCATTCAGTGAAGTTATTAACTTCAGATCTGAGGACAGCTTCCTGAGAGAAATATGTGGCTGAATACGCCAAAATGTGGTAACTGCCGCACCATTGATTTTAAGTGTGAATTGAAATGATTCAGGAGGATTATTACCTATGATGATTGTCTACATGCAGTATTTTTACAGTGAGAAGAATGGATCCAGAGCAATGCCAAACAGACCAGAAAATAATTCTAGAATTGGCATTTCTGAAGCAATAATGATTTTAAAGATAATCAATCATCAGACCGGTAAATGAAAGAATTTTATAAGGAAGTTATAGTGCTTCAAGTTGAAGATAAACATTTCTCAGTTCATCAACATATGGCTAGGAATATAAAAGTTTTCTCCAGAACTATTTACTGTTTCCTGTTTCTTGTTCAAGAGCACATTCAAAGAGTGGATGTATTCTACCTATAGAATTCCTTTAACCTGAGATCAGCACAATACTAAAGAACTGGATTCATTATATCAAATACAAGTCTTTTAAAGTGACAATCTAGATGCATTTACAGCTTGCCACAGTTAAGACGCAGTGCATTGTGTCTTCCTACACATCATTCATCAAAAATCTTTTCTTGAAAAAAGTCTTGGACTCCAATGTACAAGTGAGTGATGTTAGACAGCGTACATCCCCTAAGGGGAACACAGTCTACATAGCACCTTCATATGAAGAGGAAAACGAGCCAGAGACTAGGAAGCGCAAGAGGCATAGATGCTCCTCTCAGAGAGGTATCCCGACCTAACCAAATCCCTTCTGACCTAAGTGGTCCCTTCACAGCATCTGCATGGACTGAACATACTATTTGCGGTCTAGTATCTTCATGCATTACAGAGTGTGCGAGGTGTTGGTAAGCATTGACTCCAGCAAAAACCAGAGTTGTCCATGTTGAACAGGTGTCATCCTAGCCCAGTGGTATTTCAGAACTGCTGTTGGTGAACAACGAGTCTAATTCTTTCATTCCAAGTAGAATGAAATATAATATTCATTTTGTCATACTTTTACTGGGGACAGGAAACACAAATAAAACTAGCTACTTGTATCCATTTTCAATTTTCTCAATGTCTTTTCTCTAAACAAACTAATTTCCAAAAAAACTCATCAACTCTCTCTCAATAGATAGACTTTTAAACCAAAGTACAACTACTTTCAGGACTTAGATATAAAATTCAGTCAGTTTTTTTTTTAATCTTAAAATAATCTACTGGAGTTGAAGAGATGTCTCAATAGTTAATAGTACTGGTTGCTCTCCTTGACAACCTGGATTCAGGTCTCAGCACCCACAATGCAGCTCACAACTGTCTGTCAATTCTAAGCAATCTGACACCCTCCTCTGGCCTTCCCAGGTACTAGGCATGCATAAGAGTTGCAGACACACATGTAGGCAAGACACCCAAACACATAAATTATGACATACTTATTCACCTGGGAAATGGACTTGCATGTTTAGAAAGGATTCTAGGTTAGCTATGTTAACACCAGTGGTGTCTCACTTGCCATGATCTTTTCAACTGAGCATGAGAAGGAACACACACTCACATATCAGGTTACCCACTAGTAACTATTGGTTGTGGAGTAGCCAAGCCTCGTCTTTGACAACAAATAATCCTTTAACCTGTGGAGGGCGACTCAACCAGTATTTAGTCTTTCCTCTCGTTTTCTTACAAGATATGGGAGAGCAGCTTATTAAGTGCTTAAGTAAAGACTGACATGTAAGGGGCCTCTCAACATCTTGCTCGATGAGATAGGAAGGGGGTGGCAGGTTGGCATCTGAGCCGTGTATGTGTTTGTATTGTCTGTGATACACCACCACTGTGGGAGCCCCCAGAGGTTTCCTAATGAGATCTGAGCTTGCTTTGCACAGCAGGGCTGCATAAGGGGATGGACTGACCACATGCAGTGGTTACCAGGTCTTTGGAAGGGTCTGCACTTGGCTGTGCGAGGGGGGTTCTTTTACTCCACCCCTTGGCATTTCTATAAGTAGAAGAGATAGAAGGGGCCAGTGGGTTTTGATTCAGGCCCTCCCGAGGCTATCCTGTGTTTCTCTCCCCTCTATATTTCTATCTAAATATTTCCCACTTCTCCCTACTTAAGAGTACCCTGGGGGAAAAGTGGGAGCGGGTCCCCCGGCACACCACAGGCCTCCTCAGCAGGACAGATGGAAACCCCAGAGGAACATCTTACAAGAGCGAAGGACCCTGGTTTCTGCCTTCTCCTTTCCCCATCTTACTTACAGTGTTCTTCTTTCTCGTCGGTTCCATCTCCGCAGTCATCCACACCATTGCAAAGCTGGTGCCCATAAATACAGCGACTGTTGTCACACCGGAAACGATGCGGCGATTCACACGGGACATTGACTGACAAATGAAAAACAACACTGCAAGTTGAAAGTAGAAGTGACAGTGTACTCCGGGCTATCCCAATGCCAGGCCCACTTCATTCATTCATTCATTCATTCATTCATCACCTTGCTTATCTGATTAATCAACAAACATGTCTTGAGTCTCACATACACACCACAGCACTGTTGCAGGTGTTAGATATATCCTAGATATAAAGAGGAGCAAGGAAGAGCCAGTCTTTACTCTCATGGAACCTCATTATAGCAGGAACAGACTTTACATGCAGATGAACCAATTACACAAGGAGCCCCCTCCTTGGGAACATCTATATGAAATATAACACAAGGAAGCAGGTCAGAAAAGAACCCACAAGGGAAAGATGAATCGGGAAAGAACATGGTGGGCTTGAAACCTGTATTAAGAACTCTGTGGCAAGGGCACAGAACAAGGACGTGTGTGGGTCATGAAGCGAGGTGCTGTTAGTGGAACTACTACTTAAATCATTTGCTATAAATGACTGGCGCGGGTGTGATTTTATTGGCTATGCCTATTTTGCCTGACAAAGAGAGATAGCTTCCCAAGGGCTTCTCTGAAATTTCAAGTCATAAAGCGAAAAACAAAATAAGAGGCAGAGCTAATTCCTAACGGCTAAGGCACTATCAGGCAGCGCTGGAAGACCGTTGTGAAAAACAACAGTCTCCAGAAAGGAAGGGAATATTCTACCACCCTCCCGGTAATCAGAGCTCTGCCCTGAAACTGAGTAGGGAGGTTCTGGGAAGAGAATGAAAGGTGGTATGACTTGAGAAGTAACTTCTAAGAGCGATCGATAGGCACGCAAGCCATCAGAAGATTCCAGGCAGATATGAGTCTGGGTCCCTCCCTTCTGAATTCACTTCACCTCACTCGTGAATCACTTGAAAACTTCCTTCCTGACTCGATTGCTAGGTCTCCTGAACCTACTCAAGCCCGAGAATTTGCATTTCTCACATTTTCCTGAGCAATACCTCCCATTTCCAGCCTGGGGAAGACACTGTGAGAATGATTTCACTAGCTTTTCACCAGTGACTCAAGACAATAGCAATTGCACTCACTTTATTTAAATCAATAGCTCTCAGCCGGTGGACCATTCAAAAAGCTCTGGGGCTTTTAAAAAGTTATGGGGAGCTGGAAAGATGGCACAGCGATTAAGAGCACTAAGGTTCCCTTCCCGGCACCTACATGGAAGCTTAGAGCCATCTGCAAGTCCAGTTTCAGGGGCTCTGACGCCCTCTACTGGCCTTGGGTAGCTCGGTTCAATGTGTTGCACAGACACACATGTAGACAAAATACCTAGACACATATTTTTTTTTAATCTGAAAAAAGGTCCCATCCATGCAGGTCTTGCCTCAATAAAATGAAGCCAGAATATGTGGTGTGATTTTGGCCTGTCAACCAACAGTAGAGTCCACTCATTAAAAACAAACAAATAAGTACATGTAAGATGGCCTTGAATTGTTATGTAAATGGAAGCGAGCCAGGTCTTGAGGTTTTCTGTAAGGGAAGGGTATGTCAAGGATGAAGCAAGAGACCTGTGCCCCTACGTATGTGCGCACTTCTGGTTTCCATATTTGCTACAGCCTCAATGTTTAAAATCCTGGTTGTTGATCCAACCTTCTCAGGCCCCAGATGGAGAACTGAAGCAAGAACCGAGTGAGAGCAACAGTATGAATTGTGCGTCCATCAGGGCTCAGAATGATACAGCTGCCCTCCGAGCTCACACACTGCATTTAAGGAACACTGAGATCCATTCGTCAACCCATCCCGCTCCCGCTTACAGCACAGGTGAAGCTCCTCATCGGAACCATCGACACAGTCGTTCTCTCCATCACATATCCAAAATGACTGGATACACACATGATTCTTACACTCGAACATGGCAGCTGGGCAGTAGGTGCCGTTGGGAAAGCGAGTAGCTGTTGGTAAGAAGAACCATACATACATATAATTTATGAGATGAACCTATCCTTTTAGATCTCTCTCAACTCTTGCTATTGTGCCTCCCTATTATTCATTACCTTGTTGCTGTGATCATTATTGAAATTAAAGAGGATGTGTTTTGTCTAGGCATGGCGGCGCACGCCTTTAATCCCAGCACTAGGGAGGCAGAAGCAGGCGGATCTCTGCCAGTTTCAAGGCCAGCCTGGGCTACAGAGTGAGTTCCAGGGCAGCCAGGGCCACACAGAGAAATCCTGTCTCAAAAGAAAAAAAAAGCAAACAAAAACCAAACAAACAAAAAGCGGGGGGCGGGGGGGGGGGTCCTTAAGGACATTTGTCAGTGACACAAATCATTCCATAGACGCTTGCACCTGTATCAGAACTGTCTCCCCCGCCCCCCTTTTTAAGGTCTCTGAGCTTTAGGTGGTAGCAACTGCATCAACAGCAACAGTCCATTGTAAATAACTATCAACAGTTAAATATTTATTCACTAAAATGTGAGGGATTTCATTTGTTATACTTTTTTTTTTTTTTTTTTTTTTTTTTTTTTTTTTGGTTTTTCGAGACAGGGTTTCTCTGTGCAGCTTTGGAGCCTGTCCTGGAACTCTATCTCTGTAGACCAGGCTGGCCTCGAACTCACAGAGATCCACCTGGCTCTGCCTCCCGAGTGCTGGGATTAAAGGCGTGCGCCACCACCGCCCGGCTTGTTATACAATTTTTAATGATTTTTATACATCATCATGCATACATCAGAACACTTTAATGCTGCACATAGCTACAGCTTTCTTCATCTGAAATGTTTTTGTCCAACCGGTGTTTTGTATGATATCTAACAATACAGTTTATTAGCACGTTCTATTTAAAATATTGCTAATAATTCGCATTTGAATGGCCACTGCAAACAACTGGGGATCCTAAGTCCACTGGGAAAACCATGACTCAGGCAAACTGAAAACTATCAGAAGGCTGAATAGAACGTATGGACGCTTTTAAACTAAGGAGTGGATTGTGTCTAATTCCCATGCACTCAGACGTACAGAACCTCGAATAAGCAGGCACTTACGACAACTGGATTCATCAGAAGCATCCAGACAATCTGCTCTCCCATCACATGTGAAGGAATTGGGCACACAATGTCCACTTGTACACTGGAAATGATCAGGACGGCAGGTCTTCATGTCTGAAGAGAAAAGATCATCATTCCCACGAGATCTCACGGTATTAGATGTATGAGTGCGAGAAGGCCGCCATCACCCCCTACCCACACCCCGTGCCTTACTCACAGCACACTCACACGGATCATCTGTGAAACCGATCAACTCAAAACTCAGCTTCTCCATTCAGCATGTGGATATGAGCACCATCACCCTGTTAGCTAATTCCCTAGTTTAAGGTAATAAAATTCCCCCCAAACCCAGCGTTTAATCCGTATTTAGATATTCTGTCCCAGTGCTCTGTCCTCTACACCACGGTCACCTATGGAAAACTAATCTGTTTCTTTGGAAGCACAATGAGAATGAAGGTCTGCTTCTAGGTTTTATCTAAATTAAAACAAGACTTAGAGATGCCCTTTCTTGCCCAGCAGTGGTGTGTACACCTTTAATCCCAGCACTTGGGAGGCAGAGGCAGGAGGAGCTCTGAGTCTACAGAGTGAGTCTACAGAGTGAGTTCCAGGATAGCCAGGACTGTTACACAGAGAAACCCTATCTTAAAAAAAAAAAATCCTTCTTATTTTCTTATTTTTCCTATCATTAAGACCAGAATACTGTATTTTAAACATAAAGTACAGAAAATGCAGAGGATACCACATAAATTACCTATGTCATTATGCACTAAAGAACCATATCAACACTGGTCCCTAAACTGTCACAGTGGAAGATTCTGTATGCCCGATAGTTACCACAATCCCGTTCATCCGAGTTGTCTCCACAGTCATTTTCTTGGTCACAGACCCATCGAGAGGGGATGCATTGCTGATCGGCACATCGAAACTCACTCTCTGTGCACTCCCGTGGGACTGAAAAGGAAAGCCAACTGGCCATCAGTGTGCACTGGGAATCTCACTGAGGAGATAGGCGTGGGAGCTGGCCTAGATCCATGGGTACACAATTCTGTCCTGTGATCCAGTCCCATTCTAAGACAGAATCTTCTGCCTCAGTGGGCATGGCAGCATTTAATCTCAGCACTTGGGAGGCAAGAGGCCAATTTGATCTACATACTGAGTTCCAGGACAGCCAGAGCAACATAGTGAGACCATGTCTTTAAAACACAAATAAACAATCCTCTGCCTCAAATCCAAGTCCAAAAAGAACTGCCTTTAAGGCTTTCATCTAAATGTACTTTAATGGCAAAACTCCAGCTAACCAATTACAGTATTCAATATGAACTTTCTTTATTACCTTCTTGTTCACGTAATAGTGGGGATTTAACCTAGGGCATCATCCACGAAGCCAAGTGTTTTACCACTGAACTATATTCTCTAACTCATGCACATATTTTTATATATACCTACAGGGTCCATTAACACTTTGACCCAAGCATAGTGGGCTTGTGACCTTCCTTCAGACTCCCACGTGACTGGGAAGTACCACCTGTCTACCATTTTGTGTAGCAAGTGCAACAAGTATTAACTGGTTGATGCTTGCAGATATAAACAATACCCTAATTCTCTCAATTGCCTCTGGTCAAGCTGAAGACTTATTCTAAAAGGTAACTAAAGCTGAAAAGTATTTAATTAAAAAAAGAAACTTGAGCCGGGCGGTGGTGGCGCACGCCTTTAATCCCAGCACTCGGGAGGCAGAGCCAGGCGGATCTCTATGAGTTCGAGGCCAGCCTGGGCTACCAAGTGAGCTCCAGGAAAGGCGCAAAGCTACACAGAGAAACCCTGTCTCAAAAAACCAAAAAAAAAAATAAATAAATAAAAAAAAAATAAAAAAAAAAGAAACTTGAAACTGAAAATATATCATGAGCCAGTGATAAGTACTCAGGTAGGGCTTATTTTCCAAACACACCTTATTATTCAAAACTGAATACTGGGTGTAGTGTGATCTAGACCTGTGGCTTCCTTCCCTGTGTCCTGTTTCTAGCAGTTATTATATCTTATACAAAAAGAATTACCTATTCCAGGAATGACCATGCAAAATAGAAGAAATACTCCTTCCCCTGATAATAGGACCACATTGGGGAAAAGACTTTCAATGAAGGTCCTTAGGGCAAGCACCTTTTCTTATTTTACCTCTTTTGGTTTTCTTATTTATCTTTTGTCAGAAATCATCTCATTTGTGTTGAGAAAATAAGTGCCACAGACCAAAAGTAGACTTGATCAAAACTAACCCCTTCACAAATACCTTCTCCCAAAGCTTTTCAGAAGGAAGATATGTACTTCCATAGCCCAAAGAACTTGACATCCACCCTTTGAGGATGAAAAGTAGTGATTATTACAAATGGACATGTCAGCCCTGGTGGTTCATAGGGTCACAAAATCCTGAGCACTCACCACAGTTTTCCTCATCTGAGTTATCTCCACAGTCGTCATGGGCATCACACTTCCAGCGGAGAGGGATGCAGTGGTGGTTTCTACATCGGAAATCCCCAGGATTGCATGGCACCGCCTCTGTAAAGCACCATCATTTTCAAGATGTCATACGCCAAGGGCATGGCTTCCTTATGATACAGTCTGTTTCCATATTCTTGAAGCTCCCAGACATAGGGGGATGGCCTCTGGGAGCTAACCCTAACCTGTTCCCTATCTGGACAATAAATTCATTACCTTTGATGGGGAGTAGGGGTGGTTGAGCCAGGGTATCTCTGTGTAGGAGAGAGACATGGGGCACTGTGACTGGCCCTTATGGTATCAAGTTTATAATTGGCAACGAGAAGCTAAAACATTGCCAGGGCCTTAAATGGAGTCAATGGAACACTCTATTACATTGCCTTCAGTGGGTTTAGATCCGGTGGTATTAAAATAACACATTATCATTTTTTCTCTTCCAAACAATGTACACTCCGACACTTTGGTGAGACGGTATGTACATAATTTTGACAATTTCTATTCCTTTACTTGGTCTTTTGTCCACAAATTCTTTCCATGCTGCCAGAGTGACTACAGCTGCCCAATAGATGATTATAAAAATCACAAAGACACTCAGAACATGATGGTCATGAAATAATACATCCAGATTTGGAAACCTCTCTTTGGAGGCATATTGTACCTTCTGCCATCTGTGAGATCAGACAAGCTATTTAAACCTGTCATGTATGAATACTAATTCTACATCTGGGAAAATTAAACGTGTTCCTAACATCTTAATGATACCTTCTTTAACTTATTGCATGCTTTGGGACCAGATGTCATCTAAGATGACATGAATTCATTTCTTCTGAATAACTCTAAACATGGGAAATCTATCTGTATGAGAGCGAGCAGCACTTGACAATGGCAGTCTATGGCCCCTCCCCCACCCCCGGAAGCCCCTCCCCCACCCCGAAGCCCCTCCTACCACAGCCTTGCTCATCACTGTTGTCCCGGCAGTCGTCGGCGCCATTGCACACGGCCCACTTCGGGATGCAGCGGTAGTTAGTTTTGCAGCTGAACTCCGTGTGGTTGTCACAGTTATAAGCAGCGCTCACTTGAAAAGGAAGAAAGCAAGGAATGAGGTCGGGAGGACCAGGCCTGCTGGAAACAGCACCAGAAGGCTCCTCGCTGCGGTTCCGCAGAGGACAGGGTCTGTCAGCAGTTACCATGTGACCGCAAAGCAGACTCTGGCAACCGGCATCTCGGTTAGGTGTTCTCTGTTCAACACGAGAGGAACGATGGAGCCCTGACTTCTCCTGCTGTCTCAGTGCCATTCATTAGTGTTGTGATGTGGTTTGGAGTGGAAGGGGGATGTGGGGGTGTGAATGAAAAGGGCATCCATAGGTCCATAAAAAGAGGCGCAATTAATTGGGAGGTATGGTCTTGTTGGGACAAGTATGTCATGAGGGTGGGCTTTGACGGTTCAGAAGTCAAGCCAGGCCCATTATCAATCTCTCTGCTCCTTACAGATCCAGACATAGAACTCTAAGCTACTTTTCCTGCACCATGTCTGCCTGTGTGCTGCCAGGCTTTCCTCGGTGATGATAATGAACTAAAACTCTAAACTAACGCCCCAATTAAATGTTTTCCTTTGTAAGAATTGCTGTGGTCATGGTGTCTCTTCACAGCAATAAAACCATAACTAAGACAGGGCGTGGACCTGGTTTGAAGTGAAATCCCTGAATTGAAATGCTGGTTCTGTGGTAATGCGACTTTATTTACCTATAAAATGGGTAAGCCTCGGGTTCCTGATCTCAGTGTTCCTCAAATGAGAAAGGGCTCCTTATACCTTGTTATTATCATGTTCCACGTGACACTTAGTGCCATGCTGGGGAGGTATGGCCGGGGTCTGGTTACAAATAAAGGCCACTCAACTATGCTTTATCTAGCCGTGATGAAGTTTGCAAGGGAAGACAAGAAAGGGTACCCGTGGGCTGAGGCAGAGGGGCCACCCGCTTGCCGCCTAGCTCTGGTTTTGCATGGCCCACCCCGGGGAACTCACTGCATTCCTGGATAGGCTCATCTGAATAGTCTCCGCAATCGTTGTCCACGTCACACTTCCAGCTCTGCGGGATACAGCGGCCATTGTTACACCTGAACTGGCCGGGTTTGCAGGTCCTGCTGGCACAGTGCGAGCTGTCTTCATCTGAGTTATCCTGGCAGTCGTTCACTGAGTCACACTGCCAAGCCTCTGGGATGCAACGCTTGTTGGCACACTGCCACTCATTGATTTCACACCGGTGGTGCTCTGCAAACAAGGCATTTAGTGACCAGTTGAGAAGCGGTCGAGAAAGGGCACACCCAATTCACACTGGGTGGGATCTAGAGAATTCTCTCTTAACTTCCTTTCACTGAGTTTACATTCTAGTGTATTTATTGTTAACAAGGACCACTATATGGACAGCTATTCTCATTGGAATAACTAATAGACTCTTGTTAGATTCTGAGCTCTTCTTACACATCTTTTTTTTTCCTCACACAGAATAAGGGGCCAGCCAGGTGCTAAACACATTCTCCCAACTCTGTTTTATCATTTAATGGTCTTCCAAGGTTATGGTTTTTATTTATTTATTTATCTTTATTATTATTATATTTGTTGTTATTGTTTTTTGAGACAGGGTTTCTCTATGTAGCCCTGGCTGAAGTTGAACTCACCCTGTAGACCAGGCTGGCCTCAAACTCACAGAGATCCTCCTGCCTCTGCTGGGATTAAAGGTGTGTGCCACCACCACCACCACCACCACCACCACCACCACCACCACCACCACCACCATCAACCACCACCACCACCACCCAGCATATTGCTATTATTGATGTGTTGAGGTGCCTTTTTAATAAAAAATAAAATATAGCCCTCATTTAAAATGAATAGGTATCCCTTATTTCTTTCTCAATGTCAGCTCAAAGAGAATTCTATGCTAGCACATACTGGAAAAACACCCATCCAGACAACCTACTATTGACCCTAGAAGTTCAAAATAAACTTCTATTAAAACAGATACTGGATGGGTCCTGACTTTTCTCCAAATTTTTTGAACCAGATTTTGGGCTGGTTCTCCTAAATCAACTACAGAAATGGTCAAAGAGGGCCGAGAGGAAGCCCGCAGCGTACCACAGAGAGTGTGGTCTTCATCGGAGCCGTCGGCACAGTCCTGGCGAGCGTTGCACAGGGCCTGGGGGCTTGTGCAGTTACCATCCCGGCACTGGAACTGTCCCAGACGGCAGAAGCGGTGTGGGCACAGATCTGGTTCGTCGGAGCCGTCTAAGCAGTCCTTCTGTCCATCACATTTCCACCATATGGGGATGCACCTGCAGCGAGAAAGCAAGTCCTGTAGAAATGCAGCAAGGGCCATCGGCATGAGCAATATCCACCTGGAGAAATGAATTCGACCCTGAGGCCCAAGCAATGGGGGAGGGAAAAGAATGGAGTTTTGAGCTGTGCTTTTAGAAGGAAGTGACTGAGATTGTCTACCTAAATGAAAGAAGACATTTGAGTGGTTTTTTGGGAAAGCTGGAAGGCTCTGAAGATTATTGAGTGCTTACGTTGTGACAGATATATGTTAAAGTCACATGGACGCTGCTCCAAAATTGATCACATCATGGACCACAAATTGAGCTTTAACAAATAGGGGGAAAAATGGAGATAATTTCTCTTTAGACAGTCCACAGAATGGGAAAAACTCTTTATCAGCTCTAATTCAGATTTGGGGCTAATACCCAGAATTTGCAAGGAACTGCAACACCCACAAAGCAAAAATGGCAATCAACAAAAGGACTAAAGAAATGAACAGGCAGTTCTCAAAAGAAAAAACAAAGCATAGCTAATAAGCAACATCCCTGGGATTTGCATGGGGGAAATGCCAACTAAAACTACCCAACCCCAGTCAGAGTGGCTATCATCAAGAAACCAGACCACAAATACTGGTAAGTACTGAGAAAGAGAAAGAGCCCTGCTGGAGGATGTCTTTCTGTATGCTGTGAACATATGTTGTTCCCATTGGTCAATAAATAAACTGCATTGGCCTATGGCAAGGCAGCTTAGAGGCAGGCAGGAAATCCAAGGAGAGAGACAGCAAAGAGAAAGGCAGAGACGCCAGCCTGCTGCCCAAGGAACAACATGCCAGCAGGCCGGCAATGCCATGGAACACGTGGCAAAACATAGATTAATAGAAAGTGCTAGCTAGCTAGAAGCCTGCCATAGGCCATACAGTTTGTAAATAATATTAAACCTCTGAGTGATTATTTTATGAGCAGCTGAGTTACCGTGGGACCAGGGGGGACTAGAGGGACTTAGTACCTGAGAAAACTACAGAGCCCTAATTTACTGCTGGTGGGGCTGTGATTTAATATGGCAGGATGGTAGTTTCTGAAATTAAAAATAGAATTCAGCTAGACCACTCCTATACCCAAAGGGTTCCATATCCTGCCGTAGAGATACTTGTACATGTATCATTGTTACTCTATTTACAATGCCAAGGAAATGGAACCAGTTCTTCAGAACTAAGTATGACATACAGCACAACGGGGTTTGTTCAGTTATAAAGAAAAATTCAATTTGTAGGAAAGAGATGGACCCAAAAGCATTAACACCTAACTCTAGATTGAATCCCCCCAGTGGCTAACACAGATGGAACCCCTGGCAATGTAGCAGTGTGCATTTAAATACACTCCAGCCCCAATCCTTGGGACAGTTTATTAGAAATCAGAAGTAAACTATAATAATATAATAATGCTTATAATAAACAGGTCATTGTTTATTATAGGCATTATCTCTGTGATTAATAATTAATAGACTTTCTGTCTAGATAAGATGCCACCAATTAACCAAACCAAAGAACCGAAATCTCAATTGATGGAAACCTATACTCAATACTCAGAAGGCTGAAACAGGAAGATTGTTTTGAGTCTCAGGCCAGCCTGAACTACATAAGGAGCTCTATCTAAGCCAATATGAGCTACACAACAGAAATTCATCTCAAAAAAATCAGAAAAGAAAACTCCCTACCCAACTCTCTATAACCTCAAAGGTCAATGTTTGCCCAAGGGGAGGCAAGCAAGGGGAGATGGGCGCCTCACTTTTCATTGTTACCACACAGGAACTGTGTGCTGGAGCACATGGGCATGCAAAGTGTTCGGTCTCTCAGCTGAACAGTCTGGAAGTCATCGGGACACTCGCAGGTGAAGCCTTTCCCTCCTGCTTTGATGAGGCACAGATGAGAACAGCCACCGTTGTTGGTACCACAAGGATTGTTCACTGTGAGAGGGGAGGGGAAGAAAGCATGCACTCACAGTCATTTGCTTTGAATGTCACATACCAATTTGCTGCGCATGGAACTGATTACTTCATAACTCAAAGAAAGCTATTAGTTTTATCGTTTTCCCAACGTTTAACTAAGACCGATAGCAATTCTGATGTTTCTCCAAGCCCTGGGAAAACGAGTAACAAGTAAAGAGCATAGCTTGCCTTCATGTGCAACCCTGTTTCAACCCTGAGTTGAAATCTCACTCAGCAGACACTGTCAATTCCTCCTTTATCCTAACGACTTGGACAACAGAAGTTTGGACACCAGAAACACTCATGGATAGCCTTTGCAGTGTCTTAACTTTCTTGGTCATCGCTTGTAAACAAAGATTAACTTAACTTCCAGTAAGACCATCTAAAGAATATTAGCATTCAGAAAGAAATACTGAATACTGACGATTCTCATTTTCCATTCTAAATTTGTCAGATTTTTTTAGCAAGACATCACAGCAAAGCAAACCCAGAAAGGCCAATCTGTCCCCTTGAAAGTATACTCCAAATCTTTTCTGGATTATTTCTAAAGTATTAATTAATTTTAACTGCATGAAGTAGAATAAAATTTCACAAAGGAAATTCCATTCCTTCCAGCCACCATTATTTTGTGTGATACAAAACATGCTGTCATATGCAGACACTATTTCATAATGACTACAATTTCCTTTTAAATTGCTTTCGTTATTAAGGGATAGCTGTTAAATTGCATACTGAATGTCCTCATTTTTCAAAGTATTTAGAGATGAAATTGGTTAACTATTTAACTCACCTTAAAATGCAACAGTCCTCACACCAAAATACTAACTATGGGAATGGCTATAGTTCACTTAGGATGCATGGTCAAGTGAATTGTCAGTTCAAGGCCAGCATGAGCTACATACCTAGTCTAAAAAGCTAAGAGCTTGACCTATAGTACAATGGTAGAGTGCTTATCTAGGATGCACAAGGCCCTAGGTTCTATCCCAACACTGCAAACTATAAATTTGGTTTATAAGTAGGGAATGAACTTCTCTTAATTCTCAAAATGTATTTCAAAGAAAACATTAACAAGTATCAATGAACTGGATGGTGGTGCACACACATGTCTTTACTCCCAGCACTTGGGAGGCAGAGACAGGCAGATCGCTACAGAGTGAGTTCCAGGACAGGCTCCAAAGCTACAGAGAAACCCTGTCTCAAAAAACAAAAACAAACAAACAAACAAACAAACAAAAACAAGTATCAATGAGCTTCCTACAAATCATGTTTGTAGGAAAGCAACTGCACCCAAGTCCACCATCCCCTACTCACCAATCGGCTGCCTGTATGGATGGTAAACATGGATGTCAAAGGGCCTGTGTGTTGTGTTCACCAGCACTGCTCTATCTGACCCATCGTATTTGTTTCCCTTTTCAACCGTCCTTGTATTCCAATCTGTCCAATAAACAGTGTCTTCAAAAAGGGTGATAGCAAAGGGATGAGGCAGGGTTCCATCATACACTGTTTGTCGATGGTGGCCCTCCAAATCAGAGAACCTGGTGGCAAGAAGAACAGAGTGTAAGTAAGTGACCCCTCTCTTCTGAATGCCCTTCAGGATCAGTGAGTGAACCCATCAATTAAGGAAATTCTATCCCTCTGAACAGCCAAGTAATTGGCCAAGATCCAGGAGTTCAGTTGAAGAGAGGGAGGAAGGATTATAAATAAGAGCAAGGGGATTCAGAATCATGATGGGAAAAAAACACAGAGACAGCTGACCCAAGCTAATGTGAGCTCATGGGCTCTGGACTGACAGCTGGGGAGCCTGCATGGGACCGAACTAGGCCCTCCGAATGGGGGTGAAAATTGTGTGGCTTTATGTGTTTCTGGGTCCCCTGGCAATGGGACCAGGACTTACCCCACGTACACAAACTGGCTTTTTATACCCCATTCCCTGTGGGGTGATGCCTTGCTCAGCCTTGATGCAGGAGGGAAGGGGACAGGTCTGTCCCCAACATGATATAACAGCCTGTGTTGACTACCCAAGGGAGGCCTTACTCTCTATGAGGAGGGTGTGGGGGTGGAATGGGGTTATGTGGGGGGAGCAAGAGAAAAGGAGGAAGGGGAACATGGGTTGGTATGTAAAAGGGAAGAAATTTTTTTAATAAAAAATTATATATTAAAAAAATTCTATCCCTCTGAATCTCTGATGAAAGCAACAACTAAATTTAAATGACAAACACTTAAAAGCGAGACTCAAAAACTGGAATAACCACAATGATTGACAAAGTCACCAGTTCCTAGCTGTGATGTCGGTATTATGGGTTGATAATCTTTTGTGCTGGTCCTACCTGATTTCCTAAGATGAGCGTCATTCTCTTATTGTTACCTAGGAGGGTGTGTGTGTGTGTTTGTGTGTGTGTGTGTGTGTGTGTGTGTGTGTGTGTGTGTGTGTGTGTGTGTGAAGTTTAGGCATATGCAGAGGATTATGAGCCATTCCACATGGGCACCAGGAAGAAGTGAACCCAGTCCTATATGAGAACACTCTCTGAATTGCTGAGTCAGCTCACTAGCCTCTTGTCATCCTATCCTCACTTTCTAGACAGGCAATAGCCATAAATGCTAATCATTCTCTTTCTGCTCATTTCTATAGAGCTCCATGCATTTGCCTGGAGGTAGTGTGAGCTCAGACTGAGGCTATAGCTCAATTAGTAGAAGTTCAAAGTCATCCCTAGCTACACAGAAACCTTGAGGCCAATCTGGTATACATGAGATCATGTCTTATGAGAAAGAAGAGAGCACATAATTAGTTACTCAGTTTGATTATTTTTCAAGGTACATACTCAATGTAACCCAGGTGAGCATCTGCCCAATACAAGAGATCGTTGGTGTAGTCAATGGTGATGGCATTGGGCCATTCTATCTTGGTAGAGATAATCACAGACTTATTAGCTCCATCCATGCCAGCTCTTGCAATGTATGCTCGAGAACCCCAATCTGCCCAGTAGACATGCCTGTGGAAGCAAACACAGAAGGCTCAGGCCCTGAAGCCAAAAGACACAGTCTATTTCGAGAAATGAAGTTCCCATCCCACAGAGTCTCTCTGAAAGGAAAGAGAACTGGCAGAAAGTATCCACAACAATAAAGATGGTGGTCCTCAAAAATGGACAATTGTGGATTTCCATGGCTTTGATATAGGGAGTCCACTAAAGAAACATCTATCACAATTTTTCAAGCATGCAACTCAAAATATGAACTCAAAAAATTCTGTCATTACAAAGACAGGAGTCCAGCTGATGAATATCTTTTGAGTGAGCCACACCACTCATTGCACTGACCCATTCACCAAGCAGGAAAAACAGAAGACAGATCCCAGAGAAGATACTGGTCGTTAACGAACTACATAAACAGGTGAATGAATACATAGAGAAGAGGTACAAGATGACAGACGGGCGATACCCATTCTGAGGATGAAGGACAATTCCCCTGGGATTTTCAAAGCAGAAGGTATTGTTGGCATCCACACAGTGCTGGGCTAGCATTTTGCGGTGTCGACCTTCAAGGTCGGAGACAAACAGGCAATCCAGGATGGCATCCAACCAATACAGTTTTCTGCAATGGAAAGACAGGATTTACCATTATACCTACTTTATTTTTACACATACAGCCCATTCTCCTATCCAAGCTCCTTGAGATTCACACGTACAGCTGTTACAGGCACTTTTCCCAAACAAAAGAGGGCTCAGGGAAGCAGAAAAGGCTATTAAATGTTTCCACATACTCCAGTTGAAAAGGACCAATAGGCCTGAAAAACATTAGAATTTTTAACGTTTTTACAACATTTAAGAGTTGTTTAGAGAGGTGGCTTGTTAGATAAGTAGGATCTGAATCCTCAGAAGCCACATACAGCTTAGACAGACACAGCAGGACACTTCTACAATCCCAGTGTCCTTACATAGACAGCTAGCCTGGCATATGGAGTGGTGAACAAAGAAACCTCGTCCTCAAAAGAAGGCAGGAACCCGTACCAGAGGTTCTTTTCTTACCTGCTGACCCAATCCACAGCCAGACTTTCAGCACGCCGTAATCTGTGGCTTATGATCGTCTCCCGGTTTGTCTTATTCAAAAACATCCGCTCAATGATTTGCTTCTCTGTATCAATCCAGTACAACCTCTTTTCTACTCTGTCAAAGTCCAGGGCCACAACGTTGCCCAGTCCTTGCAAAATCAGAGAGTAAGATGTGCCATCTGTAGTTAAGTTTCTCAGATAGTAACGGTTGCTAAAGATGAGATAGGGCTCGATGTTACTATTCTGGCGACAGGTCTTCCCATCTGGCTCGCGAATGTAGCCAGGAGCGCACTTACAAATGTAGGAACCTATTACATTCTCACACTTCTGGCTACAGAGTTGGGGTGACTCCTTGCATTCATCGATATCCACACAAGTGCGTTTGTCAGACATGAGCTTGTACCCAGGGAGACAGGAGCAATAGAAACTAGTTATGGTGTCGGTACAGTTGTGGTCACAGCGACTGATTGAAGAATCCAAGCACTCATTAATGCCTGCAGACAAAAGACACTTACTAGAGAAACTAAACTATCAGCCTTGGGCCCAGAGTTACACTCAAAAATCAGTATTCCTACTAGATAGTGCCAATTCTTAGCAAATCATAACAAAAGAAGAGAGGGTGCTGGGATTTTCAAAGAGACCACATGAGTTATTCAAAAGTCAGTAATTTATCAACTTCCTCCTTAGCTTAATCTTTTTTCTCCCATCATTTACAGAATGTCTGATTAAGTTTCTATAATCAAACTCACTTTATAAATAACACATCACATTTAAAACTGTATAAACATATTTAAAGCTGAGGAAAAACTAAGAATATTTCAAGTCTAATAAAGTTGTTAATTTCTGTGCAACACAGGAAACTTTCTTTTCAAAGTTTACAGCACAACTAGAATTTCTAAATATTCAAATTATGTACATACATGTTGATGCAGTATGATATACATTAATAGCATAGACTTTTGGAGTCTCTTCTGTCATCTAAACAAAATTATAGGATATTCAGCACACTCTACCCAGCTTAGCCCTTCACCACAGATTTTGACAATTAATACAACTAGTGCTTTTAAGTTGACAGAGTCTTGGGCTCCTAAGCTAAAGCTATCATCTTGTATCAGTCTCGCAAGTAGCTGGGACATTAGTCACAAGCCACTGTACCCAGTTCTCAGTAAGCTTTAAAAAATGGCAAGAGAAGAAACTGAAGGCAAGAGAGGGCCCAGCGTGCTCACTTGTAACATCTTCCACTTCAGTGGTGTGCTGCTCACCCCCTGCTGAGTCACAAGCTACCAGTGTGGTGTACACCTTTGCCTTATGGGGTGGGATGAGCTCAAAGACAGGTATACAGGTGGCCAAGCCTACCTGTTCTACACCAGAAGAAGACATACTTATTAATGAATGGCAGGGTGCTAAACCCATGATCCAGTCAAGTCTGCTTCTACTGCTGGTTTGCCACATGACCCTAAGTAATTCAGTTGCTAGCCATATTCTGGGTTATTGTTTGTAAAAGGAAGAATGTATACTGGATCACTAAGAATCCTGCTGCCTATGAGTCTGGATGCCTTAGTGTGCAACCTTCTTAAAGGACACCCTGGATATCGGTATACCGAAAAACCTTTGCCTATTAGTATGGAAGTCATGGTAACTTTTTTTGTAAATGTTCTATGTAGAAGACGGATTGGAAAGTCCTGAGAGACCGTAAAGGAATGAGGATCTACACAGTCCCCTCTCCGCCCTGTGCTCACCACAGCCTTTTTCATCGCTGTTGTCCGAGCAGTCATCCATATGGTTACACACTTTTCCCATCTCAATGCAGTGTCCGTTGTCACAGTGGAACTGATGAGGGGGGCAGGTGGGTTCTGGGGTGTGGCATAGGTGCTCCTGCTCATCCGACCCATCTCCACAGTCGTTGTCTTCATCACAGACAAACATCCTAGAGATGCAGCGCCCATTCTGACAGGTGAACTGGTCTGCATGGCACGGTGGGTATGAACAGCCCCGCTCGTCACTGTAGTCGCCACAGTCATTCCGCCGATCGCACCTGTGTTGTGGGATGCAGGACCACGTTGACCATTTTAACAAGATCACAGTGCCTTCGCCCTCTCCCTACAAAATAGTCATCTACCCCACCAATCTCCAGCTCCCTACACCACTTCCCCTGGTGCCAATGACTTCATAACAAATAGGGCAAATCAACATGATTCATACATTAGTAACTCATGGGATAGTTTATGGACACTGGGAATATCCCAGATAGACATGTTGTACAGAAGTCCTTAGCATGAATTCTGTGTCCTATAAAATTGTAGTTGGATGATGTGTCTTTAAAGAACATCTATCTTCCCACTGGGGTAATGTTTGCATTGGCAGAACCCTTTGTATAATTCTACTGTCACCTGTCAGGATATGTGAGTTAGTTATGCAATGGGAAGGAGATGAAAGCCAGCAGATTAATTAGCAAGAAATATATGAAAAGGAAGAGTGTATGTTGTAGTCCTAATTCTGATACCTAACATTTCCATGTTCCTAAGGATGATTCAGTTTCCTGAGATAGCATGAGCCACACCCGTCTATATTTTCTAGATTATTCTAAGATCCCATAAAAAGCCATGCTTACTGAATGGGGTCGTGGTGACAGTTGGTCATGTATATAAAAGAATTTAGGATAAATAAGGACAATGCTAACATTTGATAATTCATTAAACAATAGAAAGAGGGCAAGGAGTTAGGGGCAGAGTCTCATGAGATACTAAGGCACCAAAGATGAACCTACTCAATTTTGCCGCTGAGTACTGACCAGGTCTGCTGACTAGAACTGCCTTCCACAAGCCTGGAGTACTGCCAATACAATTAGACTGAAAATGTATGCATAGATCTGTGAAGAAAGCCTTGGTCAAAGCAAACTAGCTTAGCCCACTTCACATTCCAGAAATTCAAAAATAATTCCCAAATGATCTGAGACAACAATGTTTTCCTTTATCTAGTTTACTTCTGACTCAGGAGGGATGTGGAATCGAAGCAAATCACCAGACTTTTAGACATAATTGCATGCCATTATGCAATTATGCAGCAAGTATTCCTGTCGTAACTCAGTCTCACCAAACACCATTGCAGTGTGCCGAGAAGAAAACTACCCCTGCCCCACAGTGCCAAATGCAGGGACACACTCTGCCCAGCAAGAGGATGTACATTCACTTCTGAAGTCACTCAGATAGACAGAACTGGGGGCCTATATCTTGGGTTTCCAGGGAACTTTATCTTGGTTTGCTTTGTTTCTTTCTTATTCTGTTATAGCACTGGCAAAAGCAATTCAGAAGGAGAGAAATAAGAAAATGCAACGAAAGTCGAAAAGAAAGAAAGGAAGAGGAGTAACCCCAGGGTAAGGAGGCAGGGAGATGACAGTGATGATGAAGGCAGAGCTCAGGAAGGGAGGCAAGAGACAACCCAGAGTCCAATCAAAACGAAGCCTCGGGTTTTCAGAATATAGTCCCATCTAAGAGCGATCGTACTGACTACTTACTAGACCAGAAATGGCTGGATAGTTAATGCTTAACCAGGTAGGAAGATGATGCATGGTCAAAACCCAATTAACAATTTACATATCACAGCCCTGCCAATTCAGTGTACAAAAAGCTTGTGAAATGATGCTTCACTACAAAAGAAGCACCTGGACCCAAACTGTCCCAGTACAGTGATGGCTATCTGGACTTCAGGCCACAAATACACTTTCTGTCTGTCCCTACTCACTGTCATTCACTGCTCAGTATGCTAAGACCCTGCTGGTAATTATCAACCTTCATAGCATGTGCCTTAACCATTTTTCCTCTTCAAGATGCCGTACTATGTAAATCTTTGCCACACTTTATACCAGACATACCTCAGCATCTGCCACTAACACAGATCACCCCGGCATCTGCAACTCTGACCTTTCGATCTTCTTCCCTAGCCTGATGGTTCCTAGTGCTCTCAATAACCCCTGTGCTTTTTAACTACAGAGTGGGTACAATATCTCTTCTTTCAGTTCAAGATATCCAAATTGGTTTTTATTTCTTTTATTTTTCATGTGGTTTTTTTTTTACCCTTGGTTTTTTTGAGACAGAGTTTCTCTGTGTAGCCCTGGCTGTCCTAGAACTCACTCTGTAAACCAGGCTGGCCTCAAACTCACAGAGATCTGCCTGCCTCTATCGCCCACCAAATGCTTAATATCTACATTCATCTCGGAAAGTTGTACAGCATTGCATACTTTCTCCCTTCAGCAAACTCCTTGCAAGGCTGTTTTATTTTGATTGAGGCTTCTATCAGTCTTTATCCCTTCTGAGCTTCCCTCTACAGTCAAAGATTTACTTCTACATAGGGTGAGAAGAGGCAGTGCACTACAAAAACAAAATTCATGTGTAGAGACCCATTGGGATACAGTGGTAAGCAACCACACCACAGGAAAGGATAGAATTTCCCCAAACCAACAAGCTCTGAGCTGAATCTGTTTGAGACACACAGGGTTAAGAGTTTTAAGTGTCCTGCATGAAAAGCTGTATTTCCAACTTAAAAAGGAAGAAGACTTTCAGAAGCTTTGGCCTTCCCACCAGCTGCTCTGCAGTCATGGCTGCCTTGACCCTGAGTCAAGCTGCACTTGTTGGAGCTCTTATTTTTCTCACAACAGAAAGCAAAGAAAGAAAAAGTTCTTATAACCAAGCCACAGGGGGAAAACTAGGAGGCACGTGTCAACCTGACCCATTCATTTTCCCACCACTCTGTGGGTAGAAGGCCATATTATGACTTTCATGAACCCTAGGGTCTTCTTGGGCCACATCATCCATAAATCACATAAATAACTATATCAATATGGTGTGTTGATATGTTGCATATTAAAACACTTTTTTAAAACCTGGATTTCAAAATATTTCCAACATTTTCCTGGATAGTGTCATGGGCACTCGGCCCTGTGAACATTCTGCCTAATAGGGAAATGTGTGAATCACAGGTCACCTGAATGATTGCATGATACACCGTCCATTTGCACAGGTGAATTCTCCCCCAGAGCAGGTTCTTCTGGTGCAGTTCTGCAGCTCATCGAGGGCGTCAGCACAGTCTGCGTCGCCATCACAGACCCAGGACTGGGGAATGCACCTCCTGTGTGGAGGTCTGTCGTTTCTACAGGCGAACTGGGAAGTGGAGCAATTTCTAAGCTCTGAAATCAAAGCAGACGAGAATCTCTCAAAGCTCAGAAATTCTCTTGTCTTCTAATCTTTAACATACTGAAGGGTGAAGAGAAACAAGAATAAAGAGGACAGACAAGTCACGTGAGTCTGCATTTTCGGAAGCATCAACACAAAAAACCTCACTTAGTTCTCAACAAGATTTACACAAAAACATATTTTCCCATAATACTTCAGAAAATCATCCCATTTCAAAAATATCTTCAAATATCTTATATTTTGACAACGTGCTTCATATTCCACTGTGTAAATCATGCATGAACAAAATGAGATTAATATGTTAGTACCAATTGGATGGTGAGGAAACTGGTTAACTGGACATCTCAAAATCAGACAGCCAGAAGGATACAGAGACAGATCTTTCTCCTCCGAAGCTGGAGCTCTTCAATACATAGCAAGCCCTCCCCAATGAAGAGCAGGGTTAGGGGAGGTCAGAGTTGTCAGATAGTATGGCAGAAGGAGGTGACATACTGATTCAGAATCATCAATGCCTTATCCAATCCCACCACAAACAAGACATAAAAGGAAAAGAGAAAATAGTTCCAGTAAGTCAGTGACAGAAGGAATGCAGAGCTGTGGCTACAAGTTCACTATCAACTGCCACGCTTCAGGAAACTCTGTCCTTGTTCTTCTCAGAAGGAAAGGCATGGTGCTGAAACTCCTCAGGCAGCGACTAGATGTTTTGCTGGCAATAAAAATTGTGGCACCAATGGTATGGGTATAATATCCACTCTTTTCTTAAATTTGAATGAGTTTTTATAAATTTTTGGCTGGGCGGTGGTGGCACATGCCTTTAATCTCAGCACATGAGAGGCAAGGGCAGGAGGATCACTGTGAGTTCAAGGCTAGCCTGGTCTACAGAATGAGCCAAGGCTACACAGAGAAACCCCATCACAAAAATAAACCAAAAAATAATTTTTTCATACAATACACTTTGATCATATTTTCCCCTCCCCAAGCCACTCTTACATCCTGCCCATGTCCGTACCCACAACTTTGTTTTCTCTTTCTCTCAAACAGAAAAAAAAAAAAATAGACAAAAAACAAAATTTTTAAAAAGTCCAAAAAAAAAAAAAAAAGAGAGAGAGAGACAGAAGACCAAGACAAGAAAAGTCCCAACAAAGCAAAAAATTCCATTGAGTTTGTTGTGTTGGCCAACTACTCCTGGGCATGGAGCCCGCCGTGGAGTGTTGATATGCTTACTTACACTCCATTAGAGTATCAATCGCAGATAGTATCTCAGTTAAGGGCGGGTTGGAACTGGGAGGAGGGGGGCGCGGGCTGGAGGGGAAAGAATATGACCAGCTGCTTAAAAACAACAATGGTACTGAGAAATCCACTGATGAATACCACAGCTTCCAAGCCTGTAGCTTCTAGGGTGATCAGCTGAGTTCCCTTCACCTGCTCTAGAAACGTAGTCATAATTTCCATTAGGCAAATGTGAGTGAGAATGAGCACCAAGCCATTTTGCATCATTTGCAAAGCATGGAAGTGATGGTGTCCGACACTCCAAGCCCGCGCGAATTAACCTGCCTTCACTTACCACAGTGATGCCTTTGGTCCTCATCACTCATGTCCCCGCAGTCGTTATCATCATCACAGACCCACGTGTTTGAGATGCACCTGCCATTATCACACTGGAATTGGTTAGCTGTGCAGGAGTTCACTATCTGAACTAAAAAGAGAGAGAGAGAGATGCTCAATAGAAAGACTGGAGTGTCTGCTTTGTAGCCTCTATCAAGGACGTTCAAACCGGGTATACGCCAGTGAGAAGCTTACTCACATAAGCATCAGGAATACATGAAGTGTCAGAGCTGCTCTTTGAACTGGTTTTACAAATGACTTTACAAATGTAGTGGAAAAACACAAGAGTGATTTATAGTACGGCAATATAACATGGAGTAAGGCTGCCGGTGAGGTGCACGTCACAATCGCTGCACCAGCCGCTCGTGGACGAACACCTACTCAATGGTTTTGGCATCCCTTCTGGGAGTAGGAGCAGGGAGGGTGAGCACCTAGGCGAGCGGCTCCAGCACTTGAAGGGTGAGAGGGGCCCCAGTTGCTCTAACTACATCCTACGCTTCGCCTGGTTGCTGACTCTTACCACAACTGTCAGGTTCATCCGAGCTGTCGGAACAGTCGGCTTCACCGTCACAGTACCAAAAGCTCGGGATACAGCGCTGAGATGATGCACACTGGAACTCCGTGCTGCGGCATGTCTGCAAGTCTGGAGGAGAGATAGGCACGAGATTGGAACACAAGCAGGCTCCCATCTGCTGACCAACTGCCTGTATCTTTAAACTGGTTAGTCGCTGCCAGAAAAGGAAGGCTGGGCCTTGGGAAAGGGTCTTTTCTTTTTAGTTTATTATTTATTTGGTTGGTTTTGGCTTTTTCAAGAAAGGGTTTCTTTGTGCAGCCCTGCTTGACCTGGAACTCATTATGTAGACCAGGCTAGCCTCGAACTCAGAGATCCTTTTAGCTCTACCTCCCAAGTGCTGGGATTAAAGGTTGTGTGTCACCGTGTCCAGCTTGACTTTTTAATTAAGTGAATTATATTAAAACTATTAAAATAATTTTATTACCAATTCTGTCCCTCACAACTCTTAAATCATAATTCGAAATATTCTTACCTATTTATTGTAACTTAAAAATTAGGGTGGATGAGAGAGAGGCTGTTACCTTTGAACTTTACACAGCTATTGGTCATGTTAGCTTCTAATATGTGAATACAAATATTAGAATGAATATTCGTCCCAAATGAAGTCCTTTCCTTCTTCTGTACAAGGTTCCCCCTGCCTGATCCATAATAGCTGATGGATTTGCCAGTGAACATTTATTGGGAAAGCAGTAACTCCAACCTGCCCATCCCTGTGGGATACTGTAGGCTGAATTCTGGGTTATTTGGGCTGCTGCTTCTACTGTTGTACTTGATTACTGCTCTGGCAGATTTGTGTGTTGGCCTGTGGTTTCCTCAGGGTGGGATCAGAGGAATTGGTAAATCCTTAAAATATGCTAATTTATGCTAATATTTATACTAATATTCTCAAAGTTATTAAGCTTTACAAAGACTTCCGCTGTTCATAGAGGAAATAGTTTTAATAAAATTAGGTTACTCAAGATCATACCATAATGTTCAGAAAATAACTTACCATACAATTCTGTCCACGGGCTTTACAGATAAAAGTCCTTGGACACTATAACAGGTTTCCAGAGAAACGGACTTGAAGCATGAGACTTCTCATAGCCTTCCCCTCAGACCTTAAAGCAACTGCCTACTTCCAAACTCAGTTTTTACTATCAAAGCTGTTTACATTTCTATGAGGTCCCGTCGCTCCTCTGAAATCACTGAGAGGCCGTTTTTTATCATACTCACTGCAGAAAATGGGGTTTTCATCGCTCATATCTCCACAGTCATTGTCTCCGTCACACAGGAAAGCTCGGGGAACACAAATATTTGTAGTCTGGCACTTTGTGTGTGTAGACGAGCAAGTGCGGGGCGCTTTAAAAAGACAACCAGATAGACATTTGGAACAGACCTACCAACCATATCATAAACAATGTCGATGTTACCAGACCCCTACAGGGAAGGGCTCAAACCCCAGGAAGGCATGTTCAAAGTGAGCAGAAAGGCACAGCTCAGGTGAGCGGTGGAAACAGAGTCCCAAGTAGGCTCTGGGGTGGCAGAGAAACATGTTCATGAGGTGAGTCTAGCAGGTACACACGGATCCATCAATTTAAGAAAACAATTCAAATATTAGGTAACTGCATTTCTTAAATCATTTAGTTAGGTATAACAAATACTCAGTTTTTTGTTTGTTTTTTTTTTTTGCAGAAACTAATGTGGAAAATTTTCACCTCCTCGAGTAAGACACACTTACGGCAGTTTTTCTCATCCGAGGTGTCGTTATCATTGCAGTTGTTGATGCCGTTGCAGACAGAAGAGAGAGGGATGCACCTCCCATTGCTGCAAGTGAACTCTGTGGTGCTGTTGCAGTTCCTGAACAGGCACCCCGCCTCGTCGCTGTTGTCGCCACAGTCGTCATAGTAATCGCAGCGGTAGCGATAGGGGACACATCGCCCGTTGCCACACGTGAAGGCCGTTGATCGGCACGTGTGAAAGGCTGGGAGGGAGAAAAGACACTGGAAGAAGCCATCTTGCCATATCATCCCAGAGGTGCAATTTGTCTACCTTCTGGGACAGAAATGCCTACGAGGCAGACTGGATGCAAAACACTGGATGCAACCTATTTTTCAATGAATAGAGCATTTTATGTGAGAAATGAAAGGCACTTCATTTTTATATAGTCCAAAGGGTATCTCCAACACAGAAAGGCATGCAAAAGCACACTGCTGGAGAAATGTACATAACTTCAAAACCCCTTGGAAGTCCACTGTGTCTTACTCCATTGGCATCAAAACTAACGGTGGACAGTCAGGAACAATGTAATGAAATGATGGTGCCCTTAGCGGCAGGTTGCCATGCCCCACAGCCTGCTCTCTTACAAGATCCCTGGTGCCCACTCCGTTTTATAGATAGACTTTGAGTCTAGGTAATATCTCCAGTCCATACAGAGACTATAAATGTTCATGCAAGGATTTTAATGACTTTACTCATATGCACACAGAGGTAACTAGACAGAAATGCAGCCTGTATTATCAGAGTGAAAGTTTCTGCCTCTCACGGGAAACCCACCCATACGCAGAAGGATTTTGTAGCAAACAGTTGCACGATGACGTCTTAGCTCCTAACGAAAAGACTGAGTGCAGCTTACCACAGACAGTCTCCAGCTCGTCGCTGCCATCACCACAGTCATCGTCATTATCACATTTCCAGTCCTCAGTGATACAGTGCCCATTGAGGCAGGTGAACTGGGATTGGCCGCACCGGGTACCTGTGTCCACAATGCAGTGCTTGTTGTCATTGGCCAGATACCAGCTGCCTTCGTGTGGACACTGACACTCAGCTCCATTCGGTCCTGGAGCAGAGGGAGGCAAAGCATAGGAACCATTTTTAGTCTTTTCCAGAATGGCATTTACTACATCTCAGAAATGAAACACCATCTACCTTTCAACTATTCAACGTTTCTGAGCTGTTCTTCCATTAAAAACAACTACTGTCCATCTAAACACAATGATTCTCAGAGAACAGTTTGCAAAGACACAACATCAAAAAGTACATAGTCCCATGATACTGTCCTCATATTTAACCCCAAAACATCAAATTATAAATAATATCTCCTAAACAGAAAAATTACATTAATAGAATTCCTATTCAAGTCAGGAATACTCTTCTTTCCCTCCAACAAGATGCCACTTAGACTGCCTTACAAAACCAATCTAGCTGGGCGGTGGTGACCCACACCTTTAATCCCAGCACTGGGGAGGCAGAGGCAGGCAGATCTCTGTGAGTTCAAAGCCAACCTGGGCTACAGAGTGAGTTCCAGGAAAGGCATCAAAGCTACACAGAGAGGCCCTGTCTCAAAAAAAAAAACAAAAAAACAAGAGAACAGAAACCCACAACATAGCCTTCTCAGAATATAACTCTCGGTCCATTTGATAAATAACCCTCAATTAAGAATTTCAATTTGTTTTCTTCTTGGAAATCATATCCTTGCAGGCTTGCACGTGTCTGTGTCATTGTTGTTGACGTTGTTGTCACTCTATGCTAGTTCTCATGTTCCTGCTCAACCCTTTACCTGGTGCACAGATATGGCTGCATCCTCCATTAAACCGATCACAAGGATTGCTGCACTGCGCATGCTGGTTTTTGGTAACTGTGGAAATACCCCTAGGCTGGACGGGCAAACGAGTGGTCATTGCAATCAGATCGGACCCGTCGTACTTGTTAGCACGGTAGATTTTATTGGTGTAGACGTCAGTCCAGTAAATGTGCTGGCCATAGACAGTCAAGCCAAAGGCATGAAATGTCGTGCTCACGATGACTTCCCGGTTAGTGCCGGTGAGAGTACTACGCTCTATCTTCTGCCTGAAACAAAGAGAAAGAAAAGCAATTACTAAAACGGAGAAAGGATCATAATGGCCTGGCACTTCCTTATGCTACCTCCAGTGACTACTACATGGTGCATGACATGTGTCTCTTTCCTGGTGATAGGAAGTCCTATTTGCTTCTCACAGTCTGGACTACGTGTATCGTTTAGGAAGAGCCAGGCTAACGTTAGAAGCAGGAGCAGTCCATGAAAGATTCCCATAATGCATGGGGCCTGCTGTGAAACACAGCAAGGAAATAAAAGGACTGATTTCCCTTAATGATCTTGATTACTTTGAGGAATTTACTTAGAATGACACAAAACATCAGTCAGAAATTGAATAATTCCATTATAATTATGGTTACATTTAGTGATGCAAATTTAGATGTCTTAGTAGACAAGTTTTCATAGAAACAGTCACAAAGCTAGAACATAAAATAAGATTTTCACCACATTAAGTAATTCCCTCTATGTTTCAATGTCCACATGATCCAGAGACACCTACAGGCTAGCATCTGCCCAGTAAAGAAGGTCACTCTCAAGGTCCAAAGTGAGTCCATTGGGCCAAACCAGGCTGGTGTTCACAATGGGGACCCGGAAGTTTCCTGCCAGTGTGGCTCTTTCAATTTTGGCGTTAGTACCCCAGTCAGTCCAATACATGTACCTAGTCAACAAACAGAGACAAAATTAATCCACAGAAATGATTTTTTTTTTTTGAAACAAGATTTCTCTGTATAGCTTTGCACCTTTCCTGGAACTCACTCTGTAGCCCAGGTTGGCCTCGAACTCACAGAGATCCACCTGCCTCTGCCTCCCGAGTGCTGGGATTAAAGGCGAGCACCACCACTGCCCGGCAACAAGGAAGTCTTTAAAGACCTTTCCACTTGACATTCTTTAATGGCCAGTAACCATCAATTGGCAAATGAGTAAAGAAGTACTCCATTCCTTTCTGTGCAAATTCATAGATTATTATTATTCTCTACATAAAATGGTTTCTGGTTCCCATTCCACCCTCAATTAAACAGATAAATCAAGAAGACCGTGGCATACCCTCGGCAAGGATCTACTACAATCGCTCTTGGTTTGGGAACACGGGCTACCACAGCACGCTTAGATCCATCTTCGGCCACAGAATTGATCGTCTGGTTTGAGTAGTCACTGTAATAAATTCTTCTATTTATCCAGTCAAAGGCAATCCCATCAGCTATCCCTATATCTGGAAGACACACATATATATATACTCACATGAAGATATTAGAATATCCAAGTACATTGAGAATATTCAGTATGCTGACCTCCTTATGTCTGGCAAGGTAAATTCCACCTGGTGTGCACTTACTTGGAAGTAGGACAATTGGGGTGCTGATCCCTGAATACAGGCTGACATAGGAAATCTGGCCCTGGACAGAGCTTAGCTTTTGTGTGTAGAAGATTCTATTAAAGTTGTGGTCATAATCCAGAGCAATGGCAGTTCTTTCCACATTTATTTCTTGGAAAGGTGGGCTATGATCTTCAGGGTCAAAGTGTAAGCTTCTCAAGGAATTGTTCAAGGCATAGATGAGGAAATCTGTTCTTGAGGTAGCACAGGTCTTGCCATCATTTTCCAAAGTCCCAAAGGCACATCCACACTTGGGGGTCGACAGTTCAGGTAGAGCGAAGCAGAAGTGGGAACAGCCACCATTGCTTTGCAAACAAGGGTTGTTGTTAAGCTCAGCTGGTGAGAGGGGCTGGACATGCTCATCAAAGATGGTCACATCTCGTAGCAGGTTGATATTGTCTCTTATCACTACTGGTGGGTCTGTATTCCCTGGTTCCTTGCTAGCTTGGAAGATTTTTTTCAAATTTCTATCAACCCATATGATAGACTCTCCAAAGACAGTGATGCCATAAGGAGTTGGGTAGCGACTGCCATAACGAATCACTTGAGATTCTCCTCCATCAAGATGAATCCTGGCAATTATATCTAAGGAATCATCAACCCAATAAATATAGCCAGTGCTGTGGTCCATTGCCAAGCCCCGAGGTGTGACAATGCCTTCAGAAACAAGTACAGTTCTATTGGTACAGTCAAGAAATGAGCGTTCAATCTTCGGTTTCTGCCCATAGTCAGCCCAGAAGAGGTATCTGTTCTTGGGGTCAACAACAATATGCCTAGGCATATCCACTGCGACTTTGAGGAGAACACGGCGATAGGTAGTATTGATCCGTAGTACTTCTACCAGTGTTTCATATACAAAGGCATTGGTGAAATAAAGATTTCCTATGGAAAATAAAGAGGACACTGATGAATGGAAAACCAAGAAGAAACAACAGGGGGGTACCTCGTTTCCAAATAAAATAATGTAAGGTTGAGGTATGATCAGTATGTGTTATCTTTTCCAAGACAATAAATCTCAGTTGTAAGCTTATAAAAAATAAACATTCATGTTTGGAAATTAAAGAGAGTAGTCTTGAAAATTAAGAGAACATTTTCCTTTCCTCAAAAGCCTTCCCCTTCTTTCTGACTTACCTTGGAGTTCTCAGCCAGCATCACAGCACCACAGCTCACATCCCACTAAAAGGTGTGTATTTTTCTTCTTCTACTTAAAGTATGAATCTTTAACATTCATATCAAAGACTCTAAATATACTTTATCATGGTGTAAAAGAAGCAGAGGAGGACAGCCACAAGCACCTCAGATTGCTACCCATGTTCTCCAATCTCTTTTCAGGCAAGATTAATGTGTAGTCTTTAATAGGTCTTCCTAACTAGTGTAGACGTTTTTATCCAGTGGCTTTCTAAAAGCCGTCGAATCCAAAAATCCACTCCATGTGAAGTACTATAAAATGAATGGACTATAATGAGTAGAGCATGCTAGATCCTAAATTACTGATTCCATGTAAAATCAGTTATTGGACTATTTTTTACTATGAACATATTGTTTCCCAATCTGCCTCAAAATCTATAAAGAGAAATTAGTGCAATGTGGAATATGTAACTGATCATTGTTTTTGCGTTGTACCTCTGCTTGAGATGGGGTGCTGGTGGTGATGCTGGGTACTCATCTCCTTTAAATACAGGGTTGTCAAATAGTGCCAGATAGTATTTTGGGCTTTGTAGGGTACACAGTTTGGGTGTTTGTTTGTTTGTTTGTTTGTTTGTTTGTTTGTTGAAATGGGGCCTCCTGTGTCTCAGCCTTGCATTGAGCTCTGTGTAACTATGTAACTGGGGATGCCTTCAGCTCTCGATATTCCTGCCTTCTCTCCCAAGTACTAAGATTACAGGGGTAAGCCAACATGCCCAGCCAAAATATAGGGTTTCTCTCACAAGCATTCAACTCTGCTGTTGTGCGATGACAGCAGCATTTAACACCAAATGAATGGACATAAGCTTGTCACGGTAAAACTGTACAAAAGCAGAAAATGGCTACATGTGTCCCACTGGCCATGCTGTGCCGACCCTATTCAGCCCTACCATAAGAAACAGTATACTTTACAGGGATAGAAATTAGGAATCCAGTAAAAGCGTACCTAACTAAGCTACTATATTACAATGCAAGTTTATATTTAAGCCATATCCAGATCAATAACATATAATGGTATCCATTTGTATTGAAAATGAACTCCCCAAAATTTGTAATAATCCTGAGTTAATGTAATACTGAGTTGGGCACATAAATTACTAAGAGAAACACATTAACAAAGAAGCAATTAAAAATCCGCAACTCCCTTCACCAGCTACAGGACTCGGGAAATCGGACCCTGCACCTCGATGGGCAGCACTGTAGAGCTGAGCCTGTTTTGGGGGGATGGGGGCCGGAGAGACACAGGTGATCCAGCCCTCAGGGTGTGAAACAAGAAAGCTGACCCCACCCCTCACCAAATGCAGCACTCAAGAGTAGACCCTGCACCTCACCCGGGTAAAACAATAGAGCTGGCACTGGTGGTGGGGATGTGGGTGAGCAGAAGACTTGGTCCTGCTCATTGTTGCCTGCCGGATTGGGTGAGCTAACGGGGCAGTGCTAGAGAGCTCACCCTAGTGGTGAAGATGAGGAAGAGCTGGCAGACTGACCAACCCAGGTACCACCCAGGCCCAGAACCAGGTTGGCCCACCCCAACATCCACCTCATCTATGAACTGCTAGAGCATGTGAAGTGGCCGGACCTGCAGATCCAAAGCTGCAGGATCTCCAAGACACAGGGCAACAACAGGATATCCAAGAGGGGATCCAGTAAGGGCCCAGTATCAACAGTGCAGCAGAAGCCAGAGGCCTCCAACCAGACCAATGAGCACTTGCAAGTAAAGATATATGGACTAAATGGTATACTGAGTGACTCACTGTGTCACACTACAACTTCCACAACAAGATTTTTTGTTGTTGTTGTTTGGTTGGTTGGTTTGGTTTTTTGAGAAAGGGTTTCTCTGTGTAACTTTGACTGTCCTGGAACTTGCTCTGTACACCAGGCTGGCCTTGAACTCAGAGATCCACCTGCCTCTGCTTCCCAAGTGCTGGGATTAAAGGCGTGCAACCCCCAACTCCCGGCTCCATATTAAGATTTTTGTTTGTTTGTTTGCTTGCTTGCTTGCTTGCTTGCTTGCTTGCTTGTTTTTCATTTGTTTTTCTTTTAAATCTTATTTTATTTTATCTTGAGGGGAAAGTTGTAAGAGCAGAGGGCAGATATAAAGGGCCAGGAATATGAATAAGACCAGGACGCATAATGTGACATCCACAAAGAATCAATAATTTTTTTTAAAAGAATATAGAATATGGGAGCAAGAATGTGCACACAATTACAGTTAATGACCAAAGAGGCCATGAATGTGATGGAGAGGTATATGAGAGAGTTTGGAGGTAGCAGGGGAAGGGGGAAATTATGTAATCATATTACAATATCAAAAATAAACAGAACACAAAAATTAAAAAATAATCTGCAACTAAAATTGCTTGACTTTAAAGTAAATGAATGCCTTTCCTCTTCATGATTTTAGATAATTCTAATCTAGACATTTCCTGTCAACCTTAGGACAAAAACTACTGTCCCATAATTTAATATTTCCTGCTTAATTGCATAAAAATAGAAGAAAATGAAATGATTCATCCATAATTAATCTGCCAACTAGAGCACCTCCTCTTTCATTTAGTGAGTGCACAGCCTAGTCTTAAATGAGCTCATACAGCGTCTAGAAAAACCACTTCAGACACAGTGATGAAAACCACAGTTCACATACCTGCTACCCAATCCACGGCAATACCCCGGATTCCATTTGTTCCTATGCCGTAGGTAACGATGTTGCTAAAAGTAGACCCATCGGGTTTGATTCTGCGGATTCCATTAGAGGATCTCACAGAGCTGCTAAAATCACACCAGTAAATAAAGCCGGAGGCAACATCCACGTCCACGTGCAGAACATTTCGTCCTAGAACATTTAAGATGTGTCAACCAACTGAACTGGCACTTTTAAAATCCCCTCTCCACCCTTTCGTTAGCATTCGTTAGTTATACAAACCGATGTATTTCATTATAACATTTCATCCCCCATTATCACACCCTGTCCCCCATGACTGCACCCCTTTCTAGATCTCATTCTACTGTCGTGTATTTCACTTTTTCTTTGTTATTCCTTGTGTATACATACATGCACACTACAAGCTGCTGAGCCTGCTGAGAGTTCCTCATAGGCCCTGACAACCGATTGGATAACCAATTACGGGGGGGGGGGGGGGGGGGTCATCCCTGCTCACGATTGATTCTCCACTGTCCACACTGACATGCCAGCTGCTGCTGTCATTGTCTTGACAAGGCTACAGAATTGTTGAGATTTCATGGGTGCAGCTTCCCTATCCTACCTGGAACACACAACACCCCAGATTGTCCTGTTCCTAGAGCACCACCCTCACCTGTCCGCTCTTCCTCTGAAATCCAACACCCACTACCAGATCAGACTGTTTGATTATCAGCTGCATATGCAGAACCCAGATCTTACTTCCTAAGTAACATTTCCCGAAACAGGAGTTCGGCCTCCTAGGAATAAATGGCTGGAAAATCTTTTATCTCATGAAGCACTCAAACACTATGGAATCATGCAAATATGCAGAGTATTGAAAAGAGCTCTAACGGTCAAAATGGGTCAACTGGGTCAAATGACTGATTATGTATAACCTACCAAATTTAAAATTTTTTTCCTGGCAAACTAGGGCCAGGAAAATAGCTATGTTTGTATAAGAACCCCCAGATCCCATGGAAATGCCAAAGCGGGTATAAAGGACTGTCTGCAATTCCAGCCCTCAGAGGGTGAAGGCAGGGTGCTAGAAAACTCTTCATGTTCTCACAAACTGCCACACATTTTGGCTTATCCAAGAGACAAGTGTTTTGTGTACATATTCACAAATAAGTCAGGCATGGTGGTTACAAGCCTTTAATCCCAGCACTCAGAAGGCAGAAACAGGTGGATCTCTGTGAGTCTAAGGCTAGCCTGGTCTATGTAGTAGGTTTCAGGTCAACCAGGGCTACATAGTAAGACTTAGCCTCCAAAAAAAGAATGAAAGAAAAACACACAAAAAAATATGATTATTGGGGACTAGTGCTGAGTTTCCTTACACCACTTCATCAAATATGTACTAATAAATTTGTGGATTCCTTTAAATAATGGGATACCTTCAGCCCACACCTCATTAGCAGGAATACAGAATAGTTTTCACCCATTCTGCAATACTTCATGAAAATCCATGCTATGCTTTATAGCCCTCTAATCTGGTTCTATTAGATACACAGGTTCTCCAGCCACAATCCAGAATTCTAAGTGAGCAAACTCCTGGCATAGGACTTGGCTCAGCTCTCTGAGTCTGACAGCCCTCCCAAAGAGTCTGATGACCTGAGCTTTATAATCCACACTGGAGCTGGCACCAGCTGGAAGCAAACTTGGTTAGGAGTGTCCATACCTTGGCCAGCCACTGGCACCATGGCCTCTGAGTGGTCAGATAACTCCAGGCTGAAGCCTCTAATTACAGACAGCTTGGAAACAACAATGAAGGAGTTATACGGAGAACAGGAGTGATGGTCAGGATTGAGTTTAAACCCGCTAGCACAGGCACAGGAGGACATTCCACCGGGTTTGGGCAGGCAGATCTGCTGGCAAACATGTGGGTTGTTGCTGCAGCCATTGGAAGAGTCAGCAGCATCTAAAAGAATTCAAATCAGTCTGTAACCTTATGTACTTGGCAGTCCGGCACATTTTTTTAATGAGTCAACCAACTATTATACAAATAATAAATGCATAATAATAACTAGATTAGCAGACTAAAATCAATACTGAAAGGCAGGAGCATGCAAGGCTTAATTTAAAGATGGCACAAATCTATAGACTAGCTTTTTTCCTCCTTCCCTTTCAACCTGAGATAAGGATATTTAAAAGACTTTTTAAATCACATGCAATAAAAACAAATAACAAAGGAGACAGAATACTTAATATTCTTCAGTTAAAGTTAATTTGTTGGTGGGTTGGGGTATTCCTGTTAGGACTAAAAATTCTGTCCCAAAATTTATCTTAAGCATAAAGCAGTAAACAAAACAGAAAAAAAAAAAAGTGCCCTTCATAGAGGTTCTATTACAAAAGAAACATGGACAATAAAAAGCAGGTGAAGCCGGGCGGTGGTGGCACACACCTTTAATCCCAGCACTCAGGAGGCAGAGCCAGGAGGATCTCTGTGAGTTCGAGGCCAGCCTGGGCTACCAAGTGAGTTCCAGGAAAGGCACAAAGCTACACAGAGGAACCCTGTCTCGAGAAAAAAAAAAAAAAAAAAAAAGCAGGTGATGTGCTGATGAATGCTACAAAATACAAGTCAGACTTAAAACTTAGGAGGAAAGAAGGGGAATAAATTTACTTGGAAGCTGATGCTGGCCTATGCCAGATTAGCCACTGACACTGAACTGTCACGTAGTTTTGCATACCTGTGTGCACCAGGGGCTTCTGGGTGTGAGTGAGACGTGTGCATGTGCCAAGCACTACATGTGGACAGGGTGTGAGTGTGCAAACGTGTGCATGTGCATCACACATCCATGAATGACAGACAAGTACTCACTGCGTCGGTGGTAAACCCGAAGACCCCTCAAGTTCTGGACATTGTCTCTCAAGACGACTTTGTTGTTCCCAGAGGACTTGTCGACTCTTTCTATGACCTCATACTGTTCATCAGAGTAATAAAGGAAGGAGCCATGGACCGCAAGACCCCACGGGTGGGCCAGGTGGTGCACCAGGATCATCCGCTCTGTACCATCCACATTTCCTCTTTCGATCTAAAGGATTAGAATTCTCATTATTTCACTGACTCCTACCGAATGAAATAAGGGAGAATGTTCACATTTATAGTCTCTTGTATTTGTGTGGCACTTTATCCTTTCTATAGATTTCTCAAAGCTGTTATGGAATTGGTCCATCACAAGTATGCTAAACAGGCAAACATCCTTATCTTCAAGGGATAGTCAGAGCACTCATACCGTGCTTAAGAATGCATAGAAATGTCTGAGCATGTGCCACCATGCAGTATTTGACAGACATTGGCTGTAACATCTACCCGGATAAGAAGACATCTCCCCCAGAACTACAGGCCAGTCCTGGATGGGAGCCAAGCACGGTGCTATGGTGTGAATAAATGGCTTTTGTCCATGGAGAAAGAATGAAGTAGATCACTTCTGAGGAGCGTGGAGGGTGTAACTGGTTTAACTTGGGTTCAAAAGCCTGTCTCTTTACCCAGCTGGGAGCTTCTGACAGACAGTGAGATCTGGGTTACCCACTACCTCACAGACAAGGGAATCCAGAAGGTTATATGCCAGAAATGACAGAAACCCCAAAAGCCTAGAAAAAAAGAAATCATGACCCTCCCGGCTGCCGGTGTCTAGATTAGAGCAGCTGAGCAAGCTCAGCTCAAGCCCTGAAGCTGCCTCTCCAGGCCAGCACTCTCAAGTGGGCAAGCATCAAATTTGGTAACTATAGTTTTAAAGACAGGGTACCTTTAACATGAAAAAGAATTAACTAATGGGATGATAGCCAGCTCACTCATCATGAAGGTAGAAAAAAATAAGTCTGGACATAAGGCAAATTAAGGATGGGAAGAACCTTGGATGATTAAATAAGGAGACAGCACTATTTTTTTTTAAGAGGGAAGGAGAGGTGGAGTATAGAGCTCACAGATTCCGGAGGACAGAATGGGTGCAGAACAGGAAGAGGACGGAGCTGGTGAGTCCCTGTGTAGATGGCACTAACTTGTATGCAGAGGCCCCACCCCGTGACAAGAACATCCTAATCATAACATAGGTGCACCCAAGCATGCAAGGTGTTTGCACACATGTTGCTACGTTTTATATGTTTTTATTGTGTTGTGGGCGGGGGGAGGGCGGGTTGGGTATGTGTAGCACCTGTATTAAGTCAGAGCATGGCTTCCAGGCATTGATGCTGTCTTTCTACCATGTGAGTCTCAGGGATCAAACTCAGGTCATCAGGTTTGGCAGCAAGTGCCTTCACCCACTGAACCACCTCACTGGCCCCTCCACTTCTTTTAAATCCTCTAAGTGTATCATCATTGCGAGTAAGTACTGAGCAAGCGGAGGCTGCGTATTGGTGGTAGACAAAGTATGTGGCAGGCAAGTGTCCTGGGTTTGATACTCAGAACTGCAGTATCTGGTAGTAATAATAGTAAACAACAATGTCATCCTGAACATGAAGCTAGTAGTAAGAATCTGGTGAACAGAAAAGGAATCAAGAGCAAGGCCTACTGCATAGCATTGTGGCCAACATCAGTTATCTAAAATTGTTACATACAATCTAATTCATCAACTATTATTTCTGAGTGCTTCCTTTGCCGAGCTCAGCTATTGAAGCCTAGCAGCAATGGTCAAACGTCAATGCCATGTTATAGTGCACTAATCAGTACAGGAAACTTCATGTGTGTACTGGCCATTTCTTTAGCTGCTGAGCTGAGATGCTTGCTTATTCTCGTGTGTGTGTGTGTGTGTGTGTGTGTGTGTGTGTGTGTGTGTGTGTGTGTGTGTGTCTACTCTGTGATGGGAGAACCGAAAGTCTCGTCAAAGAAAAGCCTGACAACACTAAAACATTAAATCCATGTCTCAGAAAGGACAAGTAATGACAAGTGGTGACTACTTATCCTTAATGAAACCAAAGGTTTATAGGAAAAAATAAAAACCGTCATTCTAGAGAGAATGTTGCACATACTGTGAAAAACAAAAATAAAAATGGACTACAAAACTAAAGTAAGGAGAGCATTGTCGAGAGGAAGGGCAATATTAGACCTGATTCAAGTTGCCAAGTTAGCCAGCGCGTTCGGAATCACAGGTAGTGAACGGGTAGTGAAAACATAAAGCCACTCATACCACGCCTCTGCTGGTGACCGCCCAGTAGAGCTTCTGCTCCTGGATGTCCAGGGTGACAACCTCCAGGTGTTCCAGGTTCCCAGTGAAGAGAATCTTTAAAGATGATCCATCCATGTCAGCACTTGCGATCTTGGCAGGTACCCCACTGTCCGTCCCCTGGTCTGACCAATACAGTTTTCTACAACCATGAAAAGCATGAGGGTTTCATGAAATAGAAAATACACAAGGGCAATACAACATAGGAGCATTTAACCAGTGTTCCGTCCATGTCTCTAGAGCTCTGCACACCATTTTGAATAGCACTGAAGACTTAAAATAGTACTGAAGACAGGATGGTAGAATTTTCCATCTACTCAGCCTCCAAGGTCTGTTAGGTCAGAATGTATTGCACAGGCTTGCATGATGTTTAATTCCTAAAATTCCTGCATGCGGAGCATTAAGTATATCCTTCACAGTCAACACAATTGAAAAGCTCTTTCTCACTTGGATCGACATTGTTCAAATGTCACATATTCTACAGTATGAAATGCCAACAGGGCACTTCCTCAGACCAGGGCATTGATAAGGACGGTGCGGACAGGAACACATGTGCGACTTGGTATCTATCACTCACCCACGAACAGGATCAACAGCTATGCCAACTGGGAAACCAACGCCAAGAGAGGTACCATCGTTGGCGATCAGTGTTTTCCCATACCTCGTCTCTCCCTGGAGTGTTATCACCTGCAGTCCAAGAGCATGTATCAGAACTGAATTTCTTTCCCAGACACAAAGACAGAGCGACACAAAATTAAAGCATGGCCAAAGATGGCATGAGATGCCCATAATCTTTAATTGTGTTTCCCTCTATTTCAACTTCCTCTTTCCTCCTGGGGCTGGGAGGAAAAATCTCAGAAGAAATGATAACTTACAAAGTACAATCAGGGCTGGAGAGATAGATCAGTGGCTGCTCTTCCAAAGAACCCTGGTCTAAGTACCCAGCACCCACATTTTGGCTCACAAGTGCCTGTAATTCTAGTTCCAGAGGGATCTGACATCTTAAGGCCTCCAGGGACATTGCTTCAGTACACTGCACTAACACATATACAGACGAAACACTTCCCAATTGATGAATAAAGCACTGCCTGTTGCTATACATTTAAGGTTTGTCTGGAAAATTGCTACTTCATGCAAATAGATTATGTCTGTGTGTACCTCTCTTACACACACACACACACACACACACACACACACACACTACCTTTTCCCCTCATTCTGCGCCCTGTCTGGCATTTCTAATTCCTGCTTGAACTACAATAATTTTTCTCATTTCAAGTCACCTTTTTCTATTACAATCTCCTAGGGCCTCCTTGGGTCACGTTAAGTCCCTTCATGACTTCTAGTCTACTTCAAATTCCCTCACACAGCCACCTACAGGCTTCATTTTTAAGCTACACATCTTTTCCAGAAATAGGCACACAGCTACCCCTAGTGGAAAGCAAGTTCTTCAACAGCACCTCCTATTTTCAAGATGGAATCAAGTGTGACGCTGGAACACTACATCTAAGCCAGCATTACACCTACGTTCTTTGTATTCATCAGGAAGAACTTTACATTTCTATCTCCTAAAAGATTAACCAATACAAACCGGTGGATGGCTCATCCCATTTTGAATACAGTGATAATTTGCAACTCAGCACCATGAAACATTTTTACTTAATGAGTATGAGCTTTAGCGAGGCCAAGTCATTTGTCCAAGGACAAGCAGTTCATGGCTGGAGGTTAACATTCATAATACGTATTTAGTTTTAACTTTTGTTTGTTTGTTTTTTTTATTACAGGGTTTTTTATCCTTCTGCCTTTTTTATACTTTTACATTTTTCTAGAAATAGGCATTGGTCATCTTTCAAGGCTCAGTTCAAATAACCACTAACAAGCTCTCTTCTGCCTCTCCCACTAGCACGCAAAGCACTCTACATTCGGTGCTCTCAACACATGGGAGTGAAATTATTGGTTTGTGTGTAAGCTACTTAGAAGGAAAAAATAATTTCCCATCATCTTTGAATATCCAGGATCGAACAAGATCCACAGAAAACATTGACCATTATCTGTTGAATGAATACTAAAGGTAGACACAAGCCAGGCTGAATTGGATTCTCCCCACTGTATATCATACTGACATGGAGGCTCAATTACAAACTAGGATCTCTGCAGCTCAAGTGACTATGTTGATTATTACACAAGTATGCACACTTGGGGGTTCCCCAACAGGCTGTTTGTTTGACCTGTTGCTGCTGGAGACCTCCTCAATACCTTTGGAAATGTTAAACCAAGGCATTCATCATCACCACTTTTTTTCTGAGGGCCTCAGGATTGAGCTTGGGATTCTCAGCAGCACATCACATTTTGATGAGCTTTGGATTAGGAAAAGTACTTTCTGCGACTGTCAAATGGGCTTTAGAAAGGTCTGTATTATTATTCCTAACATTAAAGCCAGCCATTTCTGGACTACTGTTGGGCCTTCAGGATCCCCTCACATCTATTTGCTTTGATTGGCATTTGTGCATATTGCAAATTTCTCACTCATTGTGACTCACTAGCCCTCAGGTCATCGTGCACCAGTAAGCTATGAAGTGCTGTTCCACTGTGGACTCTACCAAGCTGCCAACTTGACCCTTACCAAAGAGCAATCAACTAACCAGCTGTGTGTCAACTATAAGATCTATTCTCTCTCTCTCTCTCTCTCTCTCTCTCTCTCTCTCTCTCTCTCTCTCTCTCTCTCTCTCTCTCTCTTCCCCGCCCCACAAGGTATTCAAAATTAGCATGAATTAACACACCTTGTCCTTTTCCCAGAGTGGAGGAAACTGATATTGGTGCCACAGACTTACTTCATGTAATTTCAAGCCTACCCTGCATCTTGAATGTCTTCTGGGAACTGAGATATAAAGAGTACTTATCTCAAAGAGGAGAGAAATTAGAATCAAGTTTCTCTTGTGTCTTTCACTATTAGAAAAATTGGAGCCAGAGTGTGATTCTTACCTGAGAACAGAGGTAGCAATAAACTTGGCTGATAACTGATAAAGTATTTCTTCTATGATTTTAATTAGCTTTCTTAGTATGTTGTAAATTAACCGATATCCTTTATAGGGACACAATAGAATTGATAATTTGTAGGAAACAGAATGGAGTAATAGAATGTTCTATTAATTTATTTTTATAAGGTGGTTTTTATTTCCCTTGGATTTGCTGGTATATTTTGTAGCAGTGTTTGCTGTTTTATTTTGTAGGTGTTTTTGGTCTTTTAGTCGGGGCTTGAAACAAGATCTCACTCTATAGCCCAAGCTGGCCTTGAAATCATGGGAATCCCCCTGCCCAAACCTCCCCAGGACTAGAATTAAAGGACTAAGCCACCATGCCTGAGAATATATTCCACATGAACCTGAAAACAATGTTCGTCCCTACATTATAATAGAAGCAGCATTACCTCAATGGACCGACTTGAGGAAGTATAATAAATATTTCTTGATATCCAGTCTAAAGCCAGGCCAAAAGAGAAGCCCAGCCCAGACAGAGGAGCAAACACGGTCCTGTTGCTACCATCAGTCTTCACTCTGTGCATTTGACCCTGGGAAGAAAGACGAGGGAGGTGAGCTGACCTGAGGCAGGGCACAGGCCTGTGCAGAGTCCTCCTCTCCTGACTACAGCTGCCGCCAGCTGCCAGTTCTCTCTATGTCTCTCAGTTGTTGAAAGCGGTAAGCCAAGTTGAGTATCTGACCTTTCAGGCAAAGAAAAGCTCACTGTACAGTCTTAGAAATAAAAAATTAAAAGCACATAAAATTGGCTCAGAAGTCAACAAGACAGACAACAATCACAGAGGTCTCTTCGGCCTTCTTTCTTTCTCCTGGCTCTTTCCCCATTCTGGCAGATTGCTTCTATGAATGGAAAAGGAGGAGGAGGAGGAGAGAAAGAAAGAGAGAGGAGGGAGGGAGGGAGGGAGGGAGGGAGGGAGGGAGGGAGGGAGGGAGGGAGGAAGGCAGGAAGGAAGGAAGGCAGGAAGGAAGGAAGGAAGGAAGGAAGGAAGGAAGGAAGGAAGGAAGGAAGGAAAGAGTCTCGAACAAAAGATGCTGGAGAAACTGGAGAAGCAAGGATTCTGACCCAAGGCCCCCAGGACCTCCATTAAACGCCTTCCTGGAATCCCTGAGGGAACTTTTATTTAAATAATGACCATATACATTGGATGTATCCAAAACTTACCGGGTTCTCAACCCAATAGATAAATTGCTCTGAGTCATCAAATTCAACATCAAAACCATTCTGTATCCCTGCTATGGGAACCATAGCGTCGTTGCTCTTCACCTCAGGGTCAAGGGAGATTCCAAAAATTATATTGTTTCTTACAGACATCAAGAAAGGTTGGTCACCTGTAAAAACAGCAGTTTTGTGGAACCACAAGCATGGCAGCATTAACCACAACACAGAGCAGATGTGTCCTGAGTAACCATAGGCCGCCCACGGGGGCCCTCCCACTCCACACATGACACGGCCTGGATACTCCCCAGTACATAGTCCTCGTTATCTCTGTACTCACACTGACAAACTATCAGGATTTGTCTCAGAAAGTTCTTCTCTCTCTACCCATAGACAACCTTAACAAGAAATGACTGTGAGTCAATACGCAGGGAAGGTGGAGAGGTCAAAGATTAACTTGGTGAATAGTAACTTGTCTCATGCCTATCAGATACCATGTGGTTAAGATGTGCCTTCCTTATTAGATTCTAATTCACACAGTGGTACAATTACTATTGTGTTTTAATTTTCTCACTATGGTGTATCTAGAGCTTGATTGAAAGCCTGGAATGAAAGAATTGCCCAAATAAATAGCTGTAGTTGGTTTACTGATGCTCAGTTGGTTTGGTTTTCACTTGTGCAGTATTGAGACTAAACCCAGGGCCCCACACAGGCAAGTATCACCCCTACCACCCTACCCCTGAGTACCGACTCCAGCCCACCTTCCACACGCTTTAAACGTGTTTTCTAGATCTGTGTATCATGTACAGTATGAGGGAGGCACCTACCCTGGCATCTCAGGCTTAGTGAACACTACGGAAGGCAAATGTTACTAAGTCATTATTGGGGGGAATGTGTGACTTTCTTCAAGGGCATATATTGGCAGTCAGGCTACATTTCATAAACCAAGGGGATATCAGAGACCACTTCCCAAGCCATCCCATGGGAAAAAACACAAGCGGAATTATTTGTGAAATGACAAGTGGTACGATATGGCGTCACCATCAGATAGTCCCCAACGAGCAGAAGACAATCTTTGTCTGGTGAAGGAATGCCTTGTATCTAAAATATCTATGCCCAGATTAATCTTCTCTGAAAGACTCAAGGACACACTAAATTAAACAGTGTCAACAAGGATTAGTAATGTAATTAAATCTCTGAGGAAAAGTAGCAAAATACCAATCCCTTTGTAAGTGTTGCCAATAATTAAAACCTCATGAAAGTATCACTGCACAATGTCACCTAACTGGATGGGGCTTCAACCTGAGGACCTCATTTGCAAACACTGTAACCTGGAAACACTAAAAAAAAAGATGTCCTGAATCTGTCATGTATTTTCCATTTGAAAACCCAGTGCCCCTAGAGATATGGACTTTTAATTAAGAAATACGTTGTAACTAACCATCTAATTTCAGCCTATCTCTAGCAATTTGCATCAGTTTCTAAATATATTCACTCCTTTACAATGAGAAATGAAGAGACTTAGAGTAACTTTTCAAATTTCTGAAGATGATTTGAGAATTATATGCATGTACACATTCTTGAAGAAATCATTTCTCTTTCCCTTTGCATTCTTCAGAGCACTTGACATAATACTCCACATACCCTTCAATCAACCCACTAAGATAACTAAGATTAAATTGCTCAAATAGCCACTTGTAATATTTCTCACAGAGACAGCACTTATTTCTGAGGTATCAGATAATAATATTAACAATACTGGAGTCATAAGACCCAGGACAGATGACTCACCATTAACTATTTATTGTCATGAGAATAAAGAAATGAAGCAGTGGGCCTGAAAATGTGCAAGCTATACACACAAATCAAAATTTTCTATTTTAAATACAGAATTTGAGAACTCCATTATCAGAACAGTCAGGTGTAAGAAAACATGAGGTTAAAGGTTGTTCAGCCACATGCACAGGTAACAGTAGCGCCGTAGACACATCCTGTATTACAACTAAGATGCTCAGCTGAGTCACCCCACAGGAGACCTACTGAACAGTTAGAACTGGGGTGTGGGTTTTCACAACCCAGCACCAACTAGAACAGGCTTGGTCAAAAGAGCACACTTACCTCTCACGCAGTTGACAGAATCGCCAGAGAGGTTCCATCCAGAAGGACAAACACAAGAATAATGTCTAGGGTCCTGTGCGGAAAGCAGGCAAAGGTGACTGCAGGAAGCAGAGGCACATGGATTTGGGGCTGTGGGAGTAAGAAAAGAATGCATGTATGAATGGAAAATTGTCTGCGCTACAGTACACAGGGTGCTTGCAGTTACCTTTGCCGAGAGGCACCAGAGAAAAGAATGGCTTTCACGGGTTAACTCAGTCTATATAACCAAGTATAACCAGTCACTGAGCTATCTAGAACCCATAATATAAATATAAGTCTCCTTGCCAGACCTAAAGACCTTGTGACCTTGATGTTTACCCAGCAATGTCCAAGATCAGTTTTCCCGCATCTTTGCAAGTGCTAGTTCTCACAGGATGTTTCTAGACCCTGCTTCTTCTACATATGGCATGCTACATAATGAATCTATTCTTTTCCTCACAAAACATATAAGCATCTGCAAGGAAGGTCCCAAACACACTGAAGTATACAATCGAGAAAGGAAATCGACCTATATTAATTCATGTGGTGGGTGGTATTTTCAGAATGTGAGAGAACTAGGGATGGTTATCTCAGGTAGAGCGGTTAAGAACAGCTTCTCCTAGAAAGTGACATTTGAGCAGAAAACCCTAAATGACACAAGGCAGTGAATTCTGTCAGAGACAGAAGACAGAGGTTCAAGACAGTGCAAAGAAGTACAAAAGTTCAGAGCTGAGAACTCGCCTGGTGTGCCACTAGACCAGCATGTAGTCCAGATGGTGAATGTAAGCCACAGAGGAAACAGGGTCAGACTCAGTGCGAGACACCACTGGAGAGATTTGAGGAGAAAGGGATTATGGGAAGGTTAAGTGTTCTCCCTCCCAACAGAAGGATTACCACCAAGGCCAAATCTTACATCCTCTGTCCACCCACACCCCATGCATGAGGGTGACACAAGGTGATCATAGCAGACACCTACAAGGAGATGGTATCATAATGAGTCCCAACAATCAGCCGCTGAACAAGGTCACAGAGGTAGTAGCTAATAGCTGAATAAAATGACATGGTGAGGATGTGCTATTGTCACCTACTTTTCCAGCATTAAATAAAAGCCAGAACAATGCAAGGGCAAGGAAAAAGCATGGAGTACTACTGCAGTCCGAGAAAAGAAAATGTATTGCCCATGCACTTAGCATGTCCAGAAGAAGATACGACCATGCTATTTCCAGGCAGGCTGTTTAGGAGTCTTCACTTACAAGATGGTTGCCTTGAAGGATGAATGGCAATAATCCCAAGAGGCTGATGAACGCTGTACATGACAACGGACTGGTTCCCCCCATGCCACTTGTTGGCCTGCATAACGCGCCGAGTCCCACGGTCAGTCCAGTACATAGTGTCTTCAAACAGAGTCAGGGCATGAGGATGGTGGAGAATCTGGAAGCAGAACTAGACTGTGAGACCTCACCCAGAAATGGAAAGGAGATTTTAAAAAAGACACCAGGAAGTAGCAAATACAAGTATCTACTCTAGGAATGTCACTCTGCGCTCATTTTTAAAATTGTTTCAGGCCTATCTCTGTTACATCGTAGGCCCATATTACCCAGCATCTATTACCCAGTGGCTGGAAGGCTCCTCGTGGGACTTCTCAAATCAGGGGCACTAAACTGTGATAGTTCTTTGGTAAAGTACATATTTTTCTGCATTGGCCAACTTGTAAAACTTAAACAGTATTCATTCAATTAAAAAAAGTGTTTAAACACATAACAGACTCTGGTTTCATTGAGAAATATAAATCTAGTTTATTCATTCTTCCTAAACCCTGGTTTTTAAAGATATATAAGCAAAAGACTAGCATCCACAGAACACTTACTTAAGTCACATTGTCTATTAATCTTTTCCTGTACATGGTACAATCTAACTGAGTAAGATAAAAATATTTCGTTGCTCCCTGGTCTGGTTTTGTTTGTTTGTTTGTTTGTTTGTTTGTTTGTTTTTGTTTATTCTCATTGTGTATATTTGTTCTCAATTCTCTTGATAATGATTTCTACTGTGGTATAAATTTGAACGTTATTGCAAACTTACCAAATCACTAGCAATGACCTGCCTTCGATTGTGCCCATCATAATCACAAAATTCAATGTAGTCAAGGTAGGCATCCATGAAGTAGATGAGTCGGTTGGGGTAGTCAATACTTAAACCAGTGGGCCAGTAGATCTTTTCCTGGACAATGACTGTACGCATAGTACCGTCCATGCTGGCTCGCTCAATTCGAGGGTGACGGCCCCAGTCAGACCAGAACATTAGATGGTTACTGTGAAAGAAAGGAAAGATTACAGCCACATGCCCTCTAGGTATTTTTATAATGTGCATAAAACAAAACATAATGACATGGAAATGCCATGATGCCACCAATTCACAAACAGTCCTTTTCTGTTTATCCCACTACAGTTTTAAGTAGTGAATTGCTTTCTCCATCTTCAGAGATTCATTATAAACTTCACTGATATGTAATAACTCATCATCCTATAGAAAACACGCTAACTCAGAATCTACATAAAATATAGAATTTCTTCCTGCCTCTTTCTTCCATCAAGGCAATGTCTCTTTCTCATTCATCCAACTCTAGAAAATAACATGAACTTCAGGCAGAAACAGCCAGTTTGTGGTATCAAAATCACAGCTAAGTGGCCCATCTACAGGACATTACTGCATGCCTTAATTGCACAGCTACTAAGATGTCTTTCTTACCCTGTTCTGGGATCTAATGCGAGTCCCCTAGGGTTGGTGACATTTTTGCTAATCAGTACTGTCCTGTGGCTTCCATCAATTTTAGAAACTTCAATTGTTTCCAGAGCATAGTCTGTCCAGTAAAGATTGCGACCTATCCAATCTACTGCAACCGTTTCCGTCACAGAGAGACCACTTTCATGTATCTACAGACAAAAAAATAAAGGGTGAGTATTAGCATAAATGGAGACAAACACAAACTATATGAAAGTCTATCCAATCTACTGCGACCATTTCCGACACAGAGAGACCACTGGCATGTACCTATAGACAAAAGAATAAAGGGTGAATATTAGCATAAATGGGAACAAACACAGAAACTATATGAAAGTCTAGAATAAGGAATCTAACATGTTGGGATTAGAACAATTCTTCTCCCAATGTAGCTAACCAGTAAGCCAACTGTACCATTTTCAGGGTTAATTACAAGGCATTCACAGACTTAAATAATGCAAGATAATTGTATTAATGGGTGGTTTCATTTTGATTTTAAAAGCTTCTGCACTCGCTAAGAGCTCTACCAATGTGTACACACACGGTGTTCACTAAAGAAATTGTGACTGTCAGGAATCAAGAAACAAACTCAGCTGGTTCAGAAACGGAGAGCACCAGCTGCTCTTGCAGAAGACTCCACTGGCAACCGCACACGTGACATAAATTCAGACACATCAAACAAAAAGATTAATCAAACCAGCTGAGGGAGAGGAGGTGCAAAGTTTCCACTCAATTACAGCTCAGCGAAGCAACTTCTTTACTCTTGGACTTTACTCTCTTCCACAAAGATCTACATACACGGCACAGAATTCAGAATCAGACAGAGGCCGGGAGAGCAGATCCACAGCGCTGCAGTTAGTTAGGAATATCCAGACCTCTTGAACATGGTGCGCGGCCCAGGACAAGGGAGGCAAGGACCTTCTCTTGGTGAGGAGCAGTGGATATTATAGAAGGGCTATAGAAGAGCACTTACTGCTCTCTGGTCTGTTCCATTTTGAAAGACACTCCAGGTTTTGCCTTGCTGTAAGTCAGACCAAAGGACGCGACCGGTGACTGAATCAAAATCAAGGGCGACCACGAAAGAGACATCCTGGACCAGTGAATAGATGTTGTGTGTGTGGGCAGTGATATTGTCCACAATGATCTTGTCACGGCTTGCTACAACTAACATCAGATTTTCGGATGCTGTGGAGGAAAGAGAAAAAAGAGACTGTCAAGGAACTGAAAGGAAAATACAATCAAAGGGTCTCTTCAGCTTCCAATGGTTGATACTAAACTGGAGAAATGGGGGAATAAGAGAAAAGAATTAATCACTTCATTCCTAACCTCTTAGTTGTCTGCAGCCATACCATCCTAGACACCCCTGATATCTCATCAGAAGCCAAGCTGGGTCAGGGGACCTTAATTGTTCATTGATATTCAATAGTATGCAAAATAGTTGCATTCTGAAATAGCTTTGCTTTGCAGTGGGCATCTGAGTATCAGTCTGGAGTGAGCTGTACTCACAGTCATTCTTGGGCTGCTTTTGTTGTTGTACTTGGCTATCTACCTTAGTTTGATCATAGGCTTGATTCATGTAGTTGTAACAGAGAGTTCTACCTGCAGACTAATATTCCTTCACTGCTTGTCTTTTTAGTAATGTATCACACCACATTTAGGTTGGCCTACGGCTACTCAAACTGCGATAGGTGTCTGCCTCCACTGAAGCCGCAGTGACCAAAAGACTGAGTTCTGATCTATGACAACGATGTATCTACATCCTTAAAAGGAAAGTTGTTTTCCTAGCGTGCTTTCGAAGGAAAAGACTTATTGGATCTTGGATGGAAACTTCATGCTACTAAGAATCTGTTCCTTGGGCCACTCTCATCCAGGCTTCTCAAAGGAAAGGTTCCCATTCTTACATTGGCATTTTTCAAGCAGAGCCTCATGTGGTTCAGGTTTGCCTTGAACTCACTATGAAGCCCAGGCTGACCTGATTCTAACTCCCGAGTGCTGGGATAGCAGACATATGCCACTGGGCCCTACCATAGAAGAATTTTTAAATCCTCCTCTGTTGAATCAACTTGAAAGCAGCTGGATCAATATTCCAATATCTAGTATATTCACTTTCATATAGGTCAAAAGACGTTATTAAATAAGCTGTCAGGAGACTAGGAGACTAGTCAGGCTGACCGCTGATCAACCTTGCCAAATGCTTACACTCCGAGAGAGGCTATTAGATTTCCTGGCGTTAGTTCACGTTTAAGCTGAATGATTACCTGTGACTTTGCAGCTCCGCCCATCGCTTTCCAATGTATATTCCGGATCACAAGCGCACCGGAAGGAACCTCTCATGTTGACACAGTGCTGGCTGCAAAAGCCTGGACTATCGCATTCATTTATGTCTTCACAGGTCTTAGTGTCATTGGCAAGTTGGTATCCTGATGGACATGTGCATGTCGCTCCAAAGGGCCCTTGGATGCACTGATGAGTGCAACCACCATTAAAATGTGAGCAGCTGTCTTGATCTAATATAAAGAGAGTCACAGGGGGAAAGTCAGACACACTGTGATGTCGTCCCGTGCCAACTTTAATGAGAGTTAATTAAGAGCCACATTCTCTTAGATAATCTGTTTCGTTTCTTCTCTGAATTGCCTGCGGATGTATTATCCATGGGAACTGGTCTCTACAACCACCCTCCAAGACTTAGTGCCGTGAGAGAGCCTCCGTTAAATACAGCTGACTGAAACTAGCATCGATAAAGAGAAATCTAACTTGCTTCCTCCGGAATTCCCCACCCTAACTAGAAATGGAACAATAGGTCTTAAATGTTGCACAAAAAAAAGCTGGACATGTTCAAGTGGAGAGGACACAGATTTGCTAACACACCATCATTCCTTACTCTTAGGGCCAACACAGCAAGGGCTAAACCTGCCCAAAGCCAGGTCACATGCCTTGATATGAAAATACCCTCTATTTCCATGAGCACCACAACTTATAGGTAGAGTCATAACACAGGACATGCACTAGAAGAGGAAGGCACAGCAGTTAGTACAACTTCAGCACCCACATGAACATGTGAAACGGTGAGCGTCTAAAATATTTCACAGCCATACCTTGCTGTAGGTCATCTGACAGTGAGCGTTAATTAAAGAGGAAAGAGAAGGGACAGTCATTAGGATCACATGCCAATCAGAGCATTTTAATCACAGCAAACACAACTCCCCAGATTTGGGTTGTTATATGACAAGTCCGGGTTAAAATGAGAAAATCTTCAAGTTAGAAAAGTTCATGAACACATTGCTAAGAGAGCTACATTTAATCTGACGATGTTATTGTCCTCATTTAGTCTCATTTTTCTAAACAATTATAAAAAGAAAGGAAAACACAGATATAAAAGTGCAAAGGAGAAGTATTATGCAGTCATGATTTATTGGAATTTAATTATCTTTACTCCTACAGGGATATGAAGTCAGCGAGGAACTAAAATCCTTGTGGGGACTGTGACAGTGCTGGGTGACAGCAGACTGCTGCTCAGAATGAATTTATGGCAGTGACATGTGGTCAGGTAACTTACTGCAAAGCGGGGACTCATCGGTCCCATTCGGGCAATCGAAGTTGCCATCACACAGGACACTCAGGCTGACACAGGAGCTGGAGCCCGGGCACTGCCACTGCCAAAAGGGACATTGAAAAGGTGGGGTGGGGCAGTCCTTCTCGTCACTCATGTCCCTGCAGTCATTGTCCCCATCACAGATCCACGATTTGTAGATGCAATTTCCATTGTCACAAAGGAACTGAGACGGAGAGCAGGTCTTGGGAACACAGCCGTTGTGCTCATCAGATCCGTCGATGCAATCTGAATGTCTGTCACACTCCCAGGTGTTGGGGATGCAGGTACCATCTCCTTGGCACTGAAACTCATCTGGGTGGCACATACCAGGAGGCCTGGTTGCTAGGGGGAACAAAGGCACGTGTGTGACACAGTTGGGATTGGGATCCCTTTTGTCATATAGATTCAGAGGAAAGTATTCTGGACAAACTGTAGATTTAGACAGAACCAATACTAAAGGCTAAAAGGATATCAAATGTTTCACCCTTCCTTCTGATTCCCTGGGATTGTCTAACATGCCACTGTCCGAGCAAATGTTTGAAGTTTTGTTTTGTTTTGTTTTGTTTTGTTTTGTTTTGTTTTGTTTGAGACAGTGTTTTTCTGTGTAGCCTTGTCTGTCCTAGAATGTTTGAAGATTTTTTTTTATAAATAAAATCCATTACACACAAACAGTGGGCAGAAAAACAATCATGTTATCAATAGGTCCCTAATCTCTGCATATAAAAAGAACAGGGGCCATCTGACTTGTATGCAATCTTCTTTATATACAGGGATAGAAGTTTGACTATGTCATTTCTAAGACTATCTGCCTGGTTTTAATTACATTGGACCCATTATAATCTCTTCCTGAATTTCTATGCCATGATTTGGCTTCCCAATTGAGAGTTTAATGAAACTGCTTTCAGATGAGGCTGATTTATATAGTGGAAAAAGAGAAGTATCACAAGTTATCCTCTGACTGCCGTGTGTGTGTGTGTGTGTGTGTGTGTGTGTGTGTGTGTGTGTGTGTGTGTGTATTGTGTTATGTGTATGCATACATGTGCACCCACCTATGTGTGTGCAAATGTGCACAAGCACACAAACAAATGTAATTTTAAAAACCACATTGGTGGATGTCCTTGGAATATGAAAAATAACTAAGGAATTAACTATTTGAAGTATTCATTTATGTAACATTGGCTACATAACTACAGCTCATTATACAGTAATATTACCCATGTAATAGTATTGCATGTCAATATCTCATGAACATTTTGTGCTTTATGTCTTCCCCCAGCCGGTATGAGTTTAAAAGGAAAACTATACAGTAATATCCGGTACTAAAATAAAGGATCCCTGTGTCTGAAATACACTCTGTATGTGGTACTTACGACAGCCAGCCTCGTCAGAATTGTCCTTGCAATCATACACCCCATCACAGCGATATCTGCTGTTAATGCAAGCGCTCCCATCAGCACATTTGAACTGAGAACTTGTGCAGTTTAACACTAAAAAGGAAAGAGAGAAGTGTTTGACAGGAACTCCAAGATAAACTGAGCACCACACAGTAAGAAAAAAGGGAAGCCATCCACTTACCACAACCTGCCTCATCCGATCCATCGACACAGTCCTTGTCCCCATCACAGACGTACAATGGGCTGATACATCGGTGGTCAGGGCATCGAAACTGTGTGGGTTGGCACGTCCCTGAAGCTTCTAATGACATACAAACACAAAGCCAAGTTCCGTTCAAGAACTTACCTCAGTTCCATGTGCTCAGATCAGCCACAACGTCAAAGTCAGCACAGTAAGAGAACCCAAGATGAGGATTTGGAATGAGGAGACTCAAGGACAGAGGCAATCTTGGAAAAGAGAAGACACTGACCATGGACACACCAGGTGTCTAGCCTGCTGCTGCATCTCCTGAGTCTATGACTCTACCAAGTCTGAGCAACACGGTCAACCCACCACATGCCAAGCAGCAACAGCCATGCAGGCTGCCCCATCCACCCCACAAAGTGAAAGACACAGGTTCCTAGAAACTTAAAAGGGCCCAGCTCCTCCACGAGGAAAATGAATCGCCTAGTCCTGCAACCGATACAAGAATTTAGTTGGAGGACTCCAGTGATATTTAAAAAAAAAAGTGGGCGTTGGAGACCGATGTCTTTATTCTGTATTAGATGAAGAAAAAAAAATGATTATAAGGTACTGTATAAATTATGTGAATTTTTTATTAAAGGCTTTAAAAAATATGTATGTGTGGTGTGTGTATGTATATCTGCATGATCATATGCGCGTGTTAAAAAACACACATATGCATGCGTGCATGTGCATATCTGTGTGTACTCATGCATGTGATATGCACTGAGAGTCATCCTTCTTTCTCCCCTTAATTGACTGAAGCAGTCTCTCTGGCCGCCCTCACAGCAGAGACTGCAGATGTGTGCACCACCACATCCAGCTAAGGCTGTTAGCTTGTTTTGTTTTGTTTTATAGTTCCTTATCTGGATGTCGGACATAAGTGCTGTGCTTTGAAAGGCTCAGTACCTTCGGGAGAAGCATCCAACATGTAGCAGACTACTGATACAGAGGAAGACAAGAAAAGAGTCTCAGAGGAAAGAATCCAAATCATCCGAAGGCTGACCAACCCACAGAGAGCAGCTCAAAACTCACCACAGTTCTTTTCATCTGATCCGTCCGAACAATCATTGTCTGTGTCACAGACCCAGTCTCTTGGGATGCACAGGTGATTGTCGCAGGTGAAGGAGGTGGGTGGGCAAGTAGAAATTGTACTTGTGGGGCAATTTTGCTCATCACTGCCGTCTATGCAGTCATTGTGCTTGTCACAGCGCCACTGAATGGGGATGCACTGTCCACCGCGGACACAGGTGAAAGCCCAGGACGAGCAAGAATTATCTACAAACAGCCACAAAGGGGTCACGACAGCGTTCTCACCTTTCAGTGCAGCGTTATACAAAGTTCGGAGAAATGGGAGGGCGGTTTAGGTTTGTGAAGTCTCAAGCATAGTATACACAACATCATGTATATACACACATATCCTCTCTTAACCATTAAAAGAATATTATGGTGCAGTTACAGTTATCTTAAATTCGACTTTCTCCAGTGGGTATATAGTCCTAGTCTCATATTTACTTCCCTTCTATGTCAGGAAAATGTACAACATTTCAAAGAACTCTTCTTTCTCTCTGAAAGCCCAGGGTATTACTGGCCTCAGTTTAATAGATGTTTCCCATTTTTTTAATGGGACACTTGGGTGTTGTGGAATAATCTTTTTGTATAGCTAGGCAGGATTTCCAGGCACAGAGGATACTGGGAAGAATGGCAGAGAGTCGGAGAGAAGCAGAGGAAGCAGAAAACAGGATACGTATATGAGGTCAATGTCATGAGCCTTGGGTAAGGACATAGATTAATAGAATTAATAGATTAATAGAAGTTATAAAAACTAGCTAAAAACAAGCCTAAGCCATCAACCAATTAATAATAATTAACTGATCATTATTAATTAATTCATAATTAATAATACATCTCTATGTCTGAGAGCTGGCTGGCAAGATGAAGACCCGCAACACTTTGGCCTTGCGCAATGCTGATTAGAATCAAAACATCATGGACTAGTGTAGAGATGGAGATCCATTCTTCTCCAATTCATTTCACACAGGACATGAGGTTTTCTGAGGCTACAGTTGCAAGTACCTATGATACTGTGATGCTATTCTATCCATTGCCAGAGATCAAACCCAGGGCCCTCTTCATGCTAAGAAATTTCATTGTGTCTGAGCCCTATCCTCAGCCCTGATTTGACTTCCAAATTTGACTTATCAAAATGAATTAACTACATTGGTCCAAAGAGCTAATACCAAAAGGATTCTGGTCACAATAATCTAATCCACCTGTAACATTACCTATGAATCGTGCTTAACTTCCTATAGTCTCTGTGGTGCATGTTATGAATCTTATATTCTAAAAATGCCCCAGTCATACTTTCCCGTGCACATAACCCATGCTTTTATAATTGCTTACATGACCACTCCTCTGTTCTATTCACCTCTCCCGAAATTCCGGCAGGCAGATACTTACTAAATGTACCACACTGATGTTCGTCACTGTTATCATGACAGTCATCCACTCCATCACATCGGAAGAAACTGGGCACGCACTTTCCATTGTCACAGGCAAAAGAGTAGGAGCCACACTGCTGTGTGGGTGGCTCGTTGACTGGATCGCCCTCACATGTCATGTGATTATCCTGAAGCTTCATTCCATAGGGGCACCCACACAGCCTCTGGAAGTTTGGTGCTGGGTAGCACAAGTGGCTGCAGTCCCCGTTGGGATGGGTGGGCTGGTTGCAGTAGTTAGACCCTGAACATGAAAAACAAATAGATTCATTGGGCGCAGGGTGGGGAGATCAGGGGGTGGAGACAGATAAAAAAAGAAACCATTCCAGACCCAGTACAAAGTTGGAAATCAGCATTCCACTTAAATACAGAAAATTGCTAAGATGTGTATTTCCAAGAAAGCAAAGTCTTGGCAGAGGGGAATAGAGCACTATCAGGAATACTTAAAGAGAAAGGAGAAAGATAACTATGTCCGCATGGAAAAGGCTTGGCAGTCCCTCCTCACCAGTCTGGAGGCCAGCATCGTATGCTTTCACGTTCATGACGCTGTTGATCCCACTTCGAATAACTGTCATATCGCTACCATCCGATTTCCTTACTCGAATAATAGCACCCAGTCTCCAGTCTGTTACGAACACATGATCTGAGCAGAAAAGAGATCCATTAGTTTTTCAGTCACAGTTTGAGGAAATGTGATAGGCTTACAAGGATGCAGTGGTCCAAGAACCCATCTGTCATCCATCTGTAACCATTTGTTCTTTGAAAGTCCATATTTTATTGATATGATGGGTCAGGTTGAGGCAGATACATAATGGCATTTAGTAGTAATTAGGCTTAAACTTCCATAGATAAAAATGAACACAAAAAAGAATCTTATCCATTCTTTTACTCCATTGAGTTCTTATCCATAGTAAAAATATTTAACTGTGAAAAGGAAACAGAGCACATCATCTCTATATGATCCTAATAATTTAAATATCAGCAGTGACTTCTGTGTAATGCAAGACCATAACTAACTAGAAAATACAAATAAACATAACACACTTACAATGTCACCCATGTTATGAAATCAAGTTCCCTCATCTGTGATCCACACTAGCACATCATGGAAGCCAGTAAATCTTATCTACCTTTATTGCAAATTTCAGTTCCACTTTCAGGAAAGTATCTCACTGTATTTAAATAGATAAGTCCTGTACAGTATATAGTAAAAACAAACAAACAAAAACCTAGCTAGTCTTTCACTGAAAGATTAATGATTTCCATAGTGTTGTGAAATAAAAGAACACTCCATACCAAGTTCATAATGAGGCTAGACATGGTGACATTCATATATTTCTGAGACTGAGGAAGAAAGATCATGGGTTTGAGTGAGCCTAGGCTATATGGGAATACCCTATCTTCAAGGAAAAAGAAGAAATTCACAACACAAGTCAAAATTGATAGAAACTAATATTATTTTGGGAATATAGTATTGTTCTCATGGGTGTGCACTCAATTTTTCATACTGGTAATACCAAAAGATATCCAAATATCCCAGCATATAGCCAAGAAAAATTAACATTTTTAAAATGTTCCTTGACGGGTAAGGTGACCTGCTGACGTCCCAAGCAACCTAAGTCAGAAGCTCACTTTTTAGTAAAAGGGGAACCTGTAGGGTCCTAACCCCCGTTTTGGGTAACTGCTGCCTTGCTTGCTGACCTTGATCTTGATATCCTCCCAATGCTAATTCCCTTCCGGGTTCCACCCTCCTGAATGCTTAAGACAAGGAATGTTCCTTGTCTGTGTATTCTGCATAATGGGCGTTAACAGCTTAGATTCAAGATTGTAAAACATTAGTAGTGAACTTCTGCCCTCTGGGGTTCTCCCATTGTGCTGTGAGCCTGTATTTAAGACCTCTTCCCTCTTTCAATAAACAGCATTCAGTATTAAATAAATAAATAATTAAATAATTAAAAGAAAATTGGGAATCAATCTCCAAATAAAATAAAATGTTCCTATGTACTAGCAAATAGCATGTTTCTGATATTTGAAAGGTGGGGTAAATGCACAATGTAGGGAACTGTTTATAATTGACTTGTCTCATCAAAAAACTCAGAGTGTTTTTAAAATACCACACACCCCATAGATAGACAGCAAGATGGAATGCATATTCACTATGACTACCCACTCTAGTTTCAACAGGAACACAACTAGTTTATGCACAGGGCTTTTGGTAGCTCTATACAAAATGTCACCCCTCAAACTAGACAAGTTATGGTTGGTCATGTATAGCCAGGATAGATTTAAATCTCTTCTCATTCTCACTATTTAGTTGATGTTGGTCTTGAACTTGCTCAAGCTGGCCTCATGATTCTCCTGCCTCAGCCTTCCAAGTCCCGGGATAACAGAAACACAGCACCATAAGGTCTGGGCTAGCATTTGTGTGCAATGCACAAGCTACACAGAACCTGCTGCAGGAATAAACAAGCCACCTGTCTTATTTTTCATGGTCTTGCTATGTAGGCTAGCAATGGCTTTGAACATGTGGCCCAAGCCACTCTCATGGTCATTCTCCTGCTTCAGCCCCCCAAGCAAGTATATGCCACCAAGCCTGGCTCACCAGGTATCTTATTCTCAGCAAGTAAGTCCCAGAAGCATGTCTCCACTGAAGAAGGTAGTTGAGAGAAGGAGATCAGTGTTTGACTATAATCGTGGTGGCTATTGTTCCCCATAATTCCATGCCTCTCAGAAATCTTTACTAGTAATGTGAAAGCAGTATTGAAATATGAATGAAAATGTTCTTCATGAGTCAATTTTGGCATGGGGATATAGTTTTGTGGCAAAATATATTCCTGGTATGTGTGAGACCTGGGTTCATTCTATAGCACTGGGGAGAAATAATGTTGTGTCCTATCATTTCTGTGAAATGAAGAGGGCATTACCTAACTTTCTGACAAAAAACTTCCAACACATGAATGAATGTACAGTGATGAATACATATAATCATCCTTCCAGAAGGATTCTGATGAAGTTCTTGACAGAGTACTGTGAAGTTCTACAGCAGCTACTATTTTATTTTCAAAAATGATATAGGTATAATTTACTGATTCCTCACGTGCTGCTATCTAAGCACATACTCAGGAAGTATACAATAAGTATAAACTACAATTAGTCAATATTATCAAGATTTGTCCAGAACACTCTAAAAATGGAAATTTCCATAAACAAACCAAACATTTTTCTACATTTAATAGGCTAACTTTAAGTTCCAAGTACAAAACATCACATGCCTTTTATTGCTTCAAAACATACCGTTAAAAATGGTGAGTCCAAATGGGTGTGTCATCTGTTCTATATGGCCCAGTCGTTTTCTATCTAAACCATCAAAGGTGCTGTGCTCAATTTTATCGAAAAAGGCATCTACCCAGTACAATCTTGAAGCACTAAAGGAAAAACAAAAGTTATCTAATACCGATAAATGAACAGAGTGTCCTGAGCACTGAGAACATTGATAGTTTCATACAAAAGTCAAATATGTCTATTAAAAAATTAAGTTGTGTGTTTCTCACAAATACAGTAAATTTGGAACTTGAAATCTGAGTTATGGGGCTGGGCGGTGGTGGGGCACGCCTTTAATCCCAGCACTCGGGAGGCAGAGCCAGGCGGATCTCTGTGAGTTCGAGGCCAGCCTGGACTACCAAGTGAGTTCCAGGAAAGGCGCAAAACTACACAGAGAAACCCTGTCTCGAAAAAAACAAAAAAAAAACAAAAAAAAAAATCTGAGTTATGAAGTCTGTTTTCCTCCTTGAGAAATAAAGAATATTGATGTTAATGTTTTAAAGACTGAATAAACTTCTGCCCTTTTACTTCCATAAACTACTTTAATAATCTCTATTCATAAGTTCATTTGTCTTATTCCAAGACAAGTCAACTCTTGAGGACCCCCAAAGCACACATATTCATTAATTGATTTGTTGATTAATTCCTATCCTTAAAATGTCTCTATAAGAAATAAACACACACTAGCTACATTTCATCAGCTCTCTCCAATACAGTCTGGAACTTCATCCATCTTGACCTTGTCATTCTGCTGTTTCTTGATTTTCATCCCACCAGCACCTTGCCAATTGTGTTTGGATTTTGTATTATTCAACATCCATCACTTATCTATGAAAACGTCTCAGAAGGCATTCAATACTCATTTCCTTTTACTGTGCCACCATGTATCCAGTATGCCTCCTCCATGCTCTACGGTGATGAAAATCAGATGGTATCTACTCACCTCCAATCAATGGCCAAACCATTGGGCCACCCCAGACTAGTGTTGACTATAGGCATTAGGTGAGATCCATCACTCCATGCTCGCATAATTTTAGCAGGACGCTGCCATTCACTGAAGAATATAAACCTAAAAAGTAGGAACAAATCCAGGAGGCCAACATTGGAACAAACTGATGACTGAGTTACAACTGATTTTACTCTCCATACATGCTCTCAGATTTGGCATATTTAATTCTAAGTTTACATAAGTTGTAAATATGTGATCACAATCACAATTATAAATGACATTAAAATGGACATCTAGCCGGGCGGTGGTGGCGCACACCTGTAATCCCAGCACTTGGGAGGCAGAGGCAGGAGGATCTCTGTGAGTTCAAGGCCAGCCTGGGCTACGGAGTGAGTTCCAGGACAGGCTCCAAGCCAAAAAAAAAAAAAAAAAGGACATCTAAGACAGAAAAAAAGTTTTAGGCCTAAAATTTCTGTCACCCAAGAGTGCTGATTTGAGTCAGGCATGGTGGCACACACCTTTAGTCTCAACGCTCGAAAGGCAGACTGGTCTACATGGTGGTTTCAAGAGAGGTACATGGTGAGACCCTGTCTCAAAACAACCAAGTCAACAGAGGTTGCTAGGTTGTTCTCTTTGAACTATCTGTATAACTTGCTGGCATTCAGTTTGTGATCCTTTTACCTCTGCGACCACCATGCCACCAATAGTCATCTACCATCTTTCACATGTAACCCTGCTTCAGGTCATAGAGTAAAGACTTCATGAATAAGAAATCAAATTTTATTTTCTTTTTCTCTGTGATTTAACATCCAGAACCCACCAGATCATTCTCTGTAGAGAATGATTCATTCTTCTATAGAGAAATAATAAATTTACAAAAAAAATTCCAAGGTTAATCTCAAAACAACATCTTTTTATTTTTTTTTCCCAAGACAGGGTTTCTCTGTGTAGTCCTGGCTGTCCTGGAACTGACTCTGTAGACCAGGCTGGCCTTGAACTAAGAGTTCTAAGACTGTCTCTGCCTCCCTAGTGCTGAGATTGAAGGTGTGTGCCAATATATCCAGCTTCTTTATCTCTTTCATACAACCCCTACAAATCAAAGCCAATGTTATGGCTTCTTATCATTTTAAAGAAAAAGGAAAGAACTTAACAGCTTTTCAAAAGCAAAAATTTAGATTATATACATTAGAAAAATCAACTCTGTGGATGGACAGTGTATAAAGTGAACACAGACTTTGTTGTTGGGTAAAGAAAAAAGCTGTGTCTGGGCAGGTCTAGAGTTTGACAACGGATTTGGCTTAACTTTGTGAGCCCTTCACAGGCCACTATACCTCACTGAGCCACAGACTCGGCATCTCAGAAGCCGATTGGGCATGCCTCCTCCATAAGCTGGTCTGTGACCAAATGAAGAGCTATTTATGGTCCCCCAGGTGAGGGAAGCCGGCCTTGGTGATTCACTCCATTCAAATGTAACTGAGTATCTCATGCTTGCTCTGGATAAGCTGTTGAACATGCTCAAGTAAGAAAAAGAATGGAGAAAGAACACTCTAGACTGTTCTGGTCCCTTCTGGCTGACCAGTGCCAATGGCAGCACATGAGACAGGGATATTTAAGCTCTTATACCAAAAACTATAAGATGATTGGCACCCCCACCATATCAATACATTAGAGCAGGGCAAGAATTGGATCTTTTCTTGACAATCTTACCATACATTTTCCTCCCTACAGTAACTTTAGAGAAACCATACTTCCGAGAAAGGTAAAACATAGAAGGAGGGTTGACTTAAGCTTCCGCCAAAGGGATGAGGTTGAAAGTGAGTGTGCAGGTTGATCCCCGGGGCAGCACACTGTCAAAGGCGTACAGCAGTTCCAAGCTCTCACGTACCCAGCAGTAGGATGCACCACAATGGACCTCGGGTTGTTTAAATTGCTGATTATCTGTCGTCGGGACTTATCAGCCAGCCTCATGACACTGACGCTCTTTATCCCTCCATCTGTCCAGTAGAGATTCCTTGAAATCCAGTCAAAACTTAAAGATTCCACATTTCCCAACCTGTTTGCTACAAGAACTTCTCTGCCTAGAAGTAAAAATATAATCGTAGTATTTAAGGCAAACTTCCCAACTGCTACACATTTAAATGTTGGGCATATTTTAAAAAACACGTGTGGAATTCTTTAAAGGGGGAAAAAAATCTGCCAGTGCTGAGCAACCCTGAGATAAACCTAGAATCTACCCCTTGCCCACAGTTGGCTCCCAAAGAGGAGATACGATAGTGATAAACAGAACTGAGTCTGGATTTACTCCCTTGTTCAACCTTCCAGAACACGTGAGAACGAGATACCTGAACTCACCTACTACCACCCAGAGACAGCTCTGGGCTGACACTGCCAGGTACAGTCGGGGTGGCCCCACAGACACTGCTGCCCAACCCTCCCGAGACTCTCAGCAGGCTTTGTACAGCCGCTGATGGCCAGGACTACAGAGGAACCAGGAGAGCTGCGGGCATGAGAAGACCTCTCTTTCTCTGTATTTCGTTCCCTGTGAAAACCTTGTGGCTTCCTTCTCTCCAACTCGTTGAGAATAAGCAATCGCATTTCTCTGATTTGCAGATGATAAAAATGAAAGGCCAGCCGGGTGGTGGTGGTGCACACCTTTAATCCCAGCACTCAGGAGGCAGGACCAGGTGGATCTTTGTGAGTTTGAGGCCAGCCTGGACTACAGAACGAGTTCCAGGAAAGGTGCAAAGCTACACAGAGAAACCCTGTCTCGAAAAACGGAAAAAAAAAAAAAAAAGAAAGAAAGAAAGAAAAAGAAAAGAAAAGAAAGGCCCTGGTTTCTTACCCATATATCAGAACACTAATGAGGAGTGGTATGTTACTTGAGTACTCACTAGGAGCCAGGTCCTTCACATAGACTCGTTCATCCTCATGGGTACTATATCGAGTGGGGATTACTATTGTGATTGTTCTATAGATGATGTATTATTGGGAGGTGGGAAATGAAGCACTGGGTATAAGGAACATGGAGAGAAAGGAGAAAGAACTGGGAGTCTCCTATGCACACAGCTTGATGGTACGTGGCAAACTAGAGGTTCCCAATGGGAGCAGAGAAAGGGAGAGAATTCTACTTAGTCCTGCAGCTTAGTGAGGGGCTAGTGAGTTAGTGACAGAGACTGAAAGATGGAAAAGTCAAAGGACCACCAGGTTGGGGCTCCTAGGACTTTCAAGCTCAGTCTGAGCTTGGTGGTGGCATTAGCCCATAATCCCAGCATTTGTGAAGTTGAGGCAGGAGGATGGCTGTGAGTTCAAGATCAGCCTATGTTAGATAGCATGGATCAAGGCCAGCTGGGGCTTCACAGGAAGACCCTGTCTCCAATAAACTTACAGATAAATCTAACCTCATTTATAACTTGTTTTGAAAATAGGAGAGATGTCTGGTAGTTCATACCTATTAACCCAGAACTCAGGAGGCTGAAACAGGGGGATTCCTGCAAGTTCCAAGCCAGTACGGGCTACAGCAAAGGAGAGGAGTAAGGAACAGAAGGTCAAAAAACACATTTTTTTCTATTTTTAGCAAAAAGAATGAGTAATTGGTAGTACTAGGGGAAAACAAATCAAATATGTCAACACAAACACACAGGCATGCTTCCTCACCTGTGCCGTCAATTTTTTGTTTATAAATTATGTCTTTTGCCGTATCTGAGAAGAAGATGGTGCTGGACTGGGCATCAAAATCAATTCCAATAAAGGAGGAAGGACTCCCCGTGATCGGAACCATGACATCTTCCTGAGTGGAGAGGGTGAACGGGATCCCTCGTACCGCCATTTTCGATGAGAAGAGCAGGAAGTTCCTAACAGCTGGAGGAAGAGAAAAGAAAGAGCGAGGTCAGCAGCTATGAAGCAGCAGAAATGAAGACTTTGCTTTTTGTCATTGCACTTCTATACACCAATATCATATATATTCACGCCCCAGTCACCCTTTCTTGTGTTTGAGGTGGGGTGGGTGCACTCCTGAGAGACCAAAGGCCAGAGGAGGATGCTCTAACCTCTATTCCCAGAGACCATGTCTCTCACCGAACCTGGAGCTCACCATTTTTAGGTAGGCTGGCAGCCAGCAAACCCGAAGGATTCGCCTGACCCTCTCACGCTGTCCCAGTACTGGGGTGACAGGCACTCAAGGCGATACCTGGCCTTTGACATGGCTGCTGCAGACCCAACCTCAGACCATACCACAGCAAGTGCTGTCACCCACGGAGCCATCCATCTCCCCAGTCCCCTCATCACAGATTTATTCCTTCCCAAGACATTTAAATTTATCCTTAGGGAATGATATATAAAGAATGGGGTCCAGGACTGAGCATGTACACAACTCGGCGATAGAAGTGTTACCTAACGTGTATAAGTGCTGAAAGAAAGTGTCCATAGAGGGAAGTTTTTTAAATGGAATTTACTGCTGGGTGGCGGCGGCAGCGGCGGCGGCGGCGGCAGTGGTGGTGGCACACACCCCAGCACTCGAGAGGCAGAGCCAGGCGGATCTCTGTGAGTTCAAGGCCAGTCTGATCTACAGAGTGAGTTCCAGGACAGGCACCAAAACTACACAGAAAAACCCTGTCTCGGAAAAAAAAAAAAAAAAAAATGGAGTTTCCTAAGTTCTAATATAAAAATTACAAGTGGGATTTTTTTTTAAACACAATTCTACATCAAGAACTCTACTGCACTAGGAAGGTAGAGGCAAATGAATCTCTGTGTTTGGGTCAGCCTGTTCTTCTGTTTAGAAAGTTAGAGGAAACCAGGGCTACATACAAAGACCCTGTCTCAAAAAACCAAAAAGAATGAAAGAGTAACAACAAGAAGGTAAATTATTAAGAAAGAAAGAAAGAAAGAAAGAAAGAAAGAAAGAAAGAAAGAAAGAAAGAAAGAAAGAAAGAAAGAAAGAAAGAAAGGAATGAGAGAAATGAAAAAATAGGGAATGATGTCTAACAGCAAAGAAAACCATGACAGTACGTTAGAAAATTCAAAGATAATGTAGGTACAGCCAAAATAAAAAGATGAAATTTAACAAATATCCTACACCATAACAACACACTACACCAGGAGCAGGACTATCTAGAGAACAAGAATAGGCCATATTCTATGAAGAGAGTCATAAAGGGAAATGTGCAACAGTGTTAGTGGAGTCCATGACCGTCATGAACTGACGTGCAGACAACCCAAGAGGAGCAGCCGCCTCCAAGAGAGCCAGGAGGAAGAGGGGAATGAAAAAGACAAGAACTCTTTTGGACTAAAACAATAAGGCCAGGTGAGCAAGAAGTCATCCCCAGGAATGGGCAGCTTCCCACCCAATCAAACTTTAGGCTAAGTGGAAACAGCAAGATGATAGGCAGGGCACTGGGGGGGAAACAGACACGGAGAACCCAAAATGGTGTTATACACCAGTGATGCTAGCACATGGGATACAGAGGCCGGAAGCCCATGAGTGCCGGGCCAGCCTGAACTACGCAGGGAAATTGCCTAAAAAAGGAAAGAAGTAAAAGTAGAAAATAACTCAAACCCAGCTATATAGAATCTAAAGGCCATAGCTAATAGTTCATAATAATAAAAGGGGACAGCGGTTTCAGGGAGAAATCCCTGAACAAGGAACCAAGTCTTGGATGTGAAAGGTTCTATACACAGAGAACAACACTGTACCCTTCTTAGAGAGGAGAATTTGTAGGAGGAGCTGGCGGGGCAGAAGAAGGATGCCCACACAACCCACATGCTGCCAGATAGAAAGACAGGAAAGGCAGATTTCTTACCAACACAGTGGCGCTCATCAGTGTCCAGTTCAAAGCCGAATTCGCACTTGCAGCGGTAGCCCAGGCCGTCGTTATCTGTTCTGTGACTGAGGACACAGACCTGCTCACAGCCCCCATTGTTACTTCCACATGGATTGCTGGCTGGGGGAGGCACACGAATTAAGACGCATTGAGAAAAAGAAAGTATCTCAAGACCCACACAACCATTGGGGAACCTCCATTGGCTACAGCTTCAGGGCCTTTATTCCTACTTGCCACTGTACGTGCCTCCAGGCTGGTCTCCCTAATCCTGCACTGTATCAACTATGAATTCTTTTTTTTTTTTTTTTTTTTTTTTTTTTTTTTTTTTTTTTTTTTGGTTTTTCGAGACAGGGTTTCTCTGTGTAGCTTTGCGCCTTTTCTGGAGCTCACTTGGTAGCCCAGGCTGGCCTCGAACTCACAGAGATCCACCTGGCTCTGCCTCCCGAGTGCTGGGATTAAAGGCGTGCGCCACCACCGCCCGGCTTCAACTATGAATTCTTTTTCTCAGACAATTCTGTCAGTGTGCTGGCCTCCAGTATATTAAGTGCTACAGCTCCAATTTAGAAGCTATCCAAATAACTTATTCTTACTATATAATTTTCTCTATTACTTAGTGACTACATATTTTACGAGTAAACTAGTGTGCCACCAACAACTCTAAGACCGAAATATTATCCTAGCTGGTTCTGATAAGTTAAGGTGCCCAAGACTGAGTGCTTGACTAAAACAGATCTGGTTCCAGCACTAAGCTACTCCGGATGCTTTATAAACTTTATATTTTGTGTATGAGTGTTTGCCTGCATTTGTGTCTGTACCCCATGTGTGTGCAGTGCCCAAGGATGCCAGAAGAGGGCATCAGGTCCCTTAGAACTGGAATGGCAGCCTGTTGGGAGCTATCATGTGGGTATTAGGGTTCTCTTCACTGCTGAGACCCTCATCAACTTTTTAAATTGTCCTCTGAACCTTTGACTTATTCTTATAAAACTCTTTTCCTCTCAACTGTGTTGATTTGAGGAAATAACCAGACATCTTTCAGAGCCAAATAATTAAAATAGTATGAATGGCTGAACAGATTATGGAAGCTTTGTATTCAGAGATTTCCAGAATATTTTCAGACCAAGTATGCATTTTATTTATATTTATTGTAGTAAATGCTATCCATCTAAATATATATATTGTGTAATTTGTTATAGTAAGTGGTTTTTCTGTCTTTTTTAAAGACCAACTTACTTTAGAGTTTTTCTTCACAGATTTTCAAAACCAGTGCCATTCCGTTTTTGTTACTATGGCTCTATAATATAATTCAAATTCAGACGGCTACCTGCCTCTGCTGGGATTAAAGACATTTACAACCACACCAGGTTTTGAATTAGAAGATTGAATTATTGGCCAGACAAACATATCTGGCCCATGACAGCCTTAATGCAAACCAAAGAAAAAATGCGAAGTAGAAAATGAAGCTGACACTAAGTCACGTGACCACTTAGTGGCAAGAGGTTTCTCTCAGTAGAGGATAAAGAGGTGGTTGGCATAGTTCATTTGCTGCTAGGGCCAAGCATCTGGGCAGCCTCTGAAATACACTGCAGGAGCCAAGAAACATCAGCTTAAGGACTGCCCTCTACATCCGTGACTGTAACTCTGAACTAATCAACATCAATTTCTTCAAATGTGCATTCTAGACAACCTTCATATATATGAGCAGCACTTAGACCTCATGAGAAGCCTCATCATTAGTTTCCATGACTACAAGAAACCCTTTCCTGTACCAAGTAAGGTGACCATGGCCCAGAGACTTACCATGGGGCTGCCTGAGGGCATGGTAAACTGCCACTCCGTAAGGCCTAAGGTTAGACTGGTGGTACACTTGAGGGTTGGTCTCCGAGAACTTGTTTGCTTTCATCACAGCCAGCTTTGTCCAATCAGTAAAGAACACATGTTCCTCGAACAAGCTTATTCCAAAGGGATGAGGGACGAGGGAGCCTCCACGAGCCACGGTCTTTCTGTTGACAAAGGATGCATGCGTGTTTCATACCATTGGTCCAGGGGTAATTTGTTCAGTTGACTGCCTAAAAACCTAAATCGCTTCTTATTGTGATACAGAATACGTTGAAAGACACACGCTTTTGAAATCCCTCTTCCAAGGGATTGGAAAAAAGAACTGAGACAAATACCAGGCTGGGGTTGTAGCTCAAAGTGGAGGCTTCCCACCATGTTAAGGTCCCAGTCCACCAAAGCAAAGGAAAGAGGGGAGAAGAGGAGGAGGAGGAAGAAGAAGAAAGAGAAAGATGAGGAGGGAGCAGGAGAAGACAGACTCAATCCTCAGGCTTGCTCTACTGCTTTCTCACTTGCCCTTCACACTTCTAAGGTTGCCTCACATAGAGAAGGTAGTATCTGCGACAGTGTTTTAAAATCCATACATGGGTGGCCCACGCATTTAATGCCGGCACTCGGGAGGCAGAGGCAGGTGGATCTCTGTGAGTTCGAGGCCAGCCTGGGCTACAGAGTGAGTTCCAGGAAAGGCGCAAAGCTACAAAGAGAAACCCCATCTCGAAAAACAAAAACAAAAACAAAACAAAAAAACAAGTCCACACATGGATGGATGCAGTCAGGATCAGGAATCTCGTGGGTAATCCCCCAACAGTAATTCCCCACTGCACCACGGACCACTCCTCAGAAACCAGGAGACAGAACAATGCAATGCAGAGGTGGACGCCTGGCAACCTCTCTCAGCCGCTGGGGGAAACTGTCCACAGATCATAACTGTGGCAGGCACGCAATTGGCATAAATCATTTGATTAAATACAGGAGAGAAGTGAGGTCAGTGAGAGCAGTTCTGAAGGAAAAACTTATTATCTATCTGAAAGAAAAATGTTACCAGGCCCTGAAAACCATACAATGAGGCTCTTGAAAAAATACACAGTGCAAATAATGATGATAATAATGTAATTGTTTTTAAAGAGCAGGTCACTGCAGGCACAAATCAACACACACATACACACACACATACACACACACACACACACACACACACACACACACACACAAATCAATCAAACTCTTATTTCACAAACTGGTATTTTAGTTCTGCTCCTTTAGATTTTATAAAGCCAAAAAAAAAAAAAAAAAAAAAAAACCCTCACCTTTGAACTCCATCGTAGGTAACGGTTTCGATGTAGTCATACCGAGAGTCCACCCAGTAAACTCGCTTGGACACCAGATCCAGAGTGATCCCAGCAGGCCACCCCAGTTTTGTTTTCACCAGATCTTTCCGGTTGCTGCCATCCATGAAGGCTCTTTCCACCTTGGGTTGCCCAGAAAGGCTTGCCCAATCTGAGAAAAATAAGTAGCTACCAAAGAAGAGTAGAGGATGAAAGAGTGAAAGAGTCTGTTTTGTGAGTTTACTCTGGCCTCCTAAAACTCACCTATGGGGGGCTAGAGAGATGGCATGGACTGCTCTTCCAGAGGACCCGGGTTCAAGACTCAGCACCCACATGGCAGCTAACAACTGTCTATAACGCCAAGATCTGACACCCTCACACAGACACACATGCGGGAAACACACCAATGCACATAAAATTTTTTTTAAAAAAATCTTGCCTATGGAGGTCTAGAACATTTTACATTTAAACTTGAAGGGAAGTAGACCAGAGTTGGTGTGCTGTGTTGGTTCACACTGCTGATCAGCATGAGACCTACAGAGGGGTAGATCAAGGGTGAACCAAAACGGCCTTCCCCCTTTAAAATCCCTGTCAGCTAGTTCACATTGAGGCATCCCCTTAATATAGGTGGAGCATACTAATGCTGTATTGTAATAAGTGAACTGAACCAGAGCACACAGCTGGACAAGTGTGGTTAAACAGGAAGAAGACAGTTCACACCACATATCAGGTGTTTCCAGCACACTAGAAGGTGTGCTTGGATTATGAAACCTCATATGGATTTAGAACTCTGCTAAAGCCTCTGTGCCTAGGAACCTACTAAACATGGGTTCTGGAGTACAGAACCTAAAAGAACTCAGAATTACCCTCCAATGGATCAATGGGGCTTAGATGTTCAGGATGAGGAATCTGACATCACTTACCCCACAGTTGGGTCTAGGGCAATTCCTCTAGGATGCCCCAAGTTTTCAGTTATGAGAGTAAGACGTTGACTTCCATCCAAGTTGACCACATCAATGCGGTTGACTTTTGTCTCTACCAGATAAAGTTTATTATTAATCCAGTCCACAGCCAGATTCTCTGGCGCCTCAACGGAAACATTAAGAATTTCTTGGGTATTTAAGCCATTTATGTCAGTGGAAAAAACCTGAAAGAAAAGTCATAATCAATATACTTCCTAAGCCTGAGCATGGACTCTGTTCTCCTACATTTTACTTAGTATATATATTTTGTACAAATCAGTTACCTCAACCTTACAAACAGCTGGCTATTATATTGTGTATATTATATTTTACATTGTGGGTTACAAGGAGAAAATGGATTTTGTTCGGAATACATATAAGGTAAACACATGTTTGGATTCTGTGGAGGTTTTTATTTTGTTTTGCTTTTTTAAGCCTGCATTTTTTTTCATCCTTGGTTTAGATTTTTGGGGGGCGGAGGTAGAGATGATGGTAGCCTGTTTTGGTTTTTTATTTTTATTCAAATTACAATTGCTAACAGTCAAAATTTTCAATGTTGTGTGTTATCTCTTAATTAGAACCTTATAAAGGCATACTTGGTTTCATATTGAAAAGAAATATAACAAGAATAAACAAATAAAATTCTATGACTCTTTAGGAGTTTCTAAAATATAAGTTTTTAAGAATCTGAATCTGTATTATATTCAATATTCTAACAAAAATCAATCTTACTACGTAAAATGATGTAACAAAATTTTGGCCGTCACATAAAAAGCTGCCAGTGTTTTTTGCCCAACACTCAACTGTACAGTTCCATGTACAAGCTGAAGTTTAGGGGAAAAAATCTGATTTTTATCATGCAAGTGAGCAAGAGCACTTTTTATATTTTAAACGATCAGGTTTCAAAAATGACTACTAGAATATTTATCTAGTATTGGAAGGTCTATGATTTCTTTTAATTATGCTTTTGGACTCCTTTACGAATAAAATTAAAAGTTGCTCAAGGCTAATCTAAATAATAGCTGTCTTTGTCTCACAGGTCACATGTAATAGTATAGCATGGAAAGGTGCTGATTAACACAAATATCTTAAGGGCCTTTCTTCCCCCCACACACACCCCTTACACCCCCTATACCTCTACACCCCCAAAATGAAAAGCTATCAGCACTTGGTCCTTCAGGTTTCATTGAGCTCTACCCTTGAATTTTCTATTTACCTTATCGTGCATGGGGTCTGTCCAAAAGACCATGCGCTTTTGATAGTGAAAATCCACACCCATAGCCTCGCCACGGTTTTTAGACTCTGCTAGAATCCGGAAGTTCCTTCCATGAAGATCTCCAATGAGCAAATCCCGACCATTGGAGAAGATAATGGAGGCCTCACTGACTGCAAGAAGAGAGCAAAACCAGTGAAGGACCGACTGACGTCAGCTTTGGTGTTCCCCATGAGACAAGCAGACAGTAATCACCCTCCCAATATTACAGGAAGTGAACTGGGTCACAAAGATGCTTGACAAAGTGAGTTAGAGCAGTGCCCTCACTACTGGTTCCACGCAGTTAAGAATACAAGCCCCCTAATGATTTTGACACCTTATAGTCACAGGTACCTTCATGTTCTGTTTAATACAGAATGCGTTTGAAAGACTCTGGGAATGTGTGGCTCTGGTGGATCCAAATCTACACTACATACTCCCAAGTATGCAAAATAACACAAAGAGATAATTCACGGAGTCTTATTTGTAGTAGCTTAACGTAAGGTTGGCTGGTTTAAAAAGGTACATGCAAGGCTGGAGGGGTGGCTCAGTGGTTAAAAGCACAGACTGCTGTTCCAGAGGACCTGGGTTTGATTTCCACACCCGCATGGCACCTCATAAGCTTCTGCAACTCCAGTTCCAGGTTTTCTGTCTCCCTTTCCTAGATTCCCCGGGTACCAGATGTGCAATTGTTATTGCACGGACACACATAGGCAAAACACCCACAGACATAAGAAATAAATAATTTTTCTAGAACTTTCTGTGCATTCAAAGATGGCATTCTATGCCATAGTAAAAAGTAGTTGATGCAGGAAGTAGGGGGTTCATTTCTGTCATTGTACTCAGGAGGTTGCTGAAGCAGGAGACTGCCCAGAGTTAGAAGTCAGCGTGTGCTACACTATGCAACACTAACTCATAAATTTCAACCAAAAATAATAATAATAATCAAGAAAGAGTTAATACAGAACATAGTGACATTATCAAAATGCAGAACTATATGCAGTTTACTAGTAAATGTTAAAATGGGATTAAATATCAGTAATTGTACTTTTTGTTTTTGCATTTTTAAATTTTCTAAAATTGCAATGAAGCAAAGGAACTATTCATGGGAAAAGAAATATACTTGGAAGAAAGAATAAAGGATGGAAGAATATATTTATATATGTATTAAATATGAATATACTTAAAATTTTAATATGAACATATTTTTATTTTGCTGTCTGGAGACAGAATCCTGGGAAGTCCAGACTGTCTCAGACTCACTAAGGAGCTGAGGATGACCTTGAACTCCCACCTCCTCCCAACTATTAAGATCACTCCAGACTGATCATGTGCACACTACCTATTCAAAAATGAACAAAGGTGGTTGTCGAAATCACATGAGCAGTACAGTTTCAGAAGGCACCAGAGGCATTTAAAAGCCAAGTGTGAGTGATAACTGGGACAAAAAGGGAGCTAAGAGCTGGGGGTGTGCCTTAGTGGAAGTCAAGAAGGAAGGGGTGAGGAGTCAACACCCAGAAATCCCTGAGGACAGACTGATTTCCACAAATAGCTGAAATTCAACATTCAGAAAAATATAAACCAAATTGAGTATGTTTTGAAACTTTCTAAGTTATTTCTACAGATAATTTAACACATTTGTGATAGGTAAGTTAAAGATTAAACTTGGTGTCAAATGCAGCCATAACTCTACCATAAAATTAATTGGGTGGTACAATGGCCTTGGCCAATAAAGAAGCCATTAAAATGGCTGAAACTTAGCTGGGAACACACCTTTAATCCCAACATTTGTAGAGAGAGGTAGGTAGGTAGATCTTTGTGAGTTCAAGGGCAACCTGGTCTACAGGGTGAGTTCCAGGACAGCCAAGGCTACACAGAGAGACTTTGTCTATTTAAAAAAAAAAAAAAAGCAAAAGCAACTAAAAAAAGGGCTGAAACTCAAAGATAGAGTGCATGATTGAGGCCTTAAATTCAATACTTAATATTGAAAAGGGGTAAGGGGAGAAGAAGAAGAATATTAGAAATATTCACACCTTAATAATAATACACAATTAAGGCTTCTCTTTTCTTTCAGGCCACAAGGCCACCGCCACTCTGGACAGAAATGCTCTTTCCTTCTGTCATCAGCTAAGGAAGTCTCTGGTCAGAGATGTAAGAGTCAAATACTCACAGGTATCATTGGCTTTGCAATGCTGCTCCCGCTCCAAGATGTACCCTTCTTCACAGAGACACCGGTGTCGGCCTTGTCGGTTTTCACACTTCTGGTCACAAATTCCCCATATCTGGCAGTCATCAAAATCTGCCATGAGAAAAAAAATACATAATCATATTCATCAGTATTTCTTGGGGGTTCCCAGAAAGAAATATTGAATACTGTGTCCATGAATATTGTTACAACTTTGTCCAGAGAAGTACACAAAAAACCAGGAAGGAGACATTTTCTTTTCTTTTTTTTTTTTTTTTTTTTTTTTGGTTTTTCGGGACAGGGTTTCTCTGTGTATCTTTGTGCCTTTCCTGGAACTCACTCTGTAGCCCAGGTGAGCCTCGAACTCACAGAGATCCACCTGCCTCTGCCCCACCCCCCACCCCCGAGTTCTGGGATTAAAGGTGTGTACCATCACCACCCAGTGACATTTTCATCAAGAGAAAAACCAAAAGCATTATCTATGAGAAGGCTTACTTATAGATGGTGTACCCACAGACTCATGTTACTGTATCTCATTATTAATATTGGCTCATAGGATTCATGCATTTTGTCAAAAATGCTTCCCCTTGAAAACCTATGCTTTTCCAATAGTAACCATTTGTCCCCTAGTTACCTGAGCATGAGTTTCCCAGGCTTGCCTGCCACACTTAAAGTTCAGTAGCTACATATAATTACTACCTACAGGAAGACTGAAGATACAGCACTGGTTTGGAATGTGTAGAATGACCCCTCATTAAAATTGGTCTGTGGCTGCAAATAAAGTATTGGGGAATTTCTGTTTACCCAAATGTCTTTGCTTTGACCTCAATGTCATAAGCAACACTAAGATCATCTTCAGAGGACATTAGGATTCATCTCAGGTCATCAGTCGTGGAGGCAATCACCTTTACCCGCTGAGCCGTCTCACAGGCCCACCATCTAATTGCAAAACTGAGGGTGTGGAGTCGGAGGGCAGCAAGAACGGGGGCACCAAACAGACGGACGGGAACTGTAACTGGACATCTGAGGCACAAATGCCCTTCCTAGCGCCCTTGCTTTAGATGGTTGTGTGAGATTGCGACCATTTCCAATCACTGGATGTTCTCTCCTTTGCCATGCACCAGTGCCAGTCAAGAGGGGAGTGCCTACACGGGAAGACCATGACTCAAAAGAAACCACCACCACAAAAAAGACTGTACCATTTAGATCCCTCTTGTGGAAATGAAGGCTAATTAAACATCTATCATCAGGTGAATAAGATAAGAAAATGAAAGCAGAATAGGGGGGCTTTCATGAAACTAGGAGAGATGTGGACACGACCTGAAACACAGCCTGTGTGTGCCCCGTCCCCTTCACATTTATCTATTTCTCTTCCTTTCGTATTCTTTGCTCCCCCACCCCCCGCCCACTCCTACCAACAAACACTGCTTTGACAAAATTTAAAAACCTTTTTGGCTTAGAAGGCCTAAGATACCTCCATCTGACTGTGTGAAAGCCTGCATGCTGAATGACCTCCATGCCCTGACCCTGCAGCACAATATCATTCTGTCAACAAACAGCATGTCCTGTCAATCAGAAACAATGAGCCCAGTCAATTGTTCCTGCAGGCCACAGAAACTCCACTGCCAGGTCAAGACTACCAGAGGCCAATGAATGATGGAAAGACACCAGATTCCATGTCAAGATTACTCCGTTTTATTCTTAATCAGCACATTCAATGTCGAAGAAGGCACCCAACACCTGAAGTTTCTGTAATGAGTCAGCCGTGCAGAGAGCGAAAGCAGGCAGAGGATTTGTTGAGTTGAAATGCTTGAGAGAGCAAACTAAAAAATTTCCCCTGAAATCTCAATTCGACTTAAGCAAGCATACATCTGGTTTCTTAACGTCCTGTATTTTGTGAACAAAGAGAAAAACAGTCATCTTTAAAACGAATATGAAAGAGTGTAGCCGGCCTTAGAACTCGGGGGTAAATCATGCATTCTTGAATCCTTGACAGGGAGGTCACAGAAAAGGCCCCTGCAGGTGGCAGGGGGCCTTCCAGTCACAAAGGCTCTCAAATGTAGACTTTTAGAGCTCATCTCTAAATGAGGTTGTCGGTAAGACTGTCCCCGAAAGAGAGTGGGGGTGGGGGGAGACTGAAGGATGTCCACTGGAATTTAAAACTGGTCCCTCACTGTTCGACCATGCTCCTTCTATTGTGCCTCAGACTGAATGTGTTTGGTAAACCCTAAAAACAACTGCCGGCACAGAAGAACGAGGAACTTCTGCACCACATCAGTCAGCAGGCTATGTGTAAAACTGAACAACTAAAAAAAAAAAAACTTGCCACGTCAGCTTTCCACTTCTCAACATAATAAAAAAGGAAGAGACCTGAGCCTCTGACATTTAAGAAGCTCTAGTAGACACAAGCCTCAGTTCAGAGCTACATATTGGAAAGACAGGAAATGTGCTATGTGGAAGAGGGGGAGAGGGGGAAAAAAGCCCAAGAACAGGTTGTGGGCAGCCCAGGACGGGGGCACACTGAAAAAGCAAATCACTCTTGCCGAAAAGACTTGACGGCTTATCAAGTTTCCACAGCAAGACAGCGGACACCCAACCCCCCCACCCCACCCCCTCACACCCCACTCCCCACCCACCCTTCCATGCCCCCGCCCCCACCTCGGCCACTTGTTTTGGGGATTGTGAAAGGAAAAAGGGAAAGCTGATGTAATACTGAGAATGTGGCTTCTGGTATTTCTCTTGGAATGCCTTTTCTACTGAGAGAAAAGGGAAATGCCCAGAGAAGGAAAAGCCTGGAAATGGGATTGGCAGCATGCTGGCAGCCAAGGGGGCAGAGCTGCCTGACGCTGGCCAAAGGGGCAGTCTCACCCCACAAATGAGCACCGCTCCCAGGAAAATGGAGTGCCACTCAGATGGATGGGGGGGGGGGGCAGGGGGCAGGGCTGATGGAGAAGTCTACCTGCCAGATGAGGATGACCCTGTGTACAGTTTAATCCTTGACTGCATCCCAATGCAACAAGAATAAACATAAGAAAGCATGTCAGTTTCAGAGACTATTTTATCTGCAAAATCTCTTGAAATTATTAGAAACATGGATAGATGTTTGTAGTAATTTAGATTTTTCTCAGTCTCAGGGTGATGGGCATGAACCATAGGGTTTCATGTAGCCCAGGCTGGCCTCAAACTCACTATATAAAGGTCAAGGATGACCTTTAACTCATGATCTTCCTGCCTCAGTTTCCCAAGTGCTAAGACAACAGGTGTCAGACTCACTTTATTTTAATGCTTAAGACTAAATATAGTCACTTAAGAGGGACAGGTAGGCCACAGGCACACCTTGGGACGTGGTGCTGATATTTAAAAACCTAAAATCGGATGTGTATGGGAGCACATAACCTATAATCTCAGAACTCAGTGGGCAGAGGCAAGAGGATGGATAAATAAATAGGAAACAGCTACATTACTTCAGATACCACAGGGACAATTTCCTCCGATTATTTTACTGAACATAAAAATTCAGCATTTGACAGCATGTAAACCCAACTCTCATAGTTCTCACTAACACTAAAATCATTTCAAGAACTCTAAGTTAGTGACCAGCAGGACAATTTTGCCTTCATACTGACTTGTCCTCAAGTTATTTAATTAAAAGCAAACATTTCCAAGTTCAATTTGCAAATGTATCCAAGTGACCATCTGACTACAGATAGTTACGAAGATCAATTATATTCAATAGTTGTATACTTACATTCTAGCCCAATACTGATAGTAAAAACTGCTTGTAACTTCATTTGATTTATCCAAATTCAGCATTTTTTAATAAATTGGAATAAAATTTTAGAATTTTCAGAAGAAATAAATACTTTCCTAAAACAAAGTGTGTGTGTGTGTGTGTGTGTGTGTGTGTGTGTGTGTGTGTGTGTGTGTGTATGGAGGTCAGAGGCTGAGTCTCTCCTTCCACCACTTGGTTTAGTAACTAACTGAACTCAGCAGCAAGCCCCCCCCCCCCCCCCCGGGCCTGATGAAGCCCTGGTCCCTTCCTTCAAGAGGTTTGCTTGTGCTGATTTTCAGTGTTTGAAAACCAGCCTGGCTCTATGCCCTCGCTTACGTTTATACCCATGTACAGGAATGGATTTGAAGGGCTAGGGAAAGGAGACCATGAGGGAGAGAAAGAGGTATTGTGGAGGGGTAGACATAAGACATTGTGACAAAGGAGGAAAAGAAACAGGTGAAGACGGTGGGCAAGAGTGCACTAAGGACTCAGGGAGATGGACAGAAGGAGAGTCAGCAGGAACAGATTTTGTCTGAAAACGCTGCACCACAACCCCACAGTACTCATGCTAACTTTAAAAAAAAAGGAAACCAGCACTGCCAGGGCCTCTAAATATTTCCCAAGGGAGCAGGCAACTCAGCGGGTGAATGGGGACATGTCACCTCCCCTCTCCAGCTTGTCACTCCGCCACAGCCTCGGGGCTGAAGCTGCCCCGGTGTCCCTCTGGCACACGCAGATGAACTACTTGGAGCTCCCAGCTGCCACTTACCAGTGCAGGTGCGGCTGTCGTTGACGTTGATGATGTGACTTGGGGGACAAAAACATTCTCCCCCGAATGGGGTCTGGTGGCACTGGTACTCACAGTTTAGTAAAGGGCAGTTGCCCATACCTAAACAGAGAGAAGGAAAGAAGCTCTTAAGTGGATAGACTATGACAAGACCACGTTGGCCTAATCACTTCCAGATGGAAACACCAAATGAGCAGCATGCAGTAGAGCGAGAAAACCAGCCTCCTTCCTGCAATATTATTTAGCAAATGCTTCCTTTGGGTTCCTTAAACCCCTTTTTATTTTAATGTTATAATGACTGTTATGTGTGGGCCTAAGTGGCTACTAGTGATTACTAGTACCATTCATGAAAAACTGGGTAATAAGCTTTGGCAGTGATAACTTGGCTGGCTTCAAACAGTAGGGTTTCAGGAGATGCGTTTTTTCTTTCTGTTATTGTCTATTTTCTATAACGATCACATATCATTTGTTTATTCTGAACTTTCATAATAAACCTTGCAAATTAAATGGAGGGGCATTTAGATATAAGAAGTGTTGTTTGTTGGCGGTGGGTGGCGGGCAGTGGGGGTGGGGGGCAGTGGTGGTCCTTGGAATTAGAATTACACGTGATTATCTGTGAAATCAACTGTGTTAGTGTCCAAATGATGAGATCAAGTTCAGAATTGTATTCCCCTCTGAGATGTGAGATGTTTTCAGAATAGATGGGCTAATTGGAGGAAGGAGATAAAAAGGGTGTGGTGGCATACTACATAGTCAGTTCAGTTTTAGCACTGGAAAATAGTACCTATCCTAAGAACCAAGAGAAGAGAGCCAAACACACACATTCTAGGAACCAGAAGTATAAGGCAAAACTATCAAATGTATGAACCAGAACAGAGGACAGAGTTCAGTGGGTAGGGCATTTGTATCACACTAAGCCCTAGTATTGCACAAAATAAAAATCTCCCATGCATTAGAGTCATCATAATTGTTATTCAAACAATTTTCCCTGTTGTCATGTACTTTCATTCCATTCTGGACTCAGCCAAGCATGACACTTGCAGAAATTTAAAAATGCTTGAATGCTGGGGCTTACTCTTTCCACCATTGTCCAAGCAAGCCTGGCTTTGTAAAAGCAAGAACCACCATGAGAAATAATAACTGTTTGTCCCTGGGGCAGCCGGTGTCAACTGACAGCATTGGCATTCGAGAATCTGCTCTAAAAACATGCCGGATACAGTTCCCGCACTCACTACAGTGTCTTCCAATCGTGGTGTTGTTTTCATCCTCTCCATCTGGGCAGTCTGGAACTCCATCACAAACTTTATCAATTGAGATACATCGTCCAGACCCTGGGCAAGCCCATTCTCTTGGGTAACATGTATGATAACGGTGATCACTTTCTGAAAGGCAAGAAAGGAGAGTTATAGACCACCCCAGGTAGGGATTATGCCATTCCTAATGACCCGTGGTTAAAAGAAGACATGGGCCGGGTGAGAAACAAAAATCCAGACAAGGTATCTGTTGCAGCAGAGTCCACCACCAGCCTTTTCCTGATATCCTCTAGGGTCACATAACTTCTTTTGAATGAGGCAGCCAACAAACATTGATCATCAAAGGAAAATGACAACTCAAAAATGGGAAGGCCACCCTCTGGAACACAGAAACAGAAAACGAGTAGATGCTTCCAGAAACCTGGCGAATGTCAGATAACTGAGAACTGTGGGAGGGACCGCTGGTGACCGCAGCACACTGAATACCAGGGGCGATTTCCGTCTCAAATGACAGTTTATGGGAAGCTGCCTGAACCTGCCCATCCTGAATTCCATTCCAATGTTCCCAGCACAGCCCATCCTTCAGTGACTCAAAAATAGAAGCTCACATGTTACCACAGGCCTAAGGCATTTTTAAAGGCTCTAAAGTTTAAAACAAATTACATTTTCCCTCCTTCCCTGGCTTATTACTTGTGCATCAGTAAGACAAGTAGTCTTGAAGGGAAAACAAAAGTGGTCTGGAGAGATGGCTCAGTGGTTAAGAGCACTGGTTGCTCTTCTAGAGGTCCTGAGTTCAATTCCCAGCAACTGCATGGTGGCTCAGATCCATCTGTAATGAGATCTGGTACCTCATATACATAAGGTAAATCTTTATATACATAAAATAAATCTTAAAGAAAAGAAAGGCATAAATCTCAAAGAAAATAAAGGCATAAAGAAGGACAAGAACTGTCCTGCCTGCTTTTCCTTAGAGATGGGAAGGAGAGGATTATGATTCTTGATGGGACTCATGTCTAGTCCTTACCACATCCATCTTCATCACCAGAATCTTGGCAGTCATCATCTCCATCACAGACCCAGTTCTGATTAATGCACTGGCCGTTGGAGCAAGTGAACTGGTGGCCTCCGCATGTGTCATAGGCTGAAAGAGAGCAACAGAGCGCTACAAAGGCACAGTCCCTGGGGAAAATCAAAGTGCTCGTCCACTGCCTGCATTCAGCTCCCAGAAACTGATGCTTCTACATCGGTTTGAGCCTTAATAGCTTGGGTGGGGGGAGGAAAGAAGAAGAAAAGGAGGCCAAAATAATAGCAGCTTTGCCTCCAGGAAATGAACTCAGGAGCTGGAGAACAGAGCTGTGCGGTGATCAAGATGCCATCCGTGCCAACACTCAGTGTTTACTGACTTTACCACAAGCATTGACTCTCATCTACACTGTCGGAGTCACCCGTCCCACGGTGCCTAACTCTCTTTAATGCCCAGATTCCAAGGAGAAAATCATGCCTAACTCCCCAGAAAAGCAGGGAGATGGGGCACCAGCTGATCAAAGCAGGTGAGAGATTATTGTAAGTAGACAACCCCAGGAAGCAGGTGACTCGTAGGAGCTGGTAAAACGGCTATCATCATGTCTTCTTAGTTTACAATATTCCAAGAAAGGAACTTCGGAGTACAGCTAAGACACAGAGATGTTTGTTGGGTCAGAAAGATGCAGAGATAATGAAAGTCATTCACAACAAACATAGAAACTTTCCTGGACTTCTAACTTTAATGCAGTGGAAATTTCAAAACTGGAGCTAGAACCACTGTTAGGAGAAAGCTCCCTTTTCTCTCAAGATCGACTATCAACGTCAGAGTCCTGTGGCATGTTGTGACTTGCCACTCTGTCTCAAAGAATGTAAGGAAGAATGCAAACTGAGATCCCTGGAGGAACCCAGGTCAAGCAATACTAACAAGATTGCAGCAATAGTCTTTCCATTATCTTTTGGCTTCATCTGCCATCAGACTTCTTTGAGGGGAAAAATGCGGTCTGTTAGTGTATGGGAGAGGAAGAAGTACCCCTTGTCACATGACCCAGCCTGAGGAAACACCCTTACTGCAATTATGTTCGTCGCTGTTGTCTTCACAGTCATTGTCATGGTCACAGACATAGGCACGAAGGATGCACTCTCCACTGCCACATTCAAATTCCTTGTGTGAACACAGTGAAGCTGAGACACAGGGTTAAAAAGAGAAAGAAAGAAAGAGATAATTTCAATTGAATTGTCACCTTCTAATTTCACTGGAAGATTCTACCTCATGTTTTAAAAGTCACATATTAGGCAGTGGCCAATGGTACAACCAGTCCATGGGGAACTAAAAGGGCCTGATTTGTAGCTTCTGCCAAAATTCATGGTGCAAAAACTCCCAATGGTGGATGATTTCAAACAACGAGTTAATATGGATCCAGTAGACACAGGCTTGGGAAGAATTGTATGCATTTGTTTCTCTCGAGTCAGGATAAGCCAGCGTCAACTGACTACCACACACACCTCGAAGGCACGTGACTTACTGCAGTTAGCTTCATCTGAGGAGTCTCTGCAATCAATTTTCTGATCACACTTCTGACTCGTGTTATAACAGGCTCCATTGGCACAAGTGAGTTGATCACATGTTGGATAATCTGTTGTGAGAAAAAGAAATAACGAATCCTTTCAATGAACATTTCCTTCAGTTGGCTGCAATATGCTAGGCACTGGATGTGAGATGGCCCTGACCTCTTGGGACTAGTCAGGGAGGAACAAGTGTACTAATCAAACAAAGACACACACAGCAAATGATATACAAATGAGCAATCACCAAAACTTCACCATAGGAACATGTGGGAGCCAAGAGATAGCTCCCTAAAGATGTGTGTGTAACTTTTGAGATGAAAGCTGAAGAATTATAAAATGATTCAAAATGGAACTCCTTCCTATATAATACAAATTACATCCTAGGAAAACCCATGTACTGCTACATACACGCTGGAAAATGAAGGGCCATTTCTCTCACTGGAGGGGGGGGAAGAGAGCAAGTCTAGAGACCAGGAGACCTTGGCCAAGAGCAGAGAAAATAGCCAGTGACTATTTACTCAACCTGCTCATTTTCTGTCTACATATATGAATAATACCACACAGGGTAGACAGTCCTAAGGAAACAATGTCTAGAAACAGCTTTAAAAAACACTTTTGTGAGCCGGGAGGTGGTGGTGCACGCCTTTAATCCCAGCACTCGGGAGGCAGAGGCAGGTGGATCTCTGTGAGTTCGAGGCCAGCCTGGGCTACCAAGTGAGCCCCAGGAAAGGCGCAAAGCTACACAGAGAAACCCTGTCTCGAAAAACCAAAAAAAAAAAAGATTGTGGGGCGGGAGAGGGGAGAACAAGGGAATCCGTGGCCGATATGTAGAACTGAATTGTATTGTAAAATAAAAAAATAAATAAATAATGAATAAATAAGGGGAAGTGAAACTTGCAAAAAGACTGCCCTATAAAAGCAGCTTCTAATATCTTGGAATAAAAAGAAACTATGTACTTCATTTAAAAAGACCTGAGTCATGTAAATATAATGCACTGAAGCATGAAGGAAAAAAAAAAAAAGCACGCTTGTTCCTCAAGCACATATCATTGTCATAGCTTGGTGTCCATGGAGACTGGCTCCAGGATCATACTGTGAGTATCAAAACCCAAAGAGTCCTGAGTCCCTTACATAAAATAGTGCCGATTTGTGCATAATCTGCATCCATCCTCCCGCACATCTCATATGTCTTTAGATGGCTTGTGACTCCTCATATAATGAAAATGCCTGCAAATGCTTGTCACGCTGTGTTATTCAGACAGTAGTAACAAAGGGAAAGTCGCTACCTTAGTGCAGATGTCTTCAACCTTGAAGTTGCCGAATAAACAAATGTGACTGAAGAGTTGCTACAATACATACATATAGACATACACACACATGCATGCATAACATGCACATACATACGTAAACACATGCATATATACACACATACATACATATACACACATATGCATACATATAGATCTATCTACACAGTCACATCAATATTAACTAGATGCTTAACCTAGATTTCTGGGTCATAGAAGAAAATCAATGCCCAATGCAGGAGTGGCAGGCTGTCTGTCTGCCCTGTATGTCCTTTACATAATGACACTCTTGAGCTCATGGATCCTGCCTTACTTATTTTAGAGTCAAGAATTGAAACACCACTCAGTGTATTAAAAAAGAAAAAAAAATGTTCACTACTACCAGGGATGGTAGCTCAGAACTGTGACTCCAGGAAACCGAGGCAAGAGGGTTATTTTTTTAAGTTTGAGGAAAGAAAGCCTGGACTACATAGTAAGTTCCAGGCCAGCCAGAGACACAGAGTGAAACTCTGCTTAAAAAAAAAAAAAACAACTGGGCGGTGGTGGCGCACGCCTTTAATCCCAGCACTTGGGAGGCAGAGGCAGGTGGATCTTTGTGAGTTCGAGGCCAGCCAGGGCTACAGAGTGAGTTCCAGGAAAGGCGCAAAGCTACACAGAGAAACCCTGTCTCAAAAAACAAAAACAAAAACAAAAAAAAAAAGAAAGAGGAAAGTGAGGAAGACAGGGAAGATGAGGAGGAAGGAGAAACAGGAGGAGGAGGAAGGAGAAAGAACTGGTCAATATTGCTATTGAGTTTCCTATCCCAGGTAGGCATCTTAGTTACATGACTTTTTTTGAATGTCTGCTTTGCTTTGTTACTTTTCTTTCATTTTGTGACAGCGTCTTGCTATGTAGCCCAAGCTAGCTTGGAATTCACTGTGTAGATCAGGCTGGCCTCAACTCATGATCCCCCTGTTTCAGCTCTCCTAGGGTTGGGATTACAGGTGTGGGGCACCACATCTTATGTGACATTCTGTATGTCCTTCACACAAGTGTGCTCTCCTCCTGAGTCCGATTATCTTTCTCACTGAGGATTATTTTCCTTGTGATTCTCAAGTTGTTTTCCGACTTATTTTTAACCAAGGAAAAGGCAAGTTTCAAAGTGAGATAGGTAGCACATCCTTACCTTGAAGCTAAAACTATGTATGCTGAAGAACCCAACTTGAGATTTTACACACATGGTCCCAAAGTCTTTTCAAGCAAAAGCTGTGTACAGAATCCTTGCTAAGCTAAATTCACCTTGTCCTGATGTTAAAAATAAGATCAAATAATATTTTTTTCCCAGTTTTCTATAGTAAAAGGCTTATCCTAATTCCTTTCAGATTCCAGAGCTAGGCCAGCAACTGTTCTTCCATATCTGAGTTTTCAAAGTTGCACACAGTCACTAATCACATGACTTCAACAGAAGGGTCTTTTCCAGGGCCCTTAGTTGCTGCAACATGAAAGTGTCCTAGGTGTCGGGAGCTCACTGAGGGGAATGATCTTGCCCTTCCCACTTTATATGGGAAATGGACAGCCACAGGGGATGGACGGCCACAGGGATGCTTCTGGTACTCTGGGAAAGAAAGGGTATGTGATCTGAAACCTTTGGAGGCACAGAAGATTTCCCCACACAACAGGTGTCTTGGTGGCAGCCATGAGTGCCCTGCAGCTGTGCAAGGGACATCCCCAGGGCCCAAGAGTCTGAAGGACCCAGAAACTCTAACGAAGGGTGGTTCAGTGTTGTTACCAAAAAAAAAATATTGGTGGACCAAAGGTCAAAGTGCACACGACTCAGCATGTGATCATGTCTGGTACACAATAACTAAGTGTTCGCTCTAAACAGTATTCTTAAAAAAAAAAAAAAAAACAGTAAAAAGAAGTTGAAGAACACATAGACCCTTATCTAAGAGAATGAGAAGGAAGCAATGAATGGGGTCGGTTGTCAGATGTCACCATCTGCTTGCTCTCTGCGACCTTCTACTTCCGAAAACTGAATTCATAAGATCAAACATCAAAAACAAAACAGGCTAACTACAACTTTAAATGTGTTCAGAACTTTATTTTACGATAGCCCAAAACTGAGTTCACACTTAAACTGCTGTTTTCCTTTCATGATGGGGATGCTGTGGTTTGCAAAAGTGCCTTTTAATGGGCCACACTGTTTATTAATTCTGCCTCCCAGAGATGTCAATGGCCAGGTGAGGGCCTCACTCAAATCCCTCACCCTTTACCCCACCACCACCATGTGCCAGAGAGTTCCAGGAGTCAACACATTATCTAGCCTTCTGAGTGCAGCATCCAGCCCAAAGCCAGCTCTCTGCCAGCGCTCTGGCCAGATAAGCCTCCTGTCAGAGGGAAAATTTATTTGGGTTTGGACTGTGGCTACCACATTTAAGGTGATTGTTATGGCTAGGAAGGATCTGGAATCAATGTGCTGGGCAAGGCCCTTGTTTTCTCCAACCATAAAACTTAAAGGAGATTTTAATCAGTATCCCCTGACAAGGCCCTTTCCCCCGAAGCTAACAGGGCCGGATCAGGGTGGTATCAGGATGGCCAGAGGTCAGCGCTCCGAATGAAGAACAAACAGCTATTTTTGTCTCCACCTAAGATGATAATGAATCAAACAAAGGAGGACAACGCCCAACCACAAGGCCTGTACACCTTCTGGTCTGTGTGTAGATAACTTGAGGTATAATCCCCCTATGGATATCCACCCATAAGAAACAGGTCCAAATTTCCCTTGCTAAAAATGCCAAAAATGATAAGGAATTTCAAGCTAAGCCATGAACGGGAAGCCATAATTTGAGAGTTTATATATTGGCAAACCTACACCTAACCTTACACACCATGGAGCAAAGTCACCCAGTGACCACGGTGTCTTGCAAAATTGTCAAGCCGAGAAAGCACAATGCAAGGAACCAACTCCTGAGAGCACTGGCTTCTTTCTGGACCTTGTTGACAGGAAAGACTCACGAGGACCAGTTAATTAAGACAAAAATGTCACCCTGCTCCTTCCTCTTTTCCTGTCCCAATGGAGTGACTTGTTCCCCACAGATTGACGTGCCACAAAACATACACACGTTGTTCTCCCCTTAAGTGGTTTGGTTTTTGTGCAAGAAGCTTTCATGCTATAGTTACATAATCAAGAAGGTCCAGACACGATGGTACCAGATCTAGGGAGCCAGCCCGTCTACTTAGTGAGATATGGGACTGCTAGGACTATCCAGAGACTGTCTCAAAACCAAACCAATCAAGAGAGAAGCCATCTGAATACAGTAGAGGGTCTGAACCTCTAAGATTGGAATCATTCGCCCCAGAAGACACAGCTCTAAGATAATAGTCTTCATTAGCCTATGAATACTGTAAGAACATAGACAAGAAGGCACAGGCCTTCAGTCTCAGGATCTGAGAGGCGAGGCAGGTGGGGGAGTTGAGGCCAGCCTGAGCCACATAGTGAATTCCAGGCCAGCCAAGACACAAAGAGCCTGTGGGGAGGGAGGGAGGGAGGGAGGGAGGGAGGGAGGGAGGGAGGGAAGGAAGGAGGGGGAATAAATGGGGGAGGAGGGGGGAGACTGAGAGAAAGGAGAAGATAGAAAGAAAACCAAGTAACTCGAGGCAGTGAGATTCTTTCTCTTAACTTCCCATCTACTTTAGGAAGCTTGGAAAGTTGAGGCCATCTCCACAGTCCAGTCTCATAGCGTATTCTACAAAGATGCCAATTTGGTATGTAAAGTCCCCAATTCCAACCTAGCATCTGTGTGCACTGGCCTGGGATGAGACTCAGACTGTGCCTGAGACTGCCCAGAGAGCTACTTCAGCCCTCCTTCCACCTGCACAGGTACATACAAACTGGCCACATACACTCCAATACAAGAGTCAACAGTGCAAAGACTGCCAAAGTACAAAAACTACCCTGTGTTACACACATTTCTGTGCACACACTTATAACATATACCACATTTAGTGGCACTGTTCCCATATAGAAGGACTTGTGGAGCCATGTGGTGTCAGCACCTTGGTCCTATCTATTCCTGTCTCATCCTCATGATTAGTCCCGGTAGCCAGCTGCACCTCCGAATCGTGAAACTGCACTCCACAATCCAAGAGTGTGGTTTAGCCCCGCTGCTGGGAGCCCAAGTCAGTATGTGGACCCGGTAGTCCACAGAGCGCTGCCTTCATCTCGGTCTTCTATTCTTTTCCTTTCCATCTACCCCGTGCGATCCTACTCAACATTTAAATACTGAAATCCACCTTCTTAGGTCTGAGTTTAAACAAAAAACAAATGCAGTGCCATGCACCTGCAACCCCAGCACTCAGGAGACTTGGGCAGGGGACCTTGAGCATGAGGACAGCTTAGACTATGTAACAAGACCCTGTTGGGGGCCGGGGGGAAAGAATGACAAGTAAAATCAAAATTCTTACAGCCTTTCAATTGTGTCAGGCTATCATGAATATAGACATAATGTACTCATACAGCTGGCCATGGCGGCACATGCCTGTAACTCCATTACTCTGAAAGAGATCTGTACAATGCATTCTAGGCTACATAGAAAACTGATGTCTCAAAAACCCAAACTAATATAAAAAAAAATTACTGTTACTTTATACCACAAATATCAAGGCACTGTAGATGGAGCTATGTAATAAAACTCCTAATCTTGTGGAATTCTCATCCTGTTTGAGGGGATGGAATAACAGACAACATAAATGCTATCCAGAATATTACAAAACAATAACTCAAGAACCGTTATGTATATAACAAAATGTTGGTGGCTGCGGACACTGACAAGAATCCTCCCGAAGTTGGATCTTTTGCAGGCCAGCAGGGCTATATAGTGATAGCATATCTCAAAAGGGGGGGGGGGGGGCAGGAGTCCTTAAGGACAACTGTGTGTGGCTTTGTTGTGACACAGATAGAGGATTTGGGCAACAACTAACTGTGATCTTAAAATTGTTATAAAGGCGGGAGATATTTATAAAGTTTTTGTTTGATGGAGACTAAATTTAAAAGATTTTTTCCAGCCAGGCGGTGGTGGCGCACGCCTTTAATCCCAGCACTCGGGAGGCAGAGCCAGGCGGATCTCTGTGAGTTCGAGGCCAACCTGGGCTACCAAGTGAGTTCCAGGAAAGGCGCAAAGCTACACAGAGAAACCCTGTCTCGAAAAACAAAAAAAAAAAAAAAAAAAAAGATTTTTTTCCCCTTCTTTTTCCTCAAATTTCAGGACCCAGAATCCTGGCTCGGTGTGAGAACGCTAAGCAGGTACAACTGTACTGGGATATGTGTGCCAGGGTCACTTGAACAAGGCTCACTGGGCATCGGGTTGTGAACAGAGGCTGCAAGACAGTGTGTTCTTCCTGAGAGCCCTCACAGTCCAGCGTGACTTCAACTGTCTTCCTGACCCCTTCCAACTGCGGCCTCAGTTGGAGTTTCCGCAGTTAGGCATATAAAGAAAAAGTGTTTAAATTCTGAAAAGAAAGTCAATAGAAATGAACCATCAGGAACCAAGCAGGCGCGGTTGAGGGCAGACCAAATACCTCCGCTGACCAGCAAGAAAGCCTCCATTGTAACAGGGATTTTACCCTTTCTTTAGCATTCCTAAATCACAAAGAGAGGGCTGCAAACCCACGATAATTAGCGATAGTTTTACTCGCACCAGAATCATTCCTATCTGGCGCTCAATAAAATGAAATAATCTTTTTCACTTCCCTGAAAATGGCCACTATTTTCGAGCAGCCGAAAGTCACTGCGGTATATTAAATGAATGACCCATAATTGGGGCATTGTTCTGATGTTTATCTAAGACTCTGCATGAGTGGTTTTGCTTGATGCTAATCCCATTACAAGTAAAATGGACTGCAGTTTTCAGTCTTTCTGTTCCTTTAAAAGAAGAAATGGACAAGCTGTTTAATATCAGGTGCCATTTTACAGATGACCAGATTGAGTAATAAAGTAACTGGAGGGGAGGGGTGGGGGGGGGTGATCCTGTACTATACCTATTTCAAAGCTTTTAACTTAGGTAGAAATACTCCTCAAGGTGTAGAATAACCAACAGTACATGAAAACACAGCAGGCAAAAAGGCCAGATGCATTAAGCATCTCTTATGTCATAGGAAATTTATGTGAGGGGTGGCGCAGGAGGCCTGGCCTCAGACTCGGGAGTCCGCCTGCCTCGCTCAGCCTCCCAAGTTCTGGGATTACAAACATGCGTCACCAATGCCTATCTCACACTTTGAGGTCATAGATGATCCATTTATTGGGCCCTTAATCCTTCTGCCTTTCTACCATCCATTCTCTACCTCCTCCCCCGCCATCTCCACCTCCCTAAGAAGACTCCAGCACATCATTCTTTGTTCTGGAAAGGAATTCCTGGAATGGACACAAGGTGTTCTCTCTTGGAGGGCAATGTCTTGGCTTTAGAAACTTGAAAGAGTGGGGATCATAACATAGAGGTCTGGTCTCACTGGCAGAGCTACAAATAATAGAGCCAAGCTTCTTGGTCTTCAAATATTAGGGAAATAAATTATCTGGAGTTTTTCTACTTCATCCATTGTTGTCTGAGTTATCTCTAAGTATCTGACAGATTATGACCCATTTCTGATACAACCTTATCTCTGAGAAAAGGGAAATGTATGTCATAATCATAATCTTGTTTTGTGTTTGTCCACAAGCAATGACTTCTGGGCAGAATAATTACAGAAGCAAGAGAAAAATGTGCCTGCCTTCTGGTTAAGTCTCACTTAACCCTTGACCACACAGGAACACTAAAGCTGCTGCATGTCCAAGCTGATGCTTAAAACAGCTAAGCATCACTGATGACATGGATCTCAGCAAAGATTATCACTACCCACTAACACAGACAGCTTGGCACAGCACGCTGTACAGAGGATTGTTGCTTTGATGCGACATCCCCTTCTAGAAGGTCCATACATCTGTTCTGCCTGAGCCATTTGCAGCCGGAGCAGCAAGAGGGTGGTCTTGCTCCCGAAGACCTTTGACAATGTCTGAAGACACTGAGTTGTCACAATGAGCATGTGCTACTTACTGGCATCTAGTAGACAGACATACCCTACAATACACAGAGGAGTCTTGAATTCCCAGATGCCATTGGTGCCAGAGTGACAACTTTAGATCTAGCTAATTTCCAGGAGATCCAGGAGACAGAAAAAAAAAAAAAAAAAAAAACATGAAGGACAAAGAATGCAACCAACAGAATCCAGACTGGAAAATTCTAAAACTACTGACATGACTTCCCATCCTCTTCCTCCTCCTCCCCTCCCCTTCTCCCACCCCATCCTCCTTTCGAGCTTTTGTTTGTTTGTTTGTTTATGTGTATGAGCATTTGCCTGAACTTTAAAATAAGACTTCCACAGTAAAAAGCCATAAAGAATAACTTGTAAAATACAATCTACTAGTATGCTAGCACATGCTTTTAATCCCAGTACTCACAAGGCAGAGGCAGTGAGACCTGGACATTGCAAAACTCCTTAAATAAAGATTTTCTTAAGGCCTTACGTGCACTGAAGAGAACCTGACATGTCTCATTCCAGAGGCAAGGATCTAGACTAGGAATTGCTCTCCTCACCTTACCAAGCACTTGCACTGAAAGAACATCTGTATTTCAAAGAGTGTTTCAGGTCTGGTGGGATGGCTCAGTAAATAAAGTCACTGGTCACCAGGCCAAAGACTTGAGTTCAATCCCCAGAACCCACATGGGGAGCCTCATGTGCATGTAAATGTATGTGTGTATACACACACACTTAATTAATTGATCTAAAAGCTCAGTCCCTTCCTCTTCTCTTTCTCACTGTGGCTACTTGCATGCTCTCATCCCACCCAGCTTTTTCCAAAAGATCCAAAGCAAGTTGTACTAGCAACATTGGCCTTGGCTGGAGTTTACTCACATGGAAACACTCCAAAGACTGCCTCGTCTGCCTTTTCCTCTCTCAAAGTAGCATTCCTTCAGCCTCAGTACATTTGGAATAAAGCTTCATTTTTACACATTTGTAAATAAGGGATAAAGAAAGACACAGCCTGTGGTCTGGTGGTACAAGCTTCTGGTGTTCTCTTTGTGAATGATGGGCCTTCCCTCCTTCTGGTAGTGGCCAGACTCTGAGCATGGCAGTCTATACCCTTTGGCGTTTTAGTTCCTATATTTGCAAGAAAGTATGATGCCTGACCTGCTGTCCTAGTACTGGAATTTATAATGCTCTGAAATCACAGAGTGCATAATATACCATTTACCACCGTTGTGTGGTGGTAAAGAACCTAATGTTTGCTTCACAAAGTAGCAATTCCTTGATTCATGAACACACACACACACACACACACACACACACACACACACACACACACCCTACCAATTCTAAAATAACCAGTGTCCGGTCAATTATCTGCATAACGTCCAAAATGAAAGGAAACAGAAATGGCATTCCTGGTCCTCAAGCCTCCAGGATCGGGTTACAGAGGCGCACCACCACACCTGGCGTATGCACGGCTGGAGATCCACTCCAGGTCATGATGCATGCCAGGCAAACAGTCAGCCAACCGAGTTACATCCCCAGCCCAAACGTCTGTGTTCCCATATAGGGTCTCACTGTGTAACCCTGGCCAGCCTAGAACTTGCTATGGTGACTTGGTGGCCGGCCTGCTTGCCTCTACTCCCGATCACACTCAGCCCCTGACAGCTCTATATAAATTTCAAGGGAAACAGATTCCTCTTTGCTTATTTCATAGTACACAATACAGCAGTTTCTATTTTGACAGTTATTATTTATACATTATACAGAGAATACTGATTTATATGCCTTACTTTGTGGTAAACAGTTACAAACTAATCTAACATTATAGAGAAATACATTTTCAAAACATAACTATTTTCCAGAGTAATCTGGAATATAGTCAACCAAAAGGAGAAAAATTGAGAAATTTTACCTAGAAACATAATCAAAGCAATGTAATAAAGCCATAGTTTTTTTTGTTTTTTGTTTTTTTTTCCAAAATGAATTTTGTGCTCTATTAGTCAATAAGGTATGGGAATTCTGTTAATCTTTAAAGTTTCTTACTTCAAAAACTTGACATGCTGAGTAAGGCAGGACAGAGTGTCTTAAAAATAGGCTTGCTATCAGACCATCACCCCTAATCCACAAAAGAATCTGCCAGGAGATTTCAACAACAAGAGGCGTATTGTGGGCATTTCTGTCCATCAACAAATCTAGCAAGTTGATTAAAATGCCAGAGGCGAAACTAAACACTGTGCAGAGGCTGGGGCGGACTCACGGCAGTTTCTCTCGTCAGAGCCGTCGGAGCAGTCATTGACGTGGTCACACCTGTATTCGCTCGGAACACACTGACCGTTGGAGCATGTCATCTGCTGACTTGAGCATGTGGTCCCAGCTGGGGAGAAGAAAAGAGAACATTATTACCAAATGCAGGCTGGCCCATTGATGATTGCCAAGCGTGAATGATGATAGGTAAGGAAAGAAACAAGCAGAGAACACACAGTGGATGCACACTTCACAGTGACGATGTGTAAAAGCAAAGGCCTTACACTGTGAAGTGCAGACAGTTCTGTTAGTTAACATGTGGTGAGTGCAATATGCATTTAAAAGGTATATGACAGAGGGCAAATAAGATATGGGCATTAAGCAAAGACAGGTAAGTACAGGGATAGAATGATACTTCAGTGGTTAAGAGCACTTGTTGCTCTTGGGGAGGACCCAGGATCAATTCCCAACACCCACATCATAGCTCACAACCACCAATGATCCTGTTCCACAAGATCCATCACCCTCTTCTGGCCTCCTCAGGCTCCTACAGGCACACAGCGCACATAAATTCAGGTAAACACACACACACACACACACACACACACACACACACACACACACACACACACAATTAAATTAATGAATACATAAACAAATCTTTAAAAAGGCAAACGACAGGTGTGGCTCACAGACACACAGGGATTGCGCCATTAGTGTCACAGGAAGGAGTGGTGGTATATACCTATACCTCCAGAACCGAGAAGGCAAGGTAGACAGAGAGGCAAGAGGGTCAGAGTTCCAGGCCAGCCTCGGCTACTTCACAGGGAGAGGGAATGGCAATAACACCTTCCTCTCATACAGAAGAAGAGACTGAGACACTTTACACACACAGCTGGGGGCAAATAAATAACTGACCCAGATGAACAAAAGACCAGCAGGGAGCACCCAGGCCACATGCTGAGAAGGCTGGGACATGGAAGCGGAAAGCATCAGTATCTTCACGGAGGCCACTGAAAATCATATCGTGGCTGGCAAACAGTTAATTGGATATTTAGCTTCGTTATTTTTTTAGACAGGATCTCACTCTGTCACCATGGTTGACCTGGAACTCATTACTTAGCTCAAATGGCCTCAAATTCAGGCCCCCAGTCTAAGCGGGCCTTTGCAACAGGGTCAGGCTACACCTCACTCACTCAGCACTCAGATAAAAAGCACTCTGTGAATGGGAAAGTAGCACTAAGCCTTAGAAAGGTACCGAGGCCTATCAGCCAGGGACTCGTGACCAAGCATGAGCAGTGAAGGAAGGAGAGAGGAGAACCAATAGGGACTCTGATCTCTTTTTACGCCTGTTGACGGCAGCTCTCCTGTAAAAATCTATTTCCATAAAGGGCAGGCAGAAGATCTGGCACCTAAGCATAGACTTGAGTTATCAGCCCACAGAGCTAAGAGTGGCAGGACCATCCTGAAATGGGGCTCACTCACTGTTACTATTTTAATTTTGCCTGTACTCCAAATTAAAGCCTGGGAAGCTAACCAGTTCCAAGCCTCAGGGGGTCTAACTCTGTAGTTAGCCACATCGTGTATGACCCAGCCTCTGAATGAGATTACCAGACAGTTTAAGAATCTTCCCAGCCCAGTGTTGAAGAATTGGTATCACCTGTCTCTAAGAGGCTAGACTTCAAATGTCAAAGAACCAGAAGAAAACCCCGGCATCAACACTTACGGCAATTCTGACGTTCATCCGCGCCATCTGAACAGTCCTGGTCCTGGTCACACACCCAGGAGTGGGGGATGCAGGTCTGCTCAGCAGGACACAGGAAAAAGCCGGATCTGCAGGTCCGGGGAGCTGAAACAAAACAAGCGGGGTGTATGCTGGCAGACCTCTGCCCCACAGTACAGCAGCAGTGCCTGAAGAGAACCTTGTCAACTCTCACTCCACACAGTTGAGAGTAATTAGTCCGTGCCCGAGTTCACTGTCACATCATCCATGGCATCCAAACAGGTGATCCCAAACAATGTATACAGAGGATAAAAGCAAACACACACACACACACACACACACACACACACACACACACACACACACAGATCTAAGGCAAAATTATCAAAATCCTATTTATGTTAAAAAAATTTTTTTGTTTTTGTTACATTTCTAACATCCAATAATAGTAAAGTGTCATAATAAATGGAAAATACGTGAAATGTGAAGAGAGAACCAAGAGTGAAATAATTATTCCCACATTTACTTGTTTTAGGAATTTGTGACTTCTGAGTCTTAATGTATGCATCCTAAAAACAAAGTAAATGACATGTGTCTAAGAGCCATGTGATGTTGGCTGTCATTGTCACAGGCACGGTGGATGTTGTCATAGGGTGCCACTGTCCATGTTTGCTTACATCCTAGACTAACCGTGCGTTCTGCCCACTACTTAAAAACAGGAGTCAGAGTGTGTTATTACAGAATCATATATATGACAGAGATTCACAAAGTCATATTCTGCTCCTTCAAGGGATGATTCAGAAAATAAGAGCATCAGCACCACCCAGGGACTAGTAGAAACGGAAAACTAGCAGGCTCTACCTCAACACGGAATAAAAACTCGCAGTTGTTTTTACCAGCTCCCAGGTGAGCAGTTTGTGCCTGAAAGTGTGAGGGGCCCCTAACCCTTTGCTTTTCCTTCCTCCCATTTCCAAATGCCTCGCTGAAGCATCACTGCCCTACTGTGCCGTGGAGCGGCCCATTCAAAACAACACTCATGTTGCTGCCTGTCTTCCTGCCTGTCAAAAAGCAGCCGGTGACTCACTGCCTCCGACTAGTCAGGGAGAGCCAAGAACTTGGGGACAGTGACTTGAGAGCTGTGACTGTGACCCCTGTGATAAGTGACTCAACTACTCTGAGGTTATTTCTTGATCTGAAATCTACTCAGAATAATGCTGAGGGATATTTACATAAAGAAATGTGTGGAAATGATTTCTAAAAGTAGATCTAAATAACTAAAATGAATTTCAGGTTTTATCTAGATTTTTAAGTAACTGTTGTATGTTCTTTGTGGTAACTCACAAGTTGCTCTACGGCTTTTTACGTATAAAAAGACGCTCCCCCTGAATTATAAACCACAGCAGTTCGCATACATCTTTTGATTTACAAAATTCCCCAGGAGACTAACCAGCAAATCTTAATTTTCAAGTTTCAGAAAACCAAGTACAAACCCCCTCTCAGTAAAGGTCACAGGCTCACAGCAAGGAACTGATGTAAACTGAGGCCCTCCCTCCAAAGGGAGCAAGACTTACTACCGCTAATGCCAGTTCACAAGCCCTAGCCCAGCCCCGGGTCTACCAAAGCATGACCCTTCTCTCTGCCACAGCCGACATCATACAGCACTTATTTGTGTCACTCAAAACAGAGCCAGGTCTGGCTCTTCGTCCTCACTTACGACAGCCAATTTCGTCTGTGTCATCCAAACAGTCTCTGGTCCCGTCACACCTCCAGGCTGCAGGGATACAGTACCCATTGCCACAGCGAAAATTCCCGCTGCCACATTCTGTAATAAGCAAGGAAGAGGCATTTTAATAACAACAACAGAAACTCTTAACATACTTCGTGCTGCAAGGGGAGGTGGGGGGGGGGACTGGGAGGAGTAGAGGGAGGGGAAACTAATCAGAATGTGAGAAAAATATTTTTCAATAAAAGAAAAATAAGATACTTCATGAAAGAAATACAAGTTAGGGATGAAATGAAAAAATATTCAACTATTTAGTAGCAAAAGAATGCAAATTATGTGTAAAATTAGGAAAGCAATTTCACACTGATAACATAAAAGGCATTTGTTTGGACGTCTGCAAGAAGGATATTTTCATCCACCGTTGATTAGCCTACACCTTGGCATGACCTGTCCAGGAAGTGATTTGACAGCATGCACCTTGCTCTATAAAAAGGTTTGCTCTGCCGGGCATGGTGGCCCATGCCTTTAATCCCAGCACTCAGGTCAGGAGAGAAATTTGGGACTTTCACATCTACATCTCCTTTTCCTAAGGAACTGATCAAAGAACAAAATATTGATCAAGATTTGAAATATTTTCCCCACATTATTTATAATAAACTACAACACTCCTATCCAATAACAAGGTAGTACTTTCTTATATCTATGTCTTGGTATATTAGGAAATATATTCCATCTGTGGAAATGGTTAGGAAGAAACAAAGACTCAGAGGCAAACACTAACCAGAAGGTTAGCATGGCTATTCCACTGTTTGCTTAGCTGCAATGTTTAATCGCCTTCCTTATACCTCTTAACTATTACACTATATGTAGAGACTGTAAATTCAGACCAACTTTGGCTGCTCTGTTCAAAAACTAATGTGTGCGTTGTCAAGGCTACAAAACAAATTTTCTGCAACTGAAGTGCACAAACCTGGCCCCAAAGATTAGCACACCCCAAGTGGCAGTGAAGCTGGAAAGGGGTTGTGACTGAAGCTCGTTTCGTTTAGCAAATATATCCTGCGATGGCCCTGGGGAGTAATCTGACAATTGGAAATCTGCAAGCTACCCCGAACATCAGGCCAGTGATCTCCCCAAGAATTTTGTGCCAGATAGAAAATATTCTTCAAAGAGGGCAGCCAACACAAGCCCAACTTGAAAAAAAAAATTCAAATTTATTTCAAACCCAAGAAATAGGAGTATTTTTCAAAGTTGGAAAAAATAATTGTATTTTCCTTCTATATTCAAGTAATCATGCTAAATCAGAAAATTCAGGTTTCTGGCTATAATTAACCCCACCTTAGCTAAATATACAGATCAATTACCTACTCCTAGAATAAATAAACAAGATGTTATCCTGACTTGTGTAAATGCAGGCGTATCAACAGCGAGACATAAACAGAGCTAAGTGATCTATTCCTAGGGAATATAGGCTACTTTGTTCATGGAATGTTCAAATCTGATTGTCTGGTAGTGACACCCTGATTTATAATGTATGCTGCAAATGGTCAGAAACTTCCCTTGGCTAGATGGTGGTACCGAGTGGTACAGGAGTACGTACACCCAAATACCTTCTATAGACTAATGCATGGCGGTGGTTGGTGGTGCGGGCCTGGGGTTGGTGGTGAGGTCTCTTATCAACTACCTTTAAAACACAACAACCTCCCTTGCAAAAATGCCCCTAAGGAATGTACAAATTCACTCTGGAATCCCAGAACTTCTCATTGGATTTTGTTCTACAAAGCAATAGTTCCCTGGGAGATTAGGGGCTTTGGAGGTTCAGCTGTTAACACAACATATATTAAATCACTTTTATCAATCAGGTCTATTGTTAATAGTCCAACACAATATATTTATGAGCTTAATACGTTTGTGTCTCATAATAGCTAATCACTCCTGGTTGAAAAATCATAGCCACTGTAAAGGACAATCTAGTCAGAGTTTTCTATTGTTGCAGAAAGAAAATTCTTAGGGTAGCGTATTACCTGTTTTGAAAATTCATAATTTTCATAATTGATAATATTTAAGTCATTTTTAGTATCAAGTCAATTGAAGTTTGTTTTTGTTTATTTTAATTTTGCTAAAAACACCAATGTGCAATACCATAAAATATTACAAAATAGACACAAAAATTATTTTTGAAACTTCAAAGCCGATTATTTTAAATTTTAAATTTTAAATTGAAACCAATGGGAAATGTTGCATTTTAAACTATAGGCCATGATTTCCGGTTTATCTTCCAATTGCTACATTATCTAAAGTAAAAACCAATTTATTCAATTTATCAGCATTTCTAAGATAATTCATTTGTCAAATTCATCTTTTCAGTGGGAACTTCATGTCTGCTATAACTCTCAAATGACCATTGTTTGAAAATATCTCCCCCAGAAAAAACAAACAGATACTTTATCATTGCTGTGTGGTCTCTCAGAAGCCAGTGTTGTTTAAAAACAGATTGTTCATGGAAAGGTCTAGATTAGGGCTTGATTACAATTGCAGGTGCCACCAATTTCAATTGGTTCATATGTTTGTTGTTTTTTGTTTTTTGGTTTTTTTGTTTTTGTTTTTACGTATATTGTACTAATGAAGCAGCCTTAATCACAAGCCCTGCAAGGTGCCTATTGGTCCTTATAGCTACCTTGAGACATACCATGTTGCAGATTGAAGTCCAGAGTGCTTCAATAGTTTGCTTAACATTCAGCAGCAAATAATGTAAAGGAACTCCTTGAACCTGGTAGTTCCACACCAGTAAACAAGCCCCGCTAAGCACTGTTCTGTGTTCCCTTGTACACATCGAATTATTGCAAACTCAAAAATGAACGTGGGCTTTTCATTTATTTTCTGAACTTGCTATCTATCATTGAGTTCATGCAGAGTGGTGTAGACTCCACAGAACTCATGCATTGTTGGGAAAGGAAGTGTGCTCTACTTTTGAAACTAATATTGCACTAAAAGTTTGGGAATTTTGCAGCATTCAGAAACAAAGGTAAATTCAAAAGAAATCTGAAAATTTAAATCAAACACGGAGATAGATTTCACCACTTTAGAGCCCAAAGGTATTAGTGTAAGAAAAGACAAGTGTTCTTCACAAGTAGTTGAATCCAAAGCTTCCAGGCCTAAGTGTTGGACTAAGAAAATGTTTAAGACAAGAAGAACTCAAGTAGCAGATAGTGTCCAGAAGAGGTAAGTAATTGTTTTCCAGGGCAGAGGACAGCCACTAGATTGAGAAGGTCATTCGTCATATCGTAAGGTCATATCATTTACAGTCTCTAGCAAGGCTCTGAGCACTGTGGGCTACCAAAGGCACACACGTCAGGAAATCAGTAACAGAGCAAACAATGAATGGGAATATATCACCTTACATTTTTAGAAAAATGAATGCAGGTATGGTGGCACATGCCAGTAATCCCAGCACTCAGGAGGCTGAGGCAGGAGGAGCTCTCGGGTGAAAAAGCAAAACTAGGTCTCATGAAATCTGCACCATGCAAGTGAGTGCCAGGCTAGCCTGGGCCACTTAGTGAAAGTCCAAAGAAAGCAAAAAGAAAATAAATGGACTAATTTGAAAGAAATAAAGACTATGAAGAGGTTGAGTTTTTTTTAAGATTATTTGTGTATATGTTTGCTTACATGAGTGTATGTACAGCATGTGCATGTAGGAATCTGCAAATATGCAGACCTCCAGAGCTAGAGTAACAGGCAATTGTGAGCCACTTTATGGGAACCAAAGTCTTCTGCAGGAACAGTGTGTATTCTTAACTGCCAGGCCATCTCTCCCTAGGAATAATTTTTTTAAAAAAGAGAAAGCAATGCATCATTATAACAACCTCTTCACTCTTTTTTTCTAATTCTATGGGGGGAGGGAGTGAGTGCGTGTGTGCATGCAAGCCTGCGTGCATGCGTGTGCGTGTGCGTGTGCGTGTGTGTGTGTGTGTGTGTGTGTGTGTGTGTGCGCGCGCGCGCGCTCACACACACGCAGATGCCTGGAAGCCAGAAGCACTGGCTCCCTGGAAGCTATGTGGTTGTGTGCTGTTCATCACAGGTGCCAAGAAGCAATACACAAGCTGAGCCACCTGCCCAGTTCCTGTTCTAATATTTCAGAGTACATTTCTTGCACATGATAATGCATTCATCGGTTTTGTGGACTTTATTCATAAATATTTGACATCTGCAAATGTCCTCTTAACATATTGAGCCTAATAGTTTATAGACTAGAATAAGGGTACAAGAGAATTTCAGGTCCCATTCAGCGTGCTGTTATGAAAACCAAGCAGTTAAAATGCTCCACAGAAAGTGAGGGCGTGATCTTGCTTCAGTTTCATTAGTGAGCATTACCAACCAGTCACCATTAGGCTGGGCAGGATCATCTGTATGATTTGTTACCTTGGCTGTCATTGAAACAGCATTAAGTTATAAACAGATAACCCTAAATCTCCAAAGGAGACTGACCTTTTATGTAGGTCAGAGGTGGAAATTATACCAAACCATTACTCATTATAAACATTAGAGCCTTGTCCATCAGTGTCAAGGGATTTGAAATGAACTACAGAAAATGTGAAGAAAAAATTATGGATGAATTAAGGAATTGTTTTGAGTTTAGTGAAGGAGGAATAGTCACTGTGATTTATTTAGTTGCACACATTTTGGAATCAGACGCAGGAACTTCCTTCCCTAGGGGACCAAGTGTTTTTGGAAGGAAAAGCACGTGTTAAGAGGATCTAGGCGATGGGGAGAGGATTTGGGACAGAAATTACTCCACAGTGTTGACTTCAGACAAAGTCCCATTGACGACCATTTGCCTCTTTTCTAAGAAGAGAATTTGTGAAAGGGTTAAGATTGAAAGAATTGGGGGGAAGGAGGCGGGAGCTGTGATGAGATGGCTGATAGAGTCTGACCTAAGTTCGATCCCCAGAACACGCGGCAGGAGAGAACAGATTCCTAGAAGTTGTCTTCTTTTACACCTATGCCATGGCCCTTGTACACCTACACACACACACACACACACACACACACACACACACACACACACCACACACACACACACCACACACACACACACACACACACACACACACACACACACACACACACACAGACCATAGAATTAGAAAAAAGATGAGGTTATTATAATGCTGCTTTTAAAAAATGAAGTGTGGGGCTAGAGATATGGCTCAGCAGTTAAGAGCACTGACTGCCCTTCCAAAGGACCTGGGTTCAATTTCCAGCACCCACACAGTGACTCACAACCATATGTAACTCCATTCTAGGTGATCAGGAATCCTCCTCTGTGGGCACTGCACATACATGGTGCACAATCATGCAGACAGGCAAAACATCTATACACATAAAAAATGTTACGGGCTGGAGAGAAGGCTCAGCAGTTAAGGGGCACCGACCGCTGCTACAAAGAACCAGCACTCACACAGTGACTTACAACTTAAACTCCATTTCCAGGGAATCCAGTGCCCTCTTCTGACCTCCACAGGCACCAGGCATGCACATTATACACATGCATCCATGCAGGAAAAGCTCATACATATAAAATAAAAATAAATAAATCTTTTTTACAAAATTTAAAAATAGAACCAAAGAGTGTGATATCAAAATCACTAAAGCCATAAAAATAAAATCCCTGATTCCTATGTGCAAACTTTATTTTAGTGCTTATGGAAGAAATAAGGGAAAGACTCTTCTTCACAGAGCTCACAGATCATTGGGATCATGCTATGCAATACTTATACAGCAACTACTATTCATTAGGTACATATAACATAACCATGGGACCCCCTGGATGAATGATACATTCTTACTTAGTGGAAGCCTCCATGAAACTAACCAAGTTCCCCAGAGCCACAAAGAGAAACGTTTGTCCAGTTCAGGCTCTCGACCTGTGTCACTCCAGACCCGTGTTCATCACCTCATTCCCCACAACACAAATGAGAAGTTGTGTTCATTCACCAGACCTTGCCTGCGGTATTTATTTCATATGGTTTCCAGGCAGAGCTTGCTGATCAGCACAGCAACCCCGTGCGTGAGGAGTGTCAACAGCCCCATTTCATAGTTTTGTTCCTCAGCTCGTGGGTTCACACCTAAGCAGGCTGACCCCAGGATTAGACTGTAGTAGTAGATAAATTAGGTCTCAATTCGTAAAGACAATAAAAACGACAACGAACGGTTGGATGGGATGGCGATCAGAGGCAAAGGTGCAAAGGTCAAGAGTTCAGCCCACCCCGAGCTAATAAGATCATGCCCCCCCCCAAAAAAAATAAAAGTGACCTGTGGGATGGGCATGGAGAGCAGCACAAGTCACGGGGTGCTGGAGTGACCAGAAGCCCTTTGTAAAGCAGAGCAAGAAAAGAGCCAGGAGAGTGGAGGGGGAGAGTCCTGAAAGAGATGGGGACTGGCCGGGCAGTGGTGGCGCACGCCTTTAATCCCAGCACCCGGGAGGCAGAGGTAGGCGGAGCTCAGTGAGTTTGAGGCCAGCCTGGTCTGCAGAGTGAGTTCCAGGAAAGGCGCAAAGCTACACAGAGAAACCCTGTCTCGGAAAAAAAAATAAAAGAAAGAGAGAGAGAGAGAGAGAGAGAGAGAGAGAGAGAGAGAGAGAGAGAGAGAGAGAGAGAGAGAGATGGGGACTAGAAAGGGGAGCGTCTAGGATCAGGCAGAAACCTGGTGCAAGGACAACTCCCATGAATCTCCAAGGATGACCCTAGTTAAGAGACTCCTAGCAATAGTGGATATGTAGCTTGAACTTGCCATCCCCTGTGACCAGATTGGAGACTGTCCCAATTGTCAGAGAGCCTTCATTCAATAACGGTGGAAACTAATACAGAGACCGACAGCCAGACATCAGTCTGAGCTTGGGGAATCCCACTGAAGAGAGGGAGGAAGGATCGTAGGAGCCAGAGGGGTCAAGGACATCACAAGAAAACTCACAGAATCAACTAACTAGGTTCATAAGAGCTCACAGAATCTGAACTGACAACCAGGGAGTCTGCATTGGACCAACCTATGCCCTCCACATATAAGTGATAGTTCCGTAGCTTGGTCTATTTGTAGGACTCCCAGCAGTGAGAGCAGGGGCTGACTCTAACACTTTGGCTGGTTCTTGGGAACCTATTCCTCATACTGGATTGCCTTGCCCAGTCGAAATACAAGGGTAAGTGCTTACTTAGTCTTACAGCAACAGAGTGGTATAACAAAGAAAAAAAGGAACGTTGGATGAAATGATGCATACTCATGACAATTAAGAGGCAGCCCAACCTGTCTCAGCAAACATAATGACAGCAAATGAATGGTAACCTGGTCTGGGCTAGTGTCCAGACATGGCCATGAGGACCTCACTGCCCAGACGCTCATGCAGAAGCAGGGGCCAGAAAGTAGGATGCTGGGCAGTCCCCAAGAGGCTTCTATCAGAGACAGGTCTCACCTTGTAGCCCTCCGAAAGCTGTAGCCCAGATCTAAAACAACTGTTTTCATGGCAATTGTTAACAGGTTCTATTGTGTAGGGCACAGATACCTTAGGGATATTTGCCCAGCATGCTCTCCGAGGTGAATGTGTGAGAGCATCCAGCCTACAGAATTCAGTTGTAAGGTCAGTTCAACTCCAAAGTCTTTAATATTTGCCTTAGTAATAGATATACCCAGGCTTTTCCATGACCAAAAGCCACCAGAAAGGGGTATAGCCTTTCTATGCTGAGCAATGAGAAATGAGGAAACAGAACCACCATCTTTTATAACTCCCTGCTTTCCTCCTTTCCCGTCTATCCACTAGTCAGTCACCAGCCTTGCTCTCCCTTTGGAGGTCTCTTGTACACTGGCTTTTCATTAAGCAGCTCCAGCCCTACAATCAGTGTGTCTATCAGCACAGAGCATTATGAATTAAGCCACTGCTCCTCATGGCTTCTGGAAAGGACGCTATTGACATTTGAGATGGGACATCTTTCAGAACAGTCCTGAGCAACGCAGAAGTCAAGGCACCCCAGCTCTGACCTGGGCAATGTCAAGAGTGCCCACCCCACTGTCTCAGCAATAAAACCACCGACTATCAGTACCACCACCACCACCCCATCCCCCACCCCCTCCCCCAGTGACTACCAACTCCCAGAATCTCTAAGCAGACTGGACACTCAAAGTTCAAAATGTCTTAACATGAAAGATCATCTAAGAAAGCCCCTAGAATAAATTCTTCCCTTCCAAAAGATAATAAAATGTCTTAAACAGCAATTGCACTCCTTCTCACCCATCAATAAGATCTGAGATTGGGAAATATCACGCCGCAGCTGCTGGTACCAGTAACGTGAAATGAACTCCCCTGGGAGTGCGATAAAGAATCTTAAGTTGCAGGGAGGCCTGTTTCACCCTGGAATGTTCCAGAGCATCCACGGGCTTCTCCATTCTAGGGGAGGGAGAGGTCAGGCCAGGAAAGCAAAGGCCAGACATCAAAAATCCTAAAGACTTCTTCAGTAATGTAAAGGATCATTGCTGTGAAAGCCAAAGCCGTAAGCATAACATCCTTAGGGTGAAGACATCAGAGCCAGATAATTTCCTCATTATCATCTTACTCTCAACCAGATACACTCGTAAAAATCTATCTAAGCTGGAAATCCATTATGGGTCTAAAACATCACTCCCAGCCTTAACCAAAGAAGTGGAACTGGGTCCCGTGATTTTTCTGCTAGTCTGAAATTCCTACAGTGCTTTCCCAAGCTGCTGAGTTGTAGCAAGGGTCTGTAGAGGGACTCCCCCATACATGGAGCAGTAGGCTTCTCCCCTCTAGGAGGAGAACCCTCATATAGGATGTTGAAAAGAGTACTATCTAAAAGAGGAAAATTTAAGATGGTCTGCTGGCCCCCATAAATAAGGACCCAATGAATTAAGCTACTTCAGAAAAGGGTAAAATGCCCTTCAACACTTGGTGATTTAAAATACTCTGAAAAAAAAAAAAGTATAAATCTCCCATTCACACACAGACTCAAGCTGTTTTCTAACCCAGATCAGTCAAAGGATTGCTATCGACTTCCTTTATCAAATAATATTAGAAGATTGTTGAATGGACTAAACATTAAAAATGAAATTAGTTATTCATGAGAAGCAAAGTCACACGTCTCCAGGCAGGCTCTTTCCTGCTGACGAGTTTTAAATGGTGCAACAGAGAAGCCACAGCATTTACAGTGTCAAGCCAGAGTCTGTCTGGTTCATGGGGCCAAGTACTGATTCAGTGAAAATGACGTGGGCGGGTGTATTAAAAGCTGCAGGTGGGACTTTGGTCATCCTAACAGACAGGTAAAATCAGCAAACCTCCACATTTAAAAAAAAATGGCGGCCGGGCGGTGGTGGCGCACGCCTTTAATCCCAGCACTCGGGAGGCAGAGCCAGGAGGATCTCTGTGAGTTCGAGGCCAGCCTGGGCTACCAAGTGAGTCCCAGGAAAGGCGCAAAGCTACACAGAGAAACCCTGTCTCGAAAAACCAAAAAAAAAAAAAAAATGGCTTGATGTCACTGGCAGTGGCGATAATAATAGAGGCAGAAAGGTTTATATCTTGTTGGAACTGGGGAGCTGGCTCAGCGGACATAAAAATGCTTGCCGCCTGATAATGAGGCCAGGCTCCGGAACCCACGTAAAAAGCCGATGCAACAGCACACATCTGTAATACCAGCAATGATAAGGCGTGATGGGAAGTGGAGACAGAGAACTGGATGGCAGCTGATGGCCAGCAGAAAGGAGACAGACAGACTACCGTGGCACATGTGCCTATACACAGACACACAAACACACACACTAAATAAACTGTTGTATTTCTTCTTCCTGCCTCCATCTTATTTAATTATTAACTATCACAATAATTACAATAAATGAAAGAGTTCACAAAGGGAGACTATCATTCCTAGACACTGAGTTCAATGACACTGGACATCCCAAGTACTAGCCTTTTGATTAAATTACATCTGGTACCTTGTACCTTGACTTCAAGTGGGTACAAAACAGCAATTCAAGCCTTACTATGTCCCAAATCCATATTTCACCAGCATGTCATTGCTATGGCCTTTATTTATACAAGTCACAAATTATATGGGAGGGACTAAGTTGCTTCTCATTTAGAATGTATTCCAGAAAATACATATCAGGTATTCATAGACATATTTCTGTGTATGTGTTCTTTATACTTATTATGTTACTACCAGTTTATTAAGAGACACACAAAGAAAATAAATATAACTTTAATTAAGGAGGGAAAAACTTCAGCTTATCTGCTGCATCCCAGAGTCATTTGGCCCTGGCTTGGTATGCCTGGGCTCCAATAGCATTTATAGGTCTCCAAATCACTCCCAGGCACTATAAATGTCATCACGGTCATGTTATGTGATCGTGATGACACACACAATTCAAAGGCTTGTTGACACAAAAATCACAGCATTGTATTTCACCAGCTGATTCTCATGCATGCTAAAAACGCTTCTCCAGTTTCTGCCTATACATGGGGATTTATGCTGTCTCAAAACTAATTGTGCTTCAATGACTTATGCTTGCTTACCTGTGATGACTGTCAGAAACAGGAAGAGGAGGAAAAAACATAGAATTACACTTCATAACACTTACATAATGTGCTTTAAGTATCATTAGTAATTAAAGAATGTACTGCTGTATATATAACTTTAAATTTTGTTATTATGTTTGTTTGTTTACGAGAGGGAGGCACACCTATGCCACAGCGTGCTTGTGGAGGTCAGAGGGTAACCTGTGGGAGTCAGTTCTCTCCTTCCGCCATGTGGATATTCAAACTCAGGTGTCAGGGTAGCAACGGCACCTCTACCCACTGAGCTCACACACACACACACACACACACACACACACACACACACACACACACACACACACTAAATGTAAAGTTTTTAAAAAGCATTAAAGATCTGTATTAGCTACATTATCAGAGTCCTCAACCTTATGTGATAGAAAAACAACAATTGCAAAAATATTCTATCACAGAAAGGATATTCACCACTGCCTTTAATACACTGAAAAGAAAATGTAATCATTCGAAGCCATTATTTTATTTCTAGTTGACCAAGAATAAGCATGGCCATCCGACTCCTCCTCAGAAAGGAGACATGAACCCACACCGTGATCCCATCACTGCTAATGAAACAGACACCTTAAGGTATGGTAATAACTCACGCCTGTAATTACAGAATTTGGAAAGCTGAGGCAGGAGAATTGTCTGGACTCTCTACTAAGAACTAAGTACCAGGGTAGCACAAACTAGAGTGAGACCCTGTCTCAAATATATATATATCTAAGTATATACATATATAAAATGTATATATACAGCATTCGGCATTAAAAAATAATAGTTAGTTAGTTAGTTAGTTAGTTAGTTAGTTAGTTAGTTAGACTAAAAGTCCTAAGTATTCTTCATACTGTCAACATGTTAAACTCAGTTCAAGCAAACATAAATTAATAAAATCGTCTCTGTGAGATGGAAGGACAGTTGTAGCAAACGCACCATCTTTTCAGTGATCCAAGTCAACTAGCCAAGATCCATCTAGAATCTAAGAAATGAGGGCAAGCCAGTCCTTGCTGAAAGAGCTAATACTCAGAGTTTCCCTTCACTCAGCACTTCACTAAGTCTCCTGGGTAGGTTAGAAAGCGAAAAAGCATCTAATAGTCCAAGAAGCAGAGCCTTATCTAGTCAAGGGATCCTACCTCCCCTCCCTATCTAAAAATCCCTTCTCTCTCCCTTGGCTTGCCAGGATTTCTCAGCCTCCAGAATCTCCCCCCAATGAGCTTGTTGTCCACAGAATATTTTAAAGGAATGTTTTCTGTGGGCATGTGCACTTGCTTAAATAGGAAGCTCACTCATGAGGGAACTCACTCTGTAAATGCCCTTGTGGTCATTTTCCAGAGACCCAATAAATAATATGTTCCCTGCCCCTCATTGAAGCAGACTGGAGGGAAACAGGATATCTTATGATGTCATATATTGTATCAAAACTTTTGCTGAATTGAAGCCAAATCTCATCAGGGTAAGTGTTTTTTCTGTAAAAGCGCAGAGCAGTTAAAACACAGTCAAAAGGCTTTTCAGTAGGACCCAGGCACCTCTCTAAAGCAGTGTGATAAATCTGAGATTAAACTTAACTAAATGAAAAGGTCGCGAGGGGAATATTGCACGGGCAATGACTTCCAAGGCTTTAGAAGAAGCAACAAATAAACGGCACCTGTTGAAAGCCACATTTAAAAACCCTGCTGCACTGGTTAGGAGTCCAGCAGCCCCTTTCACTGGAAACACAGCATTCGCCAGTTCCACCCAAATGGAAGTCAAGTATGCACGCACACATCCACAGGTGGCGGCAGCCCCATGCACAGGCTTCCAAAATAAGTGGGGGAGGCTTATCTGTATGTACAACCACTTTGTTCTCATCACTGGATTAATTCAGGATGTGTAAGTGAGTTTCCCTCCCTACTGGTTCAACTATTGCTACATACAGAATCATTACTTCTTCACAGGTGAGTTTCCATTCTCCTTCCACTCAGTCTTTCATATCTAAAAGCCACCAGCTCTTACACAGAACTAAGAGGCTGAGTGAGACTCTCCGGATGGCTGCACAGTACTGAGAAAGCCCTGTAAAATTACAGCAGGGAAGGAAAGGGCAGAGAGAAGACTTAGAAGCCATGGAACTGCCCAGGGTTAAGTCCCTGACATCATAGACGCCAGACTCAGACCCCAGCCCTACCTCTCTCTGAAAATCATGTTACTATCAGTGTCTGGTTTTCCTCAAAGGATAGTGGTGAATAAAAGCTCTTGTCCAGAGCCGGGCAGTGGTGGCACACTCCTTTATAGCTCTTGGGAGGCAGAGGCAGGTGCATCTCTATGAATCTGAGGTCAGCCTGGTCTACATAGTAAGTCCTAGGACAGCCAGGGCTACACAGTGAGACCCTGTCTCAAAAATCCAAACAACCACGACAAAAATCCAAGCTGCTAATTGGTATCACCACCACAGCTGCTGCTGACCTGGAGGTCTTGGTAGTTCAAAACCAGAGAATGAATGCTTTTTTAAAACAATGTCTCATGTAGTCTTTACAGAATGGAGAGATGGCCAAGCTGGAAAAGTAGTTGCCACTGAATCCCCTGCAACTACATAAAAACAGCCAAGCACGGAGGCAGGAGCCTGAAACTCCAGAGCAGGGGAAATGGAAAGCAGAGGATCTTGGGAGCTTGCTGATCAGCCAGTCCAGTCCAATCAGTAAATTCCTGGTTCAACAAGAGACCCTGCTATAAAAAATAAGGTTGAGGAAGACACTGAAATCACATTGGTCTCCACTTGCACATACACATGTGTGTGTGCACGTAGCAGCACACATATATACAAAAAAATAAAAAATCTGACCACTATATTTCCCAACTTACATTTTTTCAAACCCACCCCTCTACTCAGAGGAAACCTCCTGCAGTGCAGCTTTCCAAGCTCCTGTGACACCCTCCTCTAAGACTCAGTTCAAATAGTTCACATGTGGGGGTCATCCTGGCTGCCTTGCAGACTGGATTACATAGTCCTCTTTGCTGTGCTCCCAAATCCTAGTACAGCACATCTCATCATCTATGGACAACCGGTCCCTGACACAGCATGTAGATGTTTGTGTAATAAACACACCAGTGATCATTCTAATGGGAACGATTAACCAGACCTACCCACCAGTCACCTATACAACTTCTCAGTGGTCTTCCCCGTAATTTCATTAAATAAGGAAGGATTGGATTTTGTTCCGCTTCTGAGACAGATTCTCAGCATATAACCCATGCTGGTCACAAAGTCACAATCCTCCTGCCTCAGCCTCCCAAATCCTGAGACCACAGGCTTGGGCCAGCATATGTGCTTGAATGGGTGAACCCTACATAAAGGAACAAATGCCGATCGACGGCTGTGTGCTGCCTGGAGGCGCCAAAGTCAAGTGTGATCCTCATGTGCTCTCTCAGCAAATCCTTGACCAGAGGGCATATCACCCTCTGCTTCGACCTGTTCCAACCAGTCTCAGGGTTAGAGAGACACAATAAACTACAGGAAGCCAAGTGGACAGAGTGCACGTCCAGGGATACATGAGACGGAAATGCTCAGTCTCTTGAGAAATGTGAACCTTTTCACAATTTGGCATTGAATTTTCACCTTTAAAAATCTGGAACATGAAGGACCAAACTGTCCTTGGGAGCAGACAGGCGGGTGACAAGGCCTTGTCTTCTACCATTGCTTCCTCTGGTAGTTTCCCTCCCCTTAGAAAGCTGCACTTTTCCCCCTCAGCAGTTTCTATGGATAGAGAATTTGACAGGTGGTTTCTGCATTTCAAAAGCCCACAGCAAGGAGGCTCCTCAGCAGCGCTGACCCAACCAGGAACTGGTCAAATGTGAATAATTTGGCACCAGGTTCCCCGAGGACCAAATGTTCACTGAACACTCTCCAAGCGCTAGTACCTTGCATGTTCACAATGACCTATAAATATTCCCAAGAGGCAGGAATTAGAATCGACATCGTACAGTTGAGGAAGCTGGGTTCAGGGGTCATGTGACTCACAGGAATGCCTCTGGGAAGCAACTGAGCTAAATCTCCAAGTCACAGCCTATGTCCCAACATGAAAAAAAAAAGTTTGGCCCCAGGTTAACTCAGTCCATAGTAGACCCTGAGATTAGGGATCTTTGAGCAGGCTGGGAGGGGCTGGCTTGGAAACAAGAGCTTTAAACTTAAATCACTGGCTTCTGCCCATTCCCACAAGGCAGGCCATGTGTGTTCATACACATGTGTACAGATGCCAGTCCGTGTGATGGACATACTTACAGTGGTCAGAAGCCCACCTCGGGGATCCTCCTGTCTCTTGTCTTGCCACTGCCTGAGCTGTGTCCCCAAACCTGAGGCAAATCTACCATCAGTAGATATGAGGAAACCATGGGAATTCTCTCTCTCTTTTTCTTTAATGGAAGTGATTTTAGCATAGAATTGTTGCAAATGTATATTTACAACTCAAATATTTCTTCCTGACAGAGCCCTAAACGATTCATATCATCTGTCCTAAAGAGTGAATTGCCCACGTGCTCAAGCCTTTCAGAAAAGGCAATAATGTTCTCAAGGACACAGGATACACTTTTGTAATATTCTGGTTCACAATGAATTGAAGACTAGGACGTTTGTCATTTATGTCTGGCTCAGTGGCATAGCCCCATACTTACCTCACTATGGAGGCTGAAACAAGAATTTAGTTGTGTAATTTCTAGGATATTTTTAAAACATAATCAAATTTTACAAATGAATGTGGTCAATATAGCCCAGCAGGCAGGGGGTGTCCCTTCAATGGCAGGCGACTTGTCTAGCATGTCCTTGGCTCTGTATTCACAAAGACAAATAAACCCTATATATTGCCACTGCTAGGAATAGTGGCACATGCCTGTAATCCCACAATCCCAGCACCTGTGAGCTAGAAGCAGAAGCAGGAATTCAAGGTCATTCTCTTGCTATATAGTCGTGAATTTGAGATTAACTTGGGCTACATAAGACCCTGTCTAAAATGTGTGTGTGTATGTGTATACATATGTATACACATGTGAGGTATGTGTGTGTGTGTATATACATATGTATACACATGTGGGGGTGGGGGGTGTTTCCTTTAAATGGATCACTGAAGGTTTCCCTCTAAAGTTTAACTCTTAGGGCTGGCAAGATGATTCAGTGAGTGAAGGCACTTGGCACTTAGCCGAAGGACCTGAGTTCAATCCTTGGAATTCACATGGTGAAAGGAGAAACCCAACTCCCACAGACTGTCCTCTGCCCTCCATACTCATGCCATGCTATGGCAAGCACACAGACAGACGGGGGGAGAGAGAGAGGTACATAAGTGTGAGTACTGAGTCCTGTTCATTATGTCACAGCACTCATGCAGTTGGCAAAGGAAACAGAAGAACTTTAAATGCCCGGGCAACCGGCATCTTATAACGTGATCTGCTGCCTGGGTCTCCTTAGTGCCCCCCTGGAGGGGTTGACTCACGTCCCTCCTCCATCAGTCTTTTCAAATGTGCTAAGATGCGCACAGGTCCCTCAAGCCTGACTCTTCCTTGAAACCACATAGTAAAAGCTACCCTGGTGTGTCCTCCTCAAACTAAAACCAGCTTGAGCATCCTCATTATTGAAGTAAGGCAAGCAGGGAGTGGATGAGACAAGAAAGAGACCATCTCTAATCCATTATCAATAATAACTCAGAGAAAAGTCTTTCATCATAAGTGTACAATCTACTGACTTGGTGACTTATTTACAAAATTGATGGAAATTGTTAACAAGGAGTTAATTGATTTAAGTCACCTGATTACCACAGTTAATTAACCACACTAACTTAATCTTCTTTCTTTGCAAACGCCAACTAATCATTTCCCAGGTGTCGGGCAGTAATTCCTTGAATAAAAATTACCCCTCTCTCCCCTTCAAGGGAGAATCTTGAGTGTTTTCTTTTCAGATTCCAATCAAACAACAAGCAAGATCTTTTTCTTATGTGGCTGCCTTGAAAGGGCTTCTATCTTTCCATGGCTTCCCTCCCCGCACCCTTCCATTATAATAAAGGAAATCCAGCCGTGCGACTTTACCGACCATGTCATTTTGAATTACTTCAAGAACCAGCAGAGAACACTTCTTGAATAAAAATGAACAAATGAAAGGCAGTTGAGACTTTCATCTAGGAAAGTGAATTTCCAGAAAAAAAGACTTAAAAAATACTTCATTTGCTGGGGCTGGCTATAAAGGGGTAAACACAAAGAACGGGGGCGGGGTGGAGCTGTCCTAATCCCGACTGTGGTGGTTGTTATACTAATATATATACATATATTAATATTTATAGAAATAGGAGTGCGGGGTAGCTCAGTGGCAGAGCACACGCTTAGCATGCAGAGGTCTGTCTAGCATATTCCCAAAAGATTACAGTAATGTACACACAAACAACTTAGCCTATGTTCACTTAAGATAGAGCAACTCATAAATGCAAACACTCAAAGCCTATTGCTTTGAAACCTATAAAAATGTATCCATTTTTACATATATAAAAGCTAAGGTTAGTGGGGTGTGGTGGTGCACACAACTACCACTGAGGCAGGGGGGTCTCTGTGCGTCTAAGATCAGCCTGGTCGACATAGTGAGTTCAGGCCATGGCTACATAGTGAGATCCTGTCTCAAATGAACAACAGTCTCTCACCTCTGCCACAAGAGATGGTGGGCGTGGGTGAAGAAAACCAGCAATGTTACAGCGGCGATCAGAATAGCCCATGTAGTCCCCCATCTCTCCAGTTCTCTATTAGTGGGTCTATCATTTTTCCTCTACATAGAGCCAACTGTCTTCTAAACAGAGCATGTGACGCAGGGAACCTCTGGAGGAAGTCATCCCCTAAAGAGGACTGGGGCTTTAATAAAGGGTCATCTCTCTTCTCTTTCTCATTCCTTCCATCACATCAAAATGTCTGAAAACTAATTGTAGATTACAAGAGGAATTTGTGATACACATTCCCCTCTGGAACTGTTACATCTCTTCTTTGGTTCCCCTTGCAGGGAAATGGCGAGCACAGAGTGCTCTTCTTACTAGCTCATGGTGTGCCACATTCTCCTGTCTTCACTGCTGGGTTTAATCATTTACAGTAAGAGGCATCAAACCTTCAATTTTTAAGCCATCCATTTTGTTTTTCACCAGGACCTCGTCTTCTACTGATTGCTTAGCAAATTCCTTCTACACTTCACTGCACCAAATATTAGGGGAGAAGTACATTTTTATGTCAAAGTATACCAGAAAAAGTCAGAATTCTGGTAACTTTTTAGCAACTGACTTGGAGCCAGGCTTAGTAGTATACACTATTCAGGAGGTTGAGACGGGAGGAATTCAAGGCCAGCTTGCATACACATAGTAAGACCCTACCAAAAAAACAAAAATAAAAACAGCAACCAACTTGGGAAGAGTGTGTACTCTTGCAGATTTTTTTATTATATGCTAACATAAAAAGAAAAAGGTTTCTCTTTATTTTATTGTACTTGTTTATTGAGTGGGTGGGTGGGTAGAGGTAGGCCTGTGGTGCCAGTGTGACATAGTAGAAGTCATGGACTGTCCTTCTACCATGTGTGTAGGTCCCTAGGAATCAAACTCAAGTAGTCAAGCTTGCAAATTGTCTTCACCCTGTCTGTGAGCAGTCTTGCCTGGCCAGATGAATAGTTTTCTATTCACAGTCATCATTATGGTCTAGAAAAATAATGGCATCTACATCCCAAGCCAAGAGTCTCTTCTCAAACTTACCACTGTTGATGGATCTTAACAATTGCTTTTGTCATTATTATGTTTGTTTGACAGATGAAGGGTTTGTCTTCCTTTCTTTCTCTTTCTTTCTTTCTTTTTCTTTCTTTCTTTCCTTCTTTCTTTCAAGAAAAGATCTTACTGAAACTCAAGCAAACCTGAAACTCACTATGTAGCCCCGACTGCCCTCAAACTCACAAAAGAGATCAACCACCACATCCAGCTATAACCTTTTCTAGCAATCTTATGTCAATTGAGCGAAGTATGGGCTGTGCTACAAAGTAAAATTTTCTGTTTTAGAGTTTGTTTCACTGTTCAAACAGGCATCTTAAGAACAAGTAATCACACACACACACACACACACACACACACACACACACACACACACTCCCTCTCACTTTCTGCTTCTTCCACCCTTTCTCTCTCTAAAACCACGCCAGCTTCGGAGTTTGCTTCTGGGTCCCCAGGGAAACAATGTCCCACTCAGAAGAACTGGCCCTAGTAATGACAAAGCAGACATCTCCAGACATAACAAGAAGCACTTTGGGTCCAAAACCCTCCATGCATCCCCAGAGGACATACCTGCCCTCCCCCCGCCCCCAAGAGAAGGACCAAAGGTTGAGCTGCAGGGCACCAGTCTCTGAAATGAGGCACAAAGATAGTCTACCACTTTCTTCTATTCTCTCACTTATCCACGTGAGAATCAACGTTCTGGCCTCAAATTTTAGTTCCACCACTTAACAACTGGACAAGACCACCTGTCTTGCCTTAGTCCTTAACACATAAAATTCTATGCTGTTAACTGCTGTAACTGGGTGGGGGGCTCACACATTTAATCCCAGCACTTGGGAGGCAGAGGCAGGTGGATCTCTGTGAGTTCGAGGCCAGCCTGGTCTACAGAGCAAGATCCAGGACAGGCACCAAAGCTACACAGAGAAACCCTGTCTCGAAAAAAACCAAAAAATGCCAGGAGGTGGTGGTGGTGGTGGTGGTAGTGGCGGCGGCGGCGGCGGCGGCGGCGGCGGCGGCGGCGGCGCATGCCTTTAATCCCAGCACTCGGGAGGCAGAGCCAGATGGATCTCTGTGAGTTCGAGGCCAGCCTGGTCTACAGAGTGAGTTCCAGGAAAGGCACAAAGCTACACAGAGAAACCCTGTCTCGAGAAAAAAAAAAAAAAAAAAAAAAAAAAAAGGAAAGAAAGAAAAAAAATAATAATAATAATAATTAAAAATTCAGTCATTTGAGAAAAGCCTGTCTCAGGAAAAAAGAAAATCAGTCATTAATACTAAGCTCATTTTCCCAGCTTCTTTACCTATATTTGCACGTGATTCAGTCATTCCCTGTCTCCAACTTATTTTTTTTCTTATTTTTTTCCTTTTTTTCTTTTTCTTTTTCTTTTTTTTTCCCCTTTAGTTGTGAGCCTTGCCTTTAATGGCTGAGCCATCTCTCTGGCCCTCCAACCTTTTATGTATGTGGAAACCAGAGGTCAGCCTGGGGTGCCATTCACCCTTTAAAAAAAAAAAGAAAGAAAAGAAGACCTGGGACTCGCTGCCCACTGGTCTAAACGCTCTGTCTGCTTCTCCCGCGCTGGAATAACAAGTCCAGCTTTTTCCATGGATGCAGGCCATTGAACTTATGCTTGCAAGACAAACACTTTTACCAACTGAATCATTTCCAAGGCTGCCGAGAAAGTCTGGGACCACAGAACAAGTAGCCTTGGCCTTTATCAGCAGCCTGGGCCCTTTTCATCGGGCCTATTTTTCCATCATCCATCAGAAACAAGGCCCTGACGGGGCACTGGAGGGTCTCCCACCTCAGCCAGCTGCCTCCCAGAGTTGGGAAACCGCTCCCCTCTTCAGAGAGGGCCTTTTGTCCTGGCTGCTGTTTTCACTGTACCATGGGCCCAGGCAGCTTTCTTTTGTGCTCTGTTTAAATACAGAATGACAGTCCACTAACAGAACATGGAAAAACTTTGGCTTATCTTTTTGTAAAAGCTACTGTATCAAATGTGTAGTAAAAATGGCAGAATGACCCATTGTGTGCGTACAGGGGAATTCTCACAGGATAACCATGGATCTGGAGGGAAGCTTAAAAAGGAATGAAGAAGCGGCTACCCAAACGCACTGGGGGTCACCAGTGGGGTGGGGTGGGGGATGTGGGGGTTCAGATGGAGAGAAACAGTGTTGCTAAGCCACCTGCTTTGATTAAGACAACAATTTTTCTTTTCCTCCCTCGGGACCTAAAAGGGGCCCCAAGAGACCCTAAGATATTAAGAGCTGGCAAAACCGGGATAGGATGCCACCGCCTCTTTTCAGTGCTGGAGGTTGAATCCAAAGTCTTTTGTGCATGTTAGGCAGGCGAGTGCTCTGCCACTGAGCACTTTTTTAAAAGTCCTGTTTTTGTGAGGTTTGTTTGTTCACTTATTTCCTTGTTTTGAAACAGAATCTCATGAAGCCCAGAGATGAGAGAGAGAGAGAGAGAGAGAGAGAGAGAGAGAGAGAGAGAGAGAGATCAAGAATGACCTTGAATGTCTGACTTTTCAGCATCTACCTAACAGGTTCTTGGAATACAGGTATACTGCCACATCCAATTTATGTGCTGCTGGGGAGAGAACAAAGATTGGTGCATGCTAGACAAACACCCTAACAACTAAGCTACACCTTCAGCCCTACTTTTTGAGACTTTTTTTTAAAACAGAATCTCATCATAGTGTAGAATGGCCTAGAACACAAGGCAATCCTCCTGCCTCAAACTCCCAACTGCTGGGATTACAGGCATGAGTCACATCTGATGAAAAACGATTTTGAGAAAGGGTCTTTTTAAACTGCCCAGGCTGACTTCAAATTTGCAATCCTCCTGCCTCAAACTCCAGTGTAGCTGGGATTCCTGATGTGCCACTGCACATAGCTTTTGGGGATATCCACTCTTAAACTCATGGGACATCCATTCATGCATTCATTCGACTCTGTCTGTTGTGGATCCTAAGGATAGAGCAATGAATAGAAGAAATGAAATCTCTGTCTCAAGAGAACACAATAAGTAAACAAGCAAGCTGGGTGATGGTGGCGCACACCTTTGATCCCAGCTCTAGGGAGGCAGAGGCAGGTGGATCTCTGTGAGTTCGAGGCCAGCCTCGTCTAGAGAGTTACAGAGTGAGTTCCAAGCAGCCAGGGCTGTTACACAGAGAAACCCTGTCTTGAAAAACAAAAAGTAAATAAGCAAATACGAAGTTATGTAACTTCATTAATACTTCCCACAGTGAGTGCTGTAATGGAGAAAGTGAGCCACAGAGGAAAGATGCAGGGGACATTCAGTTTGAACTGATTGTCAGCCTGGGCTACAGGCTGCAAAGTGAGGCCCTGTCTCAAAAAAAAAAAAATAAGGTGGGAAGGAATGGTTAGAAGATAGGAGAAAGGAAGGAGAAGACAATAACGGTATTAAGTAATTGCTGGGGTCAAAGAAAATGATCTAGAACATGAATTACTTCAAATTTAAGGCATAGGAATTTCTTCCAGAACACAGACGACGCAGGCTGGAAGGCAAGCAGTAGTAGCTGTCATACAAATGTGTGGCATTCTCTCCCTATCTCCACATTTATTAAAAGCAGAGTCAGGGCATGCACAAGGCCCAGCACACACACACACACACACACACACACACACACACACACACACAATTGAAAGTTGAGATTCATTGCATGGCTTTAGTTTCGTGTTGTGCTATGGTGCTCTCCTGCCATGTTTAGACACAGGGAAGCAGGTGTGCAGAACTTGTTTGAACCAGGACTGGGGTTCAACAGAGCAGGATAAAGGAGGCCAGGCTGCTGAGAGTGTGTGAAGGAAGAAGTGACTTTAGCAAGGATTCCGAAATAGAAGCTGAGGAATGAGAGGTCTCAAGGCCAGGGGAGAGGTGGTGAGATCAACACATTCCAAGGATAGGAAGGAAATGGGCTCCCATTGCAGCCACAGAACAGAAGGCTACTCTAGAAGCCAGTGGGCTCTGTTGGGGGTGGGGAGGTAAACCCTGACTCCGCAGAGCATAGCGAACTGCCACAGGAAGGGACTGGCACTGCAGGCAAGTTCATTCACAAAACTGAGGAATGAGAAGGTTCCCATAACAGCTGTTCTTAGATTGTCTGAGCCCAGAACTACCTGGAAACTCTTCAAAATACAGATCCCCATGTTCCTGGTTCAGTGACTGTAGGCTCTGGCCTATGAGTTTATATGCTTTATAAAGCTCCTCGCGTGATTTGATATGCCAGGTTTGGAGAATCTAACTCAGGAAAGTATAGCGTTCTAAGTTATTGAAGTAAGTGAAGTGGTTATACTTTTAAGAACATAGCTAAAGCCTAGCATGGCAGCTCATGCCTATTACTCCAGACTTGAGAGGTAGAGGCAGGAGTATCAGGAATTCTAGGCCATCCTGGGCTACATGAGACACTGTCTCCAAAAGCAAGAAGAAAAATAAAGGCATAACTGAAGGCAGGCTTTGGTGGTTCACATCTGGAAGGCCGGCACCGAGGGTCAAGTGTTCTGAGATGAGCCTGGGATACACAGCAAGAGCTAAGAGAAAAGAAGGAAGAGAGAGCAGGAAAAGGACAGAGGGGAGGGAGGGAAGAAAACCCCAGGTCAAGAATACATGTAACCCCATTTGTCTGGACGTTACAACCGCAGAAAAGCTGGCTGAAAACAAGCCTGGCACCAGAGGAACAGAGTGAAGGCAAACACCAAGGGAAAGAAAGCATGGAAACCGTGCTGAACCTTACCCAGACTCCACTGCCACCCAGGACTCTTCCCATCCAGGAGCCAGGAAATACTCATATTGTTTTATCCAGTGTGAGTTGGGTTTTCTATTTGTTTTTGTTTTTTAAAGTGTTCTCCACACCCTTCCCCACATCAGAATTAAAAGAATGTGAAAGTCCATGCCAGCTACTGCTTTCCTTCTCCCCTTTAGTAAGGTTAAAATATAGCCAATATTGACATATTCTAGATAAAATATATCCATTCTTAAATTCAGTGTATCAGGACTAGTAGTAGTTCACCCTGGTAATTTCTGTACCCACCAGACTGAGGCAGGAGTGCCAAGAGATCAAGGCCACCCTGAGTGTGCTACATAATAGGTTCCAGGCCAGCCTGAGCTATAGGATAAAACCCTGTCTCAAAAAGACCAAAAAAGTGGTTGAGTATGGTAGTACACATCTACAATTCTAGCCGTTGGCAGATAAATGCAGAAAGGTCAGGAGTTCAAGGCTAGCCTGGGCTAAAATGAGACCCTTACAAAATTAAGCTGCCAATCATGGTGGTGCATGCCCTCAACCTCAGCACCCAGGAGGCAGAGGCAAGCTAGCCTATCTACAGGGTCGGATTCAGGACAGCCAGCGCTACATAGAAAGATCCTGTCTCAAATTTTTTTTTTTTTTTTTTTTTTTTGGTTTTTCGAGACAGGGTTTCTCTGTGTAGCTTTGCGCCTTTCCTGGAACTCACTTGGTAGCCCAGGCTGGCCTCGAACTCACAAAGATCCACCTGCCTCTGCCTCCCGAGTGCTGGGATTAGAGGCGTGCGCCACCACCGCCCGGCTCAAAATTTTTAAGTCAAATCTATTTAAGGATATGAAATTTTTTTTCAGCTTTTACTCCTTGTTAAAAAATCACAGAATTGCTCCCAATACACATGCAAATGCTTGATACTTATAAGACAATCATTTTTATATGAGGATCAAGAAGTTCTAGCCTAAGAGGATTAAAGTTACTCTCCACCTTTCAGATTTCAGCATCCTTTGGACCCTCCGGAGGACATGCCTTGACACTGAGTATGCATCAGCAGTAAGTGATGAAGGCTTCTTCTCAAACTTAGAAGGAATTACTTTAGTAATTAGTTCTTTGGTTATTGCTTACAGACTGAGATCCCAAGATCTGTAGATGATAAACAAGCCATTGTATCCATGGTAACAGTGGCTTAACTTTTCAACGCACAGAATGGTAATAACATTTTCTTCTTTCATTTATTTCTCACTGTTTCTTATAACCTTGGGGGGTCCAGCATGATGATCTCAGTCAGGGCTAATGACCAAACACATCGAGATTTCAGAGGTAAAACTGAATATTGTCAGCTAGCTAGACAGTGGTGGCATACACCTTTAATCCCAGCACTTGGGAAGCAGAGGCAGGTGGATCCCTGTGAGCAAGGCCAGCCTGGTCTACAAAGTGAGTTCCAGGACAGGACAGCCAGGGCTGTTTACACAGAGAAACCCTGTCTTGAAAAAACAAAAACAAAAACAAAAAAAAAAAAAAAGAACCTTGGGGCTGGAGAGATGGATGGCTCAGTTTAAGAGCACTGAATGGCCTGGAGAGGTGGCTCACTGGTTGAGTTCAATTCCCAGCAACTACATGGTGGCTCATAGGCATCTGTAATGAGATCTGGCCAGCAGGCATACATGCAAACAGAACACTGAATACATAATAAATAAATTTTTAAAAGAAAAGAGCACTGACTGTTCTTCCAGAGGACTGGGTCCAATTCCCAGCACCTATGTGGCAGCTCACAACTAACTGTCTGTAACTCCAGGATCCAACACCCTCACACAGACATACATGCAGGCAAAACACCAATGCACATAAGATAAAAATAAATATATATTCTAAAAAAAATTGTCTTACTCTTGTTTTCTGAGAGAGACACGTGTTTTATTGCTGTCCTTTTAAATCACAGGTGATCAAGAGCTTGGAAAAAGGACCAAGTCCAGGAACCATACACAAACGAATGGGGTTAACTAGAAAAGAAATCACAGCCAAATGAAGCCCTTCCAATGGACTGAAGAAGTCCCTGCTTTAATCTTGCCACTCATTTTCCCAAACTTTCTTTTCCTCTTCACATTCTCCAAATAAGAAAACTTTGGTTGGGGCTGGGAGGTAGTGGTGCATGCCCGTTAATCCCAGCACTCACAAGGCAGAGGCAGGAGGACTTGTGATGTGAGTTCAAGGCCAGCCCGGTCTACATACAGAGCAAGTTCTAGGACAGCCAAGACAGAGAAACCCTGTCTCCAAAAACAAAAAGAAGAGGAAGAGGAGAAGAAAAACTTTAGTTGGCAAATGAACTTTCTAGAAGTTCTTCCTTCCCTCCTCCTAGACTTGAAAAGTTGGGTTGGGTTGTGGCTCTGTGATAGAGAACTTGTGTGGCACTCATGAACCTACAGATTGGATCTTTAGTATGGCCACAATTATAATAAGGAAAATAACAACTTTAAAAGTTGCAACATGAGGCTGGGCGGTGATGGCGCACGCCTTTAATCCCAGCACTCGGGAGGCAGAGCCAGGCGGATCTCTGTGAGTTCGAGGCCAGCCTGGGCTACCAAGTGAGTCCCAGGAAAGGCGCAAAGCTACACAGAGAAACCCTGTCTCGAAAAACCAAAAAAAAAAAAAAAAAAAAAAAAAAAGTTGCAACATGATTCCAGGATCATAGAATGTCCTGTCTTTTGCCTTAATGTTCCTCATTCATTGTGTTAGCTGGGGACTGCCAACTCTCGAGAAATTTGCATATGCCTTTCAAATCTGTCTTCACATTCAAAATGAAAATAGCATCTTTAATCAATTTCGTCTACTAAGGTATTATATCAGATTTGCCGTTCGGCCTGTGTTCACCATTCTCTTCACAGTGTTACCCCAATTTTCTTCTGAGATCCACACTTTGTCTGCAAAGTCTGGGACCACAGAAGAGCACACACAGCCAATGGCGACACTTCTTCCCCTGAGTAAGGTGATCTATTTGTCCAATAACCTTACAATTAAGAAAAGCCATTGAAATGCAACCAGTGAAGCTATCCACAATTTCCCTCTGGATATGGCATGATAGGCTGGAACTCCAAACCCGCGACAGTCATTTTACACCAAGAGGATGTCTGAAAATGGAGTCATTTCAGGAGCAGAAGAGAAAAACAAGACTGATATGACAGAGTAGTTTGTAGCAGGTGGAACCAAATGAAATTGTCAATGTTTGCTAACGCCTATCAAGATAAAAGGCAATCTCATATAAATTAAACAAATATCTGTAATCTTCACTTAGGGATTTCAACAAATTTCTTTGGTTTCAGTCAGTTTACCACAGGTTTCTATTATCAATACAACTCCTGATTAATATGTAAAAGCCATTATTGCCTGCCCATGTTAAAATTTGTTTTGGTAGTGGATCAAATCCAAGGATTTGGGCATGCTGCACTAATGCCCTACCAGTTAGCTGCAAAAGTCAAAATCCAGAGAAAATTAATGACAGAAGACACTGTCTGCTAGCTATTTCCCACTCTGATTCACTCTGTCCAACCATTCTGTGAAGTAAATGTGAAGCCCACTGTACAGACAAAAAGAGCAACCCGGGGCTCCTCCAGCAGTTACACTGGATTTCTTGGGTAATAAGAAAAAGGAAGTAGGATTCAAACTAAGAGTCTTAATCCAAAATCCCAAGCACCGCCCACTTCTCTTCATGGACCTCTACAGAACACAAAGGCAAACTTGGCATTTCAAAACAAACCACTACTAATCATTTTCAAATAGAGACCCAAAACCGACACTGAAGCATGTCAAATCTTCCTAAAGCCAGAGAGGTCCTGGGAAGGGTAACCCGAAACTAGAGAATGACGATCTCAGAGTCTCACAGTGGAGTCCATTTAATTATGAAATCCAGACCAGCTCACCTACATACTCTGGACTTGTAAAGCATGTCACAGTAAGTAGCAGTGATTCCTTTCATTTCCTCAAGCTCACAAAGCTAATAAATATGAAGACCATTCCAGGGGAGCTGGAGAGATGGCTCAGAGATTAAGAGCACTGACTGTTCTTCCAGAGGCCCTGGGTTCAATTCCCAGCAACCACATGGTGGCTCACAACCATCTATAATGAGATCTGGTGCCCTCTTCTGGCCTGTAAGCATACATGCAGGCAGAACACTGTATACATAATAAATAAATCTTGAGAGAGAGAGAGAGAGAGAGAGAGAGAGAGAGAGAGAGAGAGAGAGAGAGAAGAAAAGAAAAGAAAAAAACCATTCCAGTTATACCAACAAGTGCTTCTTCAATCTCATTTTCTCCATTCTAGAGTGGAGCTTCACAACTGGTATATTTGTAGTTGTACTACACTAATACTCAGTACTACACTAATACTATACTAATACTCCCTGAGTGTGTGTGTGTGTGTGTGTGTGTGTGTGTGTGTGTGTGTGTGTGCGTGTTTGGTTGTTTGATTGTTTGTTTGTGTGAGGGTAAGAATGTACATACAGTTGGAGAACAGACTTTGTAGCCCAGGCTGACTTGGAATTCCCTCTTTAGCTGAAGCTAGACATGAATGTCTGATCCCACAGCCTCTCTCTCCCTAATTCTAGAATTAAAACACATACTCCAACACCTGCCTTTAATCCCAGCACAGAGGTAAGTGTGTACTCCAGGCCAGCCAAGGCTATGTTGTGAGACCCTGTCTCACAAAATTACAACAAAAGATACCCCACCACAGCTGGCTCCCTTTGTTTTGAATTCAGCTATTTGTGGGTTGGGGGTACATAGAGGCAGAGCAATATCTAGCATGCCCAAGCCCCAACCTTTGATTTGAACCAGAATGAGTGAAGAAATGAACATTTCCTAAGGAACCTGCAATTGCTTGTTACCCTGTTCCACCTGGTAAGACTTAACAGCCAAAACCAATATATGGTACTGGAAGATAATTAGGTTCTTGATATCAATATTTTTAAATATAATAAAAAATGCATTAAAAATTTTAAGCTTCAGTGTTCTGAAAGTGCTTGTCCAACAGGCAGTGGTGGCAGATCTCTGTGAGTTTGAGGCCAGCCTGGGCTACAGAGTGAGTTCCAAGACAGGCACCAAAGCTACACAGAGACACTAACCTTGTCTCGGGAAAAAAAAAAAAAAAAAAAAAAAAAAAAAGTGCTTGTCTAGAGACAGTGATTAACCAGGAACTAATAATTACCTTGTCTAGTTTTATCCAAGTTTCGTAGCTGTCTACACAACAAAACACAAAGATCCTCAGGAATGTGCCTTGATGGCACAAGCGTTTACAAAATGGGTCTGAAGATGCTGGGCACTGATGTGGCGTAAGTTCTAGACCAAGCCGGAAGCTGAAGTCCTGAGGCTGCCTTAACCTATAAATAGATTCCTCTTTGGCCTGACATTCTGCTGTGGCCTCTTAGGCACATCCAGTCGGGTTAAAGACTGCCAAGGTCATCTGCTTGCCATTCTTTGCTTCATCTGATAAGTGTGCATCCCCAGAAAGGAATCCAAAAAGTCTCAACCAAAGAGGGTGGGGCATCCACAAAAGGAGATAAGCAAAGAGAAACTGACTCCATCTGGGCTCTATCACAGATTACATACCCTTAGGCCAGGAACTTAACCCCATTCATTCTTTTCAGGACCTCCCTCCCCACTGCTGGGTTAACCACCCATCAGTATAAAACAATACCCAGACTTAGATACCCAAGGTTCCCTCCACCTACAAATGTTTCCATCAGATCAAGATGATTGGAGAGTTGAGGCAGAAGCCTATTATAATCAGAAAGACTTCAAGCAGGGAAGTTGAAGTCCGCTCTGAAATAAAAGCAACAGCAATTAAAGTTCCAGAGACAGGTGACAGGACCAAAAATGCCGCCTCCTTATTACAGGTCCCACTCAAGGTGGAATCACAAAAATTTAATCCATAACAAGAACACATTCTAAGATCTAGGAAATCCTCAAAGAATTGAGTGGAAAATGTTTAGTAAGACTGATCAGCAGGTAAAAGTGCTTGTCACCAAGCCTGACCACTGGAGCTGGATCCCGAGATCCACGTTACCCTTCACATGCATGTTATGACATGTGCACTTCCACATACATGAATAAATGTAAAAAAATATTTTGTGTGTCTTTCTTAAAGTGTTGATAAACGTAAGGTTAGTTGCTAGTTTATTTTCATTGTCTGTATTCACTGGGCTAAGAAGTATTTTATGTAATTTACCTCCATATGGTTATAAATATCCTGAGAAGTTCTCTTACTGTATCAGCTCTACAGTTCACAGATCTGAGTGCTCCGCCAGGCAGGGCAGCTGCACTCGTTAACCCTGGCTCAAGAAGCTGAGACAGGAGGATCACAGGCAGCAGGTAGTGATTGCAGGCCAGTCGGGGCTACACACAGAGACACTGGCTCCTAAGAAATGAGTTAAAATAGTAAAATATGAAGACTGAGAATGGTGAGACGTGGGGTCTAGTTTTAGAAACCTGAAGAGCTCCCATCATTACAGCCGAATCCCAGCACTCAGGAGGCAGAGGCAAGCAGCTGAATTCCAAGCCAATTTAGTCTATCTGCTGAGTTCCAGGACAGCCAGGGCTACAGAGAAACCCCGGGGGAGGGGAGGGGCTGAAGAAACACACACACACACACACACACACACACACACACACACACACACACACCATATTAGTTAGTGAACATTACATTACCATATCTGCTTAAAAAAAAAACTTACAGAATGCTTCTCAGCTTTTTTTTTTATATAATTTTACACATGGACAGTAATTTTCCAGAGAGGGACAAAAAAGTACACTAAGCTATATTTAGCACATGATATATAACCCTAAGTAGGCACTGTGAACCCTCCCTACCTCACACACACAACAACAGTAAATCCCTCTTCTGGGTTTCCAATACTCTAGAAAGATGTTCAAAGAAAGAATTGTTAGTCGTCTTCTTCTGCCGCCCACCCCTCCTTTTGGAAAGATTTTTGCAAGCCTGGTGCGTTTGCCGGCCCTTCCAAACTTCCCAGGAAGTCTGAGATGGGTGCTTCTCCGAGTTGCTGTATAATTACTTGATTCCCTCTAAGGAGCTTATGCTAAGAATTGAGGAAAGAAAGCAGATTAACCATTTGAATACATGCCACGGCCCATCCACAAGCCCTCCCCGCTCTCCTCTGTAAACGGGGGGGCTTCCACAGTCCGCACCCATCAACCCCCAATATGTGATCTAGGGAAATCAATTTATTGCTTTGACTAATCCCGCAACAATAGGGGTTTCATTTTTATTGTAGGGCAATTAAGTTGTCGGACGGGGGAAAAGCGGGAGGGGAGAGGGGGGACTGGCCCATCCCCACAGACAGATTAGCCCCTGCGGTGGCTGCAGCGTCCGCTCTGTCTGTCTGGTGGTCGGTCACACGCAGCTCCAGGCTGCTACCTAGCAACGAAAGCCAGGGAGAGAGCTCGAGGGTTCCTGTTCTCTCTCTCTCTCTCTCTCTCTCTCTCTCTCTCTCTCTCTCTCTCTCTCTCTCTCTCTCTCTCTCTCTCTCTCTCCCTCCCTCCCTCCCTCCCTCCCTCTCTCCCTCCCTCCCTCCCTCCCTCCCTCCCTCCCTCCCTCCCTCCCTCCCTCCCTCCCTCCCTCCCTCCCTCCCTCCCTTCTCATTTAGCTTCGGTCCTCTCCATTTCTTTTAGCTTGTCTTTCATTTTCTTCTCTTAAACACTTTTTCTATTCTGAACTCCAAAAACTTTGCCCCCTTTCCCCCTCTTATCCTCTGCTCTGTTTCGCAGGAGAGGGAAAAAAAAAATCTAACTCTCGGACAACTTGAAAAAGTTTGTAGCCACATTAGAAACTTTCCGCATTCCAGCCCCAAAACTCAGGCGCAGCAAACCAGCTCCATTCATCAACACAAAAGCACCCGCTCCGGGTAGAAAGGGAAAGCCTTCAAGAAAGTACTCTAGTGTATCAGTCGCTCTCTCTCCGCCAATCCCTCCTCCCGGCCTTATCTGGCTTCGTAAATGATCGGTATCATGGGATGCGGTCTCATGGGGGTCACCGCGGGACGGAGTTTCGTCACTGATGGAAGGAAGGAGGCTCTGGCCGGCCGCCCCGGGCGCGCGATGGGATCGGGTCTCCCGCGCCGGCCGGACGCTGCAGGTGGAGAACTGCGCTGGGAGCTGCGTGGAGGACCGCTCAGCCCCGGCTAGAAGAAAGCGCAGACCCACGCGGGAGACCCTCTCTCTCTCTCCAGGTTCCAGCCTGAAAAGCATTGAGGGCCAGGACTAATTCCCGTGGGAACAAAGGCGCAATCGCCGCGGGGTGAGCTGTCACAGAAGCCGGTGCGACCCCGTTCCCGAGCTAGCGGAGGAAAGGCGCTGCGCTCGTCACTCCTGGGGTCACCCGAGCGCTCTCAGCCCGAGCAGCTCCGCCGCCGCCCACCCTCGCCCCGCTCCCCTCCGCAGCGCCTAGAGTGGACGGCGGCGCTGCGCGCGTGGCTCCCGCAGGTGGCCGCTTACCTTGGCCACTGACTGGAGCCAGGTAGGCAGCGATCGCCAGCAGCAGCATCCATGCTGCCGCTGCGGCGGCCGGGCGCTCCATCCTCGCGACCGCCCCGGGCCTCGCCGTTCCTTCCCCGGGAGGTGGGCGCGCGCCGCAGCCGGCACAAGCAGCAACTCCGCTCAGGCTCGCAGGTCTCGCTCCGCAAATCTGCTGGCTGCTAGAGGCAGAAAGCCGGCCCGGATTCCAGAGGCATCCACTTTTCTACCCGCGCCAGTCCCCACCCTCCAGACAGTGCATAAAGACCTTTAGACCAGACCGCCCCGGAACTAGCATGCGGGAATCCAGTGGGCCAGGCCCCCTGCCGCCCGGCCCGCCCCCTGCACTTTGCGACTCTGGGAGGAGTGGGCACTCGAACACTTGCGCGATAGCACATGCACACTCCACACGCGCGCACGCTTGAGCATGCTCTCCTCCAGGAGCACACGCACCGGCCACATACAGTGACTGCTTCACACGCTAGGGAGCGCACACCCCTCTCTTGCACACGCACGCACATTCCACGACCATGCTCAATCACTGACAATCACTGCTACTCACTCAAACACGAGCAAGCGCTGCCCTCGCCACTCATAGAGATTTGCCCAGGAACGGAGGCAGGCTAGACAGCCAACGAAGAAATTTGCCACCTACACAAACTCCAGAACTTTATCTAGAGTTTGAATGGAGATAGAAAGGAAATGGAAAACTGGGAAAGTCAAGAGAAGCGACTTTTAAAAATTAATTAATTAACTAATTAATTAATAAAAGATGAAAAGGGAAAGAAAAGCAATGGAAAAGGAAGAGAAGGAAGGGAGAAGAAAAGAAAGAGCTGGGAATGTGGCGGTGCACGCCTTTAATCCCAGCACTCGGAGGCAGAGGCAGATGTATCTCTGTGAGTTCGAGGCCAGCCTGGTCTACAAAGCGAGTTCCAAGGGAGGAAGGAAGTGTTGGGGGGGAGGGGGACCCAGGAAAAGGTTGGACAAAGGCACAGAATGGGCTTAGAGTCGCCTTGAGCTTCATGCCCTAGCCTGAACTCGGTAAGCTCCCCCGGGGCTCTGCCTTCCCCTGACATGGTGCAGGCTGCTCACACTCACACGGGTTTGCTTGTGTTTTGAGGAGATTCTGTCATTGCTGTGGAGGCGATATCTATCTAGCTTCTTGAGTTGCACATCTACAGGTGTTACATCTTCAACAAAACTTAGGAGGAGGGGCTGGTCTTCCCGTGATGCCAGCATTAAAACTTCAGGAGCTGGGAGCCACCCTGAACCTGTTAACTGAGGCACAACCCTCTTAAGAGGGTGGACCTTACAGGAGCCCTTCGGGCCATGGTCCCCAGCTGTGTGAGACTCTGAGGCGCTGAGACTAGCCAGCTGGTGCACTAGACTGAAGCCGCTGGGAGTCCCACGGGAGGATGGGCTGTTCCCCAGCCTCAGGCCATCCCAGAATCTTCTGTCCTGGCAGCTACCGCGGGTCCGTAGAGCCCTGGTCCAAGGAGTTATTTCCTTCAGGCAAAGCGCTGTGACGTAGGGGAGCGGCTATCCACGTGGTGCCCAAGTGGGGTTCCTCCCTCCGCCTCCTCTCCCGGGAGTGACAGCCTGCCAGTCACCGCCTGCTTCTTCTCTCCCTGCAATGCATAGTCTGTCTGGACCTCTGCTGACCACAAACAACGGTCCGGGTAGCGTGGCTTAAAGTGGCGAAGCTTGGGGATGGGTGACACATTAAGTGTTACTTTTGGAGGACAAATTCAGGCACAAACAAATAAAATAAACACTTAATACTTAAAACCAACAGGTTTGTGAAAACAGTGATGTCCGGACTGGAAAATGTAAAAAGTTGGATACTTTGGCCAAAGTCTCCTGCTGTGCGGCGCACCAGAAGAGGGAAGAGTTGAGGACCCCAAGGGGGCCGGGGGGGGGGGGGGGTGACGAGTAAAGGGTGGGGGTTGGTGAGGGGGCGCGGTGCTGCACTCCAATCTCAAATCGGGATGACTTATGACTGTTTCAGAATGTTGGTACAAGGACCACGCTGGGCTCATGCAGGTTCGAAGCCTTCCAGGGCCAGGCTGCATGATCCTCCCGATCCTCCCGCATCCTTGCACCTCAACCGGTTGCAGAGAACCTCAAGCCCGGTCTGGGAGGGGCGTAGCGTGTGTGTGTGTGTGTGTGTGTGTGTGTGTGTGTGTGTGTGTGTGTGTGTGTGTGTGTGTCCTTTCACTGTGGCGGTCCAGGGATCCAAACATTCCTTTCTGCACTGAAGGGTTTTCCTCATTGTTGGCGCCTTTGTGCTCTAGTGATGCCAATTTACCGGAATTCCAGACGTGGCTGCACAGCAGGGCTCAGGCTGACCATACCAGCCCCGCCGCGTTTGTGTAGGGGACCACGCAGCGTTAATCCCAGAATAACGCAGAACGGGGAGAGGGGTGGGGGGGCATAAAAACTGCTGGGGATGGGGAATGACTAAGAGAACAGGATCCATCCTTCCTCACACTTTTCCGGTGGAAAAGAAAACACACGGTCTCAATGCAATCCCAGATCTGTGGCCCTAGAAAGAGGTCTGTACCGCACGTGCTTTATCTCTGGTATTGAAATCTAAGGATGCTTGTGGCTAGATTTGGAAAATTAAGCCTATGGACCAGTTTTTTGGGGAAGGCCCAGGGTAATTTGGCTGTGATTTAAGCCAGCATCAGCATCACTTCTGTCTGATACAAAAGTGAAATTTGTTTCACATTTCTCTCTCCATATATGTATGTGGGCTCTACAGAGCATTCACAGGGGGAAGCTCTCAAAAGTGAACTTTACTGGGTACATACATTTATGACAACTGGCTTCCTTTATACACATTTATTGTTATCTATATTATCCTACTCACTCAATATCAAATTATTAGAAATATCTCCAAATATCTGTTTCTAGCTGGGCAGTGGTGGCACACGCCTTTAATCCCAGCACTCGGGTGGCAGAGGCAGGAGGATCTCTGTGAGTTCAAGGCCAGCCTGGTCTACAAAGCAAGTTCCAGGACAGCCAGGACTCTGTTACACAGAGAAACCCTGTCTTGGAAAAAAAAAAAAAAAAAATCTGTTTCTACCATGAACCAGCTTCATACTTCCTGCCATGGTCATGAGATGTACAGTCTCCTTGGGTAAAATCCAACTTCCACTGATAATTATCCAACCCCCAAATGCCTCCTGAGTGCCACTGACCTGGTTGCCCACTGGACAGCTCCAGTTTAAACTCCACAGGATTCCGCCTGAGTGGTAAGCTCCGGGACTTCAGGAAGGAGCATCTAGGTCAAGCCAGAAATCTAAGATGTTCTTGAATCCTCCTGCTTCTCACATCCAAATGCAACAGATCATGAATTCTGCAAAATCCAGTTCCATTCACTCCCTCAGCAGAACCCACTCCCTCAATACCGTTGCCATAATCATCATCAACCTACCTCATCTGCATCAGAGCAAGAACTTCATCATTGGTTCCTGATCTCAGCTCTACCCTCCTCACCTGCTTTCCATCCGTGAAAGAACCACTTTTTTTTTAACAACAAATAGCGTACATATATTCATTTATTTGTTGGGGGAGGGATGCTCACACGTGTCACAGGCCTCATGTATAAGTCAGAGGACCATCTGTGGAGTGGGTTCTCTCCCTCCACCATGTGGGTTCTGGGGACCACACATAGGTTGTCAAGTCTTGTGGCAGGAACCTTTCCCTACGGATGCATCTATCTAGCCCCTGGTTTTTTTGTTTGTTTGTTTGTTTTAATTACTTCATTTTGTTTTTGAGACAGAGCCTCAAGTACCCATGTTGTCCTCTCTATGTAGCTCACATGACAGCCCAGCCACACAGACTCTGAGAGGGAGGGTGGAAAGATGGGAGGACTCAGAGGACCAGAAAGCTTGCTGTGAAGTCTTGTCTTCTAGAATGACAGGAAAGGGACACTCAGGACACCTCAGCAATGCGCATGCCTAAGCAGGGGCTGAAGGGCGGCAATACCGATAGATACACTATGGTGGAAGGGGGCCACGTCACAGGCCCTCTTCCGGAGACACAGGCAACTAAAGGCTTCCAGAGGAGGGAGAGTTAGCCATCCCTGGGGATGAGCTCCCCTAATGGGTGATCCAATTCCAAACTGTCAGCCCGGAAATCAGACACATAAGAGCAACACTAAAGTAACTCAGCAGGTTGTGTCTGTGTATTTTTGCATTTCTACATGTATGTAATGAGAACAAGCAAAGAAAGAGAAGCCACGAATTTGAAAGAGATCCAGGGAGGGACACATGGAAGGGGTGGGAGGAAAGAAAGGGAAGGGAGAAATGATTACATTTTAATTTTTTAATTTAAATATATATATATATATATATATATATATATATATATAATTTCACACACACACACACACATATATGAAAGTACTACCTGCTTCCCCAACCTTGTAGGCAAAATTAAGAGACCTTGCACAGAGCCAACTGTTTTCAAGTTGACTAACTTCCTGGCAGGTCTCCTGATTCTAACCTGGTGTCCCCTTACAACAGATGAGAAGTTGGGAAGCTTAAGGAGAAACATGCCTCCTGCAAAACAAAGCCAGACAAAAATCCATCAAAAGCGGCAATAGGGATGGAAGTGTGGCTCGTTGGTAAGCAGAACACTTAGCACACCCAGAGCCCTGGGCTCCATCCCTAACACCAGAAAAGAAGAAGAAAAAGTAAAGTCCAAAAAGATTTCGGAGGTGATCAAATATGAAATATGATGTAATAGACCTGTGATCCCAGCTCTTGGGAAACAGATTCGAAAGGCTGACTGGGAGTTTGAGCCCAGCCTTGTCTACATAGAAAGTGCCAGGCCAGTACGGTATGTCAAGCTCCTGCCTTTAAAAAAAAAAAAAAAAAATAGAAGAAGAGGAGGAGGAGAAGGAGGAGGAGGAGAAAGAGAAAAGTCAGAGATATTTTACAACTGAGATCCAGAAATTATATGGCACTTTATTTTTTGAAGTTTTTGGTTTTTTGTTTGTTTTGTTTTGTTTTCCTAATAATTTTAGACTTGGCACATTCAGGACCAGGTCTAAGTTATAAGTTAGGTGCCTGTTCCCAGTGGGTAGCCAGGGCCAATAAACCCTCAGCAAGACCTTAAGGACAATCTGTGCAGTAGCCATATTTCCTACACCAAAAACAAAGACCTCAGGTATAATATAACGGCAGGGTCCTCTTGATTTATGAATAAAGTCATATGGAAAGCTGAGCGTGGTGGTGCACACCTTTATTTATTTATTTATTTATTTATTTATTTATTTATTTAACATTTATGGGTATCTCATCTTCCTGTATTATATGTCTGTGCACTGTGTGCATGCCTGGTGCCCACAGAAGCCAGAAGAGAGTGTCAGATCCCCTGGGACTGGTGTTAAAGCAGGTTGTGAGTTAAAGATGAGTTAAACCATGTGGGTGCTGGGGATTGAACCTGGGTCCTCTTAGAGGACAGTCAGTACTCTTAACTGCTGAGCCATCTCTGCAGCCCGGTGCACACCTTTAATCCCAGCACTCAGGAGGCAAAGGAGGTCGGACCTCTGAGTTGGAGGCCAGCCTGGTCTACAGAGTGAGTTCTAGGGCAGTCAGAATGACACAGAAAAACCCTGCCTCAAAAAAAAAAAAAAAAAAAAAAAAAAAAAAAAAAAAAAAAAAAGACAAAACAAAAATAACAATTAAAAAAAAAAGTCTTGGCATAGATTAAGAAAATCAGCACACTAACAAATCTCACTGATGGGGGGGAAGTTAAATAAAATTAGAATGTCCCCAAAAGTACAATTTAGTATTTAATGATAGGGTCACAGGAACTCCTGGGAGTTTCCAGAGCTAAGGCAAGAATACACGCTCCAGCCAGTACCACAAGCACCTGTTCAAGAAGATTTCACAATGCAGAGTGATGGAAAGAAATACAGTTTAGGGTCAAATGTTCAACGTCCTAGCTTTTAAATTCCTCTCTGGGGGGCAACCTTCCGGTAAGAGTCAGTGAAAAGTATCAGACTAGATCATGAGTCTTGAGGGACAGAAGGCCAACAAGATCCCAACCGTCCCAATCTTTCTTTTATCTCAGAAACTGTGGGTATACCAAGCTCTGTAATAAAGACTATCTAGAAACAGAAAATAAACCTACATAGGGTCGGGTCCATACATGATCCTTGAAAGAAAATTAATAGGGACAATTACCTCAAAGCCATTGTCACATGCAAATGCAGCCTTCCATGGGGACATGCAACAGAATTCAGCCAAGGTCCTCAAAAACAAAACAAACAACAACAAAAACAAAAAACCTAGGTCTCTCTTCTTCAGCATCAGGTCCCCAGAACCTAGTATAAGACTTGATACATAGCAGTCCTTCAGTAACTATTTGGAGATTGGAGAAATGAAATCAAGCAGGAAATATACTTCATTTGGCGTCTGGCATTTCCCCCTAAACACCGGACTGAATTTACAGGCTCCACCTTAGGCTGAAGGGATCTTGAGATCTTAAGTACCAAGAGAACATCATCTGAGTGTTTCAGAGTGCTCATTTCTTCTTAGCAGCCTCTTTAGAGCTCACAGTTAACTTCTCAGTATTCACTAAAGCTCAGCAGTTTTTTTCTCCACCGTCTCTGGGGACAAATGGTAGAGACATTTTCAGTTGTCACAATGAGGGGATTCTACTGTCATCTAGTGGGTAGAGGCCGAGGGTTCTGATAAACATTTCACAATAGACGGGACAGGGCATCACAGTAAATAATTATCTGTCCCTAAATGGTGCAAGACCAAGAAACTCTGAAGTAGAAGATCAACTCTTTAAGAACTTGACAACGGGTTGGAAGTGATTTTTGCATTCCTGTATTCCCAGCACCTCAGGGACTAAAGTAGGAGAATTGTTATGAGTTTGGGGTGATCTACATAGTGAGACTCCAAAACAAAGTCTTTGGTAACAAAACAATTGAGCTGCTTTTCAGACATTTTTATCAAGAATAAAATCACAGGTGCTGGAGAGATGCCTTAGCAGTCAAAACACTGGCTGCTGTCCCAGAGGACCAGGGTTTGATCTTCAGCACCCACAGGGTAGCTCACAACCTCCTGTAACTCCAGCTCCAGATGATCTGAGTCCCTTTTGTGGCTTCAGTGGATACCTGGCCTGTTTGTGATGCACAGACATGCATTCAGGCAAAATACTCATACACATAATTGTTTATATTTAAAAAGAAATGTAATTGTTTGAAAAAAACAAAACCACAAGGGGATGGGGAGATAAGTGGGTAAGAGAACTTGGTACACATCATGAGGGCCTGAGCTGAACCCCCAACACCCACTTAAGATGGTCAGGCGTGGCCCCAGTGAAGGGGCTGGAGGGGAGAGGTAACTCCTCGGGGTTCAGTGAGAGACCCTGTCTCAGGGAATGAGCAGGACACCTGACATTCTTTTCTGGTCTACTTGGGCATTCAGAGAATTGCACACACACACACACACACACACACACACACACACACACACACACACACACACACACTCGCTAGAGCATGCAAACATACACAAGAAAGCAAAATTGTAGCAAAAGAAAAGTATCAAAATCATAGCCTGCATTCTAAGACCTTTTCTGCTACTGCCTTTCCTTACATATTGTTTTATTTTTTAACAGTACTGACTTTGAACCTGGGCCCTCTCCCCTGCTACACACGCACTCTATTGCTAAGTCATCCTAGCCTTCCTCTTTCTAATAACTAGAAAAAGCCCTGGGCAGTTCTGTAGCCCAAAGACAAGCCAGCCATGGTGTCAAGTGCCTGAACCCCAGCACTTACTGTGGCTAAGGCAGTAAGGTTGTTGCTAAGGGATCAGTTTGGGCTAGATAGCGAGTTCCAGAAACAAAACAAACACAAACCTGAAGGAAAAAAAAAAAATCAAAGTCCACACAAAAGAAACAGATAAGCCAGACTTGGTGGCACATACTTCTCGTCCCCACAGCTAAAGAGTCTGACGGTCCCATGAACTCATGAGTTCCAGATCAGCAAGGCAGGCAGAATCTTGGAGTAATGCAAGATGGCTACCTTGTTGATAAGGGCAGAGAAGAAACAGGTATCCGGGTGGCTTTTATGGATGGATAGGGGCTGGGTCCCACTGTCAAATGGGGACCGTAGATTTCAACACAATGAGTTGGCAAAATGGTCAAGGATGCACCAGCCTTACCCAAAGCTGGCAGGAGGCTCTGGAACTTGTCAACAGAGCTACAGGGCGTCGCCTACCCAGAAATGAGAACTTTCTTTCCCTTCAATCCACTCAATTTGAGAGGTTGACCTGCTTAAAGAGTGCCCATTGCACACACCCCTCCCCTGAATGAAGTGCTTCTCCAGATCCTCAACGCACCAGAGAAGACATAAGAGGTTGTTACACCTGCCCGGCTTCACCTAGGAAGAAACCACTTCCTCCATGAGGATCCGATTTGTTGCTGTCTCCTTCCAGCGTTTTCTAGATAGTGAGGTGGCATGGGCCTGTAAAATCTCAGCACAAGGAGATAAACAACAACAGTAGTGGATGGGCCATGCCAAAAAGCCTTCACACATCAGTGTTGTTTAGACTAAAACTAAATGAGGAAAGCACTTCTTTCTCTTCTCCCCTCCAGGCAGCTAGCTGCTATTCCCACCCCCACCCGCCAAACCCCAGTGCAAATGTTTCCTCCTTCGTCATGGAAACCCCACCGGTTCTAGAAAGGTCTCTTCTATGCCCTATCACAGCAAACACCACCACTGGGATTCTCCTTCTCTCAGTAGAAGTCCTTTGGATAGATCCTACTTTACCCCATAGACTCTATGCTCCTGGAGGTCTTTATTTTGCTTAGACAGGGTCTTGTACAGCCCAGGATGGCCTTGAACTCCTTCTACACCCAGAGATGACTGAACTTCTCATCCTCTTTCTCCACACTCCAGGTGCTGGAATCACAGATGTGCACCATGATGTGGGTTCACTAAACTTTTAAAATACGGAATCAATTTATGGAAAACAAAATACAGACAACATCCTGGTATCCTACACCCAGTTTAGCCCAATATTAACACCTTATATGAATATGCTTCACTCATCAAAATTAATATTAAGTATTGTTAACTACAGTCCAGACTTGGAGCAATTTTGCTTAGTCTCCTTTTTCTTTTCCAAAGCTCCACTAAGAGGCCTTCACATCTGGGCATGTTTGCTCAGGCCCCTCTTGTTTTGACAGTTTCTCAGACATTCCTTGTTTTTTGATGACCAGGGCAGTTTTGAGGTGTACAGGTCAGGTATTTTGTATAATGTCCCTGAAGTGGGATTAGGCTGTTGTTTTTCTCATGACTCCACCGGGGTCCTGTGGAGGGCAAGGCCCCCCAGGTAAAACGCCTTTCTTTTCCCGTCATTGAATCAAGAACATACTGCATCAGCATGACCTATGACCAGTCAAGTTGCTGCTAACCTTGGTCGCTTGACCAAAGTAGGGTTTGTCTGGCTTCTCTTTGTCTGGTTACTCCTTTCCCTCCCTTTACATTCTCCACGCCTTCTGTTTGTTTGTTTGTTTGTTTTTGTTTTGTTTCTTCCTTTCTTTCTTTTTTCTGATATAGAGTTCCCATGTGTAGCCCTGGCTGTCCTGGAACACGCTCTGTAGACCAGGCTGGCCTCCAACTCAGAGATCCACCTGCCTCTGCCTCGGAGTGCTGGGATTAAAGGCATGTGCCGCCACACCAGGATTGTTTTTGTTTTTTGAAACAGAGTTTTACTTAACCTAGGCTGGCCTCAAACCTGCTACTTAGCCAAAGCTTGAACTCCCTCCCAATTCTCCATTTTTTTTATTTGCCAAGTGCTAGAATTACAGGGATATGCCACCATGCCCAATACGTTCAACACTCTTTAGAAGGTAATACTGCATTACCAAGCTGCTCCCTATCCTTAAAAGATAGATTTGTTAGTTTGCTCCTATTTGTTTATTTATTCAATCATTTATTTATTTTAAAATAGAATCTTGGCTGTTTAGTTTGTATTATGGTCTATAATCCAATACTACATTTTTTATTACTCCAAATATTCCAGGTTTAGGACTCATTTGGTAGGATCTGAGTTGAGTCCCCAAAGCCAGTCATGGTAGTATACACTTATAATCCTAGTAATAGGGATGATGATTTCTGAGACATGAAACTGGCCAATCAGACCTAGGCCAGTGAAAAGCCTTGCCTCAAAAACACAAGGTGGTCACCACCAAATGAATGACACCTCAGGTCAACTTCTAGCCTCCCCAGGTATGAGTACACAGATGCACATGAATAAACTCAGGCGCGCGCACACACACACACACATATTCCAGTTTGGCCATTGAGAACTTGCTGAGTTGACTCTCGTCTCTTTGACACACTCTATCATTGTAGGACTTGGGGGTTGTTGTGTTTGTTTTGTGTTGTTACTTAGTCTTAGTTTTCAGTCCTTCCTTACTTGTCATTACTACAAGATGGTCTGAGGACTGGAGGCAACAAGATGTTTCAAGTACATCTTCCATATTCCGTCAGTTAGCAAAACATCAATCAAAGTCTTGCTCTTTCTTTTTGCAGTACTAAGACCCCAAAGCTCCAAACATGCTAGATAAGTATTCTACCACCCTCCCACCTAACTATACCCTCAGTCTCCTCTCTCTCTCCCTCTCCCTCTCCCTCTCCCTTTCTCCTCTCTCTCTCTCTCTCTCTCTCTCTCTCTCTCTCTCTCTCTCTCTCTCTCTCTCCCATGATTCACACGCTCTTGTGGAGGTCAGAGAACAGCTTTCATGAGTTGATTCTCTCCCTCCACCTTGTGAGTTCTATGGATCAAATTCCAGTCACCAGAGTCAGCAGCAAATGTCCCTACCTGCTGAGCCACCCTACTGGCCCTACATTTTTATTTCAAGATATGGTCTAGGTGAGTCCCACAGGTTTGCTCTGAACTCACTCAGTAGTCCAGACAAGCCTTGGAACTGGTGATGCCCTTTCGTGGGCTTTCTGGGTGGCTAGGATTATAGACCTGCCTCACCAGGCCCAACTTCACAGTTTCTTGTTCTTCATTTTGAATCTGAACATTTGCTGAACATGCATTATGGCGCCAGGTATATGCTAAAATATTTTCTTTTGAAATGTTATTTATCATTATCATGTGTGTGAATCATGTTGGGAGGCTAGAGATCCATTCAGGGAGCACATGCCATGGCATGTGTATTGTGGAATTGATTCTCTCATCTTCACATGGGTTCCATGGAGCTAACTCAAGTCTCCGGCCTTATGCTACCAAATGAGGCATCTCACTACCCTTAGCTAAAACTTTTATGAGACATGCAAAATCCCAGATAGCTAGTTGTGGTGGTATTGTGTTCCCCCAAAATATTGTGCATGCTAATAAACTTATCTGGGGTCAGAGAAGAGAACAGCCACAATATTAAACATAGAGGATAGGCAGTGGTAGCACATGCCTTGAATCCTAGCATTCCAGAGGCAGAAATCCCTCTGGATCTCTGTGAGTTCAAGGCCACATTGGAAACAGCCAGGCATGGTGACTCGTGACTTTAATCCCAAGAAGTGAGCCTTTAATCCCAGGGAGTGATGGCAGAAAGCAGAAAGATATATAAGACGTGAAGATCAGAAACTAGCAGCATTTGGCTGGTTAAGCATTTGGCTGGTTAAACTTTCAGGCTTCTAACAGCAGTTCAGCTGAGATTCATTCTGGATAAGGACTCAGAGGCTTCCAGTCTGAGGAAACAGGATCAACTGAGGAATCAGCTGTGGCCTGTTCTGCTTCTCTGATCTTCCAGCATTCACCCCAATACCTGGCTCCAGGTTTGATTTTATTAATAAGACCTTCTAAGATTCCTGCTACAGCTAGTGTTCAATCAATAAATCTTGTTGGTAATGTATTGCCCAAGGAAACAATTTATGATCTTGAGCCAAGAGCACCTGCCTAGCAAAAGTATGAGCTTCTCACCCAGAATGGAGAGGATTGCTGGGCTTGTTTATATAAAAATCAGTCGGGAAATGGGGTGTGGCAGCATTTGAAAGGAAGGAAGGAAGGAAAGAAAGAAAGAATACAATAGAAAAGAAAAAAAGAAAGGAAAGGAAAGGAGCTGTAAACACAGTAATAGCTCCCATTTACGGACCGCCTACTACTATGTGCTGGGCGCAGTAGTAGATCAAACTTATTCTTCATAGCAATGCTATGAAGTAGGTATCATGATTACTCCTATTTTGTAGATAAGGAAACTAAGCTCAGAGAGTTTAGGTGATTTTTCTCCAAGATTATACATTTAGATAGTTGCAGACCTGGAATTTAAGCCCAATAAGAACAGCTACAGAATATCTAAATCTATACTTTCTCTGAAAACAGATCTATGATCAAAAGACAGGGGTATGTAATTAATATCAGAAATAATTCCCAGGCATGAGAGATAAGATCACATGAGATAAGGAAGGGGAAAGCAGCCCCTCATTCTAAGGGAGATGGAGAATGCCTTAAGATTTACCCATCCACAAGCACTTACTTACCCAACAGCTCCCATCCTGGGTTAGTTAAGAGCTATTCCCAGCACATTAGCTTGGTGTAAGCTGCTGTCTAGATCCGTGCTTGCTGGACTCACCTTGTCTACAGCCATGGAGATACTCTAGGGTAGAAGGTCCCATGGACTCGATGCTTTCCAGTCAGGGCAATGGAAGGTCCTATGAGAAACCAAGCGAGCAGGCAAGCTCTCTTACCCCAATGTTACTCAGTTCTTTTTTTTTTTTTTTAATTTATTTTTATTTTATGTGCATTGGTGTTTTGCCTGCATATATGTCTGTGTGAGGGTGTCATATCTTGGAGTTACAGACAGTTGTGAGCTACCATGTGGGTGCTGGGAATTGAACCTGGGTCCTCTGGAAGAGCAGTCAGTGATCTTAACCACTGAGCCATCTCTCCAGCCCCCTCAGTTCTTTTAAATGTTAATATATTTCACAATAGGCAATAGGATAGTTTTGGGTGGTTTTTTTTTGTTGTTGTTGTTGTTTTTTTCCGGAGCTGAGGACTGAACCCAGGGCCTTGTGCTTGCTAGGCAAATGCTCTGCCACTGAGCTAAATCCCTAACCCCTAGGATAGTTTTTTTAATCTCACTTGTTAATATTACCACCAAAATAAGCACTTAAGTATTATATGGTCATCAGAATCCAAGTGACAGAAGTTTTTCAAAATCTTAATTTTTCCATTGAAAACATAAAATCTCTACCTCTTGATTATAATGTACTCTGTTATAGAAAATCTTTAGTAACATATACATCTTTAAATGTCCTACTGTGTCTGAATGTATTGTAAGACAACATCTGTATGGCAGATCATAAAAGGTGTAAAATTTTGCTTATGTGCTTTAGAAATTATACATCCTGTCAACATGAAGTTAGCATTACAAGTTAATATTTAACCCTTAAAAATACCTCTTCTTCAAAAGTAAGTCAGTGTAAACAGGAAAGTTTTTAAAATTAGTTTATTTATTTTATGTTCATTGGTGTTTGGCCTGTATATGTGTCTGTAAGAGTATGAGATCCTCTGGAACTAGAGTTACAAACAGTTGTGAGCTGCCATGTGGGTGCTTGGAATTGAACCCGGGTCCTCTGGAAGAACAGCCAGTGCTCTTAACCATTCAGCCATCTCTGCAGCCCCCTGAAAGTTTTTTTTTAACTATAGCAAAAATAAAATATCCCATACAGAAGAGCCAGGCATGGTGGTGCACGTCATGACCCCAACACTGAGTTGGCTGAGACAGGAGGATTGCCATGAGTTTGAGGTCACTTTAGGTTACTGTGGTGGTATTGTGTTCCCCAAAATATTGTGCATGCTAATAAACTTATCTGGGGTCAGAGAAGAGAACAGCCACAATATTAAGCATAGAGGATAGGCAGTGGTAGCACACATCTTTAATCCTAGCATTCCAGAGGCAGAAATCCCTCTGGATCTCTGTGAGTTCAAGGCCACATTGAAAACAGCCAGGCATGGTGACTCATGCCTTTAATCCCAGAAAGGGAGCCTTTAATCCCAGGGAGTGATGGCAAAGACAGAAAGGTATATAAGGCAAGAGGACCATAAACTAGAAGCTTTTGGTCAGTTAAGCTTTTAGGCTTTTGAGCAGCAGTTCAGCTGAGAGCCATTGGGATAAGGACACAGAGGCTTCCAGTCTGAGGAAACAGGATCAGCTGAGGAACTGGCAAGGTGAGATAGCTGTGGCTTGTTCTGCTTCTCTGATCTTCCAGCGTTCACCCCCAATAACTGGCCTCAGGTTTGATTTTATTAACAAGACTCTTTAAGATTCCTGCTACAGGCTACACAGCAAGTACACCCGAAGATCCAGAACTGCATCGTGAGACCCTCTCAAACCAAGTGTTTGGGAAGCTGGGTAGCAGAGACAGGAACCTGGCACTTGCTGCCACTGGACCTCACCTGACTATGGCAAATACAAAGTGAGAGAAAACATTATTTAACTAAGTAGCTTTAGGAATGCCTTGTTATAACTAATTTCCTACTTCCACAGCTATACTCAATACTCAGGATAAGACGCTAAGGCTTAGTTAGCAGAGCGCTTGCCGTGTGAGCATGAGGCGCCAGGCTTGATCGCTATTATCACCAGTAAATAAATAAATGAATAAATAAATAAATGCTTCTTTTTAGCTTACATAACCATAGTCAACATCTTTACAGTTTTTCAGATGGGAAAGTTGAGGAGGCTTTTGGACACAGGCTTGGGAAACAAGTCCTGCAAATTCTTTTGTTGTTGTTGTTTGTTTGTTTGTTTGTTTGTTTGTTTCAAGACAGGGTTTCTCTGTGTAGTTTTGGTGCCTGTCCTGGATCTCGCTCTGTAGACCGGGCTGGCCTCGAACTCCCAGCGATTCACCTGGCTCTGCCTGCCGTGCCCACCACCACCCTGCTCTGCAAATTCTTTTCTTCCAGCAGGGCCCTTTGAGGAGGGAGATAAAGACAAGCTTACTTCCCACCTCCATGCCTTGCCCCCTCTGCCTGAGAGCTGGCTGGTTTTCATCTGTGCTTCTGTCTTCCATCCCCAGCATGAAAACCTGCTTTCTGGTGCCCCTTCTTGTTCATACAGCTCTGTCAGTTAGTAACCAGACAACTGCCCCCAATACCAGAGAGAAGAAAGGGTGTTAAAACAAAGACATTACAAATTCAATGTTAGAACACATACTTATTCGCATTGTTTAGGCATACAGAGCAGCAGGTGTCCTGGTAGCTCTCACATACATCCTAATTTTGGTTCTCACCACTACCACTACTCACAGATACTTTTTCTTTTTAAGTTTTTATTACATTTACTCATTTGTGTGGTGGGTGAGGAGATCATGGGCCATAGCGTGCATGTGGAGATCATAAGACAACCTGTGAGGGTCAGTTCTCTCCCTCCACCATGTGGGTCCTAGGGATCAAACTCAGGTTATCAGTCATGATGGCCTTGCTCGCTAAGCCATCTCACCAGCCCTCTTCCTCCACCTCCTCCTCCTCTTCCTTTCTGTTCTTCCTCCTTTTCCTTCCTTGGTTGTCTCTCTTTTGGAAAGAGGGTCATACTAAGTAGCTCAGCTTTCTCTTGGTAATAACACCTAAGAAAGTCTTTCTTCAAAGAAAATGTAACGTGGACAGATCTAGTTTGTACGTGTGTGTACATGTGTGTGTGTGTGTATGTGTGTGTGTGTGTGTGTGTGTGTGTGTGTGTGTGTGTGTGTGTGTGTGTTGGAGAGAGAAAGGTCCATGAAATCAAAGGCAGGCCAGGCTCCACTCTCAAGGAATGCTCCCTGAAGCAGTTAAGAGTTTAGCTAGAACAGACCTAAATGGGACCTCTCGAAATTGAGAAGCTTTTGCAGGGTGAAAGACACAGTCAATAAGACAAAAAGACAGCCAACAGAATGGGAAAAGATCTTCACCAACCCCACATCTGACAGAGGATTGATCTCCACAGTATATAAAGAACTCAAGAAACTAGACATCAAAATACTGAACAGTCCAATTAAAAAATGGGCTAAAGAGCTAAACAGAGAATTCACAAAACAAGAATCACAAATGGCTGAAAGACATTTAAAGAAATGTTCAACATTCTTAATCATCAGAGAAATGCAAATCAAAACGACTCTGAGATACTACCTTACACCTGTCAGAATGGCTACGATCAAAAACACCAATGACAGTCAATGTTGGAGAGGATGTGGAGCAAAGGGAACACTCCTCCACTGTTGGTGGAAATGTAAACTTGTACAACCAGTGTGGAAATCAGTATGGCGGTTTCTCAGAAAATTAGGAATTGAACTACCTCAAGACCCAGCCATCCCACTCTTGGGCATATACCCAAGGAATGCTGATTCATACCATAAAGATACATGCTCAACTATGTTCATAGCAGCACTACTTGTAATAGCCAGAACCTGGAAACAACCTAGATGCCCGTCAATGGAAGAATGGATGAAAAAAATGTGGTACATATACACAATGGAGTACTACTCAGCAGAGAAAAACAATGAAAGCATGAAATTTGCAGGCAAATGGATGGAACTAGAAAAAAATCATCCTGAGTTAGATAACCCAAACCCAGAAAGACAGTCATGGTATGTATTCACTCATAAGTGGATTCTAGATATAAAATAAAGAACAATCAGACTGCAAACCATAGAACCATGGAGGCTATATATATAGCATGGAGGTCCCTAGGACAACTGTGGCTTATAATAAATTTCGGTTTTACTCAATTATTGAAAAAAAATTAGCCAAGTGAATGGAAACACATGAACTATGAACCAAAGGCTGAGGGGCCCCCAGCTGCATCAGGCCCTCTGAATTGGTGAGACAGTTGATTGGCTTGATCTGTTTGGGAGGCAACTAGGCAGTGGTACCAGGTCCTGTGCTCATTGCATGAGTTGACTGTTTGAAACCTGGGGCTTATGCAGGGACACTTGGCTCAGTCTGGGAGGAAGGGACTGGACCTGCCTGGACTGAGTCTACCAGGTTGATCACAGTCCTCAGGGGAGGCTTTGCCCTGGAGGAGGTGGGGATGGGGGGTGGACTGGGGGTAAGGGGAGGGAGTGGGAGGGGGGAGAACAGGGGAACCCATGGCTAATATGTAGAACTGAATGGTATTGTAAAATAAAATAAAAGGAAAAAAAAGAGTTTAGCTAGAAATGAGATAGTAAGCCTGGCGGTGATGGCGCACACCTTTAATCCCAGCACTGGGGAGTCAGAGGCAAGGGATCTCTGTAAGTTCAAGGCCCATCTGTTCTACAGAATGAGCTCCAAGACAGCCAGATCTGTTACACAGAGAAACTCTGTCTCAAACAAAAACAAAAAAAAACAAAGGGATGGTATAAATTGAGCTTAGGGTATAGGGTAATGGTAGAAGGCTTGTGCACAGGTCCTGGGGTTCAGTACCCAGCACTAAAACAGCAACTGCAGGTATTCTCACATTGACTAATAGCAACACATTGGTACTAACTTCAGCAACAGAAGCATTATCATTAATTTATCATTAATTAAAAAAAAAAGGCCGAAATAAAACCCAGAAAGAGCTGGCAAGATGCTCAGCAGGTAAAAAGGCACGTGACACATGAACCCGACACTTGGTGTTTAATCTTCAGAACCAACATGAAGGTGGCAGGAGAGAACCAACTCTACAGAATTGTCCTCTGACCTCTACCTGCCTGCCCCAGCAAGCATCATCTCATGTACACTAATAATAATAATAAAGTAAATATTAAAAAAAAAAACCTTATACCTGTAAAGAAGTTTAATCCTCATCACTTGTCAAAAAGAAAGGAAGGAAGGAAGGAAGGAAGGAAGGAAGGAAGGAAGGAAGGAAGGAAGGAAGGAAGGAAGGAAGGAAGGAAGAGAAAAGAAAAGAAAAGAACAACAAACAAAAAATTAACAAAACTTCTTTTTGCAACAAATGGAAACCAGTAAAGAAAACCACAAAACCACGCGGCTGTGAAGCCCAGTTCCAATGGAGAGAGCCACAAAACAGCTCCCGAACCTAAGGCTCAGGAACATTACGGAAGAGGGAGCTGGAAGAGAGATTGCAAGAGCCAGAGGATATGGGAGTCGTCTGCTGTGAGACCGTGTCTCTGAGCCAGAGGATATGGGAGTCTGCTGTGAGACCGTGTCTCTGAGCCAGAGGATATGGGAGTCGTCTGCTGTGAGACCGTGTCTCTGAGCCAGAGGATATGGGAGCCTGCTGTGAGACCGTGTCTCTGAGCCAGAGGATATGGGAGTCTGCTGTGAGACCGTGTCTCTGAGCCAGAGGATATGGGAGTCTGCTGTGAGACCGTGTCTCTTAGGAATGTCAGCAGTTACACCGGTCAGGTCTCCCCAACACGACTGTCTAAACCTGAGCTGAACAAGGACAACAGTAGACTCACTATGAGGGAAAGCCTATGAGGACTCGACCCTACACAAAGAAGTATAGGAAAGGAAAGAATGCTGAGAGGAGGAGAAACTGTCTCCTCCAGGGATGAGCACACCAATTGCTTATCCAATACCAAGTGGGCAGCCCTGAAAATGTACATACAAGTAACATTGTACAGCCTGAGCAGGTCATAGTATATTTGTGTATGTATCTGTATCTACATACGCATGTAATAACAATCAATGAAAACAGAGGCCATGAATTTGGAAGAGAACAAGGGCATGTGAGAAAGTGTAGAGGGAGGAAAGGGAAAGAGGAAATAAGGTCATTATATTGTAATCTCAGTTTTTTTAATATTTTTTTTTTTAAAAAAGCTGGACAAGGTGGCTCACTCCTATAAGCCCAACACCCAGGAGGGTGAGACAGGTGGATTGCCATAAGTTCAAAGCTCCGCATGGGTTATATAGTAAGTTCCAATGAGAACCTCTCTCACAACCAAATCAAAACAAAACAACAACAAAAAGCTCAAAGGAAATACAAACAATGATTCACAGAATAAAAAAATCCTGAAGGACTTTTCAGATGGTTGACGGAGTTAGGCTCTGCATTAGCCTGTCTAGGCCTATTGAATATCAGGTGCCCTCTCTCCCTCCGTGTGTGTGTGTGTGTGTGTGTGTGTGTGTGTGTGTGTGTGTGTGTGTGTGGTGGGGGGTGGATTATGGCCTGCTAAAGCTGATAAATATACCCACTGTGTTCACACCACCTATTGCTCTAGAAGCAGGGAGGAAATATATAATTTCCTTTAGGGGAATAAATCTGAGAGAACATTGTCAGCTGAATATAAGCAATTCATATGGCTGACGAGAGAGGAATAATAGTCATTTATGTAGTATATTTAGTTCTTAATAGCCTATGTAGCAAAGTATTTTGAGGAAGCAGAGATGGTTTGGTTGTTTTTTGAGACCGGGGTCTCGTGTAGCTGAGGATGACCTTGAATTCCTGACCCTTCTGCCTCTGTCTCCCCAGTGCTGGTATTGCAGACATGCATGACCACACCCAGCTGTGACAGGTACTTACTTTTATCTACTCATAATCTCCTAGTCACGCATTATTTATATCCAGGTTCTTATCTTGAAGATGTTTTTGGAGACTAGTGTCATAAATTACCTCAAAAATATTTCATTGATAAAACTACTTAAGAGATAGCTAGGTGTGGTGTTACATTCCTACAATTCCACCATCCTGGAGGCTGAAGCAGGAGGATTAAAAGTTGAAGGTCAGCTGGGCATTGTGGTTCTGGATGTTAGGAGACTTCACCAACAACAACAACAAAACCAGGGTGATGAAGGAGGGGACCATCAGACTGTTCCTTGGCAGGGCAGCAAAAGTTTTAATGTGTGATGATTCCGTGATTCAGTGGAGATGTTGAATCAAGGGGAGAGCCGAGGGAGGGTACAGAGGAAGGAAGTGTAAGCCAGAGAGGGTGCTGGACACAGACCACACTACACCACAGTTCCAAGGAATGATTGAGCCAGCCTAGGTACACAGCTCATGCCAGGCGAATCAGGGCTATTTAGGAAGACTTTGCCTGGGGGACAAAATGAATTATTGGAGAGCTAGGGTTGTGATTAAGTATACCCAAGACTCAATCCCTACCACCACCACCACCACCAAAAAAGAATCACTGAGAACAAAGAACATGCATGTTGCACTTCCTGTCCCTCTGTGGTATAAGCTACAAATCATGAGTAATCATAAACATTGAATTTTTTTTCATTTTTTAAATTTATTTATTAAATTTAATTTTATATATCAGCCCCGGATTCCCTTGTTCTCCCCCCTCCCACCCACCCCATCCCCACCCCCGCCTTCCCAAACATTGAATTTTAATAGTAACATGTTCTCATCCAACTCGATCTTCTACAGTTTGGTGAGTGCTATGAACCGATGGACCAAAGTACATTCAAAGTTATACAGTCTAGCCAGGCATGATGACACAGCCTGTGACCTCAGCTACTTTATTCAAGGCCTGTCACAGTTACAGAGTGAGTTTAAAGCCAGCCTGGACAACTCAGCTAGACTATCTCAAAATGGAAACTACAAAAATGTCTGAGGACCTGGTGTAGCAGGAGTCTTAAAAGTTCTTATTAATAAAATCAAACCTGAGCCAGGTATTGGGGTAAACGCTGGAAGATCAGAGAACCAGAACAAGTCACAGCTACCTCACCTCGCCAGATCCTCAGCTGGTCTTGTTTCCTCAGACTGGAGGCCTCTGAGTCCTCATCCAGAATGGGTCTCAGCTGAACTGCTGCTAGAAGCCTGAAAGCTTAACCAGGCCAAATGCTTCTAGTTTCTAGTCCTCATGCCTTATCTACCTTTCTGCTTTCTACCACCACTCCCTGGGATTAAAGTCCTGTGTCGCCATGCCTGGCCATTTCCAATGTGGCCTTGAACTCACAGAGATCCAGAGGGATTTCTACCTCTGGAGTGCTAGGATTAAAGACGTGAGTGCCAACATTTTCTAGCCTAAGTATCTAGTGACTTTTCTGTTCTCTGACCCCAGATAAATTTATTAGGGTACACAATATTTTGGGGAACACAATACCACCACAACCTGGTTCAGTACTAGGACCCTTACCTACAAGGCCCTGAGTTCAAACCCCAATACTCTCTTCCCTTCTCCCAACCCCAAGAGAAAAAAAAATGAAAGAAAAGAAATATGATAAACATGTAGGCTGGGGCATGACTCAAAGGTAGAGCACATATTATATGCAAGGTCTTGGTTTGATACTCAGGACCCCAACTACTAAATGACCAAAACTCCAGCAAGGCATGGTGGCACACACCTACAAACTAAACTCTTGGAAGGCTGAGAATTACCAAGCTGAAAGCCAGCCTGAGCTACAGAGTGAGACTCTGTACCTAAGAGAAAACACTGTTTTCCATGAAGATACATCTAAGTTGGACTGATCAATAGCCACACTATTGGTGGTTTAAATAAAACGCATAGAAATAATCTATGATTTTACTAGGATATGCCTCTCTACCCACCTCTAGCCTACTTTATGACTGAATTTTAGTATCTTCAGTTAATAAGAATGTGCTGGTTCCCAGAAATCCTATATGACAGCCAAAGTACGTGACCTGTGTCTGTGGTCCAAAGGTTGTGAGCCTCCCAGCCCGATGGTCACTGAATAGTCAATTTTTTACCCCTTTGCCAAGGTGTTTTCTTAGAAATCTTTCCAGAAAACCATCTGTCAGAAGGGAGTAAAGCCTCAACCCTTGGACCCTGAGACGATTAAGGTAACTGTTTTACTCGATGATAAACCACGGAGGAAGTTAGCAGAGAAAATGCTCAGCTCCTGCTGCTGCTGCCTTTGTACACATTGCAAGTTGGCAGGGCTCTGAGGCTCTGTGGACAGTCATGGCTGCAGGGCACCACTGTCCAGCTGGGCAGTGCTGCCCAGGAGAGCCTTGAAAAGAAAGGCGATCATCTCCAACCAGTGCTGCAAGACCTTCCCACTACTAGAACCAAAACAGTCTTGTCGGGCAACAACCCCCCCCCAACTCCCTCCCTCCCTCTCTCCCCCACCACCCTGACACACACATACCTCAGGACAGCTCAGTACAGCCAAAAAAAAAAAAAAAATGTGAAGGCTTCTATTCTTCCAAGGAAAGGATTGACCTAGAATTGCAGACACCAGGGCAATGAAGACTTGTGTATGAGAGGGGGCTCCATGAACACTGCATGCATGTAGTGCACGTAGACACATGTAAGCAAATCCATGATATACACAAAGTAAATTTTTTTTAAGAAGTGTCTAGGGATATATCTCAATGGGGGATCACCGGCCTAGCATGTACAGGGGCCTGGATTCAGATCTCAGCACCCCAAATTAAAAATCATGAAGCAGAAACTCATCAGACCAGTTCAGTCGGGATCTCTGGAAGGGGAGCAGAGGACAGTGATTTTTAAAAGCTTCCAGGTGGTTCTACTGTGCAGCCAGAGGGAGAAACTGACACTGGAGAAGACATAGTACTAACTTCATAGTTCACAGATCCATATGGACAATGTAAGGAAGGGTTTGAAGCCAGGTGCATTTGCAGCCAATTATTATAAGCTTCCTGTTGGCTTTATTATCAGTTTCACTCATAAAATGTACACCTACGAGAAGGTTTTCTAGATCAAATCGATTTTCCCATTGCAGAAAAATTGACCTAACTCTGTTCTTGCCCATACATTAGTAAAAAGGTATTCTTAATCTTTCCATGTGATTTAGTTTGGGCTTGTTTTTGCTTTAAAAGTATTTTCTTATTGTTTTGAGCATGGATACAGTGAAAACAGAAATCTAACCAAGCGTTGGAAGAAGCCTCATTCGGCTGGAAGGCCATCACTGCGACTTCCTTGGAAGAATTTTATGGAAGAAGCAATGATTTGAAGTTCTGAAGATGTAGGAGCGTGGTTTACTGGTAAAGCGCTTGTCTCGCATGCACAGAGCTAGGGGCCGAGAGAACAATCTGGAGCAACTCAGTTGATTATAACAAGTTGATAATAATAACTAACATACTAGGATTTCAGTAAATGCCCCATGGACAATTTACTAAAAGTAGCTGGGGTGCGATAGAAAGTATCTGGGGGATTTCTTAATTAGAGAAACTTCATTCTGAAGCCAATCACTCTGCCACTCACCGTCACCTCTCTCAGGGACCCCACAGGAGCCTCATTGCCCAAGAGGAGGGAGCTCAAGGCCATTTACGCAATGCCCCCTACATTCCGAGACAGGGTAAGTGTCAAAACAAGGGTTGCAGCCAGACCTGGGGGATCCAAAGTCTAGGTTCCTCCCCACAAAGTTCGAGGGTCAGTCCACCTCTCTGACAACAGCTCCAAACATCTCAGCTGCGTTCACAGTCCATCACACAGTCCTCAACCAAACCTCATCCTCAGACAGGACTCTCGAACTCTAAGGCCTCAGCTGGCAACATGAATTAGTTACCATGGGTCATATTTGAGAAAGAACAACATTGCTCTTCTGTAAAATTTGGCCGCCGCTCAGCCCGTTATTGTCTAGGAAACAGTAACCCCCAAGTTATCAGTTTCTCTAATAATTTTTGTTTTGGGGAGATGTTCATCCATTTTTTAGACAACTGTCATGCAGCCCAGGCTAGCCTAAAACTACGGAACTGAGAGCTGGAGAGATGGCTCAGAAGAGACACCGGCTGCTCTTCCAGAGGATCGAGGTTCAATGCCCAGCATCCACACAGCAGCTCACAACTGTCTGTAACTCTAGTTCAGAGGGTCCAGCACCCTCACACAGACATACATGCAGGCAAAAGACCAATGGACAAAAACAATTTTTTTTTAAAAATATGAAACTGTGACCCCAAACCCCTGAGCCTCCTGCTTCTACTTGCTGAGCATTAGGATTACAGGTGTGCACTCCCACACCAGGTCTATGTTGTTCTGAGCATCTAACCAGGGCTTCCTGTGTGCTAGACAAGCACTTAACCAGCTGTCTGACACCCCGGTTCCCCAGTTGTGTGTTAAAAGATAGAAATCTGTATCTTGGACAGAAACAACCTCATTTTCAAATGTTGATGTCAAGTTTACTTGTCTTAAGGACCATTGTGTGAGATAACATTGAACAGTTAAAATATATAATAGTTACTCTGGAAGAAAAGGTTTTTTTTGTTTTTGTTTTTTTTAAATATTCTTATTGTTTTTCTGGTAGACATCATTTGGCTTAGGTCTGAGTAAGTGAGCTTCTAGACAACACCTCAGAGAAGGACAATGGCCACAAGTCCCCAGTAGAAAAGAGTCAGCCATTTATTAATCAGTGTCATTTCAAATAGCACACAAGACAGAGTTTAATGTTCCTATGACATACAGACACTGTAGAAACTGGTACACCTCTCCTTTAACAACACACATCAACCAGGTCCTAAAAATAAACAGACAATCCCAGCATTTTTGACAGAATAAGGCAGAAAGATCATGAGTTTGAAACCAACCTGGCCCTCGAACCCAGACTGTCTCAGAACAAAAAGCAAACATTAAAACAACAACAACGACAACAAACCATCCCTGAGTGGTGGTGCAAGGAATCCCAGCACTCAGGAGGCAGAGGCAGGTGGATCTGCGTGAGTTCTAGGCCAGCCTGGGCTACAGAGCAAGATCCAGGACAGCCAGGGCTACACAGAGAAATCCTGTCTCAGAAAAAAATAAACAAAGAGCAAACATCCAAAGCTAACCTACATTAAAGCCATCTCATTGCTGCCTACCGGGTGGTTCAGTGGATAAAGGGACATGGGGCCTGGGGACCTGGGTTTGAGTCCTCCAACCCACAAGGTAGAAAGAGAGGTGACGCACAAATTGTCCTTTAATCTAATAAGTGTTTTCCTTTGTGTGTGTGTGTGTGTGTGTGTGTGTGTGTGTGTGTGTGTGTGTGTGTGTGTTTTAGAAAAGGTCTCACTGTGTAGCCTTGGCTGGCCTTAAACTCCCAGAGGTCCACCTGCCTCTGTTTCCCAAGTGTCGGGATTAAAGACGTGCCTGGCCCAAAGATTTTACAAAAATAAAATAATTTTAAAAAAAAATCAACTCGTTGCTTTAAGGCAAATTTCTCTTATCTCTACCAAACCAAGGAAGCGTTATCGGGATTCAAGGTAGCTTTCTGTTTACTCCCAAGAACGACAACTTAAATGAAAAGCCCTCTGGTGGAATTACAGCAAAAAGAAATAAATTCCTATTTTCTAAGCTTCCCTCTTCAGCTCTGGCTTTCAGTGTCTGCAGTGGAGATAGGGCTGGAATGTGGCTGCAGCCTGGGAATCTACCCAGGGGATGGGCTGCTAAATTCACAATTTGTAAAAGAAGCCCCTAAAGTCACTCAATGGGAATGGTCATTTACCTCTGTGCCTCGGTCAGTCCTCAGCAGCCTAGTGTCTTCTTGGTTTGCGTGGAGGCATCTAATTCCCATTAGAAACGATAGAATTCCCCACATAATCGTCAGTCTTCCCCTCCCAGCTCTATATAACTTTTTGAAGTGTTGCACCTTAAGTTATTGTAGGTGCCTCATCATATCTGTAGAGATGTGGGTTTTCAAATACGTACGCTGAAAGACCAAACCAGTAAAAAGGAAGAACAAAAAGGTTTGAGCTGTCAGCTCCTCTCTGAATTGACTAAAGTAACTTCTTCTCCAGTGAGAGGAGAGCCACATTCCTATTGAGGCAGCTCTAGGGGTCGTTATTCTGGATAAGGCCTACATTGAAGCCAGATCTGCCGCAAATACCATCACTGAAAGGGGTTGAACTACATGGACGGCAAAGACTCCAAAACCTGCACGTTAAACAGAGTTAAGTGCAAATGCGTGTTCTTTAAGTAACTGACTGGTTTCAGTTGCTCCTAAATGGCTGGGCTGTCTTGTGATGCACAGAGCTGAGACCTCAGAGTCTTTACACACCTTAGACAAGGGAGCAAATCACAGAAATTGATCACGTGCACCAAATCCCCAAGGCCAGAAATTCCAAACCCAGTGTGGACTCCAGCTCTCACTCTGGTTTCTTGACACTTTCTTTTCCTCTACAGGACCATGGAAGCCATACATGAGGATGCAACAGGTGTGTCGGTCATATGCCTGGGATGGAAAGGCCTATGAATACCTCATGAGTGGGTCAACTGGACTCACAGCTCAGCACCCATGCCTCAGCCAGGTTTCTGCCACACATCCTATAAAAAGCCTGTACACCAGAAGTTGAATGGTGCCCCCTCCCTGGGACCCACCATACGGGAGTGAGCTCTGCTCACTTTCTCTTGAGCTCACACCTATGAACCTGTTCTAAATTATTTTCCCAAGAACTCATCCTCTTTGCGGTCTGAGAAATTCATGCTCCCAATTCCCAAGGTAAGAACTAAGAGCCACCCGCTCAGTGGAAGTTTCTTGTGGGTGTGAGCTTCCGGCACCGTTAACTCTGGCGTTAAACCAGTCTAAGCTAGAAAGCCCCCATCGTCCTCAAGGACCTCACTTTCCCCTGTTTCACTATTTTCTGGGAATCCCAAAAATGAGACAAAAATTTGACAGTGAAAACATCTTGACTTCGTGTGCAACCCTGTGGAGGTCAGAGGACAACTTTCAGGAGTCAGTTCCCTCCTTCCATCATGGGGTTCTGGAGATCGCGCTCTGGTCGCCAGGCCTGACAGCAAGCGCTTTGACCTGTGGAGCCGTCTTGTCAGATGACTGTAGAAGGCTCTTGACTGAAAGCCTTTTTAAGACACCATTGGCCATGCTTTGAGTGTGCTTCCCTGAGCCTCCCGTGCCCACATCCAAGGCCCCCCCTCTCTCCCTCCCTCCCCCTGTGTGTGTGTGGGGGGGGGCCGTCAGAGAACAATTTGAGGGAGTCGGTTCTCTTCTTCCACAGTGTTTCCTGGGGGCCCACTCCAGGCCCCAGGGTTGGTAGCAAGCACCCTTACCCAGTGAGCCAGCTCTCTGGCCCTACAGCTACTGGCAATGTAAAATAAGCCAGATTTTCTGCAGGTAATTTAGATTTTATAAAATCTATAAACCTGCCTCTCAGGATGCCATATTGTCCACGTCATGCATAGGTTTAATCAAAACTTTAAAAGGTGGAGATCATGGCAGACGATCAAAGGAAGGAGAAATAGGTGGTTAGCTGTGGTCAGTTTTACATCAATAGCATGTAGCCGCCGCCTCCTCCTCCTCCTATTTCTTGATAAAAACCCATTAATTCCAACTCCCTCCTGTGCTAACATTCACTTCAAGAAAAATATGCTTGGACCTGCCTCGCACCTACATGCCGTTCACACTGCGAGCAAGGAGCTAAAGTGTGGAACCAGGCTGAGCGACTGGAACAGCTCTGCTGAGCTCAGCATGTCTCTGGCACCTCGGCCCCTCCTCCACCCACCTATGCAGTCCTGTCGAGGCCCCTTCCCCGCCTGGGGTGGAAGAGAGATCAGATAAGGGCACATGAAAGGTTACACAGTGACCAAACGCAGCGGCGCACGCGCGAGCATCTCCTCCCGGGTGGTGGCAAGAAACAGAGACCCTGAGCCCTGTTTTTGCTCACGCTCTCAGCGAAGGAGTCCAGAAGGTTACATTTTTATCTGTTTTGCATCTTAAGTAAATTCACTAATTCAGAGAATCTGGACTTCGGAGCCGAGAGCAAGGACAGAGGTACAGGATTAAAGTGGCCGTTCCGAACTGCGGGCCGCTGCCCCTCCCCCCCCTCCTCCACCACTGCTCCTTTAGACTCCCTTCTGTCCGTCCGGCTCAAACCGACTTTAAATACACACAGCCTTTTTCATCAGCCCCGGGGGACAGAACCCCGAGACTCGTGCATGCTAGATAGGAAGCATTACACCCCTGAATTCCATCCTCAGCCTTCCAATATATGTGCTCTTGGGGGGGGGGGGGCTGCGTGTTCAACTCAGGGTTTCCTTGTGTAACCCTGAAACTTTCTCTGTAGACCAGACTGGCTTGAACTCGGAGACCCTCCTGCCTCCGTCTCCAGAGTGCTGGGATTCAAGGCGCGCGCGCGCACACACACACACACACACACACACACACACACCTGGCTGTTTATTTTATTTTTGACACGGGGTCTCACGCTAGGCCAGCTGACGTTGAGTTTGCGGGTGACCCTTTTGCCTCAGCTTCCCCGCGGCTGGGATTGCGAATGCCAACGAGCCACTGCTCCCAGACAATAGACATAAGCAAACAATTCAAAGATGTGTTCCTATTTGACAGGTATGAGTGTTTTGCTTTCATGTGTGTACATGCACCATGTGTGTGCCTGGTGCCCCTGGAGGCCAAAGAGCCCAAAACTTCGTGGCCCCTGAAGTTGGAGTTACATATGGTTACGAGGAGTCACGTGGGTACCAGGAAGGAAACTGGGACCTCCGCAAGAGCAGCCAGTGCTCTTAACTGCTGGGTCATCACTCGAGCTCAGTCAGTCATAACAAGTACAGGTGCTCATGTATCTGGTTTCTTTTCAGTAGAAGGAGAACTCTCTAAAAAGAGGACAAACGTGGCATAGTAACTACACAAACCAGTAACAGTCACTTACGGTCACTACCAAGTATCACATGATGTAGTATAATTATGTGGACTATAGCCTAGAACTTGCTGGCAAGACCAGACTGGTTTCAGATTCACAGAGATCCACCTGCCTCTGCTGGGATTAAAGGCACCACACCTGGCCTTCTTTCTTCCTTTTAGGACCCCGGCTTACAGTCTGACGGAGCCCAGATGGCTATGGAACTGAACATTACCTTGAACCTCTGATCTCCCTATCCCGACCTCCTGAGTGCTAGGAATGCAAGTGTACAGCACTGTGCCCCGTGTAGGCGGTGATGGGGATGGAATTCAGGACTTCAAACACTCTGAACTAAGTCACGGCCCCAGCCCCTAAGGCAGATAGATAGGCAGATAGATACTTATCAAAGCATTGCTTGCTCAGTAAGTAGGAGTGCTATCCGGTTCCTGGCCCCTTACTGTGTCCAACTTACTCTAGCTGACTCAAGGGAAGGAATTAACGACAATCAGGTCCCAACGGCTGCACCAGGTCAGGCCTTCTGTGGCTCTCCTTGACTCCCTTTCCTTGCAGAAACAGGGCCTCAGGTGTGGCTTTCTCTGATGGAGTCATCAAGGTGTCTAAGGACTTGAAGGAGCGCAAGTCCTTCAATTCACAGAGGAAGTGAAGGAACACAAGAAGGTGGTGTTTGTTCTCCTGCCTGAGGACAAGAAGAGCATCATCCTGGAGGAAGACAGAGATGCCAGGAGGTGATACAGGGCAGACTGTGGATGACCCATAGACCACCTTTGTCAAGATGCTGCCAGACAGGAACTATCTCTATGCTCTCTATGATGCAACCTAGGAGATCAAGGAGAGCGAAGAGGGTCTGATGTTTATCTTCTGGGCCTCTGAGAGTGCCTCCCTTAAAAGCAGAATGACCTGTGCCAGCTCCAAGGGATGCCATCAAGAAGCTATCAGGCATCAGTCATGAATTAAGAACAAACTGCTAAGAGGAGGTCAAGGACCACTGCATCCTGGCAGAAAAACCATGCGCAGGCAGTACCATCATCTCACTGGAGGGCAAGCCTGGGAGCCCCCTCCAGACCCCTCCCTAGAGCATCTAGCAGCCCCAGACCCGCTCTTGGGTGCTGAAGGCTGCCCTTTTCCTGTGATACCCCAGCAGGCAGAGGGCAAGGCCTTCACCTCAATTGCCAAACATCTCCCCTGGACAATCTTCCCCGCTCCATCCCTGACTTTTTTATTTTTTTTTTAAGATTTATTGCCGGGCGGTGGTGGCATACACCTTTAATCTCAGCACTCAGGAGGCAGAGGCAAGCAGATCTCTGTGAGTTGAAGGCCAGTCTGGTCTACAAAGCAAGTTCCAGGACGGGCTCCAAAGCTACACAGAGAAACTCTGTCTTGAAAATCCACACACAAAAAAAGATTTACTTATCATATATACAGAAGGAACCAGATCAAATTATAGACAGTTGTGAGCCACCATGTGGTTGCTGGGAATTGAACTCAGGACCTCTGGAAGATTAGCTGATGCTCTTAACCTCTGAGCCATCTCTCCAGCCCATAAACTGCTTTGGATTTTCTGAATCCCCTTAGGTTGAAACAGGCCAAGTTCCCCTCAGGCACTCAGTTTTGGAGAGCCTGTATTTCTTAAAGACACCCCTACTTCTCATCCCATGCTGCCAACTTCTAACTGTAATGGTGATATCATGCTTGTCTGTCCAGTTCTGTATGTAAATGGAAGGTTATGGAAATGCCCCTCCGGACCAACTGGTAACCTTTTCTTTTCCCCTGGTCTTAGCCACTCAAGGAGACAAAACAGTAAGGAACCTTCCTTGCGTACTAAGGCTAACAAGGAAAAAATGAACTAGCAGTTGGGGGGTGGGAGACTAAATAGGTATGAGTCACTAGAATTCCAAAGCCAGGCATGGTGGCGCACACCTTTAATCTCAGCACTCTGGAGGCAGAGACAGGCAGACCTCTGAGTCCAAAGACAGCCTGGACTACAAAGTGAGTTCCAGGAAAGCCAGGGCTACCCGGAGAACCCTTGCCTCAATACCCAAAGGAAAGAGTTCCGAGGAAATACTGGCCTTCACTGATTTCCTGCCTTACGTGGCAGCCCGCTTACACAGAAAGGGCAAAGTAAAGAAAGTGTGTCCCAATCCTTCACAAGCTTTGCTTTACTCAGTGGGGACCTCTTTCTCTTCCCCAAGTGCTCAGTGTCCCTATCATGCCCAAATCAAAATCTGTTACTAAGCACGTCTGTTCTCATTAATATTTAAAAGGCCATGAAGTCCAATGTTCTGTTTCATAGAAATGTCCGCACTTGCCAGGACAATTTGATTTTATGGGGTCAATCTCCAGGTACAGGATGTCACATATGAGAGTCAAGAGAGCAGATCCTCTTCTAGACAAGGAGCAATAGAATTCATCTCAGCAGGGAAGCATTCCAGCAACTCTCTCTCACAGTATCTGTGGCTCCACTTGTGGAACACTCACTACAGGCCAATGACATGCCAAGCGCGGCAGAAACATCTTCTCTTTATTTCACAGAAGAAAAGACGGCATCCAGCCTCCTCTGTGGCCTTCTGAATAGTCAGTCTGATCGTGGCCATCATAGAAGTTCCTAGTCCAAACCAGAGTCCAGGGCATCCCAGAGCAACCCCAAAAGAGGACCCATTCTTCTGCATCGCTAGTGGGGAAGGGCTGAAAGGCAAGGCCACCCCACCTCCATCCCTCCTCTTCTCTTCTAGACCCTTCCTCCTCTCTACTGGACCCTTCCTGATGTCTTACTAGTATTCTCAAGGCCTGGGGAAGTTCAACAGCAGCCTGATCTAAATGCAATGGAAGAATACTCTGGAAGTTCTACAGACCAATGCACCAGGCTGACTCATGCTCACTCCTGGCTATGATGTTATTGAAATTTCTGAGGCCAATGAGAATTTCATCTACAAACCAAGGAAAATCTCAAAATATGCCAGCAGGTGAAAGGTACAATACTGTCCTCACAGGCACTGCTGGCCACATCTCCAAAGCTCCAAAATCAGTGCAGCAACTACTCCAAAGAGATTTTTATACTATGGTGTGGTGTGGTGTGGTGTGGTGTGTGTGTGTGTGTGTGTGTGTGTGTGTGTGTGTGTGTGCGCGTGCGTGCGCGTGCCCGTGGTCAACTTGGAAATCACTGTTCAGCCAGGCGGCGGCAAACTTTCAGGGGTCCTCCTGCCTCTTCTCTCAAGTGCTGGGATTACAGGCATGCACATTCACACGTACCTAGATCAATATTCTGCAACTACTCAAAACCAAATGAATTCTGAACCTAGCTGGAGCCCCTACAGTGCTTGGTAAGGAGAGGATGCTGAAAGGCAACAGCAGTGGAGGCTGGTGAGTGCTCAGCAGTTAAGAGCACTAGCTGCTCTTGCAGAGGACCCAGCTTTAATTCCCAGAACCCACAGAGTGACTTGCAACTGTCTGTAACTCCAGCTCCAGGGGATCCAATGCCCTCTGCTGACTTCTGAGGGCACCACATGCATGTGATGCATGACACCCACATGCGGGTACTCATACACATAAAATAAAATACATTTTTACTGGGTGGTGGTGCCCGCCTTTAATCCCAGCACTCAGGAGGGAGAGGCAGGCAGATCTCTGTGAGTTCTAGGCCAGCCTGGTCTACAGAGTGAGTTCCAGAACAGCCAGGGCTACACCAAGAAATCCTATCTCAAAAAAAAAAAAAAAAGGAAAAAATATTTTATAAAAAGGAAAGGAGGGGGGCTGGAGAGATGGCTCAGAGGTTAAGAGCACTGACTGTTCTTCCAGAGGTCCTGAGTTTAATTCCCAGCAACCACATCACATGGTGGCTCACAACCATCTGTAATGATATCTAGCACCCCTCTTCTGTATACATAATAAATAAATATTTAAAAAAAAAAAAAGGAAGGAGGAAAGGAAGGCTACAGCAAGCCAGACACAGTAACACACAGCTGTAATTCCAGCTCTCCAGAGGCTGAGGAAGGAGGATTGCTGGGAACTGAAGGCCCTGCTGAGCTGTATATTGACATGCCAGGCAGAGTTACACAGCCAGACCTTATCTCAAAACACATCTGCCCATAACCCAAGAACTCTGAAGGGAGATAGAGAAAAGGAGAAAGAAACCCAAAGAAACAATTCAATCACTCTCAAATCAGGAATCCTCGGCTACCTGTTGAAGCTGCATCTCAGCACATGGTGATTACATTGGCTTTGGAAAGATTACTGACATTTTGTCTAGAATAGTTTCCATGTCAGTCAACATCAACATCATGGAAGGGGGAATTGGGGACCATGGTAACCCATGATGAATACACAGACTCTCATTTAAGCTTTCTCTGTGGGAGGAGAGATGTTTTTAAGTCTTTACTAAATTGAAAAAAGAAAAGAAAATATGTTCTTTCTGGTTAAGTACTCAGAAATGAATGAAACCAAAATGGCATTATTTTAATCAGAGAAGAATATTTTTCAGATTTGCCTGGAACATCCAGGCTTATCTAATTTTGTGGGATGTTTTCTTCTGGACCTATAACAATTCTACAGTGTGTCTTAGGAGCCATGATATAGCTTCTAAGGAGATTATCAGCACATTTTAGATAAACAGAAGTCAGAAGTATGTCCAGATTGGGGATGGGAGTGGTGTGGTAAGAGGAGGAAGAGGAGTATTTAAGACTCACAGAGTGCCAGAGGTGAGGGCACCCAACTCCGCGGACTTCCATATCCTCTAATCTGGGCGGGCAAGTCTGGTCAAATTCCTGCCTTTGATGCCACTTCTGAAATCTGAAAAATGAGCACATCCCACATCCAAGCACTGTTTGTTCTCTTCTGAAAGGATTGATCTCCATTCATAGGGAGGCAGATCTGTGTTAACAGGCAGAAAGTAGTGTCCAAGACAGGTGTGATGGCAAATACCTAATGCGCAAAATACTAAACATTTTTAAGTTTAAAATGGCATGTTTACAGTGTGTGTGTGTGTGTGTGTGTGTGTGTGTGTGTGTGTGTGTGTGTGTGTGTGTGTACAGAGGGGGACCTGATACAGGCAAGGCAGCACACCCCTGTAATCCCATCGCTCAGGACCTGAGGCCTTGTGTGGATTTTAAACTAACCTAAGCTATATAGCAAGACCTTGTCTCTAAAGGAGAGAGAAAGAGACAATGGGAACGAACCTGTATTCTCAACTGCAGTGGAAGCTGAGGCAGGAGAATTTCTTGAGCCAGTAGTTTTGAAAACTGCCTTGGCAACATAGACTCTGTGCCAAAACAAGAGAGGACAACGGGAAAAGTGTCAGGCTGGGGACTGCCTATTTGTACGTCAACGCTGGTGCATGCAGAGTTCCCGTTCAAGCTAGAAGGGAATACTCAGTAATGATGAGGAACTAAGAGACCATGGCGTCCCCTGTGTTACATCATACAGCATGTTATGGTTTTGTCCCAGGTTGAAAGGGTAATCAGAAACTGCAAGGCTCCATAGTACCCCAAGAGCTAAACTTTTGATGCTAACATTTGGCCTATGGGACTTTGGAATGTTATACAGCTAGATGATCACACAGATGCAAAGAGACCCACTGGTGTCTTACACACTTGAAAGAGTTTCAGCCAGGAAGATTTTTTTCTTTGAGACAGGATCTCATTTTGTAACCTAGGCTACCCCAAAACACACCATGTAGGCTGCTCTCAAACTTATAACAACCCTCCTGCCTCAGCCTCCGAAGTCTGGGATTACAGGCCTGAGCCACCACGCCTGGCTTCTGCCTAAGGAGAAGTTAGTTGATTTGATTTTTGAGACAGGGTCTCATGCGGTGCAGGGTAGCCTTGAACTCACGCCTTGAACTCACGATGTAGGGGGAAATGACCTTGAATTTCTGATCCTACTGCCTCCACTTTCTAAACGCTAGGATTACAGGTGTGTTCTCCAGGATTATTTGGTGCTGGGGATGGAACCCAGGGTTCCATTCATTCTCTACCAATTGAGTCACATTCCAAGCCCTGTTTTAATATTGTACTGTTGTTGATATTTTGTTGTTGTTGTTTTTTAAAATTTTTCTATTATGATCTTATGTCGTCCACACTCGCTTCAAACTTATTACACAGCTGGGGATGACTTTGAACTCATAATCTCTTGTCTCTAACTCCCTAGTGCCAAGATTACAGAAGTCTAGAGATCAGACCTGGCCTTCTCCTCAGATTGCTGATGAATAAAATTTTCAAAGTGGTCAAAGAAAGACCTGTCCATGATTAATAAAATCCCTCCCCAACCCTCTAGAGTGGCAATTAAGAAGAAAGCCAGTATAGTAAGGTTGGGGTTTGCCCAATCACTGGGCAAGTTTAGTGAAACATTTCACTATTAGGATAAGAATTTGTAGCTTATCAAGCTGATGAAAGGATATGCTGGCTGTAATTTCAGGAGGGGAAGCTAAAATCTTCTTAGATTATGGATTAGCCTATAGAAAAATGTCTGCCGTAAATCAAACAGTGAAGGGGAAGATGAATAGGAATCTCACTTACACAACTTAAGTAAAAGATAGCTCTCTGAACAGATGAAGATAGGTTTCTTCTGTATCCCAGAATCTAATCAATATTTATGTGTATAATTCAGCTATTATTTGGCTTAAAAGGGCTTATTGGGAAATGTTATCATTTTTACCATTTTCTACAGAGAAAATATTTTCCAGTTTCAAATAACCCTGAACTCTTGAATTATAACCCGTTTTTATGTTCAAGATATCTGTGTATTATTTCTCCTGCAGTTGTACATAAAATGTGTTTTCATTCAAAAACAAAGTACAAATACTATAGAATTATGTTACATGAAATATATAGAATATAGATTAGACGTTATCTCAAGATGGAGAAGAAAAAAATATAGAGCAATGATTTCCTAAGTACAGAATCTGTTTTGTGCGATGGAAAAGCCCCACAAATGGACAGTAGTATCAGGACATAATATCATGAATGTAATAAATTAATACAATTAATGTAATTAATGAACATCATAAATATAGTTATTGAATGAATACTGTGAATGTAATTAATGAATATCACATTAATATCATATGAATATCATAATATCATAATTAATATCATGAGTGTAATTAATCAATATCATGAGTGTAATTAATATCCTGAATGTAATCCATGTCACTGAATTGCAAACTTAAAAATAGTTACATTTGCAAATATTATGTTCATTTAAAAAAAATAAGGTGGAATGTAATCACCATATATTATATGTGTGTATGAAATTGAAAAAAAAAAGAAGGTAAGAATTGACTCCCCCAAACTGCCTTCTGACTAACAGACGGCGCCCCCCCCCATCTTCTACAAATAAATAAATATATTTAGAAGAAGAAGGAGGAGGAGGAGGAGGAGGAGGAGGAGGAGGAGGAGGAGGAGGAGGAGAAGAAGAAGAAGAAGAAGAAGAAGAAGAAGAAGAAGAAGAAGAAGAAGAAGAAGAAGAAGAAGAAGAAGAAGAAGAAGAAGAAGAAAGCCAGAAAGTTGCCCCTAAGCACGGTGACTGTGGATCAAGATTGACACCCAGTGGCCAAGTTCAGTCTTTTTCATTTAAATTTCCTTTCTATGTAATGTGGCTTTAGCTTATTTTTCCTTTGAGTTTTTGAGACAGGATCTCACTCAGTAGCCCAGGCTGGTCTAGAACTCACCATGCAACCAAGGCTAGCTTCAGATTCTCCATCCACTTAACTCTAACTACACCTGGACTTGGGGAATTACAGGCATGAACCACCACACCCAGTTAATTACCCATTCTTTAGGATATACCTAAATCTGTTCTTGCTTTTGTTTTCAATGTTTTAAGGTTTATTTATTTTTAACCAAGTGTAGTTCCAGCACTCAGGAAGCAGAGGCAAATGGATCTCTGTGAGTTTGAGGACAGCCTTGTCTACATAATGAGTTCTAGGACAGCCTGAGCTCCCTAGTGAGACCATGGCTGGGGCAGGGGAATTTATTTATTTTTATTTTCTGTGTAGAGCTGTTTTGTCAGCATGTGTACCTGTGCACCATGGGTGTGCCTGGTACCCGGAAGAGGGTGTCAGGTCCCCTGGAACTGTGACCACAGACAGTTGTGAGTCTCCATGTGGGTGCTGGGAGGGAACTCAGCAATCATTGTTCTCAATGCCCCCCAACAAGAGCGCATGCACGCGTGCATATACACACACACTTGAGAAGTCAGGATCCTCCCAGCCCCCAAAAAGACCTGTGAGTCCTGTTGAAGAGATAAAGGACCTCTCTTCTCAGCCACCAGGTAGTGTCAACAACTTGACATTTCCCATCTTCTCTGACCCTAACAGAGACTGGCCCTAGGCCTGGTCACAGAACTATTCCTTATCAGCAGCCCCGGGGCTCCTGGCCTGCACCAGGGTGGAATGTCTGCTTAAAAGAATTCCAGGTAGCCAGTCACAACATCCCCTGACCAACCCTCCCAGATCAAGCCACTTCAGTCCTTAAGAAAGCCACTCTGCCTAGCTAAAAATAAATCTGAAAACAAAAAAAGGAAACAAAAGCAGAAACAGGTTTAGGAATATTCTTAAAAACAGATAACTGGGTATGGTGGCATACGCCTGTATCCTTACACTTTGGAAGCTTAGACAGAACCTCTGGATCTTCAAGGCCAGCCTGGGCTACATAGCTGGACCCTTCTCGAAAGGAAGTGGGGCTGAGGAGGTGGCTTACTTGGCAAAGTGCTAAAGTGTGTGTCATGCAAGCATGAAGATCTGAATCAGATGCCCAGCACCCACATGAAAAGTCAGGTGTGGCCACCCACGCCCATGACCCAGCTCTGGAGAAGCTGAAAGAAGGACCCGGCATGCTGGCCAGCCAGGCTAGCTGAATCAGTGAGATCCAGATTCAGTAAGAGACTGTCCCCAAAATAAGGTAGAGAAGCAACTGAGGAACAAGGCCTTTGTCAACCCCTGGCCTACACACCACACACACACACACACACACACACACACACACACACACACACACACACACACACACACACGGAGGGGGGAGGGAAGGTAGAAGGATGGAGGGAGGGAACAAGTACCGAATCTGGCCCAGCTGTTTGGGGCTCTGGTCCGTTCCTTGTACAAACTCGTCATCACCAAGAACAGAATCCTCACAACGGCTCTACTGCTGTGTTAGGCATCTTATTCAGATGTTTTTCCCACTCATTACCCCAGAGACTGTCATTCAGCTTCACAGGTACGGCAACTGAAAGTCAATGACTCCAAAACACTGGCCCTTTCCAAATCGAGATGCCCTCCTGATTGTTCACCTGGTTCCTGCCTAACCTTCCGTAGGGTATGGATCCTTTACCCATGCCAGGCAGTAGACTTGGCATCTATCACCATCTCCTGTTTTCACATTTCCCTACTAAGCCTCCTGGCCCATGGTAGTCTTGGAAACAAGCGTCTGCTGATGCATGCTTTAGGTCTGGGCATGGTGTGGCATGACCTCCCTGCCTGCACACGCTCTCTCCATCCAATCCCAGCCTCTCCTGTGTCGGATTGCCATTGCTCCCAAGGCTCCAGCACACCTCCTAATGAGCTGGCCTCAGTCGCCCTACATAGCGTCTTATTACCCCCTCAGAACAGTTACTTAATGAATTGGCAGATTGGTAGCTGCCTTGGAGAACGCTGTAATTTTGTTAGGATAGGTACCTGGGATTCACCATTAAGGGATGGAAAGGAGATATTTAGAGCTTGTCTTTTTTTTTTTTTTTTTGTCCTTTTTGGGGGCTGAGAATATATATAGTTCTGTAGCAGAGCTACTACTTAGCATCAATGAGGCCCTAGATTCAACTCCCAGCACCTGGGGTTAGAAAGGCCAACACAACACAACCTTTTAAAAAATCAAGTTAATCTAGCAAAACATAGACCAATGCCAGGAGAGAAACCCGGGCCTGAGCAAAGTGGCTTCAGAAACTGGACTGAACGTGAAATGTGAATGTGTTTCCTATAAAACAACTGCGAGTAGTCATGGAGGTGAGCTGGGGACGACTCGATTCCCGCCACCATGAGACTGTGCAGGCTGGGGTGTCGCTCAGCATGCCTGGGAAGCAAAGGACGACGCTGTGACGCCAATTATACTACCCTGCATTCACAAGGAACGAGAGGGGGCCTCTGGCTACTGTGGGGCAGCAGCCAAACTGCTAAGAGGATCTTCAAGGGTAGAGGACAGGGCCGAGGGCAGTGGCGTACTGAAGTAGCTAGCCAGAAAACACTCAAACTTCAGACAGAAGAGGACAAGGTTGCTTCCCTCACCCGTGAGTTCCCATCAACTCAGACAGGGTCACGGCCATCTTGAACCTCTTGCCTCAGCCTCCTAAGGAGCTGGGATCCCAGGCTTGGGCCAACAGCCCCAGCTTGAATTCTTTCTTAGATGATCGATTTTGCTTCCATTTACTCTCTCTCTCTCTCTTCATCCTGGAACTCACCCATCCCATGTCCCAGAACCAGAATTAATCTCCCTGTTTTCCTTTCCAGCCTCCCCAACTCGCTCCCCACACCCCTTTCTGGGAAGACTCTGCAGGACCCTGGCCCTTCTATTTCACTTTTTAGATCGTATGCTTTGATCTTGTTTACTGTTTTCTTGTTTATGTTTTGAGAATCTGAATCTTGGTATGTCTGGTATGTAGCCCAAGGCTGGGTCCAGCTCCTAGGCTCAGGACACACACTTCTTACCTCAGCCTCCTGAGTGGGGCTGTGTGTGTCTGTGCCATTTTACCTGGCTGCAGACAGGGATTCTAATCTTCTCACCCACATATCCTGCTTTCCATGGCACCTACCTATTCCTTCCATCTAGTCCTTCTTCTCTTTCTTGTCCTTCAACATTTCCCCAGATCCCTCTTTCCCTTTTTTCTTTTCCTAGTGTTTGATGTCTTGACTCTATCTCTCCACATTTTTGTGGGGGTTTTGTTGTTGTTGTTGTTTTGTTTGTTTGTTTGTTTTTTCAAGACAGGGGTTCTCTCTGTAACTTTGGAGCCTGTCCTGGAACTTGCTTTGTAGACCAGGCTGGCCTCAAACTCACAGAGATCCGCCTGCCTCTGCCTCCACAGTGCTGGGATTAAAGGTGTATGCCCTCTCCCTCCACTGCCCGGCCCTCTCCACATTTTTGTATCTGGAAGTATCTGATAAATCTGATAAAGGAGATTCGGGACCAGTGAGTTAGCTCAGTGGGTAACAGTGCTTGCTGCCCACATCTGGAGACCCGAGTTCAAGCCCCAGATGCCCTATAAGGGAGACCCAATGTCAGAGACCCAATGTCATAGACGTGTCCTCTGATCTCCATGCATGCTATGACAAACATACCCACACCCAATAAAAAAGCCCAAGGCTCACTTCTATTTAAAGTTGTAAGCCTCAGGCTGGAGAGATGGCCCAGAGGATAAGAGCACTGACTGCTCTCCCAGAGGTCCTGAGTTCAATTCCCAGCAACCACATGGTGGCTCACAACCATCTCTAATGAGGTCTGGTGCCCTCTTCTGGCCTGCAATCATACATGCTGTATCCATAATAAATAAATAAATCTTGGGAAAAAAAGCAATCCTCAACAATTGCTTTTAAGTCTATGTAGCCTCTACTGGGAGATTTTTCAAAGTGTCTTTAAATTATGTACTGTAGCCTTTAATTTAACTAATTACTTAATTTTTTTTTTGAAAATAGATTGTTTTCTCATATAATATATCCTGATTATCGTTTCTCCTCCCTCTAATCCTCTCAGGCCCTCCCCACCACCTCTCCCCTTAGATCCACTTCCTTTCTGTCTCATTAGAAAAGAACAGGCTTCTAAGAGATAACAACAAAATAAAAGATAATAAATGAAGAAAAAAGTATGAGTGCTCTGTCTGCATGTACACCTGCACGCCAGAAGAGGGCATTAGATCTCACTATAGATGGTTGTGAGCCACCCTGTGGTTGTTGGGAATTGAACTCAAGACCTCTGGAAGAATAGTCAATGCTCTTAACTGCTGAGCTATCTCATCAGCCGCTGCTTAATTAATTATTTTTGAGACAGGGTCTCACTATGTAACCCTGGCTGGCCTCAAACTCCCCATATAGACCAAGCTGGCCTTAAACTCAGAGATCTGCCTGCTTCTGATTCTCAGGCTCTGAGATTAAAGGTGTGTGCCCTTATGACAGGCGCTATTTGTTTTTTGTTCATTTGTCTGTTGTTTTAAGACAGTTCTTAGGTAGCTCAGGATGGCCTTGAACTCCTGAACTTCCACACTCCAGCTTAACCACCCTGGAGCATTCTACCTCTCACATCTCACTGTCAGTGTCCCACAAGTCCTTTTAATTAGAAGCATGGTTGAAATTCCTGGTCTATCCTTGCAGGATCTGCTAAAAACAACCACCGCATACTTTGTTGAGTTTACTAAATAAGAGCTACAGGTCACTAACTCCAGGGTGTCCATGTCCTTCCTCTGTTACAAGATAAGACTCACCACATACCTGTAATTCCAGCACTCTAGAGGTGGAGGACTGACTAAGCTCCAGGCCTGCCTGGATTACTTGGTAAATTCCATGTTAACCTGAGTTACTTGTGACCCTGAGACTCTCTGAAGTATCCTGGTACACGCCTGTCACCTCCAAATCTGGGAGGCTGTGCAAGTAGGATTGTGAGTTTGAAGCCAGCCTAGACTACATGGGAAGACCCTGTCCAAGGGAGAGAAAAGAAAACAGAGAAAGGAGAGAGAGGATGGTGGCCTGCCCTTTTTTATCTCGGCTGGCTTCTGGTTCAGTAAGCAATAGAAAGCGACAGGATGATGCTGTTGACTTCTGAAGCCAAGTCGGGAAGGGGCTGCAACCACGTGTTTGTCCCTGCGCTGTGAGGAAACCTCAGTCACAGAAGAGGCCATGCTTAGATCCCCGCTCCCAGCTAAGGTCTTGACTGGCAGCAAGCATCACCAGTGAGCTCAGAGGGAAGACCCCTCCTGAGGAGTCAGCTGCCTCCCTGCCCCCAAATCACATCCAGCTATTGTGTCTCCCATCAGGGGCCCCAGAGGGTGGGAGGTGATGGGGAGTGGGAAGTGAGGATCAGAGAGCAGAGACAAGTCTGTCTTACTACGGATGCTGGAATGCACACATCCATAAACACAATAAAACAGGACTGATTTACTACATGTCAATAGTAACTAAAATAGAAGAAATTGTGGGAGGAGAGGTATCAGGTTCCCAGGGAGAAAGTTAGCTTGGGAGAGTAACTATGTCCAGCAAGTTTCCAAGTCTTCAGGCAGACCAGAGGCAAACTTCAGTGTGACTGTCCTTAAGTGCCCTGAGGCTCTCCTGGAAATTCCTTTCATGGATATTACGGTAACAGACCACCAGAAAAGAGCAGAGTGTTCTGCACGTGTTCATGACTTCCTCCAGTTTCTATAAACGATCCCTGGTGACAGAGTGCTCCTTCCCTGCACTCCTGGTGACACAGTGCTCCTTCCCTGCACTTCTGGTGACACAGTGCTCCTTCCCTGCACTCCTGGTGACAGAGTGCTCCTTCCCTGCACTCCTGGTGACACAGTGCTCCTTCCCTGCACTCCTGGTGACACAGTGCTCCTTCCCTGAGCTCCTGGTGACACAGTGCTCCTTCCCTGCACTTCTGGTGACACAGTGCTCCTTCCCTGCACTCCTGGTGACAGAGTGCTCCTTCCCTGCACTCCTGGTGACAGAGTGCTCCTTCCCTGCACTCCTGGTGACACAGTGCTCCTTCCCTGCACTCCTGGTGACAAGTGCTCCTTCCCTGCACTCCTGGTGACAGAGTGCTCCTTCCCTGCGCTCCTGGTGACAGAGTGCTCCTTCCCTGCACTCCTGGTGACATCACAGGGAGTTTGTAAAACTACCATGCACTTGGGATAGAAAGATTAACAAGCAGAGTCATATCCCACAGCCCCAGATTCATGCAGAACTTTTTTTTCTTTTTCTTTTTTCTTTTTTCTTTTATTTATTTATTTATTTATTTATTTATTTATTTATTTATTTATTTATTTATTTTGGTTTTTTCGAGACAGGGTTTCTCTCTGTGTAGCTTTGCACCTTTCCTGGAACTCTCTCTGTAGACCAAGCTGGCCTCGAACTCACAGAGATCCGCCTGCCTCTGCCTCCCGAGTACTGGGATTAAAGGCGTGTGCTACCACCGCCCGGCTTCATGCAGAACTTGTATTTCTAAGCTGTGCCACCTGCTTGTCTTGTCTGGGAACGTCTGGCCCAATGCTGTCTCCTGAGATGGCGGCAAGCAGCACATCCTGTATGTCAGGGTTTTCTTCCAAGTTCATTTTCTCCTGATTATGCTTCCTTCCTTCTTTTCTTTCTTTCTTTCTTTCTTTCTTTCTTTCTTTCTTTCTTTCTTTCTTTCTTTCTTTCTTTCTTTCTTTCTTTCTTTCTTTTTGAAGTTTTTATTTATGTGCATGAGTGTCTGCCTGCATGCATGTATGTGTACCACATCTATGCCAGATGTGTACATCTGTTAGATGCCAGAGGGGGCATCCAATCCCTTGAGCTCGAGTTAAAGTGAGTGTGAGCCTCTGTATGGGTGCTGGGAATTGAACCCGGGCCCTCTAGAAGAGAAGTGAGTGCTCTAGCTGATGAGCCGTCTCTCCAGCTCTCACTGTGCTTTGTTTATTGCTGCAAATATGTTTACCTCTCCTTTCACCAAAAAGCCGCCCAGCAGTGGTTATCAGCTGACCAAATTACTCTCTGTCTTAGATGGCAGAGACACAGGTACACAAAGTTTCTGATGTTGACAGAGGAAAGAAATGGACGCCCCCCCCCTTTTATTTATTTGGGTTTTTTAAATTTTTTTTAATTTTTTAAAGATTTATTTATTATGTATACAGTGTTCTGTCTGCATTCGTGCCTCCACTCCAGAAGAGGGCACCAGATCTCATTACAGATGGTTGTGAGTCATCATGTGGTTGCTGGGAATTGAACTCAGGACCTCTGAAAGAACAGCCAGTGCTCTTAACCTCTGACACATCTCTCCAGCCCTATTTATTTTATTATTTTATTTATTTGTTTGTTTACATTTTTGAAACAGGGTTTCTCTATGTAGCCCTGGCTATCCTGAAACTCTCTCTGTAGCCCAGGCTGGCCTTGAACTCACAGAGATCCACCTGCCTCTGCCTCCTGAGTGCTGGGATTAAAGGGGTGTGCCACCACGCCTGACTAAGAACAGACTTGTCTTTTGAGTCTGTGTATAGGAGTGGACCCCATGGCCAATGCTCACTACTGTTTTCCTACACTAAGGGAGTACTCTTTTCTCCTCCCAACTTGATTCCCGAGGAGTCAAACAGCATGCCTAGCAAGATGGCAAGCTAGAGGAGACAGTGGAGAGCCTGTGGGTGTAGAAACAAGAGAAGCATGTTCATTCTTAGGGTACTTACCTGCAAATACCCCTGCTGAAAGACAGAAGTTGTCATATCAGAGTCAACACTCTGTTTATTTGTTAACTTACTGAGACAGAATCTGAAGTAGTTCAAACTGGCTTGAAATCCACTCTGCAGATGACTCTGCTTGACCTTCCTGCCTTCATCTCTGGAGTACTGAGCTTACAGACATACATCAGCCATGGCACCCAGTTTATGTGGTCTATGCAGTGCTGGAAATGGAATCCAAGGCTTCCTGCATGCTAGGCAAGCACTCTACCGATTGAGCACACACACACACACACACACACACACACACACACACACGCACACACGCACGCACGCACGCGTGCACGCACATACACATACACACACCATACACACACACACACACACACACACACACACACGCACACACACGCACACACCATACACACACACACACCATACACACATGCATTTACGTGAATTCACACACCACCTCAGATGTTTTATTTTTTTGTTTTGTTTTGTTTTGTTTTAGACAGGTACTCCTACATATTTTTTATTGTTCTGATTGTCCTGGAACTCACCTATGTAGATGAGGCTGGCCTCGAACTCACCTGCCTCCACCTCCCAAGTGCTGGTATTAAAGGCATGCACCACATCACTATATCTAGACCTTCAAGATGTCCCTTTTTTAATAAGGAATTTCTACATTACATTCCCTCCCAGAACTCATAATGATTCTGAGGTGAGAATTAAAATAATAATAATAATTTTAAAAAATCCATGTGCTGGTGTGTCTGACACTGGGCAAGTACATGCGTTCTGGCCTCCCCTTTGAAGTGATAATCTTCAGCAGCCTGTTCCGAGGCAGCACATGACCATGGGTTTCCATTGTCAGTAAACATGACCTTTCTTATACCAGGGTTGTGGTTTTGATCCGTTGAAAGCCCTCCCTCCGCGGACAGCTAGGGATCGGCACACAGGGTGAAAGGTGAGCGGTAAAGATGCCAGCGCATTCGCACCGGTCAGTTCATAAGAAAAGCGCTGAAGCAGAGCGGACGTCGGGGCTTCACCAGTGCAGCTGACGCGCTCTGTGCTTTAGAGATGGATTTATGGCTAATTAACCGTCCAGGACTATTCTAACTCCTGTACCTAGGAAAACACGAGCTGAGACAAAGGAGTGATTGATTTTAGTGGGAAAGTCCTGCATTGTGAAATGGGAGAAGGGAGGCTGGCGAAGGCAGTCACTTGGACATTCGGCGTTTGCACAGCTTTGCCGTGGAATCGGGATTTTGCAAGAGACTGGCTTTGGTTACTGCGGCTATTGTTCCGATTGCTATTATTGTGTTGTTTTAAACTATTTTGGAGTAAGGTGATAGTTAAATCTGTCGTGGGAGGGTAGCTGGACCAGAAGATTTACTGGCAGCTTTTGAAGTTGCTATCACTGGAATCCAAAGGGAGAAGATATCAATCAGCTCTCATTGTGTAGACAGAGATTATCATCATGCTGTTACTCCAAGAGAGGTGAGGCGCTTCGTTCCTTAATTGTGATTACCTGGTCAGCACACCCAGTCTTTGCACGATTTCCAGGCTGAGAAGAGTCCATGAAAGGACAGTTTAAAAAATATATAATTCCTCTTCGATTTTTTCCCCATCCCAGAATAAATCATCTCTACTGATAGCTGCACATGCATCTACTTTCAATTGATTTGAAATCCAGAAACAGTTGCAATCAAAGCACTTAGGAGACTGGGCAGGAGGATTGAATTCAAGCTTCAGGTCAGCCTGGTCAGTATGGTGAGATCCAGAGCAGCCAGAGTTGCATAGCAAGAGTATCTCCAAAATAGAACCAAACAATGGCTTAGAGGCCAAGAGCACTGGCTGCTCCTAGAGAACCTGGATACAGTTCCTATCACCCACACAGTGGCTAACAACTGTCTGGAATTCCAATTACAGAGGATCTGACTCCTTCTGGCTTCTGTCAGTACTGTACACATGTGGTGTATACACTGACATGCAGGCAGAACACCCACACATATAAAATTAAGATAAAATAAATCTCTAAAAAACAAAACAAACAAAAAAGAACAAAGCAAGCAAGCAAGCAAGCAAGAAAGAAAGATGATTAAACCAAGAATGCCTTGCTTACACAGTTGGACATGGTGACACATATGTGTAATCCAGCCCTGGGGAGTAGAGGCAGGAGGATTAGAAATTCAAGGGCAGACACACACACACACACACACACACACTCACACACACACAATGACTCACTCTCTTCCCCTATATACATACACACATCCTGATACACACATACACACACACACACACACACACACACACAGATTCACCCTCTTCCTCTACTCTTCCTTTTATTTTGCTTAGCTTTACCTTGTCTTTCTCTACTGTGTCCTAAGCTCATTCGCTGTAACTGCGGTTACCACCGCCTCCCTCTAGAGCAGTGGTTCTCAACCTGTGGGTCACAGCCCCTTTGGGGGCTGAATGACCCTTTCACAGGGGTCAAATATCAGATATCCTGCATATCAGATATTTGCATTATGGTTCATAGCAGCAGCACAATCAGTTATGAAGTAGCCACGAAAATGACTTTATGGTTGGGGGTCAGCACACATGGGGAACTGGATTAAAGGGCCGCAGCGTGAGGAAGGTGGAGAACCACTGTGCTAGAGGCTCCCTGAAGAGGGGTGAAGGAGAACGCAGCTCAGGGAAAAGGAGGGCTTGAGTCTAAAATCCAAGAGGATGTGGACAATAGAAGACAGAGGATCTGCAAACAGGTGAAACCGGTTAGAGGGAGTTTAAGTCTGTAGTGAGTAAAGACGAAAAGGTAAACAAATAGCTAGAGTTTCTGAAAGTGGAAAAACTGGACCCCAGATTCTGCCAACTAATGGACATTAAGCCCTGAAAACACTATACGGTCAGGCCAGGCACGGTGGCTCATGCCTATGATCCCAGCGCTTGGGAAGCAGAGGCAGAGGATTTTCTAAAGTTGACGGCCTGCCTGGTCTACAGGGAGTTTCAGGCCATGCAGGGTTACACTGTCAGCCCCTAGGGCAGTTTGAGTAAGAACAGCCACCAGAGACACAGACCTTTGACTACGGTCCTCAGTCGGTAGAACTGTTTGGGACGGATTAGGGTGTGTGGCCTTGTTGGAGGAGGTGTGTCACGGCAGGAAGTGGGGAGCAGGGTTTGAGGGTTCAAAAGACTTGGGCCATCCTTAGTGTCCTCTCCGCCCGCTTGCAGATCAAGATGTGAGCTCTCAGCTGCCCTGCCATCATGCCTTTGCTCCACCATCATGGACTCTAGCCCTCTGGACCTGTAACCCCAATCAAATGCTTTCTTTTAGAAGTTGCTGCGGTCATGGTATTTTGTCACAGCAATAGAAAAGTAACAACAACAACAACAACAAAAAAAAAATCCTGGGGCTCAGAGGTTTAGAACACTGGCTGGGCTGGAGGGGCAGGAGGAGGGAAGAGGGGGATCCTTGATTGGTATGTAAAGTGAATTTAAATTTTTTTCTTAATTAAAAAAGAAGAAGAAGGCTGCCCTTCCAGAGGTCCTGAGTTCAGTTCCCAGCAACCACAGGATGGTGGCTCACAGCCGTCTATAATGAGATCTGGCGCCCTCTTCTGGCAAGCAGGCTGAACAACACTGTATACATAAAAAATAAATCTCAAAAAAATAAAAAAGATCCTATCTCAAAGCTATAAACTGTTTTAAACAGAGTTGATAAGTTTTGTGGGTTTGTGGTTTTGTTTTGTTTTTTTCTTTAAGATTTATTTATTTTCATTCTGCACATAAGGGTGTTTTGCCTGAGTGTATGTCTAGGCACCGCTTACATGTAGTACCCTTGGAGGCCAGAAGAGGGCTTTGGATATCCTGGAATTGGAGGTATAGGCAGCTTTGAGCTGCCGTGTGGGTGCTGGGAATTGAACCTGGGTCTTCTGGAAGAACAGCCAGCACTCTTAACCACTGAGCTATCTCTCCAGCCTCAACAGTTGATTAGTGTTAATCCTTGGGGGAGGAACTGGTGCTAACTGAGAACAAGCTTTACCAGCTCTCTGCCAGCCTGTCTCTACTAGTATATTACAAGGCATTGGCGTTCAGAAAACCACGTGCCAAACTCTTTCATGATAGCCTGGTAGGGACATGTGGACTATAAGAGCACAGTCACAGTCACAAAGACAGACCATATCCCACTTGTTCGCTGATACAGTTGATAGATATCGTGGGTATAGTAAAGCTGGGGGGAGCAGACGGGTGGTTGAAAGGCATTGCCCAAGCACATTATGGTTTTGTTTTTTGAGATAAGGTTTTGTTATGCAGCCCAGGCTGACCTCAGGCTCACAGGAGTCTTCTTTCCCTGGTTTCTCAGGTAGCCACCCTGCTTTCCTCGTCTGTAGCGGGAGACTTGGCTTTATTCACACCAAATCTCCAGGGCATATACTAGACATTTAATAAAACTTAATGAGTGAATAAATGGAATAGGTCTTTTACAACAATGTTTGGGGGAGGGGGCTGGTTTTAGAGACAAGGTTTTCCCCTGTCGCTCTGGCTGTCCTGGAACTCACTTGTAGACCAGGCTGGCCTCGAACTCAGAGATCCACCTGCCTCTGCCTCTTGAGTGCTGGGATCAAAGGTGTGTGCCACCACTACCCAGTTTACAAATGTGTCTTAATATTCAAATGATTGTACGTTTAAAAATGTCAGAGTTAACCAGCTGTGATAGTACATGTCTGTAGTTCAGCACTCTAGAAGCTGGGAAAGAAAGACTATAAGTTCTAGGCCAACATGAGCTATATAGGCTGGCCTGAGTTACAGCCTGTCTCAATAAAAAAATAATAATAATAAAAATAAAGTCATATTTACTGTGTGTCATCTCTTAAAAGATGAATACATGGAAAAAGAGTTATGGAACCACCAAATGACTTGAACAGCATTAATAGGAATCTAAAATCCACACCAAGTTACAAGCCCTCCACACTCTAAAGTAACGAGACGGTATCTAGGGCTGAGGCTGTAACTCAGTTCGTAGAATGTTTGCCCAGCTCGCATAAAGCCCTGGGTTCTACCACAGCACCACAAAAGCAGGACACTGGACCCAGTACTTGGCTGGTGGAGGAGGAATGATCTGAATTTCAAGGTGATCTGTAGCTGCAGGATTCTAGATGAAGAAAAACAACAAGAACCTTGACAAGGACTTCATCCTTCCTCTCAGTTCCATTGTGGACCCTGATACAGTGAGAATTGTCCAAGAAGGGGATCAAAACGGGCAGGGAGTGCCAGAAAACGGGGCAAATGTAGCCCGGAGGGCAGAGAACGTCACACAGTAACCCATCTACTAAATTAGAAAAGTCACCCAGTCGTTTACTGAAACAACCTGGGGAGAACCCGTAGCTGCAAGAAGACAGACCTCCACTCACCAAAGAAAAGCCTTGAAATCATTCAAGTTGGGGATGATAAGCCTTGAGAACCAGGGATCTTCCCATCACTGGGAATCCCTGAGAATGTTCTAGAAGATGTTAAAAATAACTACATGCCAGAATTATTGTCAGCGGAATTACTTCCGTCTACCTGACCTCTAAGGTCTCTGCCAACTTGACCCCGTATTCGGAGTTATGAATGATGTGTAAATGACCCTTGCCCGCTGTGTGTCTTCAGCTCCCTGCAACTCCTTGTGATCTGTGTTATATACTGAGCACTCCCCAACCCCCCGCGGACTTCAAACATAGTCTCCGGACCGCGTTCGGGGCTGCTTTATGATTTCTCACCAGCCACGGGGAGAAGATGCAGACAGGCGGAAAGGTTTGCATTTGTACAGAGACGGGTCGATGACTTCCAACAAGGGAGGAAGGCACAGTGAGACCGCTCAGCGCGTAAAGACCATCGCCGAGCAAGCCTGGCAACCCGAGTTCAATCCCCGGAATAAAGGCAGGAGGAGAAAACCAGCTCCACAAAGCTCTGCTCTGACTCCCACACACACGCCCCGGCCACTTGACCACACCTACCTCATGGGCACATCCACAACAACAATAAGTTTATGGGCTGGAGAGATGGTTCAGAGGTTAAGAGCACTGGCTGTTCTTCCAGAGGGCCCGGGTTCAATTCCCACCAACCACATGGTGGCTCACAACCATCTATAATGAGTTCTGGTGCCCTCTTCTGGCTTGTAGGCATACATACAGGCAGAACACTGTATACATAATAAATAAATCTTAATATATATACATATATATATAAACTCCTAACACGTGAATAGAATATTTCACCCTGGCTAGGCGCTTGTTTTTCTTGTCTGTCTGTCTGTCTGTTTGTTTAGAGACGTGTCTCACATAGCCCGGGCTGGCTCCAGACTACCTAAGTGTCCGAGAATGACGTTGAATTTCCAATCTCCTGCCTCCACCTGCTGTGCCCTGGGATCATTCTTCCTGCTCTTGTTTTCTTTCTCTTTCCCCCTCTTTTATAAAGACAGCCTTGAACCTGGGACCCTCCTGTCTCCACCTCCCAGTGCTGGAGTTACAAGTGAGCACACTAGGCTTCACGGCTGCTTTCATCTTTTAAAGTTACCATTTGAACTGGGTGAATAAGCTTTACCAGAAGGAATGGCAGCCACCAAGGGGGTTGTAGTGAAGCTAGTACGAAGTCTGTCCCTGTGGTATTGTCAGAATGAACTGTCAGCACCCAGCACCTTGGGGATCCCAGAACCTATGGGAAGTACGTTATGAAAGCTAGAGGTCTGGTGGCTCATGCCTGTAATCTTAGTACTTGGGAAGATGAGGCAGGAGAATTAAAAATGGGCTACATAATGAATCCCAAGGCAGCCTGGGCTAGAGTGAGAGTGAATGAATGAATGGATGGATGGATGGATGAATGAATGAATGAATGAATGAATGAATGAATGAATGAATGAATGAATGAATGAATGAATGAATGAATGAATATGGAAGGGCCAATTTCCCCATGATGCACTGACATACATTTGCATACAACTGCAGGGTTGTTTTACAATATAAACACAGCAGAATCGGTTTAGTCCCAAGTCATCTGAGGAAAATACAGAACAACACAATAAAAAACATCTATGAAAGAAATGGCATAGTCCCCATGCATGGCAGGTCTCCATAAACTCTCTGAATTCAATCTGACGTGTGGCTGATGTCGTTAACAGTGATGGATAATCAACACCCACTCGGCCCCATAGCCGCTGTTCTAAAAACTGGCCACACGGTGTCACTATTGTCCTGGGAGAAAACTTGAACAGCACGCCTCCCTTCCACCCCTTCCCTTTCAGTGTCTTTTTTTTTTTTTTTAATTAGTATTTGTTAGGGGCAGGGGGAGGGAAGAGACAGTTTATAGTGGTGGTTCTCAACCTGTGGGTCATGATCCCTTTGGGGGTCACGTATCAGACATCCTGAATATCAGTTATTTACATCTAATTCATAACAGTAGCAAAATTACTGTTGTGAACCAATTTTGTGGTTGGAGGTCACCACAGCATGAGAAACTCTATTAAAGGGTCACAGCATTAGGAAGGTTGAGAACCACTGGCTTAGAGGTTAAGAGCGCTTGTTGCTATTGCAGAGGAGTTGGGTTGGATTCCCAGCTAATGGCTCACAATCATCCATAATTTCACACGTGTGTTACACATACACACATGCTGGAAAACATCTCATGCATACAAATATAAGTGTGTGTGTGTGTGTGTGTGTGTGTGTGTGTGTGTGTGTGTGTGTGTGTGTGTGTGCTGCCCCTGTGCCCCAGCATGAGGTCAGAGAACAGCTCTGTGGAGTTGGCACCTTTTGGGGAGTTCCTTCCAACTTCAAATGGTCAGGCTGCCAGGCAAGTGCTTTTAACCCATTTAGCTATTTCCCCAACGCCCAAAGTCCTTTTAAAAAGACCAAGTAAGCCGGGCAGTTGTGGCGCACACTTTTAATCCCAGCACTCAGGAGGCAGAGCCAGGTGGATCTCTGTGAGTTCGAGGCCAGCCTGGGCTACAGAGTGAGAGCCAGGAAAGGCTTCAAAACTACACAGAGAAACCCTGTCTCAAAAAACAAAAAAAAAAAACAACAAAAGACCAAGTATTACCATGAGTTGAAAAATGAGGTGAAAGGGGATGTCAGAAAGAGAATCCCCTCAATTTTTTAATTAATGAATCTATTTGTAATTTATTTTATGTGTATTGGTATTTTGCCTGCATGTGTGGCTGTGCACCATGTGCGTGCAGGCAATACTTGAAGAGGCGAGAAGAGGGAATCAGTTTCTCTAAAACTGATGTTACAGACAGTTGTTAGGCCCCATGTGGGTGCTTGGTACCAAACCCTGATCCCCTGGAAGGGCAGCCAGTGCTCTTCCCCACCAGGCCATCTCCCCAGCAGGCCCCTCTCCCCTTTTTCCCACACAGTAGGCACATGCCATTCTGTCTGGCATGTGGCCGTCAGAGGATGACTTTCAGCAGTCGGCTCTCCCCTTCCACCATGTGGGCATCTATATCAAACTTAGATCACCAGCCTTGGCAGCCAAGTGCATTTCCCAACAAGCCTCTTCATCAGCCAAAGAGCACTACATTTTTACCCTAGGAGTTGTGTGGGTTTTTAAATAAACATAATATTGACAGAATTCATAGCCAAGGCATAGGAACCCATGTGCTACCCGGAAGCTGGAGCAGAGGATGGATGGAGCTGAGGTGTCAAGGCTAGCCTGGGCAGAACACTGACACCTGTCTCTAAACACCAGCAAACGGGCTGGAATGATGGCTCGGAGCGTGTGAGTATGTGCTACCCAAGCCTGGTAACCAAAGAGGCACTTGACTGAGGACCCTACAGAGAACCCGCTCATACCCAATGACTTCGTGTAGTGTGGAACACGTCACGATAACCCTGTGTCTATAGTGCTCCTGAGAGTAGTGTCCGTCTACCACTGCTAAGGTGAGCACCCACAGCCACGTTCGAATCCTCCACCTGACCGTGATTCTCCCTCCTCGGTGCAAGCAAAAACCCAGAAACATTCATGGAAACAGTTTTGAGGTTTTTATTATTATTATTATTATTATTATTATTATTAATGTGTAACTGTCATACCATGAAAGAATTATTATTCTCATTCTTTTTTTTAAATTTTGTTTTATGTGTATAAGGATTTGCCTACACCTATGTGTACCATGTGACTATGTGGTGCTCTCAAAGACCAGAAGAAGGCATCATATCCCCTGGAACTGGAGTTACAGATGGTGTTAAGCCACCCTGTGGGTGCTGGGATTCAAGCACAGATCCTCTGGAAAAGCAGTCAGTGCTCTCAATCACTGAGCCATACCTCCGGCCCCCTTACTTTTCTTATCCTCAATCTGCTGTTGTTTGTTTGGTTGGTTGGTTTTTGGTTTTTTGAGACAGGGTTTCTCTGTGTAGCTTTGCGCCTTTCCTGGAACTCACTCTGTAGTCCAGGCTGGCCTGGAACTCACAGAGATCTGTGCTGGGATTAAAGGCCTGCGCCACCACCGCCCTGCTTCTGCTGTTATTTTTAAAGATAAGGTGTCACTGTAGCTCAGGCTGGCCTCACTCTAGTTCAAGATCTCTTCAAACTCACAGCAGTTCTCCTACCTCCGCTTCCCAAGTGCTGGGACTACAGCATGATCATCGCATCTTGCTTTGACTTTTTGCTATTTTTTCCTTTTTGTGCTGTGAGTCCAGCACAGGCCACTCTATGTGCTAGGCAAGAGCCCACCCCTCAGGCCCACCCTGGCCCTCACAGAGTCTCCAGAAACAGCCATTTTCTCCTACTGGCAGGAGGAAAAGCATCAATCTTGCTCACTTCTACCACTTTAGTAGATTAAAAACCGGCAAGCAGAGCTGGAGAGATGGCTCTTTCGGAGGACTGAGTTCAATTCCCAGCGCCCACACTGGGCAGTGATAACTGCCTGTAACTCCAGCTGGCCTCTGAGGGCACCCACACACACATGTCTTGTGTAGGTTTGGAGTCTTTCCTGGAACTCACTCTGTAGTTCAGGCTGGCCTCGAACTCACAGAGATCCGCCTGGCTCTGCCTCCCAAGTGCTGGGATTAGAGGCGTGCGATGCTGCTGCTGCCGCCGCCGCCGCCGCCGCCGCCGCCGCCGCCGCCACCGCCACCCGGCCTCTCTAGTTCCTTTTTCTTTTTCCTTTTTCTGTTTTTCATATCATTTCCTTTATTATACTTATGTAGAAAAATCCATATGCTCCACATGGGTGCTGGACCCATGTGGCACAGTCCAAAAAAAAAAAAAAAAAAAAAAAAAAAAAAAAAAAAACTGGAACATGATTCTGACACCAGACATAGTAGAAGACATGCTTGGGCCTGATAGAGAGGCATTCTGCTTCGACAAACCAATGTGGAAGAAATATAGTGTGCAGGACACTGCAGGCCCCTGGCTGTGTTTATCTCATACTGATGTGAGTAACAGCTTGTTCTATGGTAACCACGAATGGGACTCTTTCAACTGCCACCAGAGACCCTAGACGGGGTTTCATATAGTATTATACATATATAAGTGTGCATACATACATGCATGTGTACGTATATATACATGTGCATATGCATAGATGTGTATATATGTATATGTATGTATATATACATGTGTGCATATGCATATATGTATGTGCATCTTTCTTTAAAGTAAATCTAACACATAATATTAATTTAAGAGTTATCCCAATCTTCTGGAGTTTGCTGCTTTTTGGTCAGGGAAGAAATTTTGTTTGTTTCTATTTTTATTATTTGTTTTTTTAATCAGAGTGAAGGCTACATTCAGCTTCCTCTAGAATGAGTACTACCTCGGTGGCCTGATCGCAGAAGAACATAGGAGAGTCTCCAGGAACAAATTAAAAAAGGGGGGGGGGGGCTCTGTCTTCTCACTGACTGCCTCAGCTCAGTTTCTCCCTGGTCTCTTCCCAAGCAGGTCCTTAGTAAGCAAAACACTGGGGGAGGGGGGGAGGGGGGAGGAGGGGGCGGGGCCGGTCGGACAGAACCCGAAGTGCTACATCGAGAGACTCCTCCTCGGGATCAAGAACCGCACCCGAGAGGTGCTGTTCTTACTGGATTCTATGATAGCAGTAGACCAAAGAAACAAAATGCTAGCACAAAAATGGGAGCCGCTGGTACCCAAGCTGCAAGATCCAGCCCTCGCTCTGGTGAGAGTCTGGTGGACACTGCTATTTAAGATCCTACACAGATGGCCCTTGTGACAAGTGTCAGAGAGAGAGGTTCAGAAGCGTGAACAAGCAGGAAGAGTGTCCTGGAGGAGGCGCTCTCCTCGGTGTTTTCATTTCTCGGCCTTGGCCCGGGCAGCCACAGCTCCTTTAGTTTTACAGACCATCCCCTCACCTCTGGGAACGGCATGGGCTCAACATTCTGGTTGCTATTGCTGCTACTGTTTTGAGACAGGATCTCACTGTATAGCTCTGAATGACTTGGAATTCACTAGGTAGACCGGGCTAGCCTCAAACTCACAGACAGCCACCTGCCTCTGCCTCCTGAGCGCTGAGATTAAAGGTGTGCACCACCATCACGACCACCCAGATGGCTTGAAATTCTGTCCAAATCACAGACAATGGGAAACAGCTGGCTGGTTCCGCTCCATCATGACCTCTTCTGGGAGCCCCTTCTGACGTTCAGCCATGCGGGCAAGGCTGTTGCCATGGGCTATAATTGTAATGGTTCCCCCTCCCCCCGACTCCTAATCCTTCAGATGCCCCAGAACAGCTGATCCCCAGTGAGGCCTGCCCCTCTGCAGTCTTACTTGATGCTGCTGTGGGAGGGGTGGGCCTGCTCCATCACATATGGTGGGACATCACTAAGAGCATCTCACCAGGCTGGTCCTCACCTTGCTTGGTAGCAGTTTCTTTATTGAGCATGATTAGACCCAAGCAGACCAGCTCACAAGGCCCCACGACCTCAGCCGCATCTGCGCAACAGCATCCAACACATCCAGAGCATCCAATTGTTTTCTTTTCTTCTTCTTCTCCTCCTCCTCTTCTTTTTCCTGCACCAAGGTGAAGCAGGTCAAATTCACAACCAGCATCTCACAGCATCCACCACAGAGTGCTTCACCTTCTTGTGGCCACGAGGCTCAGGTCAGTGCTGTACCAGCCGCTTCAGTGTCCGGGTTTCCTAGACACTGTCACTCAGCCAGATCAGCAATAGCTTACAGAGAGCTGTGATGAGATGCAGCCATGACTCAAAAATTACGTTTTGATTGTATTTATTTCACGGGCATCTAATACTAATTGGTATGTATATGTCTTCCTGAAAACTCACCCTTTAAAGTGCAGGAGGTGATTTGGAGGGTCTTGGAGTCATAAATCATCACCGTATCTAACTTCATCATAGTTTTCATGACTCCGTTCACACCAATCCTGAAACCCACTCCCACTCTCTGGAGGTCTGGGTCACCACCCACCCCCACCCACTGTCAGCCTCTAGAGTTGCTTATCTGAGACTTAGGAAGCTATTTCAAATGGCCAAGGGCATCCCAGTCATCTCTGCTCTGGGGACAGGTCTGTGCTCCCAGTAAAGAGTTTCCACAGAGGTACAAACTCAACCTCAGCCAAGCGTGAACTCCTCCCCAGGAATGTCTGAACTTGGTAAAGGTACAGCTAACCTAAAGTTCATCCCATTCAAGACGAAAGCAACCCAAAGCAATGATCTTCTGAAGCAGTCGCCTTTGAAGTGTCTTCTGCCAGAGTCTGTGTGGAGACAGGAGAGGTAAACCACAAGCTCCGGCCTCTACCGTAATGAAGCATTAAATAAGCACTCGCGTTCTCTCTCCAGGTGCACAGGTAAAGCTAATTGCCAGCTCAGAGGAGAAACAGTGCCAGCCAGTGAGCTGGACATTTGCTGCCCAGCAGCCTTGCAAGAGAAGAGCTCTTGGGATGAGGAGGTGAGACTCAGTGGGTCTCAACAGCGCAGCCAAGGGCAGTTGTTCCCCATGGCTGTGGAAATGCCAAGTAATGGCCGAAAGCCCAGCAGAGAAGCCAGGCTGTCTGTGCTCAAAGCTTAGTGTTGCGGGAAGGTGAGCTGCATTTATTCAGTTAGTGAACATGGATTGTGGTTCCTCTTTTGGCTATTACAAGTTATGCTGCTGCGAACTTTCTTCTTTTTAAACGATTTTTATTATGGTGCAATAATATAATATAAACATTCACATTATTATTATGGGGGTATAGGGTGGCTATGTATGCCACAGGACATGTATGGAGCTCAGATGACAATTTTCTGGAGTGTATTTCTCCTTTCACCTTTATGTGAATTCCAGGAACTGTTTTTTTTTTTTTTTTTTTTTTTTTTTTTATCACCGACCAAACCCGACTTGGCTTCCAGATTACACTCCATCACCGAGGAAATCCAGGGCAGGGGCTCTGGGCAAGAACCTAGAGGCAGGAACTGAGGCAGAGATGCTGTTTACTGCCTTGCTTTCCAAGTCCCACTAGCCCAGGAATGGCACTGACCACAATGAACTGGACCCTTGTACATCCATTCGCAATCAAGAAAATGCCCACACAGGTATTAATAACAGACAGGCCAACCAACCTGATAGAGGCAGTTCTTCACCTGAGGCTTACTCTTCCAGATAACTCTAGTTTGTGTCAAGCTGACAAAAACCAACAACAATAACAACAAACAAAACAAAACAACAACAACAAAACCACCAGTACATTTGTGGCAACTGCATGCATGTATAAAATGTATTTTTATCATATTCACTTCCGTTATCCTCTATTATGCCCTTCCCTTTCCCTCTGAATCCCTTAATCCCAATTCCTCCTGCTCCTACTTCATGTCATTTTTAAGTGGCCTGCTGAGGTTTCCTGGCATGAGTAAGGGTGTGGGGTTATTTACTGGACAGGTTGTCAGCGGCTACACCACCGAAGGAAAAAACAATGGCCCCTCCTCTTCTAGCGGTCATTAACTATCAATAGCTGTTCAACTAGGGAAGGATGCTAATAATGCCCACCTTACATAGTGGTTGGTAAGGTTCAAATGAGTAATCTTCTAAAGTATGGAATGGTGGCTGTCATATCAACAGATGAATGGATGAAGAAAATGTGGTATTCAGGATAAAATGGCTCAGAAAGTAATATACCTGCCACACAAGCATGAAGACCTGTGTTTGGATCCCCAGTACCCACATTAAAAAATAAAAATAAAAAGACCAAACATGATGGTGTATACATCTGTAACCCTAGCACACAAAGAGGACAGAGACAGGAGGGTGCCCGGAGCTCACTGAGCAGACAGTGTAGCCTATTGGTGAGCTTGGACTCAGTGAGATACCCAGTATCAAAAAATAAGGTAGAGGGCAGGCACATACCTTTAATTCAAGCACTTGGGAGAAAGAGGGGGCGCCTATCTCTGAGTTCGAGGTCAGTCTGGTCTACATAGTGAGTTGGAGGCCAGGCTTGGTTACTTGAGTCCTTGTCTCAAAATAAAATAAAGTGAAAAATAAGGTGCAGAGCAGTAAAGGAAAACACCAAGATTGACCTCTGGCTTCTACACATACATAAGCATGCCCACAAATAGTCACTAGACACACACACACACACACACACACACACACACACATACAGATTTATAATGTGGTATACAAACACACATACAATTATTATAATTACACATATATAAGCCACTACACACACATTTATAATATGGTATACAAACACACATATATAATATATATGTATGTGGGGAACTGTAGCAGGAATCTTAAAAGTTCTTATTAATAAAATCAAACCCGAGGTGAGTTATTGGGGTCCATGCTGGTAGATCAGAGAGACAGAAGAAGCCACAGCTATCTCACCTCGCCGGATCTTCAGCTGGTCTTGTCTCCTCAGACTGGAGGCCTCTGAGTCCTCATCCCAATGAATATCTGCTGAACTGTGTTGCTCCAAAGCCTGAAAGCTTAACCAGCCGAATGCTTAACCAGCCAAAATGTCTCTAGTTTCTGGTCCTCACGCCTTATATATCTTTCTGTTTTGTACCACCACTCCCTGGGATTAAAGGCTGGCTTTCTGGGATTAAAGGTGTGTGTCACCATGCTTGGCTATTTCCAATGTGGCCTTGAACTCACAGAGATCCAGAGGGATTTCTATCTCTGGAATGCTAGGATTAAAGGTGTGAGTGCCACCGTTTTCTAGCCTTTGTATCTAGTGGCTGTCTGTTCTCTGACCCCAGATAAATTTATTAGGGTACACAATATTTTGGGAAACACAATACCACCACATCTCCTCTCTTTTTGTCTAAAATTAAAGAAAGCTTATAACTAATACAAGAAAAACTATCTAATAAGTATATACAATATATACAGACAAAAATTACATTAATGATATCTAGTCCATTAACATTTGACAGATTCAGATAAAAACTCCATTATATATATTAACAATGTCCAGTCCAGTAACATCTGAAAAACTCAGACCAAAAAATTTTCATTACTTATCTTATTTAAAACAAGTAGTTCCTTTTTAAAAGTAGATTCCATAATCTCCCTTTTTATCTTATTTATTCATATCCATATTCTCTTTTTTCTTTTCATAATACATTCATTAGTCTACCTTTTGTCATTTTTATATCTTCCCCTTTTTCTTCAGTGTAGATTCAATGATCTACCTATTTATCCTATTATTTCTTTATCTTTTTTCTCAGAGTAGATTCGATGATCTATCTCATATCTATATTCTCTTTTTCTTTTTGCTTTCTAGGGGTAAAGATATCTTTAGGGAATCTTGAAAAGAAAATTTTTGGGTTAATCGTCAAGTCCTGTATCATTTGTCCATTATCTGCATAAAAGGAAAGTTCAGGACTTGTTTCAAGTCCTTGTTCGAGTAGTCTGTCAGGCTGTATCATCTCAGCTAGTCCTCTCGAAATTGTCCTGACCAGTTTGTAGTCCAAAGTCGATTTTTCCATGGTGTTAATCGGCTTAATGGCTTTATCATAGTCCATGTGGAATCATCATTGTAGGATCCTGTCATCTTTTTGAAGATTTCAAAGTCACTGTTAGGTGTGGTCATGGTTCCATGCAGACTTTTTTTTTTTTTTTTTTTTTGCCTCCTCTGTGGTTTGGAGCAATCACAGTCTGATAAATGTCTGTCTCTCGGAACCATGAACATTCTTCCCTAGAACAGAAAATCTTCACAGCAATTTTTCCCCACCATTTGTCTTGCCAAACTTTTCCAAACTGACCTTTGCCGATGCTTTCTTGTAACACGATGGTCCTGGCAATTCTTCTCTGAACCAGCAGCAGTAAACCCTTCGTTCCAGGTAGCAGCATCACCGCAGTCACCAACATGATGAGAAGGAGCTGGCAACGTGGAGCAGTAGCCACTACTTCCATGGTCCCACCACTGTTTGTGGTTCAGTCCGGGCCAAAGCTTCTCCCAAGCCTCCTAGGCTGGCTCAAACTCTGGATCCTCCTGCCTCTGTCTCCTTCAGCAAATCCTACTGGCGTGCGCCGCCGCTGCCACCACCACCGGCTGAGTGTAGCTGGGGCTCACAAGGCCACAGGCAAACAGCTTTTCCATGAATTCGTAACACGAACGTTGGGCGCCAGATGTAGCAGGAATCTTAAAAGTTCTTATTAATAAAATCAAACCCGAGGTGAGTTATTGGGGTCCATGCTGGTAGATCAGAGAGACAGAAGAAGCCACAGCTATCTCACCTCGCCGGATCTTCAGCTGGTCTTGTCTCCTCAGACTGGAGGCCTCTGAGTCCTCATCCCAATGAATATCTGCTGAACTGTGTTGCTCCAAAGCCTGAAAGCTTAACCAGCCGAATGCTTAACCAGCCAAAATGTCTCTAGTTTCTGGTCCTCACGCCTTATATATCTTTCTGTTTTGTACCACCACTCCCTGGGATTAAAGGCTGGCTTTCTGGGATTAAAGGTGTGTGTCACCATGCTTGGCTATTTCCAATGTGGCCTTGAACTCACAGAGATCCAGAGGGATTTCTATCTCTGGAATGCTAGGATTAAAGGTGTGAGTGCCACCGTTTTCTAGCCTTTGTATCTAGTGGCTGTCTGTTCTCTGACCCCAGATAAATTTATTAGGGTACACAATATTTTGGGAAACACAATACCACCACAGGGAACCACAGAAGTAGAGGAGCAGCTATTGGGGGAAGAAAGGGAGCCAACAGAAGAGGGATAAGAGAGGGGAATGCAAAGGTGACTGTGAGCAGAATTCATGCTGTCCATGTATGGAATTGTCATAATAAACCCATCATTTGTACAATGATATACACTCATGTATGCATAGATTCACATATGTATCTATGAGGATATGGGGGGAGGGGACCTCATTAGATTTCTCTGGCTGGCCTGGAACTCACTATACAGTCCAGGCTGGCCTTGAACTGACAGAGACCCACCTCCCTCTGCTGGATTAAAGGAATGTACCACAATGCCCAGTTAATATATATTTTGAAGACTAGTTCCTGGGGGGGGGGGAGGCGGTGTTGGAGAGATGGCTCAGTGGTCAAGAGTGCTTTCTGTCTAATCATGAGGACTGGCGTTTGGATCCCAGCACCTATACAGCACATAACAAGTTGGACATTTCACAAATGTCTGTAATTGCAGGTCTGAGGAGTCCCATGCCTTCTTCTGGCCTCCATGTGGGCACGGGTGCGCACACACACATGTCCATACATATGATGGACACACACACACACACACACACAAATAACTAAATCTTTAAAAAAAAAAAAGAATAGTGTCTGGCATGGCAAGAACATGTGTGGTGCTATCTGATCCAGATAGAGCCATGTCCACTGCACACCATTTCCTCTAGCCCCTATGTGCAGGTGTGTGTGTGTGTGTGTGTGTGTGTGTGTGTGTGTGTGCCAAGCGTGCCAAGCTCTCCACTTCCTTGAAGGAGACTCAGGAACATTTCCTTCCTGCAAAGCTTTGGTCCACCCCTGCAGAGACGGTAATGAAGGGAAACCAGGTTAAGGGAGCGATGAGCAGAACTGATGAGCAGGCAGGTGTTGCCCTGCTGTGTTCCCAAGCTCTCGGCAATCAGGCTGATTGATGGCTGGCTCAGGATGCTGCCCTTCTTCTTACTGTTTGGTCCAGGCTTGGTCAGCCATGCCTTTCAGAGTGCTCATTCCATTCAGTCCCACAAGCCTGCCTAAGTTTCTTGGAGGAAACACTCCGGGGGAGAAAAGGGAAATTTTTTCCCCCAAACAGAAGGCAAACAACTTTTAAATTTTTTTAGTAAAATATATTGTCTCTCTGTTTGTGTAATTTCCTGCTTGCCTCCCTGGAATTGAAGAAATGATAGTGAATAAACAGATCCCTGCTGCCTGTGCCCCTGGGGCTGCTGGGTGGAGTTGATCCCACTTGCAGAAGCTCATTCTCAACCCCAATACCCACGTGGCAGCACCTACCGCTATGATCCAGCACTTGGGCTCTCTTGCGTCTCCAAATACCCAGACAGCTCTCTTCTTATCCCAGAAGTTCTCAACTCCGGCTATGCATTAGAATCGCCCGGGGAGCTTTAAAATCCACTGGCTCAGCTGGGCTGTGGCAACACACCTCGGGAGGCAGAGGCAGGCAGATCTCTGTGAGTTCAAGGCCAGCCTGGTCTACAGAGTGAGTTCCAGGAGAGCCAGGACTGTTACACAGAGAAACCCTGTCTCAAAAAGCCAAAAAACAAACAAAATAAGCAAACAAACAAACAAAACACTGACTCCCAGTCTGTGTCCCAGAGAACCCAATGCCATTGGTCAACATAGCAAGTTCAAACACAAACAAACAAAAAAAACAGAGGTCTGTTGAATTCCAATGACTTTCTACTTCAACATCTCCCAAGGCCATTAGGCTCACCCTTACCTTTGTTTTCTCTCCCCCCCCCCCCTGCACAGTACAAGTAACCTTGAAACACTTCTAGACAGCAATTTCCCACAGTGTTCGGGTTTTCACTGGCACAGATGCGATCGCCGTTTATAAAAATGGATTTTGAAGCCTTACCGGCTGAGTTATCATCAGTAGATAACCATTTTTAAAGAAAACAACAACTTTCTCTTCTTCCTGCAGCCTCCTTAATTATAAAACTTAGCCTGGTTAATGTGCTGGAAATAGCTCTAGCATCATCAGCTTGTTTCTGTGTCTTGGATTTGCGTGAAAACATAACGGCGATCAAACTCATTCTAGTCACCATGGTTACGTCGAGCGCTGTGCTTTTATCAGCCCACTGAGCGCTAAGACTCAATCTGAGTACACACATCATGTCGTAAGACAAAATAATATCCTTCGAAGTCTGTTGCTATGCACTATGAGTGGAAAGCTATCAAAATAACTGGGCATCATAGCAGTGCATCTCTTCTTGAAATGTGAATGTAAAATATTCCATAAAAAATGATTAAGAATGGAACACGAATAATTACAGGCATTTTCCTTGTCCTTTTTCTTTAGACAGAAAATACACAGGAGCAGTAATGAAGATTGGTTTAGGCTAAGGCCTCTCCCTACATAACACAATGGTGCCACAAGAAATGACTGTTATAAGTTTCAGGCAGGTCGTGGCCCCAGAAATGCCTATCAATTTGTCAGTGAATGTCAACATAGAATGGCCTGCCCATTTTCTAAATGGTGGCTGGCATAACATTACAAGTATGAATTTAGGAATATAACTTGACAATTTGATAGGTTTAGATGAGAGATGATCCATCCAGAAAAAGAAGAGCATGAGGCATGCGCTGTGAGTGGTGGGTTTAGGGTTTCTCTGTGTAGCTTTGCACCTTTCCTGGAACTCACTTGGTAGCTCAGGCTGGCCTCGAATTCACAGAGATCCGCCTGGCTCTGCCTCCTGGGATTAAAGGTGTGTGTCACCACAGCCCAGCTAACCCTCCTCTTGACAACAGATTACAGAAGCAATGGCTGATAACTTTAGTCAGAGGCTGAGAATTTTTCTGTTTTGTTCAGCAGTCCATTCCTTTACTTTTAAATTCTTCTTCTTATTTATTGTGTATGAATATTTTGCCTGGATGTGTGCCTGTGCACCACATGTGTGTCGGGTGCTCCTGGAGACCAGAAGAGGGTGTCAGATCCCCTAGAAGTGGAGTTACAAATGATTGTGAGGCACCATGTGGGTGCTGGGAATTGAATTCAGGTCCTCTAGAAGAGCAGCCAGAGCTCTTACCTGCTGAGCTATCTCTCCAACTCCAGCACATTCCTTTTTTAGTGAAATTAAAAGACATCATTTGCTAAGTGTGGTGGTACTCACTTTTCATCCCAGGAATTCAGGGCAGTGAGTTTCAAGTAAACAAACAAACAAACAACACCATTCCTTAATCTTGCCCCCATGATATGTAGGAACACACCCCACAGAACTTTTACATATAAGCTATAATGTTTTTTGTTTATTTGTTTTGTTTTTTGAGACAGGGTTTCTCTGTGTAGTTTTGATGCCTGTCCTGGATCTTGCTCTGTAGACCAGGCTGGCCTCGAACTCACAGAGATCCACCTGGCTCTGCCTCCTGAGTGCTGGGATTAAAGGCATGCGCCACCACCGTCCGGCTATAAACTATAATGTTTCATTTCATTTTTGCATAAGTTTGAAGCTTTTAAATGGATACCACTACGTATATGAGCACACTAGTGTGGTGCTATGCAAATGCTCTACCACTGAGCTATAATCTAGCCTTCTATATTTTAGAACAATTTGCACTAAGGAATTATCCAGGTATCTGCAATGTGTATTTATTAGTCATTTTCATGTAGAGGTTAATGAATATATTGTAGCTAAGACACACATCAAAGACTTGTACAGTTTAAGTGTGTTCCAGTGAGCCGCTGTACACCTCAGACTTTGTTGAAGGTGTGGATCAGGGGTATAGATAGCACAAGGGTAGAATGCTGACCTAGCATGGCTTAATACCAGCAAGACCAAAGTTTGCTCTTTTTTTTTTTTTTTTTTTGGTTTTCCGAGTCAGGGTTTCTGTGTAGCTTTGCGCCCTTCCTGGAACTCACTCTGTAGCCCAAGCTGTCCTCGAACTCACAGAGATCCACCTGCCTCTGCCTCCCGAGTGCTGGGATTAAAGGTGTTCATCACCACCACCCGGCCACATAACTTCTTAAATAATTATATTCTCTAAAATATTTATAAGAATGACACTGACCTATATTCTTGCAAAACATTAAAAAATTGTTTATTTTATTTTATGAGTGTTTGTTTACATGGATGTGTGTGTGCCACATGTGTGCCTGGTGTCTGTGGTGTTCATAAGAGAGTGTCAAGTCCCCTGGAACTGGAGTTACAGATGGTTGAGAGCCACCATGTGGGTGCTGAAAACCAAACCCAGTGTCTCTGGGAGAGCAGTTAATGCTCTTAACCACTGAGCCATGTGACCAGACCCTCTAACAAAATTTTTCCATGTCTAACTTAGTAGTGGGCAGCTGCAGCCAGCACAGTGGCACACGGCTGTAACTCCAGGACTTGAAGGCAGAAACGCGAGGACCACAGGGAGTGCCTGAACTACAAAGCAGGACCCTGGCTCTCTCTCTCACCTTTGAAAAGGTGAGCGCGGTGGTACCCGCTGTAACCAGTGCTCAGGAGGCTGAGGCAGAAGGATTAACAGTGCCGACATGGTTTGAACGACATAAAAGTCCTCGCTTCAGCAGCACATAGACTAAAACTGAATGACGTAATATATTCTAAAAGCAAAATGCCACAGTACACGAAACAAATAGCTGGGTAGAATGGCTCACATCTCGAATTCCGGGAGGGCCGACGTGAGTTCAAAGCCACTCTGGTCTCCATAGGAAGTTTCAGGCCAATCAAGCTGGCATGTGAAACTCTGTCTGGGAGAAAACAGAGCAGCACCTAGAGTCTTCTATCTGCTTCGATAGGCAATTATACATAATGCGCATGCGTGACACGATTAGTGTTGAAAAGGCAAATGTTTTCACATGGTTTAAATATATATATGACCATGAAAAGATCGTGAGTATGCCCAGGAAACCCCAGACCATTCTTCGTGAATCAGCAGTTTATTTAATACTTGTTTATTTGTAACTGTCAAGCGCTGAAAAGGAAGCACTTTGATTCATTTATTTTATGTGCATTGGTGTTGGGAACTGGAGTTATAGACAGCTGTGAGCTGCCATATGGGTGCTGGGTCTTGAACCCAGGTCCTCTGGAAGAGCAGGTTAAGAGTGCTCTTAACCGCTGAGCCATCTCTTCAACCTCCTTTTCTTTTATTTTCTTTCTTTTTTTTTAAAAGTATTTTTTGTTTGTTTGTTTGTTTTTCGAGACAGGGTTTCTCTGTGTAGCTTTGCGCCTTTCCTGGGACTCACTTGGTAGCTCAGGCTGGACTCGAACTCACAGAGATCCGCCTGGCTCTGCCTCCCGAGTGCTGGGATTAAAGGCGTGCGCCACCTTAAGTATTTATAAACTGGGCAAGATGCATGTTTGTAATCCCAGCATTAGGGAAGCTGAAGCTGTTCGATTTCCAGGCCAGCCTGGGCCACAAAGTGATACCCTGCCTCAAAAACAAAACAAAAACACCGACAAGAATAAGTGTTTATCCCGTGCTCACTCTGTACTGCGCATTGTTTAAAGCGCTCGTCTTTTGTTGGCTCACAATAGAGGGGCCCCAGAGCTGACTTGTGAAATAAGGGCTGGCGGTGCACACATCTGGGGAAGCAGTGCTCCAGACCAGAGTAGGACCTCAGCAGGTTCTGAGCCCAGGGCTGGAATGCAGCCCGAGAGTCAGAACCTCCAGGGTCTGCGAGGTGGGCAGGGCGAGAGCCTCACCAAACCAGGAACGTAATTTGGTGAAGTTGAGATTTCTGGATGGTGTAGAAAAAAAGCAGCAGGAAGGCTGAAATGGCCAAAAATGTGCACGGAGACCAGAGAGGTGGTGGCTCCGAAGTCAAGTACCCTCCCCGACTCCCGCCTCAAACCGATCCAGTGACGCAAAAGGGCTGGGGAAAGAGCGTGCACTACCAGGTGGAAGCTTGGGCCTCGGCGCCCGCCGTAGAGATCGTGACGAGGCCGGCGCGTTGCCCTGGAGCCCACAAGACGCCGCAGGACCGCCAGAGTGGACCGCGTCGGCGGGCAGCCTCAGGCGCCATGTCTGTGCTGGACGTGTTGTGGGAAGACCGCGACGTGCGCTTCGACGTGTCCTCGCAGTGAGTCTCTGCGACGCGCTGGGACCCCGCGACTGCGCTCCCCCGCGCTCCCCGGCCTTGCCCTGGCCGGCTGCTCCCCGGAGTGGGAGCCCATCCAGGCTGCGACCCTCCGCGTCCAGTGCTGGAGGGGACGGAGGGCAGGGGTTCCGGAGAGCAGGACTCCAGAACAAAATCCGGAATAGCATTGCCTCTGAACGCTTAGCGTGGCTGTAAAATGAGGGCGCTGGGAGGGAGAATTCTCCAAAACTCCCGACCACGCAGGTCCTGTGTCGGGGCCAAGCTTGAATCTAAAGCTTTCCGAGCTTATCAAACGGAAGCCCTGTTTGTGAGGAGTATGCTTTAAAGAGAAGATGGTTAAAAAAAAAAAAACCTTCCTGCCCAGACGTCGAGGGTCGGGGGCGCCGAGATAGTGTTGGAAAACATCAAAGTTGAAGTTCTTGGATCAATAAATACGGAGCTCCCCAGCAACTTCCTAATAGTGCTTTATCATGAACAGCACCTCCTTAATTGGAAAAATGAAATATTGGTACATTCCTCAGTTTTTGTGGCTATTGGACTCCTAACACGGTATTAGTTCCTTTATGAAGTCAAAAGAAGGGATATTTGTAAAATTACAAACTACCGTAACTCACTGCACACCTTTTATGGCTTTTCTATAGTTCTGGGGGGCGGGGTATCTTAATCCAAACAAAACTCCAGTTTTCATGAACATTCTGAGTTTAGCAGACAATTGTCACACACATGCTTTTTACTTTGCTGATAGAGACAAGAAATAAGAGGGGATGCTAATCATGCACCCTTCCTCATTCTAGTGCAGGAGATTTACACACCAGCGGCTGTGTAAACACTAGTGAGCAAAAGGGCCTGGGCAGACAGCTCAGTAAGAGTGCTTTCAGTGTGCACGATGCAGGAGGGTAGGTCAGAAGTTAACATGCAGAAGCCAGACCTCTCCTTTGTTAGGGTTCCAGGGATCAAACTCAGGTCATCAGTCTTGGCGGCAGCTACCTTCACTTGCTGAGCCATGCCGCTGGCCCCCTAAGGATACTTCTCATACAACTCTTTTTAAAATCATCCCTTCCATAACCGCCTGCTGGCCTTCCTCCACTTTGAAACCTCTCGGGGCTTGTCTGTTGCCCACAGAATAAGGCCTGTCATCGTGGAGTTCCAGATTCTTTGACAGGTGTTTCTCCCCAGTCACCCACCTATACTCTCGCTCCTCAGTCCCCTTTCTTCCCGGCCGCCTCTGTTACCTTTCTTGTTCCTGTTTTTCAGTCATGCACTCTCTGCTCTCTTTTATTGTCCAAGACTCCACTTCTGGATCTAGCTGACTCCCAAGTGGCCCTGGTCAACCCAGGGCTCACTGACCGCATTGTCTGGAAGTTATTTCCAACTGCGTGAGCACTCAGTGCTGTGTGCTTACACTGTTGTGTGTCCTGTGCCTGTGTCTCTTCCCTAAGTAGATTGGGAGCAGATAGAGGTGAAGTTATAACCCTCACAGTTTTGTGTTTATTTTAGACAGATGAAAACAAGACCTGGAGAAATCCTTATTGATTGTTTAGATTCAATTGAAGATACAAAAGGAAATAATGGGGATAGAGGTGAGTAGACTTGAGTTTTGTATCTGTGGTTTAATTTTTAAATGGTTATTCACACTAGCTGGAGAAAAAGCATCACATGTAAATGTAATTGTGAGAAGAAAAAAGTTAAGTCCACAGATTTTTCTCAAATAGAAAAACTGGTACGTATTAATCCTACAGATAGGAAACACAGGTTCTCTCTCGGCTTTAGCCCATCGGTAGTGAGTCTTGATTCAAGGCATGAGATTTTCTAGTGTAATGGTTAAAACTCCAGGAGCCCTGTTTGTAAGCATCATAGAATAGTTCCTACCATTGGATCTACCTCCTGCTAAAAGAATACAGAATGGTAAACATTGAATATTCATGGTTGTGGTATCTGTGGTCACACTTCACCTTAATCCTGAAGTACTGCACAGTCCCCTCAGAATGGCCCCTAGAGGTGGACATGTGCAAGGACAAAATTTAGTGCTGCACTGAGAAGTCTGTTTGTTAGTTGAGTAGCAGAAAGCCCTGTGGGAGATTTTTTGTTTTCTTGTTTTGTTTTGTTTTGTTTTTTACTGCTACCGAAAAACAGCTAGACTCTAACTTCCTTTCTGAATCAAATTGCCTGAAGCTAAAAACTTTAAGCAGCTGTTCCTGGAGCCAGCATCAGTGTGCAATCAACAGGGCCTGAAGCTCACTAGTATTCCTCAGAGGGCGGGGTGGGGTTTCTGGAGGAGAACTTCAGGAAGAATCAGGGGCCAGGAGCCCACCTCATTCAGATAAAGGGATCAGTGTGTCCTGGGGAAGGGACAGTAACCTCACTGCAGAACAGGCTTAATGCAGCTTTTGGGTGGCTATGTGCTCTCCAGGACTTGGTTCTGAATTGTCCTACTGAGCCTGTTTTTTTGTGAAGAAGCTGTTGTTACTGATAGCTGCATGCACATCCTGCCAGGTCTAGGGCCTGTGCTTATAGGCATGCTTACATTTCTCTCTCTCATTTATTTATTTATTTATTTATTTATTTATTTATTTATTTATTTATTTATTTATTTATGTTTTTGGTTTTTCGAGACAGGGTTTCTCTGCGTAGCTTTGCGCCTTTCCCGGAACTTGCTCTGTAGACCAGGCTGGCCTCGAACTCACAGAGATCCGCCTGCCTCTGCCTCACCCAAGTGCTAGGATTAAAGGTGTGCATGCTTACATTTCTCAATGATCCAGGTGTCAGTTGGGCCGTGGGGAGAGTGAAGTCTGAACACCTAAGAGCAAACCAAGAGTATTGGTTTGTGCTTTTGTGGGACAGAATAAAAGTTTTGCTGTCGTAAGGCTAAATTTTAAAGTGAGTTACCTTGAGGAAGTAAGGGAACCTTTGGTTGTTCCTATATCGACTGACAAGAAGGCTTTTGTGACAGTCCATCCTCCATAATAAACAGAGACCGTGGATAATAAAACATTTTTTTTTTTTTTTTGATTCATCAAGCATTCATTGAGTGAAGCATCCTGTATCAGTACTTTGGTGTATAGAGAGTGTCCTGGTTAGCTTTAATTGTCAGCTTGGCACTGCCTAGAGTTATCTGAAGGGAGAAACCTCAGCTGAGGAATTGCCTAGATCAGATTTAGCCTGTGGGCGTGTCTGTGGGGCTTTGTCTATTAATTGATGTAGGAGGGCAGCACCATCCCTAGGCAAGTGATCCTGGGCCCCACAGGAAAGCTCAGCTAACTGTGAGCCTGTGAATTAAGAAGCCAGTAGACAGTGTTTCTCCATGGTTTCTACCCCAGGTTCCTTCCTTGACTTCCCTCAATGATCGCTTGTGACCTGGAAGTATAAACCAAATAATCCCTTCCCTTCCAGGTTGCTTTTGGTTAGTGTTTTATCACAGCCAACAGGAATCAAACTATGACAGAGAGCAGAGAGGCTTTCTAGGGTTGGGGAATGTAGCTCGTTGGTAGCACTCAGGAAGTGGTCATAGGAAGATCACAAGTTTGAAGTTACCCAGGGTTTTTCTTTTGCTCAAAACTAAGGGGATGGGGAAGCCTGGCTACACATAATCCCCTCACGGTACTAGAATCCTATTGGAACTCAGGAAGCTTTGTTTAAATGGAGGTTTACAGGACTGTGCAGAGTGTGTGGTTTATGTGGAGGTAGAGAGGGCATGGGGAGTTCTGCCTTCCAACCCTCTGCATCTGCTCCTGTCGGCAGTTTCCAGGTGACCAACTTAAAGCTATGCCATTCAGGACCCCTGTTTGTTTTTGTTTTTGTTTTTAATTAATTAATTAATTTATTTATTTTTAATGCCGAATGCCGTTTATTGAAGGAGGGAGGAGGTCTTCAATACAGGCTTACAGCACAGTGGGAGAACCCTGGAGGGCAGAAATTCGCTACAGATGTTTTACAATCTTGCATCCAAGCTGTTAATGCCCATTATGCAGGATACACAGACAAGGAACTTCCCTTAAGCATTCAGGAGGGTGGAACCTGGCAGGGAATTAGCATAGGGAGGTTATCAAGGTCAAGGCAGGACCCCTGTTTTAAAGCTGTGAGTACCTCAAAAGACCAGCAGATTTAATCCACTCCTAAGTACTCTGTCATGAAATTATCAGATTAGCGCTGTGCACTGGAGCCGTGGAGGGTGATGTGAGCACAGAGATTTCATACTGGGGAGATTAGAAGAAACAAGGACAGAGAAAGAAGCCCAGGCCTGGAAGGATGGACATGGAGCTGCAGGGAGGGCTCCTTCAGGAGAGGAGAGGCCTCACAAGACTCCTGTAACTTGTAGGAGATAAACAGTGAGCAGAAAAATGGTGAAGAGAGTTGGCTGGGAGTTTTGTAAGGCAAACTGTCAGCATTCCATAACTTTTTTTTTCTGGATATGCTAATAGAAAAGCATAAAAGACAAATTGTTACCTAAGTGAAATGATTCAAGGAAATCAGCACCCCTGTAATTTTTAAGTCGTAAAAATTAGTTTGTAAAGCATTAAAATATTAAGCCAGGCTTGGAAGTACACACCTCTAGTCCCAGCCACTTGGGTAGCCGAGGCAGGAGCGTCAGTGGAAACTGTGTATTTGAGAACAGCCTGTGTGATAAAGTGACATTGTCTAAACAAGGGTGGCTTTATGGGACCTAGTATAATAAAGCTGGTGAATCTGAAAGAGCAGGGTAGGCAGAGAGGAAAGAAGGGTGTGGGGGAGAGAAGGAGGGAAGGAGGGCTGGAGCTGGAGCTCCTTAGCAGAGCACCTGTCTGTCAAGTCTCAGGTCCTGGATTCAGTCATCCTTGTTCCCCCTTTCAACGAAAAAAGGAAAAAAAATAGAACCGCTATTAACATTTTATTAACATATTTTAATTAAAATATAATTTCATCATTTCCTGTCCTCCCTCCAACCCTCCCAAGTTCCCTCACACTCTCTTAACAGTTTTTAAATGTCTATTATTTGCCAACGGCTATTTTTTATATCTGTATATGTAATTTCACTTAGTAGCATTAATTCAAAGCAGACACCCTTCCCCTTTTTTCATAGATGGTAACTGAGAAGCTGCTTGGCTTTTCTAATATTACATAAGTGAGTGATGAGCCAAACTACATCATGTCATCTGTCTTAGTTAGGGTTTCTATTGCTGTGAAGAAAGAAACACCATGACCATGACAACTCTCTCTCTCTCTCTCTCTCTCTTTTCTTTATATTTTACAGCATTGAGTAAGCATGCCCACTTCTCCTCAAATAGATGTTTAAATTAATTTCAGAAAAGTAGCAAAGAGAGTGCTGGAAATTTTTAATAGTATAGTCAGCCCTGTGGTTTCTCCGATGAGGGCTGCTGTCTCCACCCCTTTGTCTGGAAGGAGTGTATCAGCAAAGTCTTGCTTCATCAGTCAGTCTTGGTCCACCAGTGACCATGGCAACTCTCAGAAGGAAAACATTTCATTGCATTTGGCTTACAGTTTCAGAGATTTAGTCCGTTATCATCATGGCAGGAAATATGGCAGTGTGTAAGGCAGACATGGTTCTGGAGAAGGAGCTGAGAGTTCTGCATCTTGTTCCCCAGGCAACAGGAAATGAACTGTGTCCCACACTGAGCATAACTTGAACATAGGAGACCTCAAAGCCCACCTCCCCAGTGACACACTCCTCCAACAAGGCCACACCTCCTAATAATGCCACTCTGTGTAGGTCAAGCATTCAAACACTTGAGTCTATGGGGGCCATACCTCTTCAAACCACCATGTCCTCTCTTTTCTTTGCTTTTGTTTATGTTTTTTATTTTTGAGAAAGGTCTCTCTAAATAGACCTGGCTGCCCTGGAGCTCTTATTGTAGACGAGGCTAACCTCAGACTCAGAGATCTACCTGCTTCCCAAGTGCTGGGATTAAAGGCGGGCAGCACCACGCCAGGCCCTCTCTCCTTTTGAGACAAGCTCTCACTATGTAGCCATGGCTGGTAGCCTGGAACTCATAAAGGTCCACCTGCCTTGCCTCAGCCTCAGCCCCTGCCTTCCCAGTGCTGGATTAATTAAAGGCGTTCACCACCACAGCGCTCTCCTTAAAATTGTTTCGTCTGCCCCAATTTTAAGCCTAAACTCCAACTCAGCTTTATTACTAGTAGGATTGCCTCTGAACCTCTTGGTCTAGCATTGAGGAACTTCTGCTTTGACCGCAGTCAGCCCCTCTTGCCTGTGCCGCTGACAGAGTTAGCCCTTTAAGCACGTGGTTCGTGTGAGGGAGAGCTGTCGGACTGGAGAGACAGACGGCTCAGCACTCAGGAGCGCCGCCTCTGCACTTAGAAGGACCAGCGTGGTACCGTGCACACCGGGACCACCAGCACTGAGGCAGGCTGGGGCAGGAGGACCCCGGGGCTTGCTGCCTGGAAGAAATAAGGTGGAGAGCAGTAGAGGAGGCCAGCTGGTGCTCTCCCATGTTTTCTGCACCTCGTGTATCCACAAGCGCATACACACGGGCACCCAAAGTGAGAACTGCTGAGAGGCACTCATGGCACTTACGTTTCAGTGACTTTTCTCACGTCTGTGACAACGTACCTGACAAAAGAAACTTAAGGAGGGAAGTGTCTATTTTGTGTCTCGGTTCCAGGGTGGAGTTCATCATAGCAGGCAGTTCATGACCGCAGGGGCTGCCTTGTCCAGCCCATACTCGTTCCTTTTTCCTTTTTAATCATCTAAACCAGACTGGCCTCAAACTTGGTATCATGTTTGAACATCTATTCCTTGTGACTGCACACCTCAGGCACCTGGATGATCTGGTCCTTGTGACTGCACACCCCAGGCACTTGGATCATCTGGTCCTTGTGACTGCACACCTCAGGCACCTGGATGATCTGGTCCTTGTGACTGCACACCCCAGGCACCTGGATCATCTGGTCCTTGTGACTGCACACCCCAGGCACTTGGATCATCTGGTCCTTGTGACTGCACACCCCAGGCACTTGGATCATCTGGTCCTTGTGACTGCACACCCCAGGCACTTGGATCACAGGCATGCAGTACCATGCTCATTCTGAGCACATGGATCACAGGATGCAGCTTCCACAAGTGCTGGCCATCAGACCAGCAAGCTGTTAGCCACAGCTTCCATTCCCACCTCATCCCTGTGCTTCGGAAAGGGCCTTCAGCTAACCTGTTCTCACTTTGTCTTCAGGTAGACTCTTAGTAACAAACTTAAGAATCATCTGGCATTCCTTGGCGTTACCCAGAGTCAATCTCTGTAAGTATTCTTCTTAGATAAGATGCTAAGTGGGGAGGGGAGAGATTCCCCTTTCAGGAAAAGTTGGATGGTAGATTTTGAATTTAAAACAAACAAGCAAAACATCTAAAGTGCTGTGGACAAGGCTCAGTGGTAGGCACTTGCCTAATGTGCTTAAGGCCCTAGGTTCAATCCCCAGTGCTGTAAAAACACAGGAGCGATTTTCTTCTAAGCTTATACCATGAAGTATGTGGAAATATAAAATTACTGTTTAAGAAAACATTCCGAAATCAAAGACTGATCACATACTATATCCTAATGCAAAAGAAACGATCTGCTCATATGTTTCAGTCTGTTCGTGTTGTAAGGCGTATATGGGATTAGTACTTTCGTAGGGGATAGTTTTTGTCTTTACTTTTTTTTGGGGGGGGGGGGTGTTGAAGACAGGGTTTCTCTATGTAGCCCTGGCTGTCCTGGATCTTGGCTCTGTAGACCAGGCTGGCCTTGAACTCACAGAGACCCACTTGCCTCTGCTTCCTGAGTGCTGGGATTAAAGGCGTGCACCACCACCACCACCACCACCACCACCACCACCACCACCACCACCACCACCCGGCCTCTTTACATTTTTTGCACACTGTGTATGTGCACAATATGTGTCTGGGGTGGGGCTGTGCGTGCCGAGGGACAGCTTTATGTGTCAGTTCTCTCTCCACCATTTCCATTTCCTCGGGCTCTGGCCATCAAATTGAGGTCTCTGGGCTGGTGCAGCAGATGCCTTTTCCTGCTCAGCCATCCCTGCTCCTTGTCTGGTTTTGATTGTCTTTGAAAACATGCCATACAGTTTCTGTTGTTTATGGCAGATGTAGCCAGACTTTCTTTTGACGTAATCGTGGTAAGGTTTTTTGTTTCTGTTTTTATTGTTTAGTAAATGGTATCATATGGGTTTTAGAAATTTTTTTCCCATGTTAGGAATATTTTTGTTTGTTCAAAGCACAGCTGACCCTCAAGTTCTTGTAATAATATCCTTCATTCTTTCATTATTTTTTTGAGGTGGGGTCCCGTGTATCCCAGGCTCGCCTCTTACCTGCTGTGTCACTGAAAATGACTTGAACTTCTGAGCTTGCTGCCTCCGCCTTCTGAGCGCTGGACTCACAAGTGTGGGCCGCCTCACTCTGTTTATCCGGTGATGAGGATCAAGCCCAGGGTTCATGTTGCTGAGAGAGAGCTCTACCCCCGGAGCTACATCCCCAACCTCAATTTGAACAGTTTTCATACAAATTTTACAAGTTGTACTTCCGCTGGTGTTTAGTTTTCAAAACTTTAAAGTTCTAGGTTTTTAATTGTTTTTTACAATATTATGTTTCTCACTTTACGATATCATACTCCTTACATTCTTTGTCTTTTTTTAAATTTTAGCTATTGGTTACAACTGCATATTGAGTATTACAACAAGAACTGCGAACTCTGTAAGTCTGAAAAAGTCTAATGAGGTAGATGTACAGTGAGGAAACATTGGAGATTTAAAGTCGAGACTTGCTGCCACCTTCCATGGGAACTTGCTCTGCAACTCTGAACTCTGTAATCAATTTGTCCTTCCAGAAACTACGAGGCCAAACTGAAGCTCTTTATATATTAACAAAATGCAACACCACCCGGTTTGAGTTTATTTTCACAAATCTGGTTCCGGGGAGCCCGAGACTTTTCACTTCTGTGATCGCAGTGCACAGGTACAGACGCACCTCTCAGACCGTTGACTATGCCGAGTAGCGGGGTACTGGTGTAAAGGATGAAGTTCAGATGTACGACAGTACCTTCGCTGCAAACATCCCAGGCATTTAGAATAATACACTTCCTTATCATATGTCAAGCACCTTGAAAGAATTAATAAAGCGTGTAAGATGCCAAGTGTAGTGGTGCCCATTTGTAATCCCACCACTCCAGAGGGTAAAGCAGGAAGATGAGGGAGTCTGGGCCACCCTGGGCTACATATCTCCACCCTTTGGGAAATGGAAGACGACAGGAAAGATTCTACTAAATTAACTCCCAAGGTAAAAAATTTCAAGTAATGAGTTTAAAAGATTTTTATAGCAGAAATAGACATTCAAAAGTTTTCCCTAAATCATTTATAATTATTCAGATTATTAATAATGCTTTTCCAAACATCTGTGTACAAGTGTTTGTCTCAGGATATATGAGGTATAGCTTGATGGCTGAGCACTTGCCTGGCATGCTCAAGGTCTTGGGTCCTACCCCGAGCTCTATAGCAACACATATATATTTTTCAGCTTTCATGGTCAGACACTTAAACTATAGATCTTGATTTGACTTAAGAAGTGCTTGATCAAGCCGGGCAGTGGTGGCGCACGCCTTTAATCCCAGCATTCGGGAGGCAGAGGCAGGCGGATCTCTGAGTTCGAGGCCAGCCTAGTCTCCAAAGCGAGTTCCAGGAAAGGCACAAAGCTACACAGAGAGAAACCCTGTCTCGAAAAACAAAAGCAAAACACACACACACACACACACACACACACACACACACACACACACACACACATGTATGTATGTATGTATGTATGTATGTATGTATGTATGTATATGTATATTGTGTTCTGAGCCTGCAGGACGGCTCAGCAGGTAAAGGTGCTCCCTGCCAAGCCTGACGACCCAAACTCTGTCCCCAAAACTGACGTGGCAAGAGAGAGCTGACTACCACAAGTTGTTTTCTGGCCTTTGCACACGTATGCACATACACACAGACACATACATACACAAACATGAAAAACAAAACAAAAACACTATGTTCCTGCCTAAATGAATAGTGTGAGCAGTTCCATTCTCCTACTGATTATGTCTTGAAGATAATGGACGAAAGGAAATTAACATTTACAGACAGAAGGCAAACCCTACTGCTTACTAACGTAACAGAATCCTAGCGAAAGGGAAACCGGGTTTCGTTTTTCCTCCCTCTCCCTCTCTGCCCTAGATCCCTTTAGCATCGACACAGTTTTCTATGCATGGATGGATGCAAGCATAATGTTTTCAGGCTGTAGTGAACAGAGTAATGGACCTGTGTCAAAGTACTGCTAACAGGGACTAGCAGTGGGGATGAAGGAACGGATGTCACAGTAAAGATGTCAGCGTTCTGCTGCCATGACGGAAAACTAGAGTTACCCATCCTTACTGAAAACTATCTTTTTTTTTTTTTGTTCTTTGGGGTTTTGGTTTGTTTTTTGAAGTGGTCTCACTCTATAGCCCAGGCTGGCCTAGAACTCATTATGTTGTCCAGGATGGCCTCAAAACTGTCAGCAATTCTCCTGCCTCAGCTTCCCAGGTGATGAGATTATAGGCTTGTGCTCTCACAACCGCTGAGGAGTGTTTGAGTTCACCACAGCTGAGTGATGTCCATAAGCTCTAACAGCTATGTAGCAGTAGATGATGAGTAAACATAGCCTGACGCACAGTTTCTGTTTGCATTGATTGGTCTTTGTTTTATTCTTTTCCATAGAGCATATGAAACTTCTAAAATGTACCGTGATTTTAAACTGAGAAGTGCAGTCATTCAAAACAAGCAGCTGAGGTTATTACCACAAGAGCATGTGTATGATAAGATCAACGGTGTATGGAATTTATCCAGCGACCAGGTACCGTGGAAAGTAATGAGTCTTTTGGGACTGTTTCCACAGCATTTCCCACTCATCATTGGGTTTGTGTAATTGTTAAAACTAGCATTAGAGATCTGGATAAATTACAGCTTTAGATATGAAGTTATATTCTGATTTTCATGGCCTTGTGCCCTTTACATCAACTTCTGTTCTATACAGAACCAAGAAGTGTAGTGGGCCTCTAGTTCAGTCCACTTTTCCATAGGTGAGAAACACGGAGCCGCACTTGCCCACACACCACGACACACTGTTCTTCATACCACACTGGTAGAGGCAAACCATGATGTGAAGAGGACAGATAGAAGTATCCCCCTGAGTCGGGGTCTTGTTATGTCCCTGGCTGGCCTGGCACTCACCATGTAGAGCAGGCTGGCCGAGGATTTGTGGAGAACCTTCCTAGTTCTGCTTTCTGGGTTGCAGGTTTAACAAGCATGCACGCAGCTCCACTGAGACCTTTTATCCTGTGTGTGTGTGCTTAGCTTTGGGACAGGGCCTTATTATATAATCCAGTCTGCCCTAGAACTCAACTTCTGCAGCTGAGTACTGGGCTTCAGAACCCACTAACTCACAGCCACTAGCTCCAGGGAGATGTAATGCCTCTGGTCTCCGTGGATGCTATCACCCACATGTACATATCCACACAGATATAGTTAAAGATGGGTGTGGCATGGTGGCCACAGCCTGCCTCCAGCACTCAGGAGGCAGATACAGCAGTTCTCGGTGGGTTTAAAACCAACCTTGTCTACCCATGAGTTCCAGGCCAGCCAGAGCTACAAAATGAGAGCCTGCCTCAAAATAGGTAAATGTAATTTCTAAAAATGTTTCATTGTTTTTGTTGGTGGTGCTGTTTATTTTATCTTATGTGTATAGGTATCTTGCCTGAGTTTATATCTTTATACCACATGTGTGCCTGGTGCCCATAGAGGCCAGAAGATAGAGGTTACTGGATGCCTGGTGCTGGAGTTACAGACTGTTGTGAGCTGCCTTGTGGATACTGGAATTGAACCTGGGTCCACTGAAAGAGCAACTCGAGCTCTTACCCACTGAGCCATCTCCCCAGCCCCAAGTTTTGTCTTTTGAGACAAGGTCTCACCGCGTAGCCCAGGTTGGCCCTAAACTCCTGGTCTTCCTGCCTTAGCATCCCAAGTCCTGAGATTATGGGGTGAATTACCATATCTGGCTGTAGTTTTTGGTTTTGTTTTGTTTTTTCCTTTTTTTTTCGGGGGGGGGTGTTTTTGTTTTTGTTTTTTTGAGATAGGTTTGTTTTGGTTTGGTTTTTCGAGACAGGGTTTTTCCATGTAACAGTCTTGGCTGTCCTGGAACTCTCTTTGTAGACCAGGCTGGCCTGGAACTCACTGAGATCTGCTTGCCTCTGCCCCTTGAGTGCTGGGATTAAAGATGTGCGTCACCGCCGCCTCTGCCCCTTGAGTGCTGGGATTAAAGATGTGCATCACCGCCACCGCTCCCCGGCTGGCTGTAGTTTTGATGTAGTCAGTATTAAAGAGTCGTCAGATGTCTCTGATAGGTTGATAGGGGTTATAGCGTGGTTTTATTCTCAGTTACCATAACTCCTTTGCTTAGGCATATCTCAAGTTTTGAATAATAAGTATAGAAAGATCTAATACTTAAAAAATGCTATGCATCAAGAACTATATTAAAAGCCTTTTTGTTGGGGAGGGGAGTTGGGTTTTTCATTTGTTTTGTTTGTTTGATTCATTTTTTTTCAAGACAGAGTTTCCCTGTGTAGCCAACTTACCACTCTATAGACCAAGCTGGCCTCGAACTCAGAGATCTGCCTGCCTCTGCCTCCCAAGTGCTAGGATTAAAGGTGTGCGCCACCACTACCTAGCTAAGGTATTTAAAAGAAAAAAAAAACAGCCAAAAAATGGGTTATTTATTCAAACCCCCATTTTACATTTGACAAAATACACCAGGTAGAGTTTTGTGGGTCGGTGAAATGGTTCAGTGGGTAGAGATGCTTGCATGCAGCCTTGACAGCCTGAGTCTGGTTCCCAGATCCCATAAGGTGGCCAGAGAAAACTCACTCCAGAGAGTTGTCCTGTGAATTCCACTCATATGCACCTGTATGCGCACGCACGCACGCACGCACGCACGCACGCACGCACGCACGCGCACATGCTAAATTTTTAAAAATTTAAAAAGAACTTTGTCCTCAGACAAATATGCTAACTTTAATGTTTTAACTGTACCGGTGTCCTATTGCTTAATGACTCCATCCGGGTCTAGACGTTCAGTCCTCTGATTGTGCTAGCCTGTAAACAGTAGAGTCAGTGGTACTCCATAATACTCAGTTCTCATGTTAATCTACTGCTGTGATAATCAGAATTATTCTGGGTCTCATAAAGAGATTGGGAATACAAGCAAGCAATCATGGATTGACCTCTCTCTCTCTCTCTCTTCTGCAGGGAAATTTAGGAACTTTTTTTATTACCAATGTGAGGATTGTGTGGCATGCGAATATGAATGACAGTTTTAATGTCAGCATCCCGTATCTGCAAATCGTAAGTCTGTGCATTCAGTGACATCCTTTCGATCTAGAACAGTCCCACGGTTAATCACTGCATGTTTGGGTTTGTGTGCGTTCCAGGTTTTTTCCTTTTTATATTCTACTAACTAAAGCATACTTTTGGGGCCACCAAACCTGAGTTTATTCCCTGTGACCCACGTGGCGGAAGGCCAACCGACTCTAAAGGTTGTTCTCTGACCTCCATACTCAGACACACTTTGGCATACATATGTGTCCCTCCCAAATAAATAAAGTAAATAAATATAATTTTTAAAATACACTTAAAAGTAAGTAAATAAAAGCATAGCTTCAAAATATTGATTTTATTATTTTAACAGAGAAAAGACAGTGTAGTTATAAGTTAAGCATAGTAGATACTTTGAAATCAAATACTAGAGCAACAAAGACAGGATTTCCACAAGTTCAGGCCTAGTATACATAGCAAGTTCTAGTCCAGCCAGCCTTGGCTACATAGCCAGACTGTTTGTCTTTTAAAAAATTAATAGTAGTTATCAACTTGCTGGGGGGTTTTTGTTTTGTTTTGTTTTGCTTTTGTGGAACTAGGAATTGACCCTTGCATATGCTGGGCAAGGATTCTGCCACTCAACTTGCTATTAAGAGAGTAATATGCACAAGGTGTGGTGGGCTCTCTCTCTCTCTCTCTTTCTCTCTCCCACCTCTGTCTCTGTCTCTCTGTCTCTGTCTCTGTCTCTGTCTCTCTCTCTCTCTCTCTCTCTCTCTCTCTCTCTCTCTCTCTCTCTCTCTCTGTCTCTCTTGTCTCCAAGCTCTAGGAGGTAGAGGCACTTGGATCTCTGTAAGTTCGAGGCCAGCATGGTCTACATAGCAAGTTCCAGACCAGCCAAGGTGGCATAGTAAGACCATGTTTCAAAAACAGATAAGAAAAAGGACTGAAGGACTAGGGATGTAACTCACTGATAGAGCGTTTTGCTATTATGTTCAAAACCCTGGTTCAGTCCCCAACACTGAAAGAAAGAAACAGCTCCCCAAGAGGCTGAGAGGTGGGTCAGTAGTGAAGAGTGGTTGCTGCACTTTCAGGGGACCCCAGTTCAATTCTTAGCCCCGATATCAGATAGCTCACATCCTCCTGTTACTCCAACACCAGGGGATCCGCCACCCTCTAGAGACACATGCGTGGCATACACACAGATACATGATCATACGTGTAAATAAACATTAGTAAAAAGGAGTAAGCCAGTAAGCAGCAATCCACCTTGGCCTTGCTTCAGTCCTGCCTTGAGCTCCTGCCGTGACTTCCCTTCACGATGGACTGTGGTTAGGACACATAAGCTGAAATCAACCCTTTCCTCCCAAGGTTGCTTTCGGTCATGGTGTTTTATCACAGCAGTAGAAGCCCTGCGAAAACAGTATCACTTTGTGCTCCATGATCAACAGTCAAGACGTTGAACCAACGCACGGCCCCTGCTGGTGCAGAGCCGTCCTTCTGGCTGAGGAAGCAACCCATTAAATGGATAATCATACATAGTTTGATAGGAAGGAAGTCTAAAGAAATATGGTCATTTCTTTTGTCTGTGTACTGGAGATCAAACCTAGGGCCTTGTACAAACTAGGCAAGGACTCCCCCAGACATAATTTGTCATCAAGGCTGGGAAGGTGTGGTAGTCTACATGGGTGTTTGATAAATTGATGTTTGTATATTGTTTATCGCTTGGTTTTGTTTAGTTTGAGATTTTTTTTGAGGCAGAGTCTCTATAGTGCTGACTGATGAACTCACCATGTAGCCCAGGCTGGGCCTCAGATTCACAGCACTCCTCTTGCTGTGCCCACCCAGGAGTTGGGGTTACAGTAGGATGCCACCATGCACAGTGTCTGTTGCTGCTCCCTCTGTGTTCATTTATGTGGCTAACCTAGCCTGACCCCTGTCATGCTGAATACTTACTGAGTAGTAAACAACCTTGTGCTTTCTGTTCTTCAAATAGAATACTTTTTGTTATTTAAGAATAGAGTTGCCAAATGTGGCCTCTGGAATGAATTCAGCCTGACCCAAACAGCTTGCAATATGATATATCACAGCTTGTCACTGTGGTAGTCATACTCCAACTTCAGCTCCAGCTTCAGCCATTACTCTACTCGACAGGGCCAAGCTCTGTGTGTGTGTGTGTGTGTGTGTGTGAGAGAGAGAGACGGGGGAAGGGGGGGGGCGGGCATTGAGTGCCCGGTCTGACCAGCCTGTGTCACCTAGTTAGACAGGTGGAGATCGATGTTTGTTTTAGTTTTCTATTACTGTGTTGAAACACTATGACCAAAGCAATGTAGGGAGCAAAGGATTTATTTCGGCTACACTTCATTTGCACCCCAGGAAACAACTCACTACTAGGCTTTGAGCACTTACTGGCTTTTCTAGCCCGAAGTTCAAATGCCATCACAATCCTCCCCAAAACACATGGTCATACAGCACCCCATGGGCTCACACAAATTCCGTGTGAGTGTTTCTGTTGCTGTGATAAACACCCTGGCCAAAATCAGCTTTGGGGGGAAAGGGCTTGTTTTCACTTATGATTCTACAGCACAGTCCATCACTGGGGGAAGCGAGGGCAGGAACTCAAACAAGACAGGAACCCGGCACTGATACAAAGGCCACGGGGGATGCTGCTTACTGGCTAGCACCCTCATGGCTTGCTCAGCTTGATTGCTTGTAGAACCCAGGACCACCTGCCCTGAGGTAGCACCACCCAGGTGAACAGGGCCCTCATACCAATCATGGATTACAGAAATGCCATACAGGTTTGCCAGCAGGCCAGTCTGCTGGGGGCATTTTCCCAGTTCAGGTGATCTCCTCCCAGATGACCCTAACTTTTGTCAATTTGACAAAAAACTGACCAGGGCAAGGTGTGAAAACAGAGTGGTGCGCATATCATAATCTTGATTCAGGAGCCCCGAAAGACACTGGCTCCTCAAAACTGAAAATCATCGGCCTTTTGTGTAAAATCTTCAGAAGACCCATTGATCACGCGAGTCAGGGATAGCTGAATCGGATGGCTCTGGATATTTGTCTTCTGTGTGTGGCTTTGTCATTTGCTATCTCTCTTCAGTCCGAGTCTTGTCGTTTACTGATTCCTGCGGGAAGAGGGTAGAGGGGGACTTCTGTCGTTCAGACTGTGAAGAGTAGTTCTTCGGTAAAAGTGGATGTGGTGGCTCACACCTATAGTCCTAACACTCAAGAGGCTAAGACAGGAGGATTTCCCAGAGTTCAAGGCCAGCCTCGGCTTCATGGTTAGTTTCGGGCCTGCCTGAGGTATGAGACTGTTCTTCAAAAGCCAGGCTACAGCACATTACATAATTAAAATGTGTATTGAAGAGTTACTACCATCAGATAATAAAAATGTGTGTTTTTTCTTCTTCACTTTATATAGCGTTCAATAAAGATCAGAGATTCAAAATTTGGTTTGGCTCTTGTCATAGAAAGCTCTCAGCAGGTAAGATATTTTGTATTTTTATTAAACTGATAAAATTTTAACAATGTGTCTAGGTTTTTAGTTATTTTATAGTAACCAGTTGACGTGCAAGAGTTTCAGCAATAACATGAAGATCTATGAAGTGTTTGAAGTCTTATAGTACCTGTCTCCATAGGAAAAAATCCTTCCTATGTGTTTGTGACCAGAAACTCAGGAGCCTCCTGCCTCAGCCTCCTAAGTGCTAGCTAGGATTGTAGGTGTGGGCATCGTGTTACCCTGTGTCGGTTTGCTCGTTAGACAGATAAAATCATTATCATCATTGTATTAATAAAATTGTGAGGGAAATCACTATACTAGGTCAACATAGTTCATACTTTATCTCAATCTAATAACTCCATGAAATGGCTGTTTCCCCCTCTTACAGACCAGGATACTGGGGCCTGGAGGGGTTAGGCACATTCCCCAGAATCTTGAGCTGGTAGGGATGGGACTGTATTTTCATCCCAGGCTTATCTGACTCATACTTGCTCTGGGTATGTAGAGAAGCACATATCCTCTGAGACTTTATGTTCTCACAGACTGAGCAGTATCTAATTATAAACTGCTGTGTGCCCATTATGCTGTGTTTTTACAGAAGTCCCTTTGGGACTTTTAAAGTACTTTGCTTATGGTCTTGAACTCTGTGTAGACCAGGCTGGCCCTGAGCTTGTGATCCACCTGCCTCTGCCTCCAGGATGCTGAGACAGCAGGCATGTGCAGCCACGCCTCCAGATCAGTTCTTAGTGAGGTATCCGAGGTTACCCCAGGCCCGCTCTCTCACAGCGTACTCGACAAGGGGCGAGTTACAAAATCACTCCTAAATTTCAAAATGAATGCCCACTCTCTCTTTCCTGTGGCCTGTTACTGCATCCCAGGGACTGTACCAACAAGACATACTTTATCCTGTTAATACAACCACTTGAGAACCATTTCATGGTTTGCTAAAAATGGGGCTTAGAAAGAGTAAGGAAAGAATATTGTCCAATATTAGTTGTTGATCCAGAACTGAACCCAAAAAGTATGTGCTTTTAACACAAATATGCTCTTACCTTTTATAGTATGCTACTTTAAAAACATACTCTTTCTACCAGCCTGCAGTCAATCATAGTCCAGATGCTTTGCAAATCCTTCAAGGAGATAACTTCAAACGGACCGTTTTTTAATGGATAGTCTATTCCTTCTCAAGACCTAGTCCAAACAAACAAACAAACAAACAAACAAACAAACACCTCAGTTCCTTTGGCCATCACACTCCACTGTGCATATTTTTCATCCAGGAAGATGAGCTTGAGTTTAAAGATGAAATTATGTGCAACCTGAATATGTCCAGGGAGCATGAGGGGAGGCAGGGGTTCAGGGAGGGAAGTCAGAAGACCTCATGGGTTACTGCCGCTGGCAACTCTTCCCTGACTCCCTGGAGGCTCCTATACTCTTCTGTTCTTGTGTTTGGAATTTTCAGAGCCCAGAGTTTAATTTCTTTAGAGCAGCTTAGCTGGGATCCTCCAGAACAAGGACAGTTAGCCTGCATTCATCTCATCCTGTAGGTATTGCCCCTCAGACTGGGCTTTTGTTTTCATTATTTTTTCTTACAGAGTGGAGGATATGTTCTTGGCTTTAAAATAGACCCTGTGGAAAAACTACAGGAATCAGTTAAGGAGATCAACTCACTTCACAAAGTCTATTCTGCCAGCCCGATATTTGGAGTGAATTATGAAATGGAAGAGAAGGTAATTTGTTCAATATCATGGATATAGAGTTTGCTGAATTGCTTCCCTACTACCCATGAAATCCAAAAATAAACTCACTGTGTACAAACTTTAAACATATATGTAGACCTGGGTCAAGTGAGCATGGCCTCAGACTGGCCATCTGTAATTGGTGACTAGTACTGCCTTCTGACTGATTGCTTCTCTGGTCATTCCTCTTCCCCAGCCTAGGTGAGCAGCCTATTCAGGAAAGCGTCCATGCACACGCCTCCTCTGATGCAGGCAGATTTGAGTTGGTCATTCTATCTGCTTTAGGTTTAGCCTCCCACAGCCGCATTAGCTTGGACAATAAAGGCCTCGTGGACACCATCCTGTTCCCCACTGTCCCTCCATGCAGCAAATCCAGAATCTGCTCCATCAGTGTGGCCCATCTCCCTTCCTGTTGGTCAGTGCCTCTGACATGCTAGGTTGGAGAAATGTTACGGGTGTCGGTGTGTTTGCTATCTGGCCGTAGACTTGGTTTTGAGCTAGGGGTTTTTGGCCACGCTGGTCTTGGAGCTCCTGCCTTACCTTAGACTCAGCATCTAGACTGCTGCTACCTCAGACACACACAACTGTGCCCAGCTAGTTTTGAGATGTTTTGAGTGTCGTGTCTTCCTCATCTGTTCTGGTTTGGTTCCAATCCCTGCTCTCCAGGCGCATCAGCTTTCTTGTGGTCTGATCATCTGTCCCTCATCATCTGATCTGTCACTAGCATCCTGTCTACACTGGTCCCCTTGCCCCAGGCTCTACCACTGGCTTCCCGTTTCAGTCCCATCACTGACCACTCCATCACAGGTTCCCTTGATCTCTGCCCTTTGCTGGGGCCCCAGTGTGCACCCTAATGTCGGTGTCTAGCCCTATCCACTCTCCTCAGTGCCCTTGCTGGCATTCAGACTGCTGGACCATACCCCAACCACTACCTCTTCCATCTGCTTCTGCGCTCAACTACGGTGTGGAGCCAGAGAGGACCAGGAAGCAGGCTGGGCAGTGGGGATTATTCATGTCCTCTGACTTCACTGAGGCGTTCCGCCTTTCACTCTTCCTTCTCTGCATATTCCTCAGGAATACCATTGGCTACTCCAGCGGCGTCATCTTTGGTTTTTATTTATTTCACGGATGTGTTCTATGGCACGTGTGTGGAGGTCAGAGGACAACTTTCAGGAATCCATTCTCTCCTATCACGAGGGTGCAGGGACAGCTCATCATGCTTGTCAGCCCATGTCTTTACCTGCTGAGCCATCTCCAGCCCCTCCAGATTCTTTAACTTAGATGTTTCTGGATGCCTTATACATCTACTTTTCTGATCCTAACACTGTCAACTTATCTTATTTCTAAATACTCTTGAATATTGTCACATAGATAAGCATCTCAAATAATAGAAATATACATTTTAATTATTGGAATGTTTTGCATTATTTGTGTATGTGCATGTATGTATATGTGTGTAGAAGTCCAAGGACAACTTTTGGGAGTTGGTTCTCCTACAAAGGATCTGGGGATCTGGGATCAAACTCAGGACATCAGGCTTGGCAACAAGCCATGGAGAGAGATTGCTGGCCTGATACTGAATTTCTTTTAATTTTTAAAAATTATTTTATTATATGCAGGGTGTATACCTTTAACCCCAGCACTGAGGAGGCTGAAACTGTGTCAGAGGCCAGCATAGTTTACGTAGCAACTTCCAGGGCAGCTGATCTACATCGGGCAATCCAAATGAATGATTTATGTGTGGGTATATGCTTGTGTGTGCAGGTGCCTTCAGAGCCCAAAAGAGAGCGTTGGACCCCCTGGAGCTGGAGTTAGCGGTGGTTGTGAGCCCACTGGAGTGAGGACTAGACTCAGGCCTTGGAAAGAGCAGCAGTGGTTCTCAACCACTGAGCCGTCTCCCCAGCCCCCCAGAACTGAATTCCTTATTTCATAAGTTATCTCATAATTTCATTATCCAAGTCAGTAAGATGTATCAGACCTCAAACAGGACATTGCTAAATGACAGTAGCCTTGGCATGTTTCTTATTTCTAGTATTGCCAATGGTAGCTGTGCTCAAAATCTTGGGGCTTTCCTTCATGTTCTCCAGTATCTTGCATATCAATTTGATTCTCCCAGTCTTCCCTACACCTATACCTCCCTTTCCATTCAGATTGTGATCGCTGCTCCTGCGTGAGGAATGGTGTAAAGTCAGCAAGTCTGGAACCCGACTTTCGGTCCCAGGCACCTAGCTTCACTTCTCACAGTTACGTGTACAGACCCTGCTCACAGCTGCGTGTACATAATGCAGGGCACACAGGAGACGTTGGTAGCGTTCCACTTGTCCTCTCTTGCTTTCCTTTCTTCTCTCCTCTCTTTGACCCTAGCTCTCACCAGTAACTAGCCATGGTCACCCACTCTGACTTCTCAGATGCCTTCTAAGTTCTTCAGGGTGGCCTTCTCTAACCAGCCCTTTTCTGTCTGAAAGAGAAGTAGTTGAGATAAGATTTTCCTTTTAAGAATATCTCAAAAATTAAAAGTGGGGCGATGGTGGCGCACGCCTTTAACCCCAGCACTGAGGAGGCAGAGGAGGATCTCTGTGAGTTCAAGGCCAGCCTGGTCTTCAAAGTAGATTCTAGGACAGCCAGGACTGTTACACAGAGAAACTCGGGCTCAAATTCTCTAAATACACTAAATATGTACACCTTTCTGTTTTAATTATTTTGATGTTGACTTGGTTTAAAACCTTACATTTAACTTTTACAACTCATTAGTTTTAATATAGAATATGAATTCCAGAGTGACTTTACAAGTATCTGCAGTTCTCACCGTAGATTTTTCTAGAAGAACTTGTTCCATATTGACTCTGACACCTTAATTTTCAGCCACAGCCCCTTGAAGCTCTGACGGTTGAACAGGTTCCAGATGATGTGGAAATAGACTCCGATGATCACACGGATGCTTTTGTGGTGAGCGCCAGAAAGAGCTAGTAGAGGTTCTGTGATGTGTGTCTGAGTCATGTCTCATTAATAATGGTGTAGCTGTTGTAAAACTTGAGACAATGTGAGTTTGAGGGAAATTTATTAAAGTGAGAGAATTTCTTTTGTGAGAATACTTTTAAATTCCCAACCTAGGAAATAATTTGAGAACAGTTATTTAGAGGATTTGATTTATGATAATTTAAAGTCTTTACAGAATTCATCTTTATAAAATGATTTTTTTCTTTAATTTACATTATTTTAGAAAGATATGTATTTGAGCAATATGCTTCCCTGTTTCCAAATAGGCATTTCTTAATTAGCCAATGAGCTGGGTGTGTTAGTACAAGCTTTTAACCCCAGCACTCAGGAGGTGGAGGCAGGTGGATCTCTTTGAGTTCAAGGCCACTTAGTGAGAGACCCTGTTTCAAAGAAAAAAATAAAGTAATGCTTTCTAATATTTTCATATCCTACAGTCTTAGGAATCTGACCATAACACATACCTTCCTTCCAGCAATGAATGGTTTCAAATAAAGATGTGAAATTGGCATGAACCACCCTCAAACTGTATACTGACACACTGAAGTGCTCCTTTGGTTTGGTTTGTTCCTCGGTGGATTGGTGGGTTGGTTGTCTCTTTTTGTTTTGTTGTGTTTTTTTGTTGTTGTTGTGATTTATTTTACATTGAATTGTTTGTGTATTAGTATGTGCACATAAGTGCAGGTACCCATGGAGGCCAGAGGCCTCACATCCACCGCAGCTGGAGTTAGAGATGGTCTCGAGCCGGCTGCTGTGAGTTGGGAATTAAACTACATGCTCTTCGCTGCTGAGCCATTTCTCCAGTCCCTGGCCTTGAACTCTTGACCCTCCTTGATGCCTCCAAATTCATGTGCTGGGATTTCAGCCACCACACTTTTTTGTTTGGTTGTTTGGTTGATTTTATTGTTGTTTCTTTGTTTTTTTTATTTTTTTATTTTTATTTTTTGAGTCAGGGTTTCTCTGGGTAGCCCTGATTGTCCTGGAACTCACTCTGTAGACCAGGCTGGCCTTCAACTCAGATCTGCCTGCCTCTGCCTCCAGAGTGCTGGGTGGGATTAAAGGCATGTGCCACCATGCCCAGTTCTAGGTGATTACCTTGGTTTTTTTTTTTTTTTTTTTAATGATTTATTTCTTTTTATTTTTATGTGCATTGGTGTTCTGTCTGCATGTATGTCTGTGTGAGGGTGTCAGATCACTTGGAGCTGGATTACAAAGGTGCCATGTGGATGCTGGGAATTGTTTTGGGGTTTTTGTTTGTTTGTTTTTATGTGCATTCATGTTTTGCTGTGAGTGTCAGGTCCCCTGGAACTGGAGTTACAGACAGTTGTGAGCTGCCATGTAGGTGCTGGGAATTGAACCTGGGTCCTCTGGAAGAGCAGCCAATGCTCTTAACTGCTGAGCCATCTCTGCAGCCCCTGTGCTACCATCTGCTAAAGCAGAAGCAGAGAAGTCATCTTAAAGCTCCAAAAACATTGTTTACTTTCAAGCGAACAGTGTGGTACATCAGTTATAAAGCCTGTTTGCTTAGAGCGTGAAGCACAACTCTTACAGACATTAATACTGGCACAAGAAGTGTAAAATGTTTGTTGTTCTGTTTTAAAGACAGGGTCTCACTGTCTGGCTTCTCACTCAGACAGTTCTAACCTGCATCTGCCTCCCCGAGTGCCAGGATTAAGGGCCTGTACCACCGTAAGAAATGTGTTGATGGCATCGATGTAGGTAGAGGAACTATTAGATGCACAGTAACCAAATGTGAACTAGACTTAGTTACCAAATCTTTCTGAAAATTAGACCCTGATTTAGTTTGTATGAAGCATGTGAAATATCATTTTCCCTATCTTACAGGCTTATTTTGCTGATGGAAATAAGGTAAGGACATTTTACCTACAGTTTTTGTTGTTACTGTTTTGTTTTTTTGAGTTTCAATATTGCAGCATCTAGCAGTCACTAACTTAGCGAAACATTTCTTGTTTTTCCTCTTCCTTGCCCATCTTCCATTCCCACCTCATCTTCTTGCCTTCCCCAAAGCAACAAGACCGAGAACCTGTGTTTTCAGAAGAGCTGGGGCTTGCAATAGAGAAACTGAAGGATGGCTTCACACTGCAGGGACTTTGGGAAGTGATGAGTTGAGCTGGAGTTCTATTTAAATATATCTCAAGATTGAAAGACACCACTTGCCTACTCTAGGCATGGAATAGTTTTTACAGTATAGCTTTTATATTTTATATTTTAAGAAAAGCTTTTAATAACTAAGGAAAAATTTCTTAATTTTAGAAAACTGGCAGTTTTCTAAAAATTATATTCAAAATTGTAACTGAAATGTACCTGGTTTGTAAATGTTTATATTGTACCTAATACTTGTAAAATAGCACTTTACAGATATTAAGTGACTATATCATGTTGGATTTAATAAAGATTTTATTCAGCACCACTTAATGTTTTGAAAGTATTATTTTTAAAAAATCATTCTTAAGAAATAACCAAATACTTCTTTTATTATTTTATTTTATTTTATATTTTATATTTTTTTGAGACAGGGTTTCTCTGTGTAGTCCTGGCTGTCCTGGAACTCACTCTGTAGACCAGGCTGGCCTTGAACTCACAGAGATTCGCCTGCCTCTGCCTCTGGAGCACTGGGATTAAAGGTGTGTGCCACCACTGCCCAGCTCAAGAAATAACCAAATACTTCTTAACTACAAGTCTTGTTTAAATATATTATCACAGGACTGTAAATGTAAGACTCTAATACAAATTACAGTTCTGTTTGTTTGCTTTTGAGACAGGGTCTCACTCTGCAGCTCTGGCTGTCCCAGAACTTACTATGTAGACCAGGCTGGCCTTGAACTTACAAAGATCTGCCTGAGCCATCCCAAATTGCAATTCTTAAACACATCATTTTTAGGGGCTTATTTTTGTAAAAACTAATGATTTTAGCTACAGAATGCTAGTCTGTAAATAGTATTATGATGGTTTTGACAAGAATGCATTTGCTTTATAAGGAAATCATGTTGTCCACTCATTGACTATCTCCTTATTTGTATTCATTGAGGCTCCCTTGAAGATTTCTCAGATAACGTTTTTTGGACCTCACTGACATCATTCAGTTGTTTTGGCTACAGTGGCAGTCTAAAGAAAATTTATGGAATCTTTCAACAAATAATTGTACTTGGCCAAAGGCACCCTTTGTCATTAGTGAGAAAGGAATGAACACAAATCCATTTAAAATAAGACGTAATAATATGTACAATCATAGACAAATACACAGTACAACCTAGTGCTGCCCTGATTCATTAAAAATTGCTGAAAAAAATACTACGTATGGGTTTGTTCATGTAAATGGAAAAAGATTTCTCCATGCTTAAGGGATGGAGTCATAATAACCACTATTTAGAGATCACAATAAAATGCTTCCATAAACATCATTCACTGCCGTTCAAGCAAGCGAGACTATAAAGTGGTCCACAAGCAAGGACTCACCTCACACGTCACACCCTGGTGTTTGCAGCTGACTCACTGATCTTTTCAAATGTTAGGTGTTACATGTGGAGAGAAATGAATCATTTGTTGTTTAAACAAGGGGAGCAGCTGTCAGCCCTGTCCAGAGTGGTCACACCTTTAATGACATCTATAAATGGAACAAGAACCACTGAGCTCTCCCTGTCAGCTGTCGTCACTGTAGCAGCTGGCAGTGCCACCCACTCACTGTGGGGTAAACGAAAAGAAGAGGCCCTTGACGGAGAGACACCGTAAAGCTTGAAAATAACGCAAGTCCCTGATTTGGGAGTGTTTGCTCCTTCAACAAATACTCATGGAGCATCCATGAGGCCTGGGGACTGGATAGACTGACTACACAGACCTACAACACCAAAGTTGGGTCTTCACTGAGCTTACGTTGGGGGGCACATTTAAGAACACCAGCCCTTGGAACTGTAGCATCTCTGTAGCTCTATTGAGTTCAGAATGTGATCATGATTGTGGAGTAAAGGACTTGATGGAAGAAGTCTACAATACCATCTAGATAGAAGTGAAGGGGCCCTTGGGAGAGGTGACGGGGGCTCACATAGCCCAGGCTGGCCTTGAGTTCACTATGCAGTTGGTCATTTTCCTACTCCACCTCACAGGTGCTGGGATTACAGGTGTGTGCCACAACGCCTGGCTGAGTTCTTTAAAGCACATCTTCATTCCGTATAGTGTTCCATTGTCATCAGCACCATAAAGTAGACTTCAATATCATGTTTCTTAAACAAGGCCTGCTTTCTAAATTATATATAAATATATATAATACATATGTACATATATATATTAGATGATGCAGCAGCACAGGCTGATTTTACTCTCTCTGAGGATAACATTTTTCTCAGAGGGTTGCATCGGTTCTATTTTTTAACTTTTTATTTCATGAAAGGACCTTTTAGCCTTTAAAGTTACAAAATATTCCCAGTAGTCATAGGTACATAGGTCTTTTCTTTCCCCAAAGACTTAACTATTATTATTTTACTTTTTTGTATTATTGTTTGTCCCTTCATAGCCCTTGTATGGCAAGACAGAGTGTGAATGAATTTGATAATTCAGTAGTAATTATAGTTTTCCTACCTAAAAATAAAGATAATTTAGAATATTTTAGAAAATTAAGTTTCTCTGCATTTGTTATTTCAGTTATGATGGAGGTATCATTTAAAAGGTTATATAAAACTGTTAAGTACATAAACATCTTTATGTTTCCTCCTTGAAAAAGAAAATTCTGAGTAGAAAATAACATGCGCTTTAACATTTTAAACCATTGGACTCATAGCTTATGAGAATTGAAATGAACTCACCTCATATTCTTGACCTTGGCATCATTAATTCAGACAGCCAAGTAGCTTGCCACTAGGCCATTTTTAGAGGAGTGACTCATTTTTATGATCCATTTTTCTGTTATTTCAGTAAGCACTTTCTTGTGGATGCCCTTTATTAACATATATTCCAAGGCTTTCTGTATTTCAAAGCCTTCCACTTCACCTGAATGCCTTGTTTCTTAGCAGTTTCCTTAGTGACCAGAAGTCCCAGTTGTTACCTTCAATCTCAGACAGCTGAGCACGTCTCCTTTCAAACCAGCTCTCCTAAATTCCCGTCCTTAGAGCTGGACTCTATATTTAGCCGGCGGGATTAAATTGCAGAGGCTTCAGGCCGCGCAGAGCACACCGATCCGCCTTTTTACAGCTAGACCTGTGTGCAGCAAGGAGCGAAGACCCTCAGTGTCCCCTTCCTTACCCAGGTTCCTCACAGAATGGATTCCCAGCGGGAGCTTGCAGAGGAACTCCGGCTTTACCAATCCACCCTTCTTCAGGATGGTCTAAAAGATCTCCTGGAAGAGAAAAAATTCATCGATTGCACCTTAAAAGCAGGTGACAAAAGTCTTCCTTGCCACAGACTGATACTGTCTGCTTGTAGTCCTTACTTCCGTGAGTATTTCTTGTCTGAAATTGAGGAGGAGAAAAAAAAGGAGGTAGTGCTAGATAACGTGGATCCTGCTATCCTGGATTTGATCATCAAATACCTCTACTCTGCCAGTATCGATCTCAATGACGGAAATGTGCAAGACATCTTCGCCCTGTCCAGCCGCTTCCAGATCCCCTCAGTCTTCACCGTGTGTGTGTCTTACCTTCAGAAAAGACTGGCTCCCGGTAACTGTCTGGCCATCCTAAGATTGGGGCTTCTTCTTGACTGCCCGAGACTCGCCATTTCTGCCCGGGAGTTTGTGTCAGATCGCTTTGTGCAGATTTGTAAGGAGGAAGACTTCATGCAGCTGTCTCCGCAGGAACTGATCTCGGTCATTTCAAACGACAGTCTCAATGTCGAAAAGGAGGAAGTAGTGTTTGAGGCAGTGATGAAATGGGTGCGGACAGACAAAGAGAACAGGGCGAAAAATCTCAGTGAAGTGTTTGATTGTATTCGTTTTCGCCTGATGACGGAAAAATACTTCAAAGATCATGTCGAGAAGGATGACATAATTAAAAGCAACCCAGAAGTCCAGAAAAAAATCAAAGTTCTAAAAGATGCTTTCGCAGGCAAACTCCCGGAACCTAACAAAAATGCAGAGAAGTCAGGGACAGGCGAGGTGAATGGCGATGTTGGTGACGAAGACTTACTTCCTGGTTACCTGAATGATATTCCCAGACATGGCATGTTCGTTAAAGATCTCATCCTCCTGGTCAATGACACAGCAGCTGTGGCTTACGACCCCACGGAAAACGAATGTTACCTTACTGCCCTGGCAGAGCAGATCCCCAGAAATCATTCCAGTATTGTTACCCAGCAAAATCAGGTCTACGTGGTGGGAGGACTGTATGTGGATGAAGAAAATAAAGATCAGCCCTTACAGTCATACTTCTTCCAGGTAAGCAAGCTGTTAGGCCGTGGTGAATTTGTGGGGTGCTGCCTACGTAGTGCTTTCTTACACTTGGAGACTTAAAAGAGTTTGGGCAGAAATACTCAGTTTGACTTAATATTTAGTAAAAGGTATAGTGAAGGAAGTCTTTATATCTAACTCACAACTTGAGATTTTCTCTCCAGTCTTTGACCCTAAATGCTGTACAGCTGCCGGTAACTCTAGTTCTTCAAATAGGTTAGGATCCTTTCCTAAACAGAGTTATTTGCCTTTACCAAAGTGCCTTATACACTGCCAGGAAGTAGGGATTGGTCTGTTTTTCTACCTTCTTCCTTCTAATAGGAGGTTTGGGGAAGTAGCATTCGTTTCTTATTTTTTGTTACTGTATAAAAGATTTTAATGAAAAAGAAAGGACTCTTGGACATATTCTGTACACTTTGGATCACCTGAGGGGAAAAAACCTCTACCAGCATCACTATTTATATTTCATTTAGAAGGTGTTGCTTATGATATTACATTTATTTGATCAGAGTTGGAGGTAGATATTACTATAACTTAATTATCTGTTTGATGTAACCATAAAACTTCCAGGAAAGCAAATCGTCCTTAACTAAGCGACCCTTTCTAGTTTATTTGAGGAGAATTTGTTTCATCAATAGGCTGTACCTAGCTGCTTATGACTCACTGGGTGACTTAACGGGCACCTCCAGTGTTGCCGATATCAATACTTCATAGCTTGTGGTTAGCTCAGTAAGAATTTGTTTAGGTCATAGCTAATCGTAGCCTGGGGTTTGGGGGCACTTAAATTGGAAAGGGCAGAGATAAGCAAGTGTAGAATATCATACCACAGTCACTGCATGCTCTCAAAGTACACAGCATACCATACATTCACAGACTACTACCTTTTGCCAACTCTTCTAATCTCAACAAAATAGAGCAATAATATATACTAATTATGTTTCTTCATTTTCTAAGTTCCAGTTCTAGCAAAAGCATTTGAATGTGGCCCAGAAATTTCCCTAAGCCCTAGTTTCAAATTCAGATTAGCTTTAGAAAGGGCAAATCCAATGAAAACAATTGTAAATATATCTAGAAAGTGAAAACTATCAAAAACACAAATGGATAGGTAGGCACGAAGTAGACAGACAGATATATAATCAGAGATTCGAGGAACAGTTACAGATAGAATAATTCTCTAATACTCCTGCAGGCTTTATTCCATTTAATATTAGTATATTGACTATCAGGCTAAGGACCTAGGAGTTTGCACACACACACACACACACACACACACACACACACACACACACCCCTTTTAAAAATATATCCAGAGCCCACACTCTCCTTATTTTTAAGTACTCATTGTAACCTTTATTCTGTCCATCCTATTACTTCCTTTTACCTTTATTGTAGTTTCCAAGTGAGATTACCCGTCTAAGCATGAGCCACCAAAACAGTTACACAGAGTTGGAAGGGCACAACTCCCTTGTCGCTTCTAAAAGGCACAAACCTAGAACAAGAGGCCTGAATTAAAGCCATAAACAAGAGCTTTGTATGAGCATCTCAGGTTTTGTGTTTTTCTGCTTGGTTGCATGTGTGAGGTGTGTTAAGTTCAGAGTGAACTTAACTCTGATATTATAAATGATCAAATATTGATATTTGTTATATGCTGCAAATAGACTATGGGAATTTGGGGCCTTATTAAGATTTGTTTCCCCCTCCATGAAATTAATAGAGTCATCAAGTTTTAGACCACACTAAGCTTTGAGATAGTCTAGGTATAAGCCCTAATTTTAACAATGAGGAAAGTGGGATCTGGAAGGGTTAAATATCTAGAGAACTCATCCGCTAAAGGGGCTGGCTGGCAACCTACTGATCATCTATCTGCTGTAGAAAGTGCTTCCATGCTAAGAGACCAAGGTAGGGACTGCAGTCTCTATGGGAACTGGGCCCTCAGGTTTGGGACTGTGGTAGCTGTTGGTCCATTTAAAAAAATAAAGTACCCAAGCTGCATAACCCAGTCTCAAACAAACAACAAAACACTATAGTTTTAGACAACGTGGTATTCAAAACCACCTGAAAAGCCCCGTGAAGTTGGGCAAGTGATTTAATCTCTGTGACTTAGTTTCCTCTCATCTGTAATACAGATGATGAAGCGCCTAGCCCAGAAGACCAAATGAGATTTCCTGTCGGAGCATTTTGTGCAAAACCCTTCACAGTCAGCCTCCCATGGATGTTTGCTGTGATCTCTACTCTTGTACACAGTACTTCCCCCACCCTGCCTGTGGCTGTGCTAGGAATCAAACCTCGGGTCTTCCACATGGAATCTCCCCCCCCCGCCCCCCCCCCCCCCCCCGCCCACTGAGCACTATGATACCTTCTTGGTTTTTTTTTTCAAGAGTGTAAACATTATATAGTCACAATCTAGATGCTGAAATGAGTGTCTGCAAAGCCAACACTGCGCACACAGCAATTGACCCATGGCACGCATGGCATTTGGTCTCAGTACCTCCTTTGACTGGCACTACTAGACCAGAAACAGAAAGGCTTCCACAGATGTCCCTCCATGTCACTACCACCGCTACCCCAGTCTTTCCCATTCCTGGCTACACTAGGTTTACGTGAATCTCAGTTGAATGCTTTTCTCTTCTGCTGCCTGGAAGCGGCACACGGAGCTGCAGCCACACCACTCAGAAGGAGTTTCCTTGACAGAGTTGCCCTAAAATGCAAAAAGGAATATGTTCAGATTTTAGAAAGTAAAGCCAGCCAGGCTAGAATCACCAGAGTGTGGCACTAGCAGGGCTGTCGCAGGGCTGGCTGCAAGCCGGGTTACTTCTTAGCATAAACCAGAAGCAGGATATTTAAGGTGACTCTACTCAAAATGAGGGTATTGAAATGAGTATTTTCCTGTATCAAAAACAATAAAACACAGGGAACCTAGCCATGTTTAAAAAACAGAAAAGTGATACTGTCCAGACTCTGAGTTGTCTGTGGACTGAGCGACAAGTCCAGCTGTCCCGAGTGCTGGCTTTGGGGGTGTGTTAAATATAGCATCCAGGGGCCATCCATGGACTGTGACCCCTGCCACAGACGTGTCTTTCCAGAGTCCCAAAAGTATTAAGATTCCTTGTTTCAAAACTGAACAAGGCAACTTCAGAAGAAAATTTAACAAGAGACTGCACAGTTCTAACGAACCTAACAATTCTATTTTATTCTCTTTCCTTTCTTGATGTCTTGGGGGTTTTTTATTGGGGGGGGGGCAGTATTTTTCATAGACCAAGTAGATTTTCTCATTCTTTTTAGTAATTCTGAGCTAAAATATGATGCTTTAGGATTGTAGTTTTACAAGATCTTAGACCGTCTCTGTAAATTTTAAACAATACATGAAATATTGTGTGCTTTTTAGTTACACCTGGTAACATTTTTCTACCAATCTTCATAACTCTTTTTTTTTTTTTTCAGCTTGATAGCATAACATCTGAGTGGGTCGGACTTCCACCTCTACCATCAGCCAGGTGTCTCTTTGGTCTGGGAGAGGTGGATGACAAAATCTATGTGGTTGCCGGCAAAGACCTTCAGACAGAGGCTTCCCTAGACTCCGTCTTATGCTATGATCCTGTGTAAGTTAACATAATATTCCTATAACATTCCTGTTCCCTAAGCATGCTGACAACAAATTCATATTTGCACAAGCTGGAACATGAATTCTATCATTATCTAATTTCAGGGCTGCAAAATGGAGTGAAGTGAAAAATCTTCCTATTAAAGTTTATGGCCATAATGTGATCTCACATAATGGGATGATATACTGTCTAGGCGGGAAGACAGATGACAAGTAAGTGCCCTAAAGGTTCCTTTTGATTTATATCCAAGTGACCATTGCAAGAGTTTCTGCCCCCTTTTTTTTTTCCCGACTACATACTGAAATGGGACTTGGCTCTCACATCACATTTTGCAGATTAAAAACTGCAAATATAGTTTTGAAGTTATTAGGGGTCATCGTAATGGTTTTTGGAAAAAAAAAAAAAAAGGATGTTTTCAAGTCACTAGACCAAATAGATAGGAATGTCACACACTGCCAGATGAGCACAATACCTTAACCATGAGCATCCTAATAAGAGACTAGCAGCATCTAGGAGCACAGTCAGTCTTTTATTTAGCTACTTTATAACCACATTTTTACTACGTTAAGACCAGTAGGCTTTCTTATTCTAACTATAAGTAGAAAACATTTAATTTTTTTATTTTGTTATTTTTGGTGTTCATGTATATATAATGTGGGGGTCCACTTCCCACAGCACACATGTGGAGGTCAGAGGACAACTTTGAGGAGCTGGTTCTCCTTCCACCAAGAGGGATCTGGGGTCATCAGGCTGAAGGGGCAGGTGCCTTTACCTGCTGAGCCATCTCTCCAGCCCCAGTGGCTAAAAATTTTCAACGTGCTCATCCAGGGTTTCTCTGTATAGCCCTGGCTGCCCTGGAACTCACTCTGTAGACCAGGCTGGCCTCGAACTCACAGAGATCCACCTGCCTCTGCTTCCTGAGTACTGGGATTAAAGGCGTGCGCCGCCGCCGCCGCCGCCGCCGCCGCCGCCGCCGCCCAGCTTCAATATACTTTTTAGCTATTAGCCAAATACTAAACAGAAAATGTAGATTTGTACTTTATGTGCATAGGAGAGAATTTATATCAGTTTGAAACGGAAAAGTACAGTAATTAAAAAGAGGGCAGTTTATTTCCCCAGCAACATGTTGGTGACTTACTCCCTCCCAGGTCTCCCACTCACTGCTTCTGTCTAGTCCCTTGTGAGAAAACAAGGCTACATTTCATGTATTAACTTTTCTTGGCTTCTAGACAGATGGTCATTAGTTAGGAAAAAATGATCTTATATCTCAGAGAGTGCTCTCCCAAGGTCAGTTAAGTCAGAAACCCATCTAATAAAATGATCATCTTTTGCCTACAGCGTGACATTTCCCATCCTAGAAAATGTACCCTTCCTTACTTGGTTTATCATTTGTCCCGGCTAATTTTTAATTCAGCTGTCCAACCATGGAAAAGTAACCAAAATTCTGAATTGTAAGGTACCGTGAGGCACAGTGGCATGACCTGTAGTCCCAGGCTGAGGCCAGAGAACCCCGTGAGCCTAGGATTTCCAGACCATCTAGGAGACAGAGCAAGACCCCATCTCAAAACAAACAGACAATAACAAAAAACAAAAGATATATAGGCATAGCAGGAAGAAAGTCATATGTGAACTTCTGTGTCAAGTCAAGAGCTCTGTATTCTAGAATTAGTTTTATCCAATTAAAATGATAAAATACAACACAGAAGATGTGACCTAACATGCAATGATTTTTATTCTATCTTTCCATATTCACAGATAGTATATTCTGAAATTAAATCTCTGCCTTAATCTTTGCTATTTCCATCAAGTGAATAATTAAGAATATATATAAGAAATATATAGTAAACGCATTCTTAATTTGGACTTTTTCTCTAAGTAAAGGAATGAACAGTCTCTATTCAGTGTGTTATGACTTTAGAAACATTGGAATTCTGCCACAATGATTTAAATTATTTCCTTCAGATAATATTAGTAATCAGAAAATCAATATGTCAATGAGAAGCATTCAGGTCTGCCACTAATAATATATTAATCTTGAGAATCTCATTACCTAGACAGCATTGCTTAGCAAATGTCAAAGTCAAAAACTTTGAAATGAATTATTAGCTAAAAGTAGGGGCTGAGGCTGGGGTTGTGGCTCCATAGCACTTAGAACACGAAAGGCTTGAGGCCAATCCCAAGGACAGGGGTGGGGAAGCTCTGAATGGCCCTAGTGACTATGATTCTCTATTCTGATCTTTCCAAGACCTTGCCATAGTCGAGTCTTGTTTTTATATTTATTTCATGTGGGGGGGTATTTTTGTGTCATGTGTGTCTGTGTACCATGTATGTGCCTGGTGCCTTTGAGGGCCAGAAGGGCATTGCGTCCCCTAGAACCAGAGTTACAGATCATTGTGATTCACCATGTGGTACTGGGAATTGAACCTGGGTCCTCTGGAAGAGCAGCAGTGCTCTACCCACTGAGCCATCTCTCCAGCCTTGCCACAGTCAAGTCTTAAAGGAAATGCTTATGTCTAGTATTTTTTCAGATTAAGAAAAATTATTCCCACAATAGGGTTTTTGTTTGTTTCTTGGCCTTACCAAACTGATTACTACTGGGAATCCAGAACTGTTGACCAGTTATGAACAACTTTAAGAGACCCTAAGGTCCAAGCCAGGTGGTGGCACATGCCTTTAATGCCAACACTTAGGAGGCAGAGGCAGGAGAATCTCTAGTTTGAGGCCAGCCTGGTCTACAGAGTGAGTTCCAGGACAGTCAGGACCACACAGAAACCCTTTCTCAAAAAAAAAAAAAAAAAAAAAGAAAAGAGAAAGAAAGAAAGAAAGAAAGAGAGAGAGAGAGAGAGAGAGAGAGAAGAAACCCTAAGATCAATCCTGAGAATAATCTGGATGAGTCCAAGTGCTAAATGTTTTATGGTATTTAGCATATAAAGCTGTTTTCATAATTCATCACCTTACATGATTACTTATATACTCTATAGTCACAGTGGTTTGTAAATATAGGATCTTATGTAGACAAATTGAACACAGTGGAAAAAATTTTTTTCAGGGTTTGAATTCGGTGCCTCACACATCCTTCATTAGTATTCTGCCTCTAAACAACATCCCGTGCCCCAGACAGTCCCAGAATCCTTTAAATGAAGTACTATGTATTCCATAGAAACAAAACCAGATTATTAAAGTTGCTTTCACAAAAAGAAGATTCTAAAAGGAACATTTGTTGTCTTTTTATGTTCACAGAAAGTGTACAAACAGGGTGTTTATCTACAACCCAAAAAAGGGAGACTGGAAAGATCTGGCTCCGATGAAGACCCCTCGTTCCATGTTTGGAGTGGCGATCCATAAAGGCAAAATTGTAATCGCAGGAGGGGTCACCGAGGATGGTCTTTCAGCATCGGTTGAAGCGTTCGACCTCAAGACCAATAAGTGAGTTGCTTTGCTACAGTGTGTGAGTCTTGTACATTTAGTTGTTGTGTTTGGTGGCAATTACTCCTTCTAAGGCATGGGAAGGGAAAGCCAGAGAGCCTCAGGTGAAAGAGGAAGTGTTTCCAGCTCCCCACACCATGTATTTGTCATTTGGAATGTATGACTCATGAGTTAATGCTGACAGTTTGCCTGACTCTCCACTAACTTGATACATTTAGTCACTTAGCAAAAGCATTATTATCTCTGAAAAGCTGTATGAACAAAGATGAGTATACATGTCTTAAGAGAATTGATGGGGAACATATAGTTTAAAAATTAAAAGGTATTTTTGGCTGGGCAATGGTGGCACACGCCTTTAATCCCAGCACTCAGGAGGCAGAGGCAGGTGGATCTCTGGAGTTCGAGGCCAGCTTGGTCTGCAGAGTGAATTCCAGGACAGTCAGGGCTACACAGAGAAACCCTGCCTCGACAAGTCAAATAAAAATTTAAAATATTTTCACTTGTTAACAATTAACACTCATAAATGATGAGTGCTTTGTGAATTTCTTAATTTTTTTTACTTTTAAGTTTTTGGATTAATGTGAAAAGATACTTGACTGATATTTTTATATAAAACTAGCCTTTCTAAATTTTTGAGCTTACACAACTTGGGTGAGTATATATGTTTTGTATTCCTGCATTAGTGTTGAAAAAAGTAGAGCAGTGTTATAACCTTTTTGAGATACCAAATACATATGATTTCAAAATGATTTTGATATCTGCAAATCACAAAGAATTTTCAAGGAACTAAACTTAAGTAATAAATAAAAATGATGTTCCTGAAGACTGGATAATAGGCGTAAATGCTCCAGTACAAAACGCTTAACTCTGCTGGACGCTGTGGGGCACGCCTTTGATTGGCAGTGCTAGGGAGGCAGAGGCAGACAAATCTCTTGAGCTACATAGTGAAACCCTGTCTAAAATTAAAAAAAAAAAAGTGTAAACGTGCACACAAAACTATAAACCCTCTGTGTTTTTAGTTTTGTAGCTGACCAACCCCCACACTTACTTACCCCAGGAACTCTAGAGGAATGAGGAATAAAAAATAGAGAATGGAGAGAGAACAGATAAAAAGACAGGATAGACTCGAGTGGGCCTGGATCCTTATCCACCGGCCCAGAACTTATTCCAAAGGTCTATTTATAACAATGCCAAGGGGTGGAGCAAAAGACCTCCCCCTGCTAGTTACAGTCACCTGGTACCCAGGCCCAAGTTCCAATCTACCTCTTACGCAGTCCTGCTGGGTACAGCCACTAGGAAACCTAGTGGGCTCCAACAAGTTTTATACCTATTTGTGGATGTGTGTACATGCATGCACACACACATACACACACTCACACACACACACCCTTTAAAAATAACAAAATTACACCAAAATGGTGTATGTCTGTACATTTTATGTTGACTGCATTTTCAATAAAATACCTAGATGGGAAGTGATGACGGAATTTCCTCAAGAAAGAAGCTCCATCAGTCTGGTGAGCCTGGCCGGATCCCTGTATGCCATCGGTGGTTTCGCGATGGTTCAACTGGAATCCAAAGAGTTTGCGCCCACTGAAGTCAATGACATATGGAAGTAAGTCTTCCTCAGTCTTCTTCTTTCACCCAAGTATTAAATCAGATCACTGATAAGCAAGTTTGCAGTAAATAAGCCAGATTTTTCCATCATGCAAGTTACTTCTCAGTGGTAAACTATAGACTTCAAGCCTTGCTAAACTTTTGAATATGCCATGTATTGATCAAGTATGGCTTGTGATTTGGTTCACTGTGAGATTAAGGAAAGAACTCATGTAGAATGGCTTCTTGGTTTGTGGTTGTTTTAATTTTAAAAAATGTTATTTTATGTATATGGGTGTTTTGCCTGTATGCATATCTGATGCATTTGGAGGTCAGAAGAGGGCATTGGATCCCCTGGAGCTGGAGTTACAGACAACTGTGAGCCACCATGTGGGTGCTGGGAGTCAAACCTGGGTCCCTCTGGAAGAACAGCCAGTGCTCTTTACTGCTGAGCCATCTCTCCAGCCCTAGGCAGGTTTCTTCAATTGTAAAGTGAGTTAGGACAGCTGAGCTTTTCTGCCCAATCCTAGCTGTAAGAGTGTAATGGTTCAGTGACTCAGTAGGGCAGAGTGGTTTACTTTCCTTCAGAGTAGTTCATCTTCTAAGAAAACAAAGCACTTGAGGCTGGAGAGATGGCTCAGCGGTTAAGAGCACTGACTGCTCTTCCAGAGGACCCAGGTTCAATTCCCAACACCCACACAGCAGCTAACAACTATCTGTAACTCCGGTGCCAGGGGATCTAACATCCTCACACAGACATACATACATGCAGCCAAAACACCAATACACATTAAAAATAATAATTTTTAAATTATTTTTTAAAAAGAAAGAAAACAGTACTGAAGAAATGAGGTCACGAGTTCATTAAGTCTAATTTATTCTTCCCACCATTTGATGATTCAAATAGTAAACGCTTGTTTAAAAAGAAAAAAAAAAGTGAAAGTAGCAATCCACTTTACCACCCAGACAGCTGCTGGGCAATTCTCCCAAGTATGCAGTAGTTACTCAACTGAACTATTTTAGTCAAAGAATGTTTTTTAAAGGGCAAGGAACACTTTTGCCATAGTGTCAGATACAGTAAATATCAACTGGAAACCAAGCTACGTCCCAGAGGTCACAGGAGCATAAGTCTACTTGGAGCCCACAGTCTTGTGCAGGGCGTCTAGTGATTGACAGGCCACCCTCAGGATTCTTCAATGGTTCCTGCAGCCAGCCCAGGCACTGTGCTTGATGTCTGACTTACAAGAGGGGGTCTTGGGTGCCTAAGGACAGCCCAAGTGAGTCCAGGCTGCATACTCCCCTTGAATCAGCCACGATCATGCTCTCCCATCAGCTTCAAGGCCAGCTTCACTCCCAAGGCTGGATCAGTGTCCTGCTCCCCAGAGTAGGGCTTGTAAAACAGCAGCAACAGCAATAGCAGCATCCCTTGGAGCTGCTTGGAGACACAGACTCCCAGACCCCACCTGGGACCTCCTGAATCAGAAGGGGCATTTTAACAAGACTCCTAGTTGATAGGTTGGTACACTTACATTTAGTCTATCCACCCTGCAGCCCACCAGCAGGGAATAGAGCACCTGCTGGTTTGGGTCTAGAACAAATGACAGTCACTTTTTAGTCTCAAGTTTTGTTGCAGTACTTTCTGAGTTTTCAAAAACCCTAGGTCACACATCAGACCAACTCGGTCTCTGGGGAGGGACCAGACAGGAGTGTTTTTTTTAGCATCTCCAGGTGGTTCCATCATGCAGCCAAACTCAAGAAGTTGTGATTACTGTAGCAGTTCTCAAAGTAGTGTCAACAACAGCTGGGTTTGCTAGACATATGGATTCTCAGAGCTGGAGAGGTGGCTCAGAGGTTAAGAGAACAGGCTGCCCTTCCCAGAGGACCACGCTTGATTCCCAGCACCCACACGGCAGCTCTCAACCATCTTTAACTCCAGTCCCAGGAGATCCAACTCCCTTATCTGGCCTCCGCAGGCACTGCACACACATGATACACAGACATACATGCAGGGAAAATGCTCATACACATAAAATAAAAATAAAGGCCTAAAAACGCAGATTCTCAGGCCTGACCTTTGGGCAGTGGGAGTCAACAACTGTAACAAGCCCTCTCTGAGTGATTGGCAAGTGTCCTCTATAAATTGAGTGCCATTGACCCAGAGGCAGGTGGCTGTTCACTTGTGCACTGCCTCCTAGGGAACCTGTGTGTCCACACAAAGGGACAAAACAAAAACAAAAACACACCTCAGCAGTCCACACTCCAAACCTATCAACCCTTCTGTTGTCATGTGCGAAATACATTTCCATTGTATTTTGAGATGGGAATCTTATCCTATAGCCCAGGTTGGCCTCAAACTCATTATGGATAGCCCAGGCTGCCCTCAAATTCCAGTGCGATGTCAAGCACACATTTAAGGCAATACAAATTGTATCTTTGTAGCCTTGAATCCTCAGAGATGAAGACCATCAGTTCTTAATGAGAGGCAAGGGCATAGTCTAAGAACAGCCCTCAACAGCAGAGGGGAAGGGGTCAACCCTGGATCAAGTGCTACACGAGGCACCAGTAGGTGGGAACTACTGAAACCGCAATCCAGGCTAAGTCCTGCCCCCCAGTTCTCCCTCACAAGAGTTTGCTTCCTGGTTCTTCACCAGTCCCGCGGTGGATGATGAGCTGCTCACCTGTCCGTTACTTCTTCTGGACAGTCCAATTCCAATTCAATGGCCAGGGCCCAGGTATATGCTCATGCACAGTAGGCATACTTTGAAAGGAATTCAACTGTTACTTACCAGGTGAGGCACCCTGTCTGGCAGGAAGCAGTGGGGATCCCCCCAGACACCCCATTTTTATATTGAACACAAAGAAACTCATAAAAGGCTCTCATTAAAGGCTGCTTATTGTATTTTGTTTTTTCTTCCATCAGGTATGAAGATGATAAAAAAGAATGGGCTGGGATGTTGAAGGAAATACGTTACGCTTCCGGAGCTAGCTGCCTAGCAACACGCTTAAATCTGTTCAAACTATCTAAACTATAAACAAGGTCACAAAAAACAATGGTTTGAGAGGTGGCCTGTTGGGACAAGAGGGCTATAATTTATTGTCTTTCTTTAAGCCTGTACAATGATTCATGTAGAGTCTCTATGTAGCAGAATCTCAGTCACGGCTTTTTCCAGTGCTGAGTATAAAGTATAAAACCATTTGCTAAGAACTTTAGTATTCAGTTGAACAATGTACTTTTGTTAAACTTTACTCAAAAGAAGTGAGCTTTCTAAATCTGAGCTGTTTACTCATCCTTTGTATTCTTAAGGTACATTTACACTTGTTTTCTATTATCTATGAAATGCGTATGTCTACATTCTAAAGAAATGTTTGAATAACAGAAACCTTTCACATGTCTTGAGCTATGATAGGAATCTTGTGCATTATAATGAAGATGATTGGAAACGCTGTTTAAGAAGTATAATAAATGAGTCTCATCTGTAGGGGAAAGTGTCTAATCAGATCCAAATGGCCTCCCACCACCCCTTTTAAATGTTTTATTTATGTGTGTGTGTGTCTGCGCACCACCACATGCCTGTCTGGTGCCCAAGGAGACCAGAGGGCTTTGGATCCCTGGGAACTAGAGTTAGAGGTGGTTGTGAGCTGCCATGTGGGTGCTGGGAACCAATCCCAGGTCCTCTGGAAGAACATTAAGTGCTCTCAACTGCTGAGCCATCTCTCCAGTCCCTTTCTTCTTTTTGTGACACTGGCATATTATTTCCAAATGAAAATGTAACGTTTGTGTGTGTGTCTGCAGACAGTGTGTGCGTGATTACACGTGCCACGGTGCACATGTGAAGGTCAGAGGGCAAGCTCAAGTGTCAGCCTTCACTTCCCACCGTTCTAGAGCCGTGGTCTCTTTGCTGCTGTTCCACTGCGGACGTCAGGCTGACTGGTCTGCAAGTTTCTGGGTACACTCCTGTCTGCATCCCATCTTCCTGTAGGGGCACGCACACTACACGCCAGTCTTTCTTTGTGGGTTCTAGGGAGTTGAACTCTAGTTCTCAGCTTTTGAGGCAAGCGTGTTTACCTGCTGATCCATCTCTCCAGCCCCAAATATAAAATGCTTACATTAAAAACCCAATAAATCGTAGCCTTCATAAGATTAAGCAGAGCAGCTGTAATGGGGGGGGAGGGTGACCTTTAAACTTCCAGGGCAGATGATGTGAGGAAGGGCAGGTCGTCTCTGGTTCATTTTTAGCTTTATATGCCATAGAAGGGCCGCATATTTGCTAGATCCCCAACAGTAGGAGAGGCAACTGAGCCAGGTGTGGTGGACATGTCTGAAAGCCTGGCATCTTCAGAGGCTTGGGAAACACAGTGAGACTCCATCTGCAGGGTCCTAAGGCCCCACGCTCACTGTTTTTCTTATGTCTAGAGACTCCTCAGCCTACCGTAAGCCTCAGATTCAACAATGTGAGTCACGAACTGATCACCGCCTGGGTCCTACCACACCTCTGTGTATGGATGAACCTACACAGGCCTCTTTTGCTGGCTCTGCTTTCTGGTCTCTTCATGCTGGAGTGCCTGAGGGGACAGTCCCACATCTCCCCTCCATTCACACTCTTCTCCAATAGCAGCTTAAAGTGATTTCATGTAGTCTCATGGTGCCAAATACCAAAAACAACTTCACACTTCTTTTTGAAGCCTAGACCTCTCTGTGACCTCCAAACTCACTGAGTGGTCATCTCCACTTGGGTGCTGATAAAGTGTCAGAAACTCAACACATCTGAACAAATTCAGGATTGTCCCAACACCAGCCCAATCCCACCTTCTCTTCCCATAGACCCCCATCTCGGTGAAAGGAATGGGTCTGTGTCACACCCTCTCACCCAAGACTCAGGGAGTGTCCCAGATGAGGGGGAGGAAAGACTGTAAGAGCCAGACAGTGTCTTCTGGGGTAACTGGTACTTGCACTCCTCAACTCTCAACAGCTACTGTTCCCCACACAAGACAGGCCGTACAAGATCAAGCTGGTCAACCAACATTCAAGCATGGATCATGGGGCTCACCAGGCCCAGTCCGAGTTTAGAAGACACAGCAGTTGCAGGGGAGCAAGTCCGCTTTCTTCAGGGCCAGGCCTCTGCCCATGTGCATGCAGCAACCCTAAATGCGCTCACTAGGTTACAGACACAAACATTTACAGAAAGAAGGGGAAGGACACGAAGTTAGAACAGGGACGGGAAGAGGGACACAGGAGGAGGTGGGGGGGAGTGAAAGGCAGATTTGGATTTAATCAAAGTAAAATACATTCGTGCATGAACGAAAAAAATAGGACCATTTAAAATTGTGCATTAAGAATTTTTGTTCTTTTTTGGGGGGTGGGGTGGGTGTTTTGAGACTGTCTCACATTGTTGCCTAGGCTGTCCTGGAACTCACCATGTACCACAAGCTGGCCTCAGTCTCACAGTGGTCCTCCTATGTCACCTCCAGCGTGTTGGGATGCGCTCACTTACTACAACAGTTCTTAGCTGGACATCATGGCACACACCTGTAATCCCAGCGCTCCAGAAGCAGAGGCAGGAGGATGGCTACAAGGTTAAGACCAGTCAGGACTACTTAAGATAAAAAATAAAAACAAAATACTTAAATAATACAAAATATGTATGTTCTTAGCATTCCTTGCTTAAAACTTTGCAATGGCTTCCCTCCCTTAGAGGAGCCATGCGGCCATACACTGTTGACTGTTCGCTCCGACCTTTCTCTACACCCCCAACCAACTTCCCGTTTGATCTGCTCTAACCACAACTGATCTCGTTATTCCCAAACACGTCAGGCAGGTTCCCAACTCAGAAGATTTGCACTTAGCCTTTTTTAATTGAGTTAGGCCACTTAAGGAAACACAAATGTGGTGTGCTACAGTCATTTGAAATGAAGTCACGATTTGTCTGCTCCAAATATCCGTTCTCTCAGGTAGTCCATCCTTGCATCCTTTGTTGACAGTGCCATAGAGTTCCATTCAAAGTAAGGGACCTGCAAAGTAAGTCATTCATGTGAATAAAAGCAACGGCAAGTGTTTTTAATTTGATCTCCCCACCATTAGATGGAGCTCCCTATTGGTTTAATGAGGGGATATATAAGCTTACTAATGATAGCTTCAGAGATTCATAAAATGTAAAAAATGTAGAAATTATTTTTATAACTTTTTATTGATTCTTTGGGAATTTCAATCATGCACCACAATCAGGCTCACCTCCCAGCCCCTTCCTATCTGTTCCTCACACTGCAGCGTCTGCCACAAAAGAAACCCCCCCCACAAATTAGTTAAAAACAAAACAAACAAAAAAACCACCTCACTCCCCCAGCTTTCCTGCCTCTCTAACACCTCTTCATTCGTCCTAGTGGCACCGGGAGCTTTGGTGTGTCACACTCGCACTCAGTACACCCTTTTGTCCAGTCAGCCCGGCCCACCAATGGTCACTGCAATGAGTCCTTGGGCTGGTTCAAGGCCTCGGGCCTCTGGCACACCATCATCACTGCATCCTCACCAAAACTCCTCTCAGGTATCCTGATGTTGCCCAGTCATGGAGGTCCTATGGCTATCGCTTGGCAGGACCCAGTCCCTTCATACACTCCAGGTCATAGATGCGGTGGAAGTTAGGATGGGCCAAGGCAAGGCCCAGGATATGGGCCTGGGGTGAGAGCTGAGCTGGTCAGTCAGCAGCACCAGGGCTGGCCCCCTAAGGCGAGGGGTGGAGCCAGCCCTCCCTAGTACTGGGGGGAGGCAGCTCTCCCATGAGGTGCGGGGCCAGCTCTTTTTTATGAGGGGATATATAAGCTTTCTAACAATAGCTTCAGAGATTTATAAAATGTTATAAAATGTAGAAATTATTCTATTGGTCTCTAAGGTTATGAGCTAAGAGTGTGTATATGACTTGTCACCCAGTATTTGTAGTTGCTGATTGTGTGTGTGTGTGTGCGCGCGCACTAAAAAATTTCTGCACAGGCAGAAGGCACCATCTAGATACAGAAACAGGCTCTCCGTAGACACCACCTCTGACAGGCCCTAGATCTGGGACTTGTCAGCCTCCAGAAATGTTATAAATAAAAGCCTGTTATTTGATTAGCTCCCCGACTCCCCACCCCTCCAATACGAAAGAAACCAGATGTGGCGGCTCACAGCTGTGATGCCAGCCCACCAGAGGCTGAGCCAGAGGGAGTGCCACATGTTCAAGGCCAGACTGGGCAAAAACCATAGTGACTTCTAGACCAGCACGACTACAGCATGTGACCAAGTCTCAACTCCACTGTTTCTCCCACTTAAAAAAAAGGGAGGGGGGTTGGGGATTTAGCTCAGTGGTAGAGCACTTGCCTAGCAAGCGCAAGGCCCTGGGTTCAGTCCTCAGCTCTGAAAAAAAAAAAAATGGGAAAGACAGAGAGATGGCTCAGTGGTTAAAATCACTGGCTGCTCTTCCAGAGGACCTGGGTTTGACTCCCTGCACCCACAGGATGCCTCACAGCTGTAACTCCAGGTCCAGGGATCGATCCAGGGCCCTCTTCCGGCCTCTGAAGGCATCAGACAGGCATGTGTATACAGACATGCACACAGGCAAAGCATCCATATACATAAAGTAACATTTAAAACAAAACAAAACAACAAAAAAGCACGCAACCAGCCCGAATGAGCATCTCCTTAATCTCACAGCTAATTATAAGCAGTACTTGACCTGCCTCCCGGGCCTTGAGCAAAACACCCACAGCCATAAAAAATAAAAATACATTTTAAAAAAACTAAAATAAATTTAAACATTTTAAAGGGGAAGAAAGAAACCATAGCTTTTTCAGACTCCTTTAGCTGCAGCAGGCTTCCAGCATTTCTACTGGGCTCTTAATTTGCTAAAGCTGTGCACATGTTTGCAAGTGTGCATGCATGTGCTGGGGGGGTGGTAAGAGATCTAAGCATGGAGTAAACATGCTTATGTCATTTCTTAGGTTGTCAGCCTTTAATGCTTAGAAGGATAGCCTGTTTATAGAGTTGTGAGCCCCCCCCCCCACCCAAACAATCATGAAACTACTTCTGTAACATTTTAAGCCGTCTTATAATAAAGGCTGAAAAATTCCTGTTTCAATTCACTTAAAAATGCTTTTCTTGGGGCTGGGGATTTAGCTCAGTGGTAGAGCACCTGCCTAGCAAGCACAAGGCCCTGGGTTCAGTCCTCAGCTCCGGGGGGTGGGGGTAGGGTTGGGGGAGAGGAGGGGCTTTTCTTCGTTGGGCAGTGGTGGCGCACGCCTTTAATCCTAGCACTCCACTCGGGAGGCAGAGCCAGGCGAATCTCTGTGAGTTCAAGGCCAGCCTGGTCTACAAAGCGAGTTCCAGGACAGGCACCAAAACTATAGAGAAACTCTGTCTCAAAAAACCAAATAAACAAACAAACATAAATAAATAAATGCTTTTCTTCTGTGATTGTAAGTCCAGCTGGTTTACAAAGCCAGTTCCAAGACAGCCAGGACAATTAAAAAGAGAAACCCTGCATCAAAAAAAAACAACTTTTCTATATACCCTTGCTAACAGATTTTGAAGAAATCATACAAGGTGGTCAAGGATTTAAATGGTACAATAATGTAAAAAAAAAAAAAATTAGCTTAGAAACGTTTATTTTTTTGCCAGGCAGTGGTGGCACACACCTTTAATCCCAGCACTCAGGAGGCAGAGCCAGGCAGATCTTTGTGAGTTCCAGGCCAGCCTGGTCTACAGAGTGAGATCCAGGACAGGCTCCAAAACTACACAGAGAAACTTTGTCTCGAAAAAAACAAACAAAAAGTTAATTTTTATATTGCATGTTTATTTGAAATCAAATGAGATTTGACATATTGTTCAATAATATATACATGGGTTGACTCAGCAGTTAAGATCACATACTGCCTGAAGCACAGCCTCTGAACTCATGGAGCCTCGTGGAGCTTTCCTCCCGCAGCTGTCTAGAAAACATGTTCTGTCTCACAGCTCCCTCCATTCCCACAACATCAACAACAGGCGTTTTCCCTACATAGTCTACCTGTGGCACACTAGCCTTTTCCTTTTAAAACCCTGTCTGTATGTCTAGCATGCAAAAAATAAATATGCAAATCAGTAAAATTACTTTTTTTTTTTTTTGAGACAATGTCTCATTGTGTATCCCTGGCTGGCCTATAATGCAATATATAGACCAGACTCCTCACCCACCTGCCTCTGCTTCGTGTGTGTGTGTGTGTGTGTGTGTGTGTGTGTGTGTGTGTGTGTGTGCTAGAATTGAAAGCATGAGCCACTACTGCCAGCTCTTCATTTGTTTGAGACAGGTTCTCACTATGTAATCGAGCCTAGCCTTGAACTTGCTATGTAGCACAGGCTAGCCTCAAACTTGAGATTCTTCTGCCTCACTCAGACTTCTAAGTTCTGGGATTATAGGCCTGTACACCATGTCTTAGAGAATGTGTGTGTCTGTGTATGTGTGGTGTGTTACGCACATGCATGCAGATACACATGCCCATGTGTACCAGGAGAGCAAACAGTGTCCTGCTCTATCACTCTATGCCTTATTCCCTTGAGACAAGGTCTCTCGGGGGACAGCAGTTAGGCTGGTAGAGCAAGCTCCAGCGATGCACCTATCTCTGCCCACACAGCACTGGGATCATAGATGCGCCTGGCCCTACCCACCCCACCATGCCTTTTTAGAGGCTGAATTACATGACTGTTTCATACCTGAATAACACGATAGCCCAAAATTTCCAAATGTCGTTTTTTCATAGCAGATTTTCCTTTTAAGTGAGGAATGTTTGAACAAAAGGCTCTTACATCCAAAAAGTCTAAAGCAATCCTACAAAAAAATAAAAATATTTACTTCCAAAACCAGTAACCACAAGCCTTTCAGGAAAAAGAACGTTTTCGTATAAACTAACCAAGGCTAAATGACTATAAATCAGTACAAAAGGGGGCTTTTTATTCTGTTCATTCTCTGAGACAGTCCCAAGCAGCCCAGTGTGGTGGTCTGAATGGCTGTTCCCCAGTCTCTCCAATTTGAATCCTTGGTCCCCATCTGGTGGCTCTACTTGGAGAGGCTTGGGGAGGTGTGGCATTGCTGGAGGAAGTATGTCGCTAAGGGAGGGCTTTGAGGCTTCAAGAGCCACACGCCGTTCCCAGTTTGCTCCCTCGGTCCCTGCCTGTGGTTCGAGATGTGAGCTCCGAGCTGCTCTGCTCCAGAGGCCATACTGCCTGCTGACGTGCTTCCTGCCTTGATGGTGACGGACTCTCGTCCCTCTGGAACCGTACGCCTCCTTGTCTAAGGAGCCTTGCACATGGTGTTTATCACAGCCATAGAAATGTGACTAATACAGGCTAGCCTTGACCTACTGACCCTCTAGCTTCTACCGCCCAAGTGCTGGGAAGACAGGCACATGCCACACCCAGCTCCAAATTATTTTCTCCTTAAGTAATTAGTAATGAAAGTCAAACCTTTCCACTTAAAGAAACTATATAGCAAAACATCTCCTAACACTCATGAGTTTGTTTGTCCACTATGCACTTACGAGATAGACTCTTCCATAAAGGATTTATGCATAAAGTCAAAGCAACAGAGCTAGGGTCTGACCAGATGTGTGAGCACAGCAGCAATGCAGTAGTGACCAAGTGCTCTCCCAAGCAGAGAGGCATGGACCACAAAGAAGGGAACCCCGTGCCCCTGGCTAAGGATAACCAGGTCACCGCTTGGTCACGCAGACTGGCCCGTGTGAAGGAAACTGACTGGCAGGAGGTACAAGACGGACAAACCTATAGAGAAGCATGGTATGGGCTGTTTGGATCGCAGGTGCCAAAGCTACCAGCCCTAATGAAAGAGGCTACGATACAATGCTGAATACAACCATTCAAAAACTACCCGAAAGCCAAAATGTGAATTACCTCTCAGATTCTGGTGGAAGGCTTGACTCAGCCCTCCAAGCATTTGACTCCCAGTATATTCTCGATGATTTCCCTGGGGTGATGCTATGGCTTCCATAAGGAAGAGGTTTTTTCCGTTTATCCAAAATGCATTCAAAATCTTATTTAAAAAAAGAAGAATCAATAGTATAAATTAGGTAAATTCTAGCAGTCAAAAGTTTAAGTATATTTTAAACATATTTATATATATATTTGTATATGCACACATGTATTTAAAAGAGCAAAAAGAACAATATAGCTCCCTGATTAACCAACTCATTTTGTAAGGTATTGTTCAATGGTACTTTTCTTTGAAAATCAATAAATACCAAGCAAGGATTAATGAACTACAGCACATAGCTGGCTACACTTAGCACTGATCTAAGTCAAATCATATCAAAGAGTTTTGCTTTAAGCCAGGCAAAGTGATGCATGCCTGTAATCTCAGCACTGAGGCTGAGGCAGAGGGATGACAAGTTAGGATCCAGCTGAGCCAGATTGCCTCAAAAAAAGTTTTATTAGTACATTTTAAGTTTCAAAAAAAAGTTTTATTTTAGCATCTTTAAGTTTTTTGGTCACATCTGAGGACGCTAAGACAGCACATCCGGAAACCAGGACAAGCCTTCCTACATAGACTGCATGGACAGGAACTAAGTTGACATGGACTGTTTTTTTGGAGACAAAATGAAGCAATCAATGTAGAAGGAATGTACACACAGAAACTCGCCATTCTGGCCTCCCTTATGGATGCTAGACTTAGGCAAGGAGAGATTGGCAATGGTTGCTGAAGTCGGTAGGGCAAACCCTCACGAGGGATTTGTCTCACAGATGAATCAGCCTGAAGAACATTACAAACCCATGGATGAGTGATCATTTTTGATACGGTGCACTAAGAAATAGCCATCTGTGAGACAGTCTGGCCAAAGACAAATTAAAGCTAGAATCCAATTAAGCATCCACCTCTAACTGCTGCTTTACCAGAAAGGTAAGAGCTACATGACCGTGTCAAACGATGCCAAAGGGTTCAATCAGAAGAATCTCGATGACGAAACATTTTCCAATAAATTGTAAGAGGGGAAAAAGGGAGAAAAACAGAACTAAAGAAAAAAAAAAGACAAATTAAATCAAATGCAATGCTTGGATCCCAACTTGAACAAATATATATAAGAAACAACCATGAATGGCCGGGCGGTGGTGGCGCACGCCTTTAATCCCAGCACTTGGGAGGCAGAGCCAGGCGGATCTCTGTGAGTTCGAGGCCAGCCTGGGCTACCAAGTGAGTTCCAGGAAAGGCGCAAAAGCTACACAGAGAAACCCTGTCTCGAAAAACAAAAAACAAAAAAAAAAAAAAAAGAAAGAAACAACCATGAAGGCTATATAATATTTAAATGTAAATTATTCTGCCTTTTCATTACTGAGATGGGCTCTTGCTATGTTGCTTAGCTAGTTAAGAATCCCAAGGCTCAAGTCATCCTCCTGCCTCAGCTTCTTCCATAACTAGACTACCAGTATATGCCACAGCTCCCAGCCTTATTCTGTGTGGTGGTTTGAATGACATGTTCCCTATATTCTCAGGCATTGAATACACAGTCCCCAGTTGCACTCACTGGGGAGGCTTAGGAGGCATGGCCCTGCTGGAGGGAGTGCATCATCGGGGGGCAGGCTTCAAAGCCTGCCACCATCCTCCACAGACTCTGCATCAGTTCCTACCTCAAGTTCCTGCCGTGACTTCCCTGGATGACTACTAGCTGCAAGATGAAATAAACCTTTTCTCCCCAAGTTGCTTTGGGTCATGTTTATTAAAGCTAGAGAAAGCAGACTAGGGGGCTGAAGAGATGGCTCAGTGGTTAAGAGCACTGACTGCTCTTCCACAGGACCTGGGTTCAATTCCCAGCACCCAAAGAGCAGCTCACAACTGTCTGTAACTCCAGTTCCAGGGGACCTGACAGCCTCACACAGACACACATGCAGGCAGAACACTAATGCACATAAAATAAAAATAAATTATTAAAAAAGAAAAGGTTAACTAGGACAGATGGTCTCTTTTTTTCTTCTCTTTGTTTGTTTGTTTTCAAGACAGGGTTTCTCTGTGTAGTTTTGGTGCCTGTCCTGGATCTTGCTCTGTAGACCAGGCTGGCCTTGAACTTACAGAGATCCGCCTGGCCCTGTCTCCCAAGTGCTGGGATTAAAGGTGTGCGCCACCACCACCCGGCGACAGATGGTCTCTTTAACCACCAATGTGATGGTATTAGGAGGAAAGCCTTTAGGAGGTGATTCATTCGTGTGGGCAGACCCCTCATTACCTTAGAAGATGCAGCAGCCTCTGAACAGGAAAGCAGCAGGAGAAGAGCAGGAGAGGCCACACTCCCCCTAAATTCCTGCTGTGTGCTTGGTTTTGTTTGGTTGGTTTTGAGACAGGGGCTTGCTCTGCTGCCCAGGCTTTGCTAAACCTCCAGAGAAGCTGGGGTTATAGGCATGTGCCACCATGTCCAGGCAGGACAGAATCTTGTTTTTGGTTTGTTTGTTGGTTTGGTTTGGTTTTTCAAGACAGGGTTTCTCTGTGTAGCCCTGGCTGTGCTAGAACTCAATCGGTAGATCAGGCTGGCCTCCCAAGTGCTGGGATTAAAGATGTGCGCCACCACTGCCCAGCAAGAACAGAATCTTTTCAGGATCCAGAAATGTTTAGTGAATCTGAGTCTGGATTTTACTTAGCACTGATGTAGATTAACTTTATTTTTTTTTTTTTTCTGAAAACAGCAATATTGATGGTTATCAAAGGTGGGCCATGGGAGTGAACTTGAGAATTCATTTTATTTTTTTGTCTCTACTTTTGTATGTTTGAAAATTTTCATAATAAAAATTTGAAAAGAAATTATAAACCTGGGGTTTGAGAGATAGCTCAGTGATAAAGAGCACAGAAGGGCACTGCAGAGGACCTGGGTTGGGTTTCCAGCACCCACAGGTGACTCACCACCATGGGTAATTCCAGTTCCACAGGATAGGGCTCCCTCTTACGGTCGATGTAAGTATTAAGGCTACCCTTAGTGCACTTACACAAATGTGGGCAAAACGCTTATACACGTAAAATAAAAATAATCTTTACAAACATGTGTAAACCTTTCTAAAGTTCCAGTTAATTAGGAGACTATTCAAGTGAGTTTGGTCCAAAAGGAGCTGATCATGTCCTGGTGACTTACCCACTATGTGGTAATACGCTGAAAGAGTGGAAGCCTTTACGCATCTGAGTCCTCCAAGGACTTCCGCTAGCATTTTATAGATCTGCTGCTGTGCTCCATTCAAGACACCAATATCTTTAGAAAAATTATGACAATTAAAAGCCATCCTAACTCTACAAACTGGAAAATAATTTTTTTTTACCAGAGCCTCAGGGCTGGCCAGGTGGCTCAGCAGTTTTGTAAAGGGCTCCCCCCCAGCCTAAGGTCCCCCACGCCCCCCCAGCCTAAGGTCCCCCACGCCCCCCCCCAGCCTAAGGTCCTCCACGCCCCCCCCAGCCTAAGGTCCCCCACGCCCCCCCCAGCCTAAGGTCCCCCACGCCCCCCAGCCTAAGGTCCCCCAGGTCCCCCAAGCCTAAGGTCCCCCAGGTCCCCCCAGCCTAAGGTCCCCCAGGTCCCCCCAGCCTAAGGTCCTCCACGCCCCCCCCAGCCTAAGGTCCCCCACGCCCCCCCAGCCTAAGGTCCTCCACGCCCCCCCCAGCCTAAGGTCCCCCACGCCCCCCAGCCTAAGGTCCTCCACGCCCCCCCCAGCCTAAGGTCCCCCACGCCCCCCAGCCTAAGGTCCCCCAGGTCCCCCAAGCTTAAGGTGCTGTTTGGAAGGAGGGAACTGACTCCAGAAAGCCGTCCTCTGACCTCCACACATGCCTGTGTGTGCAACCACAGGCGCACACAGATTAAATACATTAACAGCGTAATGCAATCCGTGTGGAAAAACTCTAAATTCAATAGGAGATAACTACCTGCTCGCAAGCGGTCAGTGTTCTAGGTAAGAAATTCCTGTAAAATGAATCCCACTTACAAGGGTATTTAACAAGCCACAATCCCTCCTGGAAACTCTGGCCGTGTTGAGATTTAATGGTGATAACAATGTCTTATCTAATAATCTGTTCTGGAATTAGCTATACTCTCTTACCAAAAGAAAACAAACCTTTGTTATAATGTCCTTGACAAAAGCGATCATGAAACCACGGGATCTGATACTCGGGGCATTCCAAGCAGACTGCTCTATTTAACTCCATAAGGCGAAACTGGACCCTTGCACTTAGAGTTGAAGGTAAAACTGAAATGAAAAACAAATTACTAATGGACTTGGATAGCCCAGACCTAATAGAAACTTCATTTCTTCATATCCCCCACTGCTGGTTGATACTTTAACTCTTTTTTTTTTTTTTTAATATTTTTTAAGATTGATTTATTTATTATGTATACAGAAGAGGGTGCCAGATCTCATTATAGATGGTTGTGAGCCACCATGTGGGTGCTGGGAATTGAACTCATGACCTCTGGAAGAGCAGTCGGTGCTCTTAACCTCTGAGCCATCTCTCCAGCCCCGATACTTTAACTCTTACATGAGAGAGTCACTTCATTTATGAATGCTCACATCTTTAAATTGATACATTCAGTACCATAGGAAAGTCACTTGATTTATGAATGTGTCACATCTTTTTTTTTTTTTTTAATTTGGTTTTTTTGAGACAGGGTTTCTCTGTGTAGCTTTGCGCCTTTCCTGGAACTCACTCTGTAGCCCAGGTTGGCCTCGAACTCAGAGATCCGCCTGCCTCTGCCTCATGAGTGCTGGGATTAAAGGCAGGATTAAATCCACCACCCAGCTGTGTCACACCTTTAAATTGATACATTTGATAACATGATTAAGACTCATTTCTGCCAGGAGATAATGGCACAGTCCTTTAATCCCAGCACTTTAATCCTAGGCAGATCTCTGCGAGTTCGAGGCCAGTCTGGTCTACAAAGTGAGTTCCAGGACAGCTAAAGCTGCTACACAGAGAAACGCTGTCTCAAAATACCAAAAAAAGTTAAAGAAAAAAAAAAAAGCGATTTCTATATTTTGTGAATTTTAAAACTACATTTTAAATAAATGCTACCAAGATTTTTCATTGACTTTCTTCCATATTTTGGAATTTATCATAAGGAAACAATCCATGGTTCATGTGTAACATTCATTATTTGTAATGAATTGGAAAACTATAAAATAAGAACTAAGAGTCCCAAGATATAACTGAAGTGGCATGCCGGAAGTGCATGCACAAGGCCCTAAAATCAATCCACAGTGCTGCTTTTTTTAAAAAAGGAGTTCCTGGTTTCAGATAATGGAAGTTTTATTCAGCTATATAATAGTAAGCCATGAATTCAGTAAAAATATGACATCAAAATATTTTATAATATGGAAAGTTGTTCAGAATATAGTTCAATGACAACAGCAACATCAAAAACAATTTAAAGGCCAGGCGGTGGTGGCGCACGCCTTTAATCCAAGCACTTGGGAGGCAGAGCCAGGCGGATCTCTGTGAGTTCGAGGCCAGCCTGGGCTACCAAGTGAGTTCCAGGAAAGGCGCAAAGCTACACAGAGAAGCTCTGTCTCGAAAAAACAAAACAAAACAAAAAAATTTAAGATCTCCATCCATTTAAAAACATACTTTGATACATAAGTATTTATATGAGACACAAAAGAAATACTTCAAGCACTCAGGGTGCAGCCTAGTGGTCGAGTGTGTGGTTAGCTCTTTCCAAACAAAAGAATTAAGGAAGGAAAAGAAAGCATCGCCCCATTAAAGGGAGTTTTATTTGGTGGTAGAATTAGTGACAGTATCTAACTTTGATATCATTTTCTGTGTTTTCTGAAGTTTCTATAATAGTCATAATTTTATTTTATTTTTATTTTTTATTTTTTTTTTTTTGGTTTTTCGAGACAGGGTTTCTCTGTAGCTTTGTGCCTTTCCTGGAACTCGCTTTGGAGACCAGGCTGGCCTCGAACTCACAGAGATCCGCCTGCCTCTGCCTCCCAAATGCTGGGATTAAAGGCGTGTGCCACCACCGCCCGGCATAATTTTATATTTTTTAAGACAGGATCTCAATAAAGTCGTGGCTGGCTTGGTCGGCTTCAAACTTTCAATCATCCTCTTGCCTCAGCCTCCCAAATGCTGAAACCAAGGAGAATATATATATATATATATATATATATATATATATATGTATGTATTGTATATTATATATATTTACAAGTATATTTGCATATATATGTATACACACATCTCCACCCTGGAGATGAAACCCAGGGCTTAACAAATGCTAAGCAGGCATTCTATCATTAAACTACCCCTTGGTCAATCATAAACTGCTTTTATTAACAGGAAATAATGTGCCAGGTGGTGGTGGCACACACCTTTAATCCCAGCACTCGAGAGGCAGAGCCAGGAGGATCTCTGTGAGTTCGAGGCCAGCCTGGCCTACAGAGCGAGATCCAGGACAGGCACTAAAACTACATAGAGAAACACTGTTTGGAAAAAACAAAAACAAACAACAACAACAAAAAAAACCCCAGGAAATAATGTTATTAGCCTTTAAATGCTTCAGTACGAACACAAATGACACTTGCATATAAAATACATTTAATAAATTCTAAAAATAAAATGCAGATACATACTTTCAAGTTGAGAATCTAATCTGGCTAAGAACTCAATGTTAAACATTTTCTTTAGTAGATCTTCTGGAAAACATTCAAGTGTGGCCAAAGAAAAACCAAGAAACACTAATGTAACAGGATCCAATGTACCTAAAAAATAAGTTTAAAAATTATAATGTACAGCTGTTTCACATATACATATAGATAAGCTGTTCATCTAAAGCTAAAGTTTTTTTAATGATTAAAAAAAGAAAATAAATCATATGAACACAGCACTCACAAAATTTATATGATTACAAGTCAACATTAATTCTGGTGTAGGGACAGAGTAAGAAAGATGGACAAGAGAGAAGTCCTGTCGACCCAGGAATAGTGGCATATACCTCTGATCCCAGCATTCAGGAGGCAGAGGCAGGGGGATCTCTGTTTGAGGCCAGCCTGGTTATATACTGAGTTCCAGAACAGCCAGGGCTACACTGTAAGACCCCGTCTCAAAAAATTAAAGCAAGCCAGGCAGTGGTGGCACATGCCTTTAATCTTAGCACCCAGGAGGCTGAGGTTGAGGCAAGCAGGTCTCTGTGAGTTCGAGGCCAGCCTGGTCTACAGAGTGAGTTCCAGGACAGCCAGGGCTACACAGAGAAACCTTCTGTCTCGAAAAAACAAAAAGAAAACAAATAAACAAAAAAAAATCCAGTTTCTATGTCTCTGTTTGAGACCATGTGGAAAAGGTGAAGTTTCATTTCTCTCTGGTTGTTGACTTATAACTAAATGAGCCAACACATCAAACCTCAGCTTTAGGTCTGATCTCCCCACATACAGCTTTACTACTAGAAAAGAACACAGCATTTGCCATGCATGCATTCATGGCCTCATGCATTCACACTACAGCTCTCTTTTACGTGTAGTTAATGGACACAGTAGCATAAGACACCATTAGACACTTTCTGGCTGATAAATCCCACAAAATCTAACATTTCCACTCTCCTGCATCCCAGTGCCTGGGACAGTACTGACAAGCAGCAAGTTCATGTCTACTGCTGACGACAAAGACAGAGCTATGAGCCAGACAGATCAGCTCTAAAACTGCCAAGTCATATGGACAAGTGGGATGGGTCAATCCAACCCAAAGTAATTAGGACCCCAAAAGCAAAGAGAAGGAAAAAGGAAAGAAACTCCTAAACTCTGCTATCTGCTTCCAATAGTACAAAGGCCTACTATTTTTTTCCAGTACTAAAACATTATTGGAAACTTTTAAAAAGAGACACAGTTGTCTCCAGCCGAGCAGTAACCTTTCGGACAATTCATAAGCATCTACCAAGCTCTTAAGAAATGTTTACTTTAGCTGGGCAGTGGTGGTGCATGTCTTTAATCCCAGCACTCAGGAGGCAGAGGCAGGTGGATCTCTTAGTTCAAGGCCAGGTCTACAGACTGAGTTCCAGGACGGCCGAGAAACCCTGTCTTGAAAAACAACAAAAAGTTTACTTTAAAAAAGCCAGTAGGGGCTGGAGACATGACTCAGCAGGTAAGAGCACTGGCTACTCCTCCTGGGTGACCCAAGTTCAATTCCCAGCACACACAGTGATCATTCACAACCTTCTAACTCCAATCCCAAGTAATCTGACACTGTCTTCTGGCCTCTGTGGACACCAGGTACAGGCATGGTGCATAGACACACATGCAGGCAAAACACCCATGCACAGAAAATAAAAATTTTAAATAAATTAAGTGTTCACTATCCTGGTTATGGTGCTGGCATAGTGGTTACAAGAATGTCCCCTTTCCCTGAAACACATACAGAGGATAATTCAAAGGTTCATCGTATGCAGGCGAATGCTATAGGTCAAGCTAGACTGGGGATTATACTACACAGATGTTTATCCCTTCCATTTTAATAGGTGTCTGAAAACCTTAAAACAAAAACAAAAAAAATCAAAAGCTTCTCCGCAGAAGTCAACAATAAGTTAAAAGTGTTTTGGGGGTAGTACTCCATACAGACTATGAGAGATGAAACACATAGCCACTAACAGCAACAAGAAACATTGGAGTGGTTACTTGGGGTACGATTAGGAAGACTTTAAACACAGACTCTTAGGTGTTCAGGGACTATTGAAGTTTCTTAGTGTGCCAACAGCATGTGCTGATGCAAGAGTTTGAGCACTCTGGGCGGATGTATGCTTCAGTAATACAGCACAATATGCTTTGAATAGCTGGGGGTCGGGGAGCAAGCAAGAGATAAAGCAAGTAGGACAAAACAGTGACATTATCAAGTCCACATGGTGGCTATATTGGTGTTCCTTGTTCAATTCTTACGTAAGTCTTATATTTTCAAACAAAAAAGTTTCAGAGAAATGGATACTTCTCTTGAGACAGGGTCTCTCAAGACACAATAGGTGGGGAGGGAGGTGGATGGATGGACGGATAGACAGATTGACAGACAGACAGATAGATGTCCATCCCAGGCAGCCTCGAACTCACCTCTATAGCCCAAGCTGGTCTCAAACAAGCAACCTTCCTGCCTTACCAAGTGCTGGTTTTACAAAAATATACCACCACACCCAGTTTTAAACATTTGTAGTACAGAATTTCCAGTTATTATGAGTACCCAATTATTGAAGGCCACTGTAACAGCTTTAGCTCACAGTTACAAGAATCTACTTATTCATTGTATTGCCAAACACTTTACCTACCTACATAAGAATTAAGACACTGGACACACGCGCCAAAAAACTCATCCCTTTGAGGTGGATCATAGTTCAAAATGCTGAATGGAAGAATAATAGCATGGATTGAAAAAGGATGGATCTGTATTAACAAAACAAAAATTTAGTATAAGCTTCCGCAAAATTAATTTTAATCTACCATTTTAAATGAAGTCTTTCTAACATGCCTATAATGAGATTATAAACATATCACTCATTAACTTTGCATCCTGCAATAACTGATTTAAATTTGTGCCTATTAGTAACTATAAAAATGTTAGTACAGAAAAATAAATCAGCCAGCCTAAAACTTAATTCCACTAGGGGAAAATCCCTCGTGTCCCAGGATCCACCACTCACTGAAAATGAACAGGAAGCAGCCCCTGTTAGCTCCATGTCATCAATTCATTCAGAATAACAGCCCTCTACAGCCAAAGAAGTCCCTCAGTACACAGCCACCGGCACTGTTCTCCCATACATTTCTGTCCTTTGGTATTTTTGAGTCAGGGTCTCACTCTACAGCCCCAGCTGGCTTCAAACTCAAGGTCAATTGCTGAGACTGCGGACGTGAGCTATGATGCCTGGCAGTACTGGGGGCTGGCCCCAAGGCCACGCATCTAGACAAGCACTCTACCACTGAGCTGTGTCCACTTCGTTTTTCATCTCTGTTCACTCAGTCATGTAAGCATCTGTCGGGCACAGAGCTAAGCAAGTAGGACATTTTTACCTTCATTTGTGAAAAATACTAGCTTCTGAACAAAGACCTCATCCTAATATACAGACAACAGTGATTTTGTAAGTATCTTCTCCTTTGATCCATAAAGGAGCTTTGCCGCCGTAATTCTAGAAACAAATACGCACTGACAACTTAGGAATGGCGGTGTCAGTGAATACCTTAGCATTGTCTCAGTCTTCACGCTTATCTCACATTGTGTGTGTGTGTGTGTGTGTGTGTGTGTGTGTGTGTGATGCGTGTATAAGTGTGTGTGCTGCATCCTCAAGTGTAAGTCAGAGGACAGCTTTGTGTAGTTGGTTCTCCTTTCCATGTTTATCACAAGGACTCTGAGCAGCAAACTCAGGTCCATCAGACTTGCATTGCTGGGAGGCAAATCCATTTACTTATGAAGCCATCTTGCCAGGCCTACAATTGTTTAATTGTGATACCCAGGATTATAGGGAAAAAGAGAATATTAAAACTTGGTTATTCGCTACCATGCAAATAAGCCCAATATTCTAAATATTACCTTCCAATTAAAAAATTCTGACTTCTGATCTTAGCTGGGCATAGTGGTGCATGCTCTAATCCCAGCACTTCGGAGGCAGAGGCAGGAAGATTTCTGTGAGTTTGAGACCAGCCTGGTGAGCCACACAGTGAGACCCTTTCTCAAAAAATTAAACAAAAAAGCCTGACTTCTTAAGGCCTGACAGATTCAAAGGATGACCACTAATCTCTCCAGATCTACGGCTAAAGGAACAAGGAGGCTGTTTTCTTTTGTCTGAGACAAGGTCTGTGTGTCCACTCTGACCTTAAACTCTTGGCGATCCCCTTGCCTTGGCCTGTTAAATGCTGAGATTATAAGTGTGCCATCACACCCTCTCCAAAGGAGCTGAGATTATAAGTGTGTCATCACACCCTCTCCAAAGGAGCTGAGATTATAATAAGTGTGCCATCACACCCTCCCTCTCCAAAGGAGCTGAGGTTATAAGTGTGTCATCACACCCTCTCCAAAGGAGCTGAGGTTATAAGTGTGTCATCACACCCTCTCCAAAGGAGCTGAGGTTATAAGTGTGTCATCACACCCTCTCCAAAGGAGCTGAGATTATAAGTGTGTCATCACACCCTCTCCAAAGGAGCTGAGATTATAATAAGTGTGCCATCACACCCTCCCTCTCCAAAGGAGCTGAGGTTATAAGTGTGTCATCACACCCTCTCCAAAGGAGCTGAGGTTATAAGTGTGTCATCACACCCTCTCCAAAGGAGCTGAGGTTATAAGTGTGTCATCACACCCTCTCCAAAGGAGCTGAGATTATAAGTGTGTCATCACACCCTCTCCAAAGGAGCTGAGATTATAATAAGTGTGCCATCACACCCTCCCTCTCCAAAGGAGCTGAGGTTATAAGTGTGCCATCACACCCTCTCCAAAGGAGCTGAGGTTATAAGTGTGTCATCACACCCTCTCCAAAGGAGCTGAGGTTATAATAAGTGTGTCATCACACCCTCTCCAAAGGAGCTGAGATTATAAGTGTGTCATCACACCCTCTCCAAAGGAGCTGAGGTTATAATAAGTGTGCCATCACACCCTCCCTCTCCAAAGGAGCTGAGGTTATAAGTGTGCCATCACACCCTCTCCAAAGGAGCTGAGGTTATAAGTGTGTCATCACACCCTCTCCAAAGGAGCTGAGATTATAAGTGTGTCATCACACCCTCTCCAAAGGAGCTGAGGTTATAATAAGTGTGTCATCACACCCTCTCCAAAGGAGCTAAGGTTATAAGTGTGCCATCACACCCTCCCTCTCCAAAGGAGCTGAGGTTATAAGTGTGTCATCACACCCTCTCCAAAGGAGCTGAGATTATAATAAGTGTGCCATCACACCCTCCCTCTCCAAAGGAGCTGAGGTTATAAGTGTGCCATCACACCCTCTCCAAAGGAGCTGAGGTTATAAGTGTGCCATCACACCCTCTCCAAAGGAGCTGAGGTTATAAGTGTGTCATCACACCCTCTCCAAAGGAGCTGAGATTATAATAAGTGTGCCATCACACCCTCTCCAAAGGAGCTTGAAAGTGGAGAAGAACAACCTGGTGAGCCAGAAGCTACAATTTTCAAACTTCACACTCTCGTCTAAGTTCGAAAAGTATCTAAGTATTTAAATACACACACACACACACACACACACACACACACACACACACACACACACACACACACGCTTCTGGAAGCTGACAGCAGTGTAAAAGTAACGCCTAACATTGAGATTTCACCTTTTCGATCTGCTGAACCACCACCGAAGCTATCCTATCGAGCAGCGGAGTGCTGAGGTAGTTAGTTTTGGAAAGAAAAGACGCGATCTTTGCAACGTTGGTGCCATCGATTTCCTCCACATGGCGCTGTAGAGCAGCAACTGACTCCTCAACAAACGACTCGTGAAGCCATTCTCCTCTCAAGGACTTCAGCTCCTCCCACAGCAGAGCCAAGCTGCTGCACTGCTGGAGTCGATGGTGGCCCCAGTGGTCTAATTTTTGAAGGAGATTCAGTTGCTTTCTGGTAGTGCTGGCCGAGCATACGGGGTCATTCTGGATCCACCTCATGAGAGACACTACGAAATCACTCAGCGCCTTGAAGTCACACTGTGGTAAGACCGCTTCAATGCGGGACACGGCTGTTTCGCTGAGGTGAGGAGAGGGAAGCATGGACAGTGCGGAGACCAGGACAGAGGTCTCACTTGGTGTGACGCTAGCTTCCAACCGACTAGGGAAGGAAAAAGGGCGAAAACGAAAAGGACATAATCAGCACACCAGCAACGACAAAAAACACACCAACTATGTGAATTAAAATATTGTTATACAGTTGTCATCAAAGGTGAGGCAATCCTAGAAAGCCAGTTCATTTAAGATTAATTCACAGGGTCATTAGGAGTAACTAAGGAAAGACTAAGGTAACATAACCATGCTCCACACTTCATGCAAAAACAAAACCACCATCAATGGGAAAGAAAAGGTCAGCATCAGAAGAGTGCCCAGCACAACTGCTGCTGCGGAAGACTCTGAGCTCAGTGTCTGCACGGCCATCCGAGCCGCTGCGACCCTGAATAGACTGGCACAGGGAGATCCTCAACAACACCAATTCCCTTCTTAGTTACGTGTACCAGAAACACAGTCTCAAAACACAAGAGCCAGACACCTGACCTCACTCTCTACTCCTCCTTTGCTAAATCTGCACAGTAACTATCCCACCATGAGAACAGCAATTCTTAAACAACAAATTCAGGACTAGCCTCTTTAAGGAACCTTTAGGTTTAGAAGTGTGGAAGAAATTATTCAATCCACATTAAATACAAAACTGAGTCATTGTGATTTTATTATTTGTTGTTATTTGGAGTTACTTGTTGTTATTATTTGGAGTTCTGAGCTCCTATATAGAAAGAACAAACACACACATAACCCCACTGATTGCTTAGAAAATAAAATAATCATGATATTCCATGTTAGCCATGGTGCATTGGTCATTTGCTATTAGTAAACTTAAAGTAAAATTAGTAATACTTCATTTTAGCTCAACCAAATCAATAGAAAAGTGAGAAGACAATGTTACATATCCAGAGAAAACACGGTCATTTTCAGTTATGGATGTAAAGGGAAAACTGTACATATGTTTGCTTAGTTGTTTAGTGGTCCTGGGATCACATGAGGGGCACATGCTAGTAAGGTACAGTCGGTATAGCACAAATCTTAGAACATCAATAATAAGCCACTCAGTTCTGTCTAGAAAATTCCAGCTATTTTATACACTATAAAGCAAACATGGATAGATTTCTAAATGCAGCACTAATTGAATATTTTATTCTTTAAATACTTAAGTCTTACCTGAGAATTAATTCTCTAAGTTTCACAAAAAGCTCCTTATTTTGGAAATGTAGACAACTCAATGCTTGTATTATCTTCAGTAGCTCTATCGATTTATAGTTATCCAAATGTTTATACAGAACTGAAGCAATTCTAAAAACAACATGTATTATGAGCAGGTCATTCACTTATTTATTGAACAGTCACTAGTCAGACTTCATGCCACACATTCTGCTCTATGCTAAATTTCAGTACAAATGTCCCCTCTTCAGTTCTTACAGAACTGTCAAGATGTTGACAGGAACACAAATAACTGAAGTCAAGTAAGAGCAATCGTGAAGTGTGAGTTTGAAGAGGGGGGAAAAGCACAGCTTCCGGGGCTGGGAAGGTCACTCAACAGTCAAGAGCACTGGCTGCTCCCTCAGGGGCCGGGGTTTAGTCCCCAGCACCCACAGGGTGGCTCACAGTGCTCTGTAACTCCAGTTCCGGGGGAGCCAGCACCCTCCGCCGGACTCTGCAGGCACCAGGCATGCACGTGGTTCAAATACACACACACCTGCAGGCCAAACACTCATGAACAAAAAAATTTTTTTTTTTTTTTTTTTTTGGTTTTTCGAGACAGGGTTTCTCTGTGTAGCTTTGCGCCTTTCCTGGGACTCACTTGGTAGGCCAGGCTGGCCTCGAACTCACAGAGATCCGCCTGCCTCTGCCTCCCGAGTGCTGGGATTAAAGGCATGCGCCACCACCGCCCGGCATAAACATATTTTTTACAGAATATTTTTCTAAAAAGGGCATAGCTTTACTTCCCAAATTACAAAGAGGAAAAACAGAAAGAAAAGCTCACAGAACAGACATCAAATTCCACATCTACTGCCAAGAATATTTTTACCATGAATTACTAGCAATTAGCAACACCGATCTCATTTTTTTTCTGGCCCTGGGGGCGGCGGGGGGTGGGGGGGGATGGGGGGGGTAAGCTAAAAGCAATTGAAAGAGGAGGAAGAGGAGGAGGGAACTGTGATGAGAAATGATACAGAGGACACTGAACTAAAGGAACATGTAATACAAAAAAAATTAAGTATACGTAATTTGGGTTTCTTTTCCTTCTTAAATCTCACATCACCACTGAGCTACTGGACGGTATTGCAGGCAACCGTGAGACAAGCGCTCAGGAAGCCAAGTGTTCTGGAGACAGCATCCTTCTGCAAGCAGGGCACTGGCTCTGCGCACACTATGGTGCTCTGCTTCAGTCTAACTGCATCAGGAAAGGAAAGGAAAACCGCTGTAAACAACTCTCACTGTCGTGAAATCACAAACATCCGGGAACATAAACAATGCCTTCCGAGGTCATTCCTTATTACTTCAAAACAATCGGACACAAGTATTTCTGAGATTTTGTCTTTTTTTTTTCCAGAGCTGAGGATCGATCAAACCTAGGGTCTTCTCTACCACTGAGCTAAACCCCCAACCCCTAGACACAAGTATTTCTGTCAGTAAAAAAAGTAGATACTTCTGAGTGACAACTAAACCAAGCACCATGAACTCAGGAAAGACTACTTTTTAATCAAGTGCGCGTTTCTGTTTTCCATGTCTCCCAGTGCTCCCAACACTGTCAGTGCTTGCTGGCTGGTCAGTTCCTCTGACATCAACAGTAGAGCTGATTTAAGCCTAGAAACAAAAACACATTTTTTTTAATGTTAGAAAACTGGCTTTCAATTTGTTTTAATTCACAGTTTTGGGGTAACAAATAGAAAACTACAGATCCCTCTACTTCCTATGGACGCCTTGGAAGCCCTGCTTAAGGGAAACTGCTCATCATACACATACATCTACAGACTGCTGTAATTCCTGGGCGGAAGCAATGGCTCTGCAGGTAAGAGTGTGTACTACTTTTGCAGAAGACCTGAGTTTGGTTCCCAGCATCCATTTCAGGTGGTTCACAACCCTCTGTAACTCCAGCTCCAAGGACTCCAACACTCTATAGGACTCCAAGGGCATCTGCATTCCCTCCCTCGCTCTCTCTCTCTCTCTCTCTCTCTCTCTCTCTCTCTCTCTCTCTCTCTCCTCTCTCTCTCTCTCTCACACACACACACACACACACACATAATATTTTTAAAAGACAACTATAATTCTAAATATTCCATATACTTATACTGAGTAGGGGAATCATATGCATTGCATAATTCTAGCCTCAATCTAGGAAGGGAGAAGCGAATGGTATTTGTAATTAATTTAATATTTACTTATCTTCTAGCAATATCTAAATGTTTTAAATGGAGTAAGATCTAACCAAAACATTATAAATATTCCTATGTATATCATAGCCAATCAAGTGTCAGGCACTGGTCTATAATCCAGCTATTTGAGAGGCTGAAACAAAATTGCAAGTGTTCAATACTCACCTGAGATACTTTGTAAGATTGTCTCAAAATAAAAAGTAAATAGATAAGAGTGATTGCCTAATATGTGAAAGACCCTAGATTTAACTCCCAACACAACAACAAAAAAATCCAACTAAATATTCCAAATATCTATATCTATACCAATAGCCTATGAAAACAGAACTTCTTAAAAAAAGGAGATGAACCAGACCAAACTCACTCGAGCTGTAGGGGCACCTGTTACTGTGCACCTAAGTGTTTCGGTTTTGTTTTCAGGGGAGGGGTTGAGATGGGGTCCTGCTTTGCAGCTGAGGCCAGCCTGGGACTCCATGTGTGGCCTCAAACCCAGAGTGGCCTCAAACTCACACTATTCCTCCCAAGGACTGGGATCACAGCCTGGTACCACAATATCCAACCAAGAGTGTGCTTTCTTATTTATTTATTTATTTTCTTAATTACTGCCAATGTTTTTTTTTTTTTTTTAAATCATTCTTAATAACAGAACTATCTGTTCTGGAATTGGAATAAATATTTGTAACACATATTCATCATTAGCATTGTCTTAGTTAGGGTTTCTACTTTGGTGCTAAAACACCATGACCAGAAGCAACCTGGGGATTTTGATGGTGAACGTGATAAAGATAACGGGTGTAAAATGACCCACTGTTTAGACTACTAAATCCTACACTCTTCTGCTGGGTCAGAAGTCTCATGCCTCTGGGTGAACCCAGGAAGGACTAATACTTAGATGGGGCCCTCATTTTCTGTCTGGTCCACTGTGTAGGACACACCAGTAGTCTAAAAGTTGGAAGTCAGAAGAACCAAAGAACAGAGTATAACAGATGATTTCCCCTTCCATAGTTGAATGGGGTCATTTTGATGAGTTTCGGGGTTCCGAGGAGAGCTAAACATGAAGACTCCAACGTGAAAAGTAAACTTACTGTTTCCTTATCTCAGGTTCTGCCACCGGTCCCAACGTGGCAAACAGTCTGACGAAGCTTGCGGGGTGACCAGCCGACCCGGGGATCATCTCAGCTAACCTCCTTCGAGCCATGTCAATAAATTCAAAACTGTGGAACTGCAGAGACTGATACAGACTGAAAATCCTACTGATGGACTCCAAGTCAAGATGGCTCATATTGCTTATAAACACTCTATTACACCTCTCTAAGAGTGGGTAATAACTACACTTGACATTGCGAAGGAACAGTAATATCCTCCTTGCCGAGTTGACCTTGGAAGCGTCTACATCGTCAAAAAGAAGTTCCGTTTTGTTCACAAGTCGTTCTTGAAAGCAGTGGGATATTAAAGAAGAAATGCTGACCATCAAGACAGACAAGGCCCTGAAGGAGAAAACAAATACACAGACTTTTATATTCCTAACAAAAATGACCGATTCTAAATTAAATGACTAGATACGGAAAGAAACTGGCAAGCATATTGCTTTATGCCATAAATTGTTTCGTTTATTTTTACTTTTTTCTAGCATCGTGAGAAACAGTCCTCTGGCTCTGACCAGGGAGTCCCATGTTTTCTGCTGCCACATGCAAAAATGTGATGATTGGCTGGGGACATGGCAGGCAAACTCAGTAAGTTAAAAATCTTAGCTCCTTCAGAGATCCCAAGAATACCAGTAGCTTTTGCCGTCACTGTTGTATTGGACGAGGATGATGAACTCACAAGAGATGCAGTTATAGTGATGACTGCCAGATCTCCGTCTGCACCCAAAGCCCAGCACCCTCACACACCCACCATGCCCAAATAAATGTACCTTAAGTCCTGTATGGTTTCCAAGTTCCTATTTACAATATCAGCTATTTTTCCCATTAATGGGCTGAAATACAAATGCTGATCAGCCAGGCAATTGGAAAATACTGACAGCACATTAGTGTCAAACCTATTAAAAGAAATTCGAGGGAGATCATTAGTATCAATCAGAACACATGATGCAGTCATAAAATAATAAGCAACAAAAAACTAATATATTACTAATAGAAGGTGAAGGTTTTTCAAGGGCTGTGAATAAGTCAGTGATTGGTTGTGTGCCCAGCATGTGCCAGGCCCTGGGTTTGGGTTTGATCCTCAACATAAAAAATAAATAAATAAATAAATAAATAAATAAATAAATAAATAAATAAATAAATAAATAAATAAATGTAATTTCAAACCAGGCACACACCTTTAATCCCAGCACTTGGGAGGCAGAGGCAGAACTCACAGGACCTCTGAGTTCTAGGCCAGCCTGGTCTACAGAGCAAGTTCCGGGACAGCCAGGGCTACACAGAGAAACCCTGTCTTGAAAAAACAAACAACAAAAAATAAAAATAAAAAACATCAAATTTTCCAAGGTGAGTTGACTATTATTATAAAAGTATCAAATGATCAGACTTTTAAAGTCCAGTACATCAGAAAGATTTAAAAGAGACTCACTCAAAATGATTTGAGTTTCACTATTAACTTTTTAAGGTAACATGGAATATTGACTCATTTGCATATTAGCAAATAAGTAAAAATCTCTAGATAGGAAAAATGATCCCGTTTCTTCAAGTGACTGACAAAACAAAGATGCACTGTAAGACATTTCAATGCTGTCTTTTCCCTCTCTTTTCTTTTTTGTTAGTTCTGGAGATCAAACCCCAGGGTTTGGACATACTTTGGCAAGCACTACCACTGAATTATGTCCCCACTAACTAGGTTTTAATTTGTTGCTATTGTTTGTTTTGCTTATTAAAAGCATCAGAGTTGGGGCTAGACAGATGGCTCAGTGGTTAAAAGTATATACTGCTCTTCCAGAGAACCCAAGGGGGCTGCCTAACCCTCCTATCAGGAGGCTCACAACTAGGTATCATACCAGCTCCAGGGGATTCAACACCCTTGTCTGACCTCTGCAGGCACCTGCACACATGTACACACATCCCCCCCCACACATACACATAATTTTAAAAAGTAAAACAAAAAAATCTATTTTAAACATAAGGAAGTTCATAGCACAACACATAATAGCCAAAATTTCCAGTACCATGGGTAAATCCCACAGTCACAGAACAACATACCACAGAGCAATAAAAAGAAGGAACCATCGAGCTGGGTGGTGGCAGCGAATGCCTTAAATCCCAGCACTCAGGAGGCAAGGGCAGGCACATTTCTAGGAGTTCAAGGCTAGCCTGGTTTACGAAGTAAGTTCCGGGCAGCCTACATAAAGAAACCCTGTTTAAAAAAATTTAAAAACCAGCTGGGCAGTGGTGGTGCACACCTTTAATCTCAGCACTCGGGAAGCAGAGGTAGATGGATCTTTGTGAGTTCGAGGCCAGCCTGGGTTACAGAGTGAGTTCCAGGAAAGGCACAAAGCTACACTGAGAAACCCTGTCTGGGAAAAAAAAAAAAGAAGGGGGGATTAAAAAACCAAAATAGCCGGGTGGCGGTGGCGGTGGCGGTGCACGCCTTTAATCCCAGCACTCGGGAGGCAGAGCCAGGCTGATCTCTGTGAGTTCCAGGCCAACCTGGCTACCAAGTGAGTTCCAGGAAAGGTGCAAAACTACACAGAGGAACCCTGTCTCGAAGAAAAACAAAAAACAAACAAACAAAAGAAAAAAAAAAACCAAAAGAAAAAAACAAAAATAAATAAATAAGTGACTACTGAAACATATCATGGAAGACACCTCAAAACACATTGAGAAAACTAGATACAAAAAACTAGTACAAGGATATATACTATAGGATTTTATTTATATAAAAACAAACAAACAACAAAACCCCTAATTTTTGGCAAGGAGTGACAATCCTTTTGCAGGCCAGCAAGATGTCTCAGTGACTGAACTGAGTTCGATCCCACACAACTGCTGAAAGTTGTTCTGACCTCCACAAACAACCAGTGACAAGTGCTTGCCCCGCCCTTCCCATGACCCCTACAAAATGAAGAACAAATAAATAAACATGGAAAAAAAGCAACTAAGAAGTCAAGATCCTTTGGGATAACAAAGTGGAACTGGGGGCTCTGAAGAGAATTTGGGGGAAGTGGTGATATTGTCTGTGTTATTTGTTTCTGAGATAAGGTCTTCCTCTGCTGTCCTGGATAGCCTGGAACTCACTATGTAGCTCAGGTTGGCCTAGAACTCAGAAATCCTCTTGCCTCAGACCTTCCCAGTGTAGGGATTACAAGCATGAACTGCCTAGCATGATGTTCTTTCTCTTTTTAAATTAGTGTGTGTGTGTGTGTGTGTGTGTGTGTGTGTGTGTGTGTGTGTAGGCAGGTCAGAGGACAACCTGTGGGAATTGGTTCTCTTCTTCCACCATGCAGTCAGGGCTCAAGGACCCAACTCAGGTTGCCAGGCTTAGGGACAGACATCGTCATCAATCACAGAGCACCTTGCTGGTCCTTGTGGTTCAGAATCCTCCATCTCCCTCCTACTGTGAGTTTTCTTCTTTGACTTCCATTTGCCTCACTCTGCTAGCAGTGGCTTTGGCTAGCACAAATTCCTAGGCGGAAAAGTCAGAAGACTTCCTAAACCAGTTCTACTACTGTCTTGGCTCTCGTACATGGAGGACCCCCCACAGGTATTGTAGAATATGCTGTAAATTCACAAGAATATCCTGCACAAAGTTCACATCCCTCCCCCTCCCCCAGACAGGGTTTCTCTGTATAGCTTTGCTCCTTTCCTGGAACTCGCTCTGTAGACCAGGCTGGCCTTGGACTCACAGAGATCAGTCTGGGTCTGCCTCCCAGTGCCGGGATTAAAGGCGTGCGCCACCACCGCCCGGCTACATTCTTCTTGATGATGATCAGTTATGGTCACATGAGAACACAGCTGTATAGTTTAGAAAGCACGTTCGCAACAATACTGTCAGCATCAGTGGACCAGAAGCTTACTTCCTTTGCTTTCCTTCTTTGGAGTGAAGTCAAAATTTATGGACAGCAGCACCAAGCAAGCTAAGACTGAGAGGCGCCATCTAACAGGAACAGTTATTGGTATAAAGCTTACCTCTTTAAGAAGTTTTGAAGATAACTATAAGCTGTGGTCACTGCCTACTCACAGAAATGGAGTGGCAGCAAAGCCAGACAATGCTCAACAGTGTCACCAAACTAGTGTGTTCTTTTCTCTCTTTTTAGAGTCCTTGCAATCTAGGGGTGTTTTGTTGCTGTTGTTCATATTTAGTTAACGTATATGGGTGTTTTGTCTGCGTGTATGTCTGCAGGTACCACATGTGGTACTTGTGCCCATGGAGGCCACAGGAGACTCTCTGGAACTGGAGTGACAGATGTCTGTGAGCTTCCATATGGGTGCTGGGAATCAACAGCCGGGCCATCTCCCCAGCCCCGAAATTTAAGTATATTTGTTTGTTTATTTGTTTGTTTGTTTTATGGAGACTCAGTCAAATCTTCTGTTTCTAAAGCAGAATTCTTCAAGGGTCAAAGAAACTAGTTCACTACCTGCAACTCTATCGCATTTACATTTTGATTAATATGTATATGGAAAATCATACTGAAACCTGCTCTGAGTTAAAGAGGGAACATCTGAAATACTTTCCTTTCTTTGTTAAAGAAAGAATATTCTTTACACAATTAAAAATCCTCAAACTAATGGAACTTAAAACTTTGTTTTTTTCTTGAGACAGGGTCTCATGTATCCCAGGCTGGTCTCAAACATTCTATGAAGCCAAGGATGATCTTGAATTTCTGATCCCCACCCAGCCTTATGGTGGTTTGAAAGAAAATGGCCCTCATAGAGAGTGGCACTATTAGGAAATGTGGCTTTGTTGGAGTAGGTGTGGCCTTGCTGGAGGAAGTGTGTCACCCTGGGAGTGGGTTTGGAGGTCTCCTATGCTCAAGCTATGCTCAGTGTAGAACACAAGTTCACTTCCTGTTGCCTGCAGATCAAGATGCAGAACTCTCAGCTCCCTCTCCAGCACCATGTCTGTCTGTGCGCCACCATGTCCTGCCATGATGGTAATGGACTAAGCCTCTGAAACTGTAAGCTAGCTCCAATTAAATGTTTTCCTTTATAAGAGTTACCAAGGTCATGGTGTCTCTTAGCAGCAACAGAAACCCCAACTAAGACAAGCCTCCACCTCTGGAGTGCATTACCACAGCTGGTTTAATGTGGTGCTGGGGATGGAATCCTGGGCCTCACGGATGCTAGCACACATTCTATCAACTAAGCTACATCCTCATGCCCAGTACATTTTTTCCCTGTGAAATTTTATTTTTTCCTATATTTCATTTTGGTAACCCCCACAGATAACCCTCATCTTACATGACAAACCCAGAGTACTTGCCTTTCCAGTCTTTTCCAAGCTTCTGTAATCAGTGCTTCAACTAGTGGGTGATGGGATTCAACAGCAAACCTCAATAAAAACAAGGGAAAGTCATTTTTAATGATGAAAGCCAAGAGATTGCAAATGGATCAGCAAAGCTAGAACCCAGTAACTGCAGGCTTGTTGCTAGACATAAATCTCACTTAACCTACTTACCTTACAGCCTCACTGCCTTTAGCCAACCACATTTCTCCAACATTCTACAACCAACCAGGCTCACATACTGAAAGACAGTCGTTTCTACTTTCCTAATTTTCTTTTTTTTTTTAATTTTATTTATTTTATTTTACAATACCATTCAGTTCTACATATCAGCCACGGGTTCCCCTATTCTCCCCCCTCCCACCCCCTCCCCTTCCCCCCAGCCCACCACCCATTCCCACCTCCTCCAGGGCAAATCCTCCCCTGAGGACTGCGATCAACCTGGTAGACTCAGTCCAGGCAGGTCCAGTCCCTTCCTCCCAGCCTGAGCCAAGTGTCCCTACATAAGCTCCAGGTTTCAAACAGCCAACTCATGCACCTAATTTTCAAAACTATACCACTAACTGGTATCAAAAAAATATTCTTCAAATATTATTATAAAATATTACATTATAAGAAATAATATTACATTAATATTATTAATATTAATATTAATATACATTAATATAAAAATATTACATTATAAGAAAAACTGTCAGCCAGGCGGTGGCAGCACACCTTTAAACTCAGGAGGCAGAGCCAGGCGGATCTCTGTGAGTTTGAGGCTAGCCTGGTCTACAGAGTGACTTCCATGTCGTAAAAAACCGAAGCGCGCGGAGGGGGGGGCGGGGAACGGACACCAAAACCTGTCTTCTGGAAGAATGGTTTTTCCATTTAAAAAAGATTCTTAGAAAATTAAAATATAAACTATAATCATTTTCATAAATTGAAAAGCAACTTACTGTTTTACGCTGTACAACACGTTCACCAGGGTGTCATCGCTCATTGCTTGGATGTGATTGGTCGTTACATTGCAAAGAGTAAGAAACTGGGGGTGGTTTCTAACACACTCAACATTTTTCTCCAAGCTGGTCTTCTGCTTCTGAAACTGCCAGAGTACATTAAAGGCACACCCCACTTGCTGTTCGGAAAGCGTGGCCGTATTTCTTTCAATAAGATCGAATACTTGTTCTTCATCTGTACAGTTCTGCATTCGAATGACTAGTGACTCACAGCTGAAGGGGCGCAACTGAAATGCTCTCCAAGAGAGTAGAGAGATGCCTCTTAGACGGAACATATTTATAACGGGTGGGCCTCCAAAATACAGGCTTCTTTTCTTGTGTTAGCACAATTTTTCTTTAGTAAAAAAGGCCCTCGGTAGCGAGCAGTGAGGTATTATGTGATGGTATAAAAACTGGCTTTCACTCGTGTGTTTTATTTCCATCCTGCTGGCTCTAAATCCATCCCAAAAGAATCTGTAAAACAACTGGTTTACCTTGGTTAGTCCTATCTCATTAATATTAAATTACTCTCCCAAATTAAAATTTGAAGTAACGAGGGTTGGTTTGTTTGTTTGGACTATACAGACTTTGTTCTTGGTCTGAACCAGCTACATTTAATCCAAAATGAAACATCCAGGAAAAAGGGGCTTCTTCCTGCACCCAATTTTAAAAAGTTTCTTTTCAATTCTGATCACAAAGCGGCAGAAGAAAACAAAATCAAAACTAGTTTGTTTGGGATTTTTTTTAGGGTACTTGCTTGCTTGTTTGTGGAGACAGGGTCTCACTGTGTATCCCAATCTACGACGGCTAAGAACAGGTGACCTTGGGAAACCATTTAACTGTAGGAGTGGCCTTGACGTGTGACTCAGTTGGAAGCGCGGTGAGCAGGCGAGAGCGGCGCACAGCGCCACGGTTCACAGGTGACAGGTATGCCGTGCTCCTGGCCGGCAGGAGCGCTGACCCCGAGCCCACGTGGCTTCCACCTGTCCAGATGGCAACGGGCTCGCCCCGCCCCGGTCTTCTGCGCCGTGGAGAACCCAAACCCGCAAGGAGATCGCGACTGCTAAACTAAACCGTGTGTCCCGGGCGGAACCATGCGGGGTGCGGAAGGCAGAGCCGCTGACCAACTCGCGAGTCCTCCCCACGCCCGCCACGGACCCGACGGCTCAGAAGGCAGGGATCATACAAGACCCCTGCTCGACAGCAGCAGCAGGAGGAAGCGTCTCTGACTCACCCGTCGCGTTCCGGCGTATTTAGCCTTTCCTGAAGAAACATCTTGCTGTACCACCGTCCCAAGAGCGGAAGAAACGCAGCCCCAGAGCGGCAAGCACCACGGAAGCTTGCACTACATGTCCCAAAGGGCACCGCGAGAGGCATAGGCGGGCCTTATGCGCGCAGGGAATTCTGGGCTTAGTAGTTTCATTCTCACTGACTGAGGCATTCTTAGTGCTTGGAGGAGACTCGGGTCCCTTAAGTGCATCTCTGCTATGAAGATGTTTCCCAGTTTCTGAAGCACTGACATATCTGTAGCGTACACTACAAAATATCCTTTCTGGTGATCCTGGAGAGCCTAAGAGGTGGCTCAGTAGGTAGATACTCCTGCTGCCAAGCATGATGACGTGAGCTCCATACCAGGGACCCACATGGAAGAAGGGAGCCAACTTTGATGCTGCCCCTTGACTCCATGCACACGTACATACAGATGTACATACATAGTTTTCGATTTTCATCAAATGTTTCTTTATGTGAAAATGTATGTTTTACCTCTTTAAACGCTTAAAAATTAATAACTACTTTATCTGCACCTGGTGATTAAGTACATTTAATATTGGTAATTTCACAGAACACATTCATTGTCCAATAGATATATATTTTGAAAGAATGAAACAAAATTATATACTATGAAATGTTATGTAAATCTGTTTTGTTTTGTTTTGTTTTGTTTTTAAGGCTGTTACAAGGGCTGGAGAGGAGGCTCGGCAGTTAAGATCACAGGCTGTTCTTCCAAAGGATCCGGGTTCAATCCCCAACACTTACATGGCCCCTTACAACCACTTGTCACTCTGGTTCCAGGGAATCTGATGCCCTCTTCTGGCCTGTACATGCACCAGGCCGGTCTTAAGTCTAATTAGAGAGCTGTTAGTTACCACTAAGGTATGCACGCCACTAATGCACCTTAGGGTTATCACGACATGCTGGCTCTTGTTGTGGCTCATAGGCATCATAATTGGGTAGGACGTGGTTGCTGTCTTCCTTTGCCTTTGGAAGCTGGCATGGGGCCTTTTGGTACTATGAAAGCTAGTCCTCAGAGAGGAGGCTTTCCGGTCGGTGACAGCTCAGGGGCCTCTGAGTCCTTTGTCTGAAGTGCATGGTATCCTCAACAATAGAGACTTACCCCCCACCTCTGAGGGGCAGCCAAGTGGAAGAGCAATAGCCTGTAATGTTTGGGATCTCTTGGACAACCTTACTGTCTTAGATATTTTCCTACTGCTTGTAAGCACTGAGTTTGGCTTCTTGTCACTTTTTTCCCTAGGAACTCAGCTAACACCAATCCTCCCACATTTGCTTTTGAGTGACTCAGACAGGCCCCATTAATTGCTTTCCACCCCCTCTTTTTTCCTTCATTCTCTTCTGAATGCTTTAGTGCTTCATGAACCTAATATGCCCACTAGTCTACATCATTCAGACCTGCCACAGGCTCTCCTACCCCAAAAGATCTTGTCCCATTATGGGCTTGTCAAAAAGTCCCATGCAAATTCCTGAAGTTCTTGTTGAATTATTTTTCAACTTTTCCATGAACATAGACCAATCTGATCTGGTGAACTGCACATCAAACACTTCTCTTATGTTCAATTTCCTTAGCAATGTCTGTCCTTCCTCTATTACTTTTCAGTCCCTGATGTTAATGGTAACTAATGCCAAGGACAATCAACTGTCCCTAATGATTCATTTGAGCCAGCCTATCAAGGATCCAGTTCCCTCATATGGCTTCAGATTATACAACTTTTGCCTCAAGAAGGGGTGAATAGTTATATTTCTCAGTTTCTCCACTTTCACAGAACTCAGACTGATTCCACCCAGCCTGATGTCACCCAGCCTCTCAGCCAGGTTGTAAAAGGCTCTTTCATTTCTTCTTTGAAAACCTTTCTCAATACAAAAAGCTGAAAGGCAGAGTGTGCTCTGATACTCTTAGTTTCCTTTACTCGGCCATTATTGATAACTAATTTATTTATTTTGCTTCCTTGAGACAGAGTTTCTCTGAGTAGCCCTGGCTGTCCTGGAACTAACTGTAGAGCAGGCTGGCCTCAAACTCAGAGATCCGCTTGCCTCTGCCTCATGAGTGTAGGGATTAAAGGTATGTGCTATCACCACCCAGCTCTACTCCAGCCATTATTAAGGCTGCAGTCTACATGATGAATCTTGGATTTCCCCTCCTGTATTAAAGGTCATACTTCAGGTCTTTTCTACCTCCATTCTTTCTGATTCTTCCATGGATTTCAAGTTGGATCCTAGGAAGGGCTCTTTAGTGCAGATCTATTTTATATTATCTTTTCCTCTGGTCTGCCAGCTGTAAGAACTTCACGTCAACATCTCCATCTAATCCTCCCCTTTTCTTGCCAAATCAGGCATAATGTAGAGAAAGCACTCACATGTCTTTTTCCTGTAGTGCCTCCTTCAAATGTGCAAGTTCTTTCTGGACAACCAACTCAGCCTCAGCTGCATGTCATTTCACCCCCAAAGGAAGCCATGCCATACTCTGCAGACTTACTGTCATCCTGTGTATGTGTTCCTATTCAAGACTGCAATATATTCTTTAATCAGTCAGGCTGGGGGTGAGCGGTGGTGGCACACGCCTTTAATCCCAGCACTCATTAGGCAGAGGCAGGTGGATCTCTGCTGTGGGATGGTCTGTATGTCAAATCTGTTGCTCTGATTGGTCAATAAATAAAACACTGATTGGCCAGTGGCCAGGCAGGAAGTAGGTGGGAAAAGGAGAGAGGAGAATTCTGGGAAGCAGAAGGCTGAGGAGAGCGACCCTGCAGCCACCGCCAGGACAAGCAACATGTAAAGACGCCGGTAAGCCACCAGCCACGTAGCAGGTATAGATTTATGGAAATGGATTAATTTAAGCTATAAGAACAGTTAGCAAGAAGCCTGCCACGGCCATACAGTTTGTAAACAATATAAGTCTCTGTGTTTACTTGGTTGGGTCTGAGCGGCCGTGGGACTGGCGGGTGACAAAGATTTGTCCTGACTGTGGGCAAGGCAGGAAAACTCTAGCTACAGATCTCTGTGATTTTGAGGCCAGCCTCGTCTACAGAGTGAGTTCCAGGACAGACTCCAAAGCTATACAGAGAAACCCTGTCTTGAGAAAAAAAATCTGGCTTTAATCAATCAGCTGTTTGGGGAACATCCCTGTGTTCATTAGGGTTTTTACTGATGTGATAACACCATAACCAAAACCAACTCAGGGAGGAAAGGGTCTGATTCATATCACAACTCAGCAAGGGAGGTCAGGGCAGGAACCTGGAGGCAGGAGCTGAAGCAGAGCCATGGAGAAATGCTGCTTACTGGCTCTCATACCACCTAGGACCACCTTCCCAAGAGTGGCACCACCCACAGTGAGCTAGGCCCTTCTTTATCAACTATTAGCCCAGCAAATGACCTACAGACTTACCTATCTGCAATCTGATACAGGCATTTTCTCCACTGCAGTTCCTCTTCCCAAATAACTCTAGGTTTGTGTCTAGTTGACAAAAAACCAACCAGCACAATTCACATATGCTAGGTAAACCCCATTCATTAGTGAGGTATGCCACCCCATACCACACAAGAGAGCTGTTGTGTGATATTTTGTTTGTGTTCTGACAAATAAAGCTTACCTGGAGATCAGAGGGCAGAGCTAGCCACTAGTTAACCATAGAGGCCAGGCGGTAGTGGCACACACCTTTAATCCCAACACTTGGGAGGCTCACACTTTTGATCCCAGCACTTGGGAAGCTCATACCTTTGATTCCAGCACAATCAGAAGGTGGAGACAAGATCGCAGGCCCCCCTTTCAGTCTGAGGTTCCTGAGGGGAAAGAAGTCATTGGTGGTTGCTTCTCTGCTTCTCTGATCTTCCAGGTTATTACTCTGGTATCTGACTCTTGGTTTTTGTTGATAAGACTAATTGATCAGAGAGCCATTATGAAAGTCCCCCCCAAGGATGTACCACCCTCAGATGGCTCAGCCTCAGTTGCTCATCTTATCACCCATAGCGGGGACATGAAACTGTTCCTCTCAAACTCATCTTTGGTTCTTTCAGACCCTGCCTAGGTTCCTAGAGTGTTGCATTCCTTTTCCTGGGGAGATATGAAGAAATGTCTTGTCATTTCGGTAAGGACACTGATGACAGACCAAAAGAACAATTTTCCACTCAAGTCTATCTTGGTGAACTCAGTGAGTTTACTGGGGTTACTTCCACAAACTTGGGTGAGGGTTACTTAGAGGATAAGGAGTGACTGAAAGGCAGCTGCATCACCACAACAACTCCCTCAGTCTGGGTGACAACTTGGAAAAGCTGCTTTCAGGCAGCTCAGCAGTCTCCTCTCCCCCAGCAGCTGGTTAGCTCATCTAACCTCAGAAAGGGGCCTGAGAGTTTCATGACTTTCTTACCAATTTTTGCAATTTTTAAAAGATGTGTTTGTTTCTTTGTGTATATGCCTATGTCTATGTGTGTAAGTTTATGCACATGCATATTCATATGCATGTACAGAATGTCCTCTTCTATCACTCTCTATTTTGAGGCAAGTTTCTTCCTGAATCAGGGGCTTGTATTTGCTCAGCTAGACTGGAAGCCAGTGAGTCCCAACAACCTTCTGATCTCGACCCCCTGCTCAGAGCTGGGCTTACAGGCTTACCCAGGAAGCCTCTCTTGTTATGTGAGTGCCAGGATCTGAACTCTGGACCTCATGGTTGCACAGCAAGAGCTCTCCAATCTGCTGAGCTACCTCTCCAGCCCCCAAGTTCTTAATTTGTTTGTGAATTTTGTGCATCTAGTCCTCACTTACCTCCATGAGGGAATGTTTTTCCATCCAGATGAAATAACTATACAACACTCTCCCTTACTTCAAACTTCTAAGTTCTATACAGGTCTGTGTAACCATCAAAGTTAAAAACCTATTTTTGGTAGAACTTACAGCAGCTCATACCTTAGGATAAATGGGATTGGAAGGGATTAGTAAGTTGTTAGATTTTAAACATCTATGGAGTGCTGGGGATGTAGTCCAATGTTATAGAGCATTTGTCTAACATGTATGAAGCAAGCCTGGGCTCAATTCTTAATACTACAAGAATCAAACCAAAACAACAAAACCTTTAAGGGACCAGGTGTAGTGATGTATGCCTATAATCACAGGGTTTGGTGGTGGGTAGATGAGAAATATCAGGCATTCAAATTTATCCTCAGCTACATAGTGAGTTTGAGGTCAGTCTGGGTTATAGGAGACCCTGTCTCAAAAAGCAAAAGTCCTGTACTGAATGCTCAAATGTTTACAATATGCTAGGAATTGCAGCCATAGCTGCTTCTTTCTGAGACATGAGCATCTCTTGAGCCCATGAACTTGAGACCATCCTGGGAAACTGTACAGTCCAAGCTCCAATGCCAGGAAAGGAGGAGGGGTGTGGGAGGACAAGAGTGGAAAAGATTGTGAGGACCTGTGAGCAGATAAGACATATAGAACCATAAGCCAAAATAAACTTCCTTTTTTTCATACTTACTCAACTCATAGATGTTTCTTTTTTTTTAGGTTGTTTTTGTTTTTTGTTTTTTGTCTTTTTCGAGACAGGGTTTCTCTGTGTAGCTTTGCGCCTTTCCTGGAACTCGCTTTGGAGACCAGGCTAGCCTCGAACTCAGAGATTCACCTGGGTCTGCCTCCTGAGTGCTGGGATTAAAGGTGTGCGCCATCACTGCCCGGCATTCATAGATGTTTCTAATAATACGAAACATGCTATGGCACAGGCTTCTTCCATAATTACCTACTGGTTAATACCCTCTAGATTCAACTAACAAAAATAAAAATAAAGACGTGCCTGAAGACACAGCTCAGTGGTAGACGACCTGTCTAGCAAGAACAAGATCCTGAATTAGTGTCCAGCTCCATAAACATGCATACATTCCTACATACACACCTTACTATGAACACATACTAAGGACATGGAGTAAGTCATAGTGTTACACCCAATCAATTGTGTGCTAAGATTAAGGAGAGAGACAACATTATGGGTTCCAAAGACTTTAATAAATCACTATTTAAGTAGAGTTGCTGATCGATCATGGCTGCAGGACAAGGACTTGGGAGCCTTGCTTTTCTTGACAGCCCTGAGCAGGAACAGAAGCAGGGCAACAGTTTCCAAACATTCCATCCTGCCCAGAAGTTCCTTAACAGGAGAGGAAATAAAATAGCTTCAGGAAGTCCCTGAAACTGATCAGATTCACTACCTCCCCTCCTTGCTGCCAGAATAGGCAATGAAAGCTGAGATTGCCTCTCACAGAAAGGGAAGGTGAGCTGCAAAGACTTTCAGCTAAGCTGCTCTGGGACCAGACCCGCTGCCTGCCTTTGAAGATGAAGAAACCAGCCAAGCTGCCTGGAAGAGGTTTAGACCAACTGTGGCACCTGGAAAGGACACTCTCCAACCTGTTGAGCTGCCTGCAGGCTGTGCAGTGTGCTCCACGTTCCCAGCTTTGGGAGCTGTCACCCATGATGGCCGTTCCCTATCTGGGGCGAGTAGACACGTGTGTTTCATCTCCCCAGGAAAAGTCTTGTCACACAACAGGGGGTGAGGTGGTGGAATTAATAGGAAAGGATATGGAGTATGCTTCTGGAATCCTGACATTGCCCTTGCTCTGTCTTAATCTAGTAGAGATCACATCTTCTTTTGTTTGTTTTTTCAAGAGAGGGTTTCTTCGTGTAACAGCTCTGACTGTCCTGGAACTCACTCGGTGGACCAGGCTGAGATCTGCCTGCTTCTGCCTCCCAAATGCTGGAATTAAAGGCATGTACCACCATCTCCCAGCTTCCTAGACTTAATTTTTCCACTGGAATTTATTTCCTTTTCTTTTTGGGATCTGGTACTATGGCTTTTTTGTTTTGTTTTGTTTTGGTTTTTTTGAGACAGCATTTCTCTGTGTTGCTTTGGTGCCTGTCCTGGATCTCGCTCTGTAGCCCAGGCTGGCCTTGAACTCACACAGATCCACCTGGCTCTGCCTCCCGAGTGCTGGGATCAAAGGTGCGCGCCACCACGGCCTGGCTTGGTACTATGGCTTTAAAGGATGTATTTCTCTTACAAAGTAAGATCTTAGGTGAATGGGCCTGTTGAAAAGCAGGTCTTGTAGTTATTCAGGAATCTGAATTTCTTCTATCATGTTATTCTAATGTCTGCCAGGTCCTTGTCGTTGGATGATTACAATATGTTGCATTGGACTACAGATGGCAGATGAAAATAAGAGGTAATGTTTTAAGGCCTGAACCAGCATGCCATTTTGTCTCCAATTCCACCTTTGAGAACTGAATCACATGGCCAACAGCGGGTGAGATGGCTCAGCTATTAGGAGCATTTGCGGCTCTTGAAGTGACACCCATATTGGGTGGTTCATAACCACTTTTAACTCCAGTTCCAGGGTCATCTGACAGCCTCTTCTAACCTCTGCTGGCAGCTACACACAAGGTGCATATACACACAGGCAAACACACACACACACACACACACACACACACACATATAAAACCAGGCATGGTGCTGTACACCTGTAATCCCAGCATTTAGGATTAGAGGCAGAGGCAGACGAGTCTCTCTGAGTTTGAAGTCAGCTTGAAGTACATAGTGAGTTCCAGGCCAGCCAAGACTATATAGCAAGACCCTGTCTCGGAAAATATAATTCCCCGAGTGCTGGGATTAAAGGCGTGGGCTTTAAAGGCATGGGCTACCACACCCCGAAAGCAGCTCTTTTTTTTTTTTTTTTTTTGTCACTAGTTTTTGAGCATTGGCCGAAGGTGAAAACTGGGAGCTCCTTGAAGGCAGACCGTCTTCCTACATACCCTGGGAGAGCATGCCAATGTTTACAAAGTGAAGTGCTTCATGTCGAGAGCGCTGTGACATCCTGACGAAGACGCACTTACCCAATCAACTCGCAGGACACACTCCGCTACCTGTCAGGGATGGATTTAAAAGGCCGACAGACCCTACCCTCCCAAGGAGAAGATGATGACGTAAGTCAGGGAACGCCGGGAGACGCCTTCACCCCCACCCACCCACCCCTGACGCACTTCCGGCGCGACGCTTTCCCTCCACGCCTGGCCTGGGCGGTGGGGGAGGGAGGCGGTTAGTGGGCTTTAGCGCCTTTCCTGACGGCGGTAGATTTGAAGCGCTTTACAGGCCTGGGCCCCGGAGCAGGGGAGTCCGTGGCGGTGCAGGTGAGAGGCGCGAAGGCGTGTGTCGGCGTGGCGTCCGGTGCCGCGGCCCCCGGGTAACGAGAGCGGGAAGGGCCCAGGGCGAGGGGCGGAGCCGCGGCGCCCGGCTGGGCCGGGGTAACCGTCTTTCCGCCGAGGTCTCCGGGCTGTTCGGGCGCGGACGGGTGGCCCCGGGGCCCGCGGCGCGGCCTGCGGCCCCCGTGGTGACCGGGACGGCTCGCCGTCGAGCCCCCCGGCGCAGGAAGCCGCTCTTCCTCCCCAGCCCCCGCCCTCCCCGCCCGGCGCACACCTCCTCCCTGACGCATTTTGCCGCACAGGCTGTAATATGGCGGCAGCGACGGCGGCCTCGGCTCCCGGGAACTAGGTTCGTTTTGGATGCTGCCAAACCGTGAGGCCGAGCGCTGCTGCGCGGTAGGTGGGACGTTTGCTCGGGGAAGGAGGCGGCGCAGCGCCGAGGGCCTGTCAGGTTAGGGTTAGGGAGGGACGGGCGCGGAGCCAGAATCCCCGGGAATAAAATCGACACGGAGCTGCTCTCCTCCTCCTCCTCCGACCTTTTCCTCTGGTAGGACAGCGGTTGTCGTGCATGCCTAAGTGACACAAGGCCCTTGATGTTAAGGCTTCTCCTAAAACTCAAGTGTGGGATCTTAACCTTAGCTCTCCAGAAGTTTTCCCACGTTCCTTCCTGGGCAGCTGGAAGCGGCCGGGCCTTTGGGGAGGAGGGTTGTGTTTAGAAGATGGTTTCTGAAGCCCGTTCGCCTTCAGGAGGAACGTACTGCTTTGGCCCGTATTTACTCTGATGTCGAACAAAGTCAGCGTTAGCTGGCACCCACGTCTAACCGTTTTTGGAAGACCTTGTAAAAGCACCACCTTGTGCACTCAACTTGCTCTCTTAGCACGGTACATTCCGGGCACTAAGAGGGTCTTTTTTGGTTTTGGTCACCAGTACATTTAAGAAATAATAGAATATTTTGGAAATTTGGAGATTCCATATTAACTTTGAGAAGCTAAAACCAGAAAGGATAAAATATGCATGTTTGTGTCGTTGTCACCCTATTGTATAAAGAATAATGACTAGTAATTGCTCTTTTGTAACAGTTACTGGAAGGTTCGACTAAACGTTTTGTAAGTTTTAAAAGACTGCCATAAAATTCAGAAATTGCACAGATATTTAGAATGGCTGCTGCTGCTTTCATATATATATATATATATATATATATATATATATATATTTTACAAATCTGAAAGTTAACTTCTGATATAGTGTCACAATGCCCATAATTCCACATTCAAGACGAAAGGTCATTGTTCAAGGCCAGCCTGAACAACTTGATGAGACTCTTATCTCAGACAAACAAAAGCATTTTCTTAGGGACTGAGGGACCACACTCTTTAATTTTAATATGTGGGGTGTAATTATTCCTATAAAAGTTTACATTCCTGTTTAATTGTTTAACAGTTTCTTTAAAGCTTCGTTGAATTGATTGGATTGTTGTGCTTGCTCCCTAGGTGGGTTGGAGTGAATGTGTGTCTTTCACAAAAACTATTTTTCTTTCTATAAGCCAAAATTTGGACCTTGAGGTTTGCAGGCAGTACTTTGTACTTAAATATTCAGAGAAAACTGCTCTAATTGGAACTTGGTGTTTTACTGATAGGGAAAATCTTGTACTTTGTTTTGCGTTGGTGACATTATTAAGGCAAGTACTCTACCACTGAGCTATATGCCTAGCCCTTGCTCTCCACTTGTGTTTGTGTGTACGGATTCAAGACCTCACAGCTGTGAGGCAGCTACTTCATCACTGGACCACAAACGAACCCCTCAGTTTTCAGAATGCTTGTTAAGTTGTGTTTCTGCAGCCAGTGGTTTGTAGATATCAAAAACATTGAAGAAAAAGGTACTATTGGGAAGAACATAGGTGAAAAAAATGTTGGCTTTTTTTTTCTTTACTTAATTCATCAGCAGTGCATGCATTCATAAATGTATGCAAATGTTTTGAGCCAGTTAATTTTCATTTCTTATTTGATCCATGTGAATACTTTTAAGAGTGAGCTAACGAAGCTAGTGTGAATGTTACAGTGCTTCCCTTGCAGGTAATTTTTTTTTAAGAAGGGATATATTTTTACCCAGTTATGGACATCTCAGTCCATGGTTGGCCTATTGCTTTGGGGCCTGTGACGAGGCGTTACATGTTGGGGAGCACACAGTAGAGCAAAATGTCTTCCTCTTGGAGTCCAGGAAACAGAGGGTGGAGAGGCTGTCCCAATACTACCTTAAAGGCCCTCCCCACCCCCCCTCCCCCGTGACCCAACTTCATTCCATTAGTCCCCATCTCTAAAAAATCCACCGTCTCCTTATACTCCCTATAGTCCTAAAGGCTGGCAACCAACCCTTTAACATATGGCCTTTGGGGGACAATTAATATCTAAACTTTGAGATAGTGTCTTCTAGACCTGACAGGGAAGGTGAATGCAAAAATAAATAAGTAGATAGATAAATAAATAAATAAATCTCCAGTATGGTTGTCAAAACAAGACCTGCATAATGACAATACCAATTGACATGCCAGTATGGATGGGGAAATTCCATAAGATCCTAACCTAAATGAAGAGTTGCCAGCAATTGATGACTGCTGAGAGAGGGAGAGTAAGTTTTCTTCAGAGGTGAGCCCCAATAGGTTATCTAATCCCAAATAGTCCTAAGACACATGCACATATGAGCAACACTAAGTGCACTCAATAGGGTGTGTGTGTGTAACAATAATATAGAGGTCAAGACTTGAAAGGAGTTTTGGGAGGACATGGAGAGGGAGGAGTAGAAATGATTTAAATATAGTACTTATGAATGGAATTCTTAAAAAAATTGATTTAAAAAAAATATCAAAACTGTAACAAAGTTTCACTTCTCTTTGTATTCAAAGCTTAGTCAGTCCTCCATGGAAGTAATCTTAGAAGTAATATAGAAAGTTGAAAAATGGTTCTGTAGGTAAAAACTTCATACCACCAAGTCTGAGGATCTGAGTTCCATCCCTGGAACCCACATAGAAGAAGGAGAAAACCAACTTCTTTAAGTTCTCCTCTGATCTACACACATGTGCGTGGCATGTGCCCTCCCCCCACAAAATAAAGTTAATAAAAATTTCAAAGTGATTTGGAAAACACAAAATAATGATACTTCTATTACCAGATGTTAATGTTTCTGAAAACTGCTTACCAATGTGGCACTACTCAGCACAGTATTGGCATTATGTTTATATGCACATATTTTTTTAGAATTTTTATGTGTGTATTGAGTGTTTTGCCTGCGTGCGTGTGTGTGTGTGTGTGTGTGTGTGTGTGTGTGTGTGTGTGTTTGTTATGTGCTCCTAGTGCCCCAGAAGAGTATGTCAGATCCCCTGGAACTCCAGATCTCCTGGAGTTATGGATGGTTATAAACCAGCATGTGGGTGCTGGGAGTTGAACCTGGTCCTCAGCAAGAGCAACAAGTGCCCTTAACAGCTGAGCCAACTCACTAGTCCCTGTACTAGTTTTCACAAATACCATAATTTATACACTATAGATGAACAAAATAGTCTTTTCTAAAGGTACTACAGTTATAAAATTGTTCATTTTTTTAGTGAAAGTTATTTTAAATTTTAAGTTTTTCTTTTAAAACATTAAGAATTTCTAGATCATTACATTGATATACATGAATGACATTTCATTTTCATGTATCCTACCATATTTAACATATTTCTCTTTTAGAATGTCAAAGAAAGGAAATAGTAGTTTTAAGTGTACTGGTTGTAAATACAATGTTTTATGCAGTTAAGGGCTTATAGATCATGTTAAAATCCTTTTTCCTTTTATTGGAATAAGGAGTATTTGCACGCCCACAATTGTATTTTCTTTGAAAATGAAATAGTGTGTTGTTTTTGTTGTTGTTTATAAAGTGCTATAATTCAAAAAAAGCAAAGTACAGACATAAAAAACAAAATCTTAAAGATCTGGAATACTTTTAATTAATTTAACTTACCTGAGTCCTGTAAGAAAATGGTTACCTGTCACAAACCTAGCAGATGCAGGGTGTGCTGTTGCCACCTTTAATCCCAGCAGAGGCCTGTGGAGCTCTGAGTTCTAGGCCAGCTCAAGTTCCAGGACAACCAAGGCTGCATAAAGAGGTCCTGTCTCAAAACAACAATAAATAATAAATTAAAAAAGAAATAAGCCTAGTTGATAAGAACATAGTATCTTTCTTGCTGTCTAGGTAGGTTTTGAGCTGACGAGTGAAAAAGGAAAGAAATGAGAAAACAACAACAAAGCACTTGAATAGAAAGCATCCTAGTAGGAAGATGAAGGGAGTGGGCCCGATTTCATTAGCGGTACAGACTGATGGGATTATTAATGGTGGATTCTGGGAGAGTCAGTAATAGCAGTGCATCATATGAGGAGTATACATATAAGGAGATAACAGCACAGGTTATAATAGCACAAGCTCTATCTGGGTGTTTCAGTACACGTTTGTCACTCCAGCAGTTAAGAGGTGGAGTTACCTGGGCTGTGGTGGCGCACACCTTTAATCCCAGCACTTGGGAGGCAGAGGCAGGTGGATCTTTGTGAGTTGGAGGCCAGCCTGGTCTACAGAGTGAGATCCAGGAAAGGCGCAAAGCTACACAGAGAAACCCTGTCTCCAAAAAAAAAAGAAAGAAAGAAAACTAAAAATAAAAC